>NW_024544833.1:0-713542 GCF_018167655.1 Microtus oregoni
GCCGGCTTTTTGCATATGATTATGATGCGGGGACACATACACACATGCATACACACAATACATGCACATACACAAGTGTGTGCTCTAAGGATCGCTCCTCTGAGCATCTGAATCCTTAGGTTAATACTAAAAAGATGAACCTCTGCAGGTTGGAGAGATGGCACAGGGCTTAAGAGAACTTGCTGCTCTTGCAGAGGACCTGGGTTCAGTTCCCAGAACCTATATCAGGTGGTTGTATACCACCTGTAACTCCAGCTTAATGGGATCAGAAGCTGTTTTCTGGCTTCTGAAGGTACCCACATGCATGTGGTGCATACATACATACTCAGGCACACATGCATATACATAAAATATTCTAAAACACTGCATATCTTCATAAAAATATTCACAGCATCATTATTTATAATATATAGCCCTAGATATTTATCAGCTGGTGGATGGAATAAAATGTGGTGTATCCTTACAATGAAACATTCAGCAGCAAAATTAAGAAATAAATTTTGATACATACTACTACAATATTATTGAAATTTGAAGATATTATGCTAAGAGGAAAACCCTATATTGAATGATCGTATTTATACAAAATAGACAGGAGAGGGAATCTTCAAGACAGAAAGGAGCTCTGTGGCTGTCTGAGCCTGATAGGAAGGGGGAAATGTCAGCTGACCACTAAGGGACACAGTTTCTTTTGAAGTGACAAAAATATTCTAAAGTGACTGTGCTTATGGCTCCATAGGTTTGTGACTATAGTAAGATCACCATGCTGAACACGTGATCTGTAGGTCATGTGAGTTATATCTGAATAAAATGTTAAGAAATTGTTTTAGTTGGGGTTTCAATTTCTATGGGAAAACACTATGACCAAAAGCAACGTGGGGAGGAAAAGGTTAATGTCAGCCTAGTTCCACATTCCAGTCCATCACTGAGAGGAGTCAGGACTGGCACTGGGGTAGAAGACATGGAGGAAGGCTGCTACAGGATTTCTCTCTGTGGCTTGCCTGGTCCACTTTCTAAAACAGCTCAGGGCCACCTGCTCAGAGGTAGCACCACCCACACCCAATATTAACTTTTAAAAAAATATTCTACAGAGGTGCCGACAAACAATCTGAATGATAGATTTTTCTCAATCAAGGTTCTTCTTCCCAGAGAACTCCAGCTTGTGTCAAGTTGTCACATAAACAAACAAAAAAAAAAACCACAACAAAAACAAACAAACAAAATAAAAATCTAGCCAGCACGGCAATTCAGTGGGATCTTAACCCAGTGATGGGGGTTAGTTGAAGGTGAGGTCTATTGTGCTCTGGTAAGTTCAGGTCTCTCCCGCAGAGTGTGGGGACAGCCAATGGGAAGACCATAGATGGAAAAGAAGGGTCCAGGACACGTCCTGCCTCCTTGCACAGGTCCGGTTTAAAGGCTGTGTTGTTTGCATTGCTTTCTTTCCACCTGGATTTCAGATCATGCCTCTGTAAACGCTCACTGTCAATTCATCTCATTCACTTCTGCTGTAGTGCTCCCTAGGACAGTCCCCTAAGGTTTATCATCTTTTATATGCAAGCTTCTGGTTCATTTAAATGGTCCAGACTAGGGATCCAGATAGGTTTGTTTGTTTTGCCAAACAGTAAGGCGGTTACCAAACGAGGCATTCTTACCGTGAGACTAAATTGGGCTTGGGGCATCTTGATTCTTTCCGAAATGAAACGTAAAAATGTGTGTGTGAGCAAACATGCTTGCTTTTCTGGGGGATGGGCTCATACTTTCATCAGATTTTCAGGGGGCTTGAGATGGTCTAGAGTTCATAGCCTGCTGCGGACCAGACTGCAGGATCTGAGCACCAGACCTGCATCTGAGCCAGCAGCACAGCCAGGGTGTTCCAGCCACACTTATCACTCCCAGCGACAGACAGCTGTGCCAGGTTCAGTTCTCAGTGTTCCCAGTGTGCTAAGGACAGCAGTTTCTCTCATGGGCTTCCCCTTGGACCCCTAACGCAGAAAGGTTCTCATCCCTGGCCATTGGGTCAATGGAGCTGAAAAACCATGTTAGCTGACAATACTTGGATTCTTTCTGTCCCAAAGACTTTGAGAAGGTTTAAATCCAACACAGAAAAAACTGCAAACCAAAGCACCATTACAAAGAAAGCGCTGGGTCCCTCTGGGCAGGCTTGGCACTATGCAATGAGCAACGTACAAGTAACACAAGGAGTGAAGAGGTGAGCAGGGGCTGAGTTGAGAGATGCTGTGGGACGCGTGAGCTTGGCTTTGTTCTCGGTGCAAAGGAAGGGTACCAGACAGACGATTCGGAACAAAGAGAGATGCAATCTGACTTACCTTTTAGCAAGGGTCTTCTGGACGGTCCCATGGGGCCGAAGGGACAAAGACGGGAAGACAAGTTAAAGGGAAGTTACTGAAATCAATAAGCCCAGAAGGAGAGACTGATGCTTGGATGAACTAGACCAAAGTCCCCAAATCTCATTCTGTAGCCCAAGCTAGCCTTGAACTCCCTGTCTTCTGCTCCCACCTCCGGACTGCTGGGATTCAGGCCCTGTACTACCTCAAAGGGCTCGGAGGTCTGTGCGTAAACAAATAAGCAAAGAGCGCTGTAAACGCACAGCGTGCCGTTCGCTACGTGCCACCATAGCCCATGGGCACAAAGTCACCTTCTACCTGAGAGAGCCAAATCCCACACCCCTGGCCATCTTCAGGGAGGACTGATCTGGTGAGGGCCACTTTACACGCTTTGGTACTCTATGTTCTCAGAAGAGCTTCGGCATACCGAGTGTAATCACACAGGCTGGATTTGGCAGTACAGCAGACCCGTAGTTCTCGGCTAGTAGGATGTCAAAGCAGAAAGACTGTCTACACTGAGTTCAAAACCAGCCCAGGGAATCGAGTGGAATTTTGTACCAAAACATGCTAAAGGCTTTAGGTTGGCTCCCCGGCACCCCAGAAGCTGGATGTAATGGCCTATGTGTTTGTAATCCCAGCAATCGGAAGGTATAGGCAGGTGGGTCAGGAGTTCAAGATCATTCTTAGCTTACACGGGAGTCCGAGGCCAGCCTGGGATACAGGAGACCTTGTCTCCAAAAAAAGAAAAAAGAAACTAGAAGAAGCACTGGGTGGGGGTGGGGGTCCTAACGGAGCTGAAGCAGCTCACTTGTGCGAGGGGCCCTTTTCAAGTGTCCCGCCTATAGCTGCTGAAAAAAAATTGGCTAATGTTCTTGGGTAACAGTGAGGCAGGGCCAAGCACCCCTTTCTGTGAGCTACTGTACCCGGTGTACCCTCCAGCTCTGCTGATGTGTCTGCCCTTGAGGTTGCCTCGGGTAACTAATGCAGTTTCTTGAGAATGTCTGCTGTGCTTCCCCTGTCCACTTGGCAGCTGACTCACCAGGTGGCCAGGATGCCCTTGCTGAGTGGCCCCGGTTGGGTATAATCAGGCGGAAATGCTGGCTGCAGAGCTGCACTCAGCATCTGATTCCGCCTGTCAGCTGATTAGGATTTGTTGGGCCCTGAACAAGGTCAAAATGAGATTAGGAAGAAAATGCCATGAGTCTGACAGAGCCTCGCGGAGCGGCTTCTCTGATTTGAACAGGATGAAGGAGGGAGAAAGGCCGAGGCCACTCTGAAATGTCAGCCTTAAGAGTCCAGGAGAAGATGCCAGGGCGGCTGCTCTGCCTGAGAGGAAGAAAGTGTGCTTCCTGGCAACCTTCTAAAGCTTGCCAACCGATGCGGCATGGGTGTCTCTTTCACACCACCCGAGTGAGGGTGCCGAGTCTGCTGTTCAGAAGCACTGAACATAAAATTGGTTGGGGGTCGGGGGAGAAGAGAGGAAGAAAAGAAATGCTGTCCTCTACTTTTATGGACCTTCTAAAGCAGTGTTTCTCAACCTGTGGGTAGCGACCCCTTTGGGGATCAAACAACCCTTTCACATAGTCGCCTAAGACTTTCAGAAAACGCAGATATTTATCGTCTGAATCCGAACAGTAACAATATTAGAGTTATGAAGTAATAACAAAAATAACTTTATAGTTGGGGGTCACCACAACATGACTTTTAACTGTATTAAAAGGTGGCAGCATTAGTGGCTTACAAAAGGGGGTGCCTGGCCTCTGCCCCATTGAGAACCACTATTCTAGAGCTCTCCCTAAGAGTCTGGAGCCAGTTTCTGTAGAAGCAACTGCCTGAGTGCTGGCCAAGTCTGGCTCTTAAGATTCGGAAGAAGGATGCACCTCCGTTAACAGCCCCAGCACTTTAGCCTTAGATAATTCTGGACAAGCTTGCATCTTTGAGGATAACCCCACCAGGAGTTTGGTCTGTCCTCAAAGATCTATTGTTTTCCTCAGGCCACACCTCCACAGAAGCATGTGGTTTCTGCAAAAGGTCTTATTGTGACAGAGGAGGGTTTTAAAGTGGCTGAAGAAGTTGGAGAGAAGATATGATTTCTGTCACACACAGAAGGACCTAGAGAATCGCGGGTGCTTAATAAGTGGCTTTCACAGCTATTTTTTTCCCCAGACTATTTCCTGGGGCAGGGCTCAGGTCTATTCTAGGGCCAGACTTTCCTCCTGGGGAATCTCACAGTCTCTTCCCACTCCAGGTAACAGTTGGGCCAAGAGACATCACTCAGGATTTTAAAAACTCCATGCATATTGTTTCCAAGATAGGTATAGATCCTTTACACATGTTGAAATAAACATTTGAATTGAGAAATGCTAAATGCAAAAAAATTAAATGTCATCATTAAGAGAACTATATTATAAATATATCTTAAAGAACTGAAGGTCCTTTTTGCAGGATTTGGACCATAATATTGCTAAACACTTACTACAGCACAGAAATTAGTACACGCCAGTCATTAGGGATTGCATTGTGAGGTGTGTGATAGTGGATACAATGGAGAAATTAGATAACAGCTTCCACTTGTACCTTCAAGTTGAGCATGCTAACATTTGATTGCCATGGTGCTCTGAAGTTTGCAGGGAGGCCGAAAGTTGGAAATCTTATTGAGGTCCTTAGGAAAGAAGGAGCCTGGAAGAGCTGAGCTGTCCAGGAGTGGCCAAGAACATAGCGTGCTCAGGTTAGTGAGTGTTAGACTAAACCAGGGAGAGAGAGGGCTAGTCACACAGTGACTCTGGGCGGAACGCTGGGTCTGTGTCTTTTGTTCAGAAAGGGGTCTTTGAGCGCATCATTACAATATCCCAAAGATTTTCCACGAGGTGGCTCCGTTCCATAGCTGCACAGTTCTCAGATCAGACCCACCGGCATGCTGACCTGCCCCTGTTCAAACACACACTTACTGCATTGACATCGTATTGTTTTTCTATTGTTGTGATAAATCACCATGACCAAGGCAATTTATAAAAGGAAGAGATTATTCAGGCTTACAGAGGGATGAGAGCTCATCACCACCATGGCAGGAAAGCATGGTAGCAGGCAGGCAGGGTAGCAGCTGGGGCAGCAGGCAGGCAGGGCAGCAGCCGGGGCAGCAGGCGGGCAGGGCAGCAGCTGGGGCAACAGGCTGAGCACTCACTTCTGAAACCTCAAGCAGGAAGCACAGAGCAAGACAACCAGGGATATGTGGCTTTTGAACCCTCAAAGTCCACCCTTAGCAACATCCTTCATTCAGCAAGGCCACATTGCCTAAGCCTAAGCAAATAGCACCACCAACGGGCAACCAAGTATCCAAATGCCAGAGACTATGGGGGACATCCCATCCAGACCACCATAAACACCGTTTAGGTTCAACGCTTGTGGCTTCCTGAATCAAACCTGCAGAATCCAAAATGTGCACACTGTCATTTCCTGAAAGAATGAACTCTTCTTTCTCGGCTTGATAGACTGAACAAGAAACGCCTGGCACCTGCCCTCATCTGAGTGAATCTCAAGGGTGTAATTTCCACACTGAAAACTTTGGATTTCAACAAGTGACCCATTCTCCTGAATAAGAACATTGCTGGGCCCATGCTCACACACAGCAGCACGCGTGAGGGTAGCTGCACATGGCACCCTCAGTCACAGCCAGAAATCTGTGTGCGACAAGGTGGGAGGGGTTGGAGGAGGTTCCCCTCTAGTTAGGGACCTAGCCAGCCTAGATTTCTTCTGCTCTTCCCAGGAAGACGAGGTTTGATATTTGTGATGGCATTCCTCTGCAGGGCTTCTCTGAGAACCAGTCCCCTCTGACAGACCCATGGTCAGAGCCATGTCATGTCTGAGCCTCTTGCCTCAGGAGCCGAGCTCCTTGGGACTCCTCATTCTGAAGGCCCAGGAATGGCCCCGGTTGCTCTTTCAGCCAAGAGACCCCCCCACCCCCACTGTTAACTATAACAAGATATCCGACAGAAATGACTTGCGTGAGGAAAGGCTCACGGTGGCTAATGGTTTCAGAGACACTCCAGTCCATCAGTGGTGGCGAAGGCATGGTGACAGGAAGGCAGAGGGGTGGCTGCCACCTGGTACGGACCAGGAAGTGGAGAGAGCTAGACCAGAGGCAGGGGTAGGTACAATGGTCAAAGACCTGCTCCTACCAACCTCATTCTGTCGGCCAGGCCCACTTCTTACAGACTCTGCAGCCTTTAAACTAGTGCCACAAGCTAGAGACCAAGTAAGTGTTCAAAATGTGTGAGTTTCAAATTCAGACTTTGTTCTCCTCCCCCGCATCCTGCCCTCCCTGGATTCACTACCCCGGATCGACTACATTGATCAGGGAGAGAGACCTTGGAGTACATTGCCAGTTCCTTCAGGTCCACGTGCCTCTCTCTATCTGAACCAATAGGTGAGCAGGCTGGAGCCCACACACGCATGAATGCTCACTCATGCCTCCCAGGTTGAAATGCCTGTGCAAGGGAGGTTCTCTTCGTCAATGATCAGCCACAATTAATCATATGGTTCCAGCCGGTTTCTTTGATCCATGTCTTCTGAGTCCACTTCATTCTCTACCTTCAAGCCAGAGTCATCTGTATTACGAGGCAACCTCCCTTCCTTCCTTCTCTATGGTATGAAGATGACATCTATGGTTCACTAAAGAGGATCCAGGCTCACCTGAGGACCCCCTAATCTAGCCAGGATAGATGGGAACTGTAATGACAAATGCTGGGGACACTCTCTGACACCCCTCCCTAGCCCTAACCAGGCGGCCACTCCTTGCCTAGCTCCACAGAATGCCCTCAATAGGGCTTGGCTCTGGGAACGGTGTAGACATATAGACAGACACTTACACCATGCGTGGGGACCGATGACAGGACAGAAAAGGGCTCCCTTTCGCTAGCCGCCCGGTTTTAGAGGAATGTCTTTCAACACTACCAGTTGTTTCCCTGGTGACAGAGGCTTCAAAATAAACAGGATTCTGCTCAGACGGTAATACACTGGGCTCGGGCTTCTGTCCCGATACAAACCATGCTAAAATAACACCCAAGATAGTTGTTGTCACTGTCTGCCATCTCTGCAGTCCCCAGGTCTGCTGCAGACCGTCAAGAGCTAGGGGCACTTAGAGCTTCACGTGGACTGACGTGGTGGGGTGCGGCTGGGTGGTGGGCTGCAGGCGGGGCCCCTCCGGCTGACCGGCTGACGAACAAGGGCCAAAGGCAGACCTAGAGGCCAGCGCTCTCCGCTCCCCCACCCACCTCCCTGCTTCCCACACAGCCCTCTGGGACTGGCATAGTGTCTGGAGGCGGTCCAGCAACCTGATGTGCATGCCACAGCCCGTCCCTCTCCCCACACAGAGCTGCAGTAATCCTGAGGTTCGGAGAGCCGGCTGAAGGGACAGTCTCGGCACCGGAACCGTGATACACAGAGCAAAGGCCACCGAGCGAGCGAGTTCCAACCCCCTTGTGAGCAACTGGAGTGAGGAGAGCTGCCAGCCTGCGGGTTCTTCAGGTAAGGATTAGGGAATGTGTTAGATCCAGAGCTGGGTCTGGCTGTTTTGTTCCAGAGTGTGTATAAAGTTAGTAGAAAGGGAAAAAACGAGGGACAGAGAGGTGTTTTGGACAGTTAGCAGGGAGCCAGCATGCCTGCCAGTATCTTGGATGGGCTCCCCTATGGCTGGCTTGAACTGGGGTGCAGCCGGCTCTGGAAGAAGGGCCCGCTGAGAGCACAGACATGGAAAAATAGCACTTACAGGTTAGAGACTGCAGAAGTAATCCTACACCCGGCCGCCCTATCATCATCATTCCTCCAGCGCCAGGCTAAGAAGAGCAGAGGGGGTGGGGAGACGATAGACCGAAGCCCTGGATGCAGCCTTTGGGAGCTGTGGGAAGCTGAAAGCTATGGCCACAGTGGGTCTGGCTGGCCCTATCTTGCTGTGTCATGCTCTCTCTACCCAACAGCCTAGAAACTCGGCTGCCTTGGAAAACCCGTGGGAAGTTCAGGTTTCTATCGGCCGTTTCATAGAGCAGCTGGAGGGTTTCATAGGGTGGGTGCTGATGCTCCCTGCCCTGGCACCTGAGCCACTCAGCACCTCCTAATCCTCTTTCACAGTCGCAGGCTCATCTCAGGACTCCTCCCTCAGGCTCCCCCAAGGGGACTGTATATACCCAAAGTGTGCAAGGGACTTTTACATACCCAAAGTGTGCAAGGGACTTTTACATACCTAAAGTGTGCAGGGCTCATGGACAGGAGGCCTTGAGACTCTCAGACCTCTGGGTGCTCCTGGAGGAATTTCAGGTATTTAGTCAAGGGCCATTCTACAAAGACCTCACCTCCCACCTCAGTCCCGAGAGTTCCCTATATCTCAGTTGAATGTAAGCCTTCATGCCTTCTTTAGGCTGTTTAGCATCCGCTGTTTCTTCTCTTTCTTCCTATCTGCTTTGGTGACCAGCACCTTTGCTTTGCCTTTCTATGGGGATGTCATGGATGGAGGTTTAGCTCCTCATGCTGCAGTGGGAGGAAGACAGGCATCCCAAGAGAGGCTGCCCTGCTCCCTCACTCCCGGTTACTGCCATGGCTTGGCACTGTGGCAAAATGTTAAAAAGGTTGCTCAGCTGGCAAAACGCAATCTTGAAAGCCTGATTTGGGCCTCCAGAAGTCACTATCTTTTGGGCGTGGGGGATTTTGTTGTTGCTATTTTTTCAGTTGGGTTCAGAAGGTAAATGCTTGAAAGCCCAGTGCCAGGGAGGCAGCGACAGGTGGATCCCTGGGGCATGCCAGCCAGCGAGCCGGTCTAGTCCACTCACTGAGCTCCAGGAACCAAAAACCAAACAAGCAAAACCTAAGGTGGCAACTCTTGAGGGATGACACCTGAGGTTGTCCTCTGGCCTCTGCATGCACATGTACACCTGTGTACACACACACACACACACACGATTGAGAACAAATGACCTTGCTTTGGGGGTAGTGGTAGCCAGGAAGAGTGGGCTGCCCTCATAAGGACTGCTGCCTGTATGAACAGTGTGGCTTGATGGAGCCTCTGATTCACAGCCACAAGCTCCACTGAAGGCTTCCCAGGAAAGGCCCCTCTAAAAGTTGCATCTTGGAAGACAAGTTCAACAGTTTATGCTGAGAAAGCGGGAACACTTTTCCTGGTTGTCACTGCCTTTTAAAGTATAAACACACAGATTTGCTGATGAAACACTAAAAGAAATACATGAAAAGTTAAGAAAAAAGTTTCATGTTTACATGTCCTTGCCTGGTTCTTTCAAGGATTTGAGAAAGCAGGACATGGTTAAGTGGTCTGGGTCTCAGATGAGTGGCACCACCCATGCCGATGCTCTTTTCGGGAGTGTGGCAGGTGGGCACTTCGTCTACACTAGCAAAGGGATAGCCAGCCTGGGGAGAGATGCTGAAGCCAGCCTTTCTGAGGACATGCATTCTGTGGACTCTGAATAAGTAAACAATCAAGGACCTGCCACCCTGTGTACCAGCTGCCAGGAGGGCAGAGGGTATACCCACTTCTGCCTGTTGTCAAGGCATTGCTTAACTGACACAGTTCCCCTTGGTTTAAGTTGCTAAGACAGGAGACCACAGTCATTCATGCCATGGACATACCCTGTTTTAAATAAAGCCAATCTCTATTCACTGTGCAAAGATTACAAGTGGGTAAATCTTTTTTCCTTAAGAAAGGATTCACAAACAAGCAGTTTTTCATCAATGACCAAGGTGTCCCAGAACAGAGGTGACTGGTTCCAGCTCAGTCAGACAGAGAAGGGAAGGGAGCCACTGAGTATCCAGGTGACAGGGTTGGGGAAAAGTTAACCCAAGGCAGAAGGCAGGAGCTGGCTCTAGGGGAGTGGACTGCAGGAACAGCAGACAAAGAGGCGAGGCAGGAACAGCAGCTGGTTCAGTTCTTACATCACAGTGAGACAAAGCATTGTAGGGGCTGGGGAGATGGCTCAGTGGACATACTCACCGCCACACATGCATAGGGACCTGAGTTTGGGTCCCCTCCCCCAGCGCCCATGTAAAGGCGTGGCAGCACACGTCTATAATATCAGGGCTCCTGTGTGAGGTGAGAAGCACAAACAGGAGAACCACCAGAAGTCTGAGGGCTAGAGAGTCCACATATGCACCGAGAACAGCAAAGAGAGACCCTGATCTCAAACAAGTTGGAAGGGAAGGGCCAACATCTAAAGTTGTCCTCTGACCTCTACAAGCACACCATAGCAAGTGCAATCCTGCACTCACACGTGAATGAACACAACCCCCCCCTCACACACACACACAAACACACACACGGTGGAGAGCAATTGAAGACACCTAAAGTCAACCTCTGACTTCCATACACATGAATACATGTATACTCATGTGCCTGCACACACATGTACATACACATAACCATGTACACAGCACACACACACGTGAGAAAAACGGTGTGACAAGGTGTGACAAGGTGGGTAAATGTATGAGTTCTGCAGTAAGGCAGCTGGAGGTCCAAACTCTGACTCTGTCACTGATTAGTGCTGTGACTTGCCTCTCAGCCTCCTCGTTTATAAAAAGGGTGACAAAATGCTAACCTTGCTAAGGGCAAGATCAAATGAGTAACAGCCTTAGTACACTGCTTAGCTTTCAGCCAGTGATACTGAGTGCTGAGGAGGGTGGGATGCCCCAAGTGCCACCCTCTGGCACTTTTGCTTTGGCATGGGACTTTGTTTGCATTTGCGATGATCTGGAGACAGAACAGCTATTGTCCTTGTCAACCATGTTTCTCATCCTGTTTGTATTTAGCCACTGGGCTCAGCTTTAAGTTCTCCAGCAGCCCAGTGAAGCATGGGCTGGTTCAGATGCAGGACTGAGGTCCAATAGAGGGGACATTTACTGGTGGTCCCACAGCTGGAGGGGCAGAGTCAGCCAAGCTCTCCAACAGGTCTGTGCTAACTGGGGAGGCATTCTAAGAGACAGGTGGAACTTAGTGACAGGAATTTAGCAACATCTGAAGACCCTAGAGAATAGGTTAGAATTTGGAACCACTGTTTAGATATGGCAAGACCCTAGCTTGCGTCATGGGCAGCGTCTCAAAGTTGAAGATTTATATGCAGCTGATTGACCACATGGACTCCACAAAAGAACCATGAATACATCCCAACACAAAATTATAAATTCAGATGGGTGGTGATGGTGCACGCCTTTAATCTCAGGAGGCAGAGGCAGGCGGATCTCTGTGAGTTCGAGGCCAGCCTGGTCTACAAGAGCTAGTTCCAGGACAGGCTCCAAAGCTACAGAGAAACCCTGTCTCGAAAAAACAAAATAAATAGATAGATAGATAGATAGATAGATAGATAAAATAAAATTATAAACTCACTTAAAACATTATGAGGAGGTTTTTGGGGGGGATTTCTTTTTTGTAATGTAATATATGATTCTTGACTATGAACTTTGTGGATGACAGCACCTGTCTCAACGTCCAAGGGTTGGGCACACTGACAGCCTTGGGTGACAGGTCCTTTGGAAACCAGACAGGCTGCACAGGCACTGTGGCCCCCAGTTTTCCTGAGCCAGGAAGTGGGTGAGACTCAAGAATACAGGAAATGGGGCTAAAAACAGACTCAGGCATGAAGAGATTGCTGAACCAGGACTAAGTTTAGAGTTGCCTGAGCTAAGTCTGAGGGTAACATTGGGCAAGCCTCTGTTGTAGAGACAGGAAGAGTGGATAATCTAAAACAAAGTGTCTTAATCTGGCAAGTTTATGGTTAAGTCAAAGATTTGACTTTTCTGAAGAATATATCCATATGTAACTGGCAGAGATTGAGTGTCCACATCACCATTCAAGACCATCTCGCTAACCTTGTTCAAGGAATGCTGCTGGTGCCGACAGGTTGAAAAGGCATACCTACCTCATAGGAGGCTGGGTTGCTATGGAGGGTTATTCAAGGACATGACAACCCTACCCCTCCAGAAACTGTACTCTGGTCCATTCTGGCTGGACTCAGTGGTGCAGGCCTGCCTGGGCATTTGAAGAGACTATCTCAAAATGAAAGATAGAGAGAAGGGTGGGGGTATAGCTGAGAGGGTCCACCTAGCCTGCACATGGCCCTAGGTTTAATCCTTAGCCTTGTAAAGGGAGTGGGGTGGGGAGTCAGATTTCTAAATCCTATGCATAGAAGTGATTCAGTGTTTCTTGAGGGACTCAGGATTCTGTATTTCCTCAGTGATACCCAGATTGATCTTATGCCTGTGGTCAGCGGCCACGATGAGAAAAGCTTGGATCTGGCTACCCACTGCAGGTCTTCCCTCTTTATTAGTAGTAAGGGGAACACAGTCGTATGTGTGGCGTGAGTGACAGTTGGCCTCTTCGTTGTCACACCGACTTGCCTGACAGACTTTCCACCTATTATAACAACACTGTTTGGGACACCATCCTGCTCCCATGGTGCTCTTCTCTCATGAATCCTTTGCTACAATGCCACAAGGTAGATGCTATTACTGCACGCATCTCCCTAATGCAAAAAAAGGGTCTGCCACCAGGAAACTACAGAGCTGGGATTGGAACTCAGTCTCTAGCCGACTAGCAGAGCCCAAATGTATATCTGAGAGGCTGTTCTGTGAGATAGGCTCAGCCCTCCTTTCTCACTCTTAGGTGGGGCGTCCTTCCCTAGTTCCCATTCTCGTCCTGCCCACCTTTCCCAGGCTCACTTAAGTACTTCTCCAGAGGAAGACATGTTCCCACACCCCTCTGATGTCGGATTCCCCTCTGCATGCTGTGAATACCATTGGTTAATAAAGAAGCTGCTTTCCGGCCAAGGGCTTAACAGAATATAGCCAGGCTGGAAAAGATATATAGGGACAGCAGGCAGAGTCAGGGAGAAGCCATGTAGCTGCGCTAGAGCCCACTGAAACTTTGCCAGTAGGCTACGACCTTGTGGTGGATGCACAGATTAATAGAAATGGATTCATTTAAGATATGAGAGTTAGCCAAAAATACACTTAAGCTATTGGACAAACAGTATTGCAATTACTATAGTTTCTGTGTGTGTGGTTATTTTGAGTCTGAGCAGCCAGGAATGAATGACTGGCCTCCGTCAACACCCCCTATCCTTGTTGCGTTCAATCAGTTAGAAGGGCGAGGAAATGGGTGTGTGCAAGCAGGCGTCATGGGTTAAGTTCACTGCTGAAATCATCCCAACCCCTGGAACCTCAGAATGCGACCCTATTTAGAGCTAGGGTCTTCTCAGTGATATCCAAGTTACCATGAGGTTGTTGAAATGACTGATGTCCTTATAAAGAAGAGAAATTTACACAGAGAGGCATATACAGAGGCAGGAGGGTATGAGGAGACACAGCTTCAAAGAGAGAGAGGCTTGGAGCAGAGTCTCTCCCATAGCCCTCAGAGGAACCAACCTGAAAACACCTTTCCATTGTTTCCTCACCCATTCTGTGGACTCTACCCAGCAGCCCTGGCCAAGTCACACTGCAGGAAGCCATGTTCCTAGTGCTGCCTCTGACCTTGAGAGGATCTAGGTGAGGCTCAACACACCGCGCCAAGTTGGAGTGACATTAAGATTTCTACTCTCTGTGTCTTTCTGTTGTCTTAAAGGTTGAGAATACTAAAAAGGTCCAAGGCTCAGGAGGGAAGGACAGAAGAGAAGGAGGGAGGAGGGAAGAAGAAGAGGAAAGGAGGCAGGAGGAAGAACTGAAGTGGAGGCTGTGGTAGGTTTATGAGTGCTGGAAATGACCATGTCGAGTTCATGCAGCTCACTTGTGGGCACTTCCTGCGGCCAGGAAGCATGCCAAACATGGGACTCCAGCAGAGCTGGGGCTCATAGTTCCCTGAGCACGAGAGGCTGTAGATGGAGGTGTGGATCTCAATCTCTCCTGAGTCAGCTGTACAGCACACGGCACAAGTGCTGGAGGGGATGCTGGCATGAGCTGGGATCTGAAAGGCTATCAGGGAGGTGGAGAAGTGCAGAGGATTCTGGAAGGTCACATGGTACGAGGAAATGTGGTTACCAAGGAGCCAAAGCCAGGTCAGTGTGGCTGGAAGACAGGAAAGAGGGGCTGCACAGGAGAAGGGCTAGTAAAGGTTTAGGTCTTGTTCTCATTTGCTTCTCTGCTGCTGGATAAACACTAAAAACAATTTGGGGATTCCAGGTTATAGCCTGTCTTCAAGGGAGGCCAAAGCAGAAAGGCAGGAACCCGGGGGCAGAAACTGAGCAGAGAACACAGAGGAAGGATGCTGACTGGCTCATGCCCTTCTGCTCAGCTAGCTTCCTTATACAAGCCTGGACCACCAGTTACAGGACGACACTGCCCACAGTGGGGCTGGCCCTCCTCTGTCACTTAGCAGTTGAGAAAATGCCCCCATAGATGTGCCCAAGGGCCAATATGATGGCAACAGTTCTTCCTGTGAGGTCCCTCTTCCCAAGTGTGTCAAGATGCTAACCACAAACAGCCATCACAGGGGCTTAAGCTGTGACGTCACAGAAAGCCTAACAGTGGTCTCAGCCTTCCTATTGCCGCGATCCTTTAATATACATCCTCACGTTGTGGTGACCCCCAACCAAAAAATTACTTCACTGCTACTTCATAACTATAATTTTGCTACTGTTAGGAATCGTAATATAAATATCAGACATGCAGAATATCTGATATCAGACCCCCCAAGGGATCACAACACCCCCCCCCCCAGGTTGAGAACCCCATCTTAAAGGTTATGACTGTGTATAAAGAAACTCAATTCAAAACAGGGCTAGAGAGGCTGGTATGGGCAGCAGCCAGGAGCCCTGGATGCCAGCTCCTTGATTTCAAGAGGCTACATGAGCCTAAGAGAGGAGAACCGTGTTCCAGCCATGAGGCTCCTTCAGCAGAGGGTGTCAAAGCAGACAGTTGGGCACAGTGTATCAACTGCTTTTCCTCCTGCTGTATCAAATGCCTTAAAAGATGCAGCTGAAGGCCTGGAGGACTTATTCTGGCTGACAGACTAAGTAGAGCCCATCAAGGCAGGGAAGACACGGCTGGTAGGAGGGCAGGGTATCCCATCACACTGTACCTGTAGACAGGAAGCCAAGAGAGTCGGGAAGTGGGTAAAACCTCAAGGACCAGAGTTCAAGGCCAGCCTGGGCTAAATAGGGACCGCCTTTTTAGAAAGATTTAAAAAACAATGCGGGGCGCCCCCCCCCCAGTGGGATGCTGGCTTTGGCTTGGCGCCCTATCAGGTGCCAGATTACCTCACACAGCAGTCCCTTCCCCGGGGAAACTTACCAGTAACAAATAAGTCACCGGTCACAAAAGTCTGCTCTAAAAAACTGAATGCAGTTTATACCACGTTCCTTGTCTGCCACAGAAGGAATCCCCGCCTCCTTTGGATTTAAAGAGAGAGACTGGGGATGGTTAACAAGGATGAATTCAGAGTAACTTGGGGTGGGGGGGGGAGAAGCCATGATGTGCTCCACTTGAGCCCCATGACCTCCCTTCTTTTTTCTGCTGACCTTTTCCTGCCCCTGAGACTTTGCCTCTGTGCAATCGGCTCGGAATGCTTTTCTCTGAGTTCCTCACATAGGGGAGGGTCTTGTTTTGTTTGTTCTCAGCCTCAGGCCTTACCTCAAAGAGGTTTCCCGTCACTCCAGTCTTAGCCTGTCTCTCCTATGTGCTTACCCCAAGCAGTAGTTGTCTTGCCAAATTTTAAAAACGTCGTTGTTGCCTATTCTATTAGAACAGAAGCCTCACAGGCAGGAACCAGTCCTTGTTGGTCTTGATTCCTGTTCCCTCCCCAGTACCTAGGACAGAGTAGGAGGAGCTCAGTAGCCAGAATGTCCAGTGAGTGAATGAGCCAATGGATACATCTTGGGAGTAAGAGAGCCAAGGCCAGGGGCAGCAATGAGACACCCTGCCCCACCCCCTCCGACATCCTTACACCCCCTTTGCATCTGAGAGCAAAGCTGTGGAACTCGAGTCCAGAGCCTGCCAGTTCTTGGCTGCTCTGGTCTGGCTGGCTTGGTGTCATCTCTGCAGTCACTTTAGGCTAAAGTTTCACAATCCGTGGCTCGTGACCCCTTGGAGGTTGAACAACCCTTCCCAGGAGTTGCCTTAGACCGTCAAAACTATCAGATATTTACATTCTGATTGATAACAATAGCAAAATTACAGTTGTGAAGTCAGCAATGAAAATAAGTTTATGGCAGGGGGGTCACCACAATATGAGGAGCTGTATTAAAGGGTCACAACATTAGGAAGGTTGAGAGCCACTGTTTTAGGCAGCCCAAAGTTCATCCTAGGTGAGTTATTCACGTAGAGTTGAATAACCTCATGGCTGAGGTGCAGCTAACGCAAGCGACTGACGTTGAGCTCTCTGAAAGGACACGGGGATCTGGCTTTCCCTGGGGTGATGGGAATAACGGGGTGGCTCATGCTGATCACCCAGTGTGTGCAAAGTGCCCTCTGGAGACTCTGGAGAAAGAAAGTGCCTCTAAAGATGCAGCTTTCCTTGTACCTTGCAGAGAATACCTATCAGAGTTGACACAGCCAGCGTGGGCGTTAGGAACAAACGCTACAGAGTCTTGCCGTGGATAGAGAGCAAGTCCCTTTCTCAGAGTCACAGGCTGGGTGACCTGGCTTTTTGGAGTAAGTTGCATGGCACAGTATTCCTCCTCTGGTTTAACTATTATGTCTGGGAGTGGGACATTTCCAAATGGTAGAGGCATTTCAAAGGTTTCTTCCCAACAGTGAAATTTTCATGTAGTTGGCTGCGTAAATCCACCTCATCCTCACTCTACCAGACTAGTTTGGGGGAAGCAAAGCCTTTGGGCTCCGAGTAGAAGGCCAAGAAGTCTCCCAATAGCTCCCATTCTTACCCATCTCTCTGGAGCCTGTGGTGCTCAAGTGCATAGCATAGAGGTGGAGGACCACAGCTAGAGGGTAGGAGGGTCTGGGTTCAAACTCTGGATCCGGCACTCCATAACTGCGTGTTCCCAGTCAAGCCAAATAATATTTAAGACTCTGTTAAATAAACATTGCAGTAGCACCCACCCTTTGTGGCTCTTGCCAAGAATATGTGAGTTACTACAGGTAAAACCCACGGTGCCTGTCAGAGCTGCCTCCGCGTCAGTTGTCCCCATCTCAGAGGGTTAGACGTTAGTGATAGCATCCACCATGTCTTAATACACAATGCAGAGACAGCAGCTAACATTCCCTCAATGACATGTGAACTATTATCACTATGACAGGCTCTGCAGTCTGCCTAAGGTTTCTGGAAATCTTCACACGGACATTTTTAAACTTACAAAGTACTGGACGATGAAGGTTTCCCTGGCCCTGCTTATTCCGGCAGCTCTGCCCTGCGCCCCCTAAAATGGAAGATTGTCGTTCTGGACTTTTCTTCATAGCAGGAACCTGGAAACAGCCTGCAAGAGCTCTCTAAAGGCTGAAGCCCAAAGCCTGGAGTAGATGCAGGTTCCCTGTTTAGCACACTGAGCTCTAGATGCTCCTAACAATGACTAGGGACATGCAGGCTTTTGTTCCTTTTGTCCTATGCATGCAAAGACTTTGGATTTCCTATCCGAGGAACCACGGTTCATTAAGACAGGGCCTCCCTAAAAATTCTGCTCAGTGTACCAGAGGCTAGTGTTGGGTTCAGATCATTTGGAAAGGGGTGATAAAGACTACAGGGACGGCTGAGCAGGGGGCAGACTGCACAGCCATTGCCTGTCTGGTGCTCCCCCCTCCCTCCTAATGGCTCCAGCTAAGGAACTCCTCTTTCTGCTTCCTTCTCCGTGAGAAAGCCTTCGCAAGGGGAGGGCTAGAGTCAGATCGGAGGTGCCCCGTGAAGCAGAGTGCAACTGTCTCTCTTGATGCTTCAATTCCCTGTCCCGCCCTTGTGACATCTCAGAACCGTGGACCTGGAAACAGCCAGTGGTGATCTATGTCTCCGTGGTCTGAGGCTCGCCTGTCTCGCACCAGGTGACCATGAGCGCATCACTTGGCTGCCGAAGCAGCTTCGAGAGATGGAGTCTGGCAAAGGCTCCAGCCCGAGGTCTGGAGGAGGCGATGCTGGCTGCACCCAGTCCCACTCAGCTCATCCTTTATCCCTGTGGCTCAGCCAGTAATACAGATTCAAACCCTACTGCTCTCCTGGGACTTTAGACAGCTGCTTACCGAAGATTGATACTCTCCCGAAAGGAAGCTGGAAGCCTTCCAGTCCCACTTTGGCCCTCCCTGATACTCCCCCACCTCCCACTGAGGCCTAAGGGTTTAACACGCAGCTGTATCAGGGTGGAACCAGAGGCAGGCAGTGCAAGCAAGCAGGGAGGGCGTTTCTAAGGCGATGTCCCAGTTGTTTCTAGTGACCCATTGACCTGACCCTCCCTGCTTTACGCAGCCCCAGCTTGAGCCAAGCCTTTGGAGGGCGGCTTCACCTTGGGGTAGCTGGCCTGAGCCTACTGTGCTGAGTGGGAGGTTTGGATCCCACGCTGGATGGGCCCTGCGGGGAGGACAGGAGAAAGATGGGCCAAGGAGGGCCTCATCACGGCTCTCCTTCTCAGAGGTCAGCAGTCAGATGAGAGCTGTGGGGGCCCTTGTTCTAGGAAGTGACTTGAAAATCTTTTAACTCATTTTGACTGTAAGATGGAAATTGCCTTGCCTATCTAACCTGACGTGGTGACGAGAAGTCTTTTCATCAGACAGGGCAGTGCTTGTATGTAATCCTACTACTTGGGAGGCTGAGGTGGTAGCTGGGATTTAGAGGTTGCCTGACTATACAGTGAGACTTTAGTTTCATTGTTTTGCTTATTTTAAAAAGCATCATGGGTTGCAGAGATGGTTCTGTCAATAAAGTGCGTGCCATCACTGGGATCCCCATCACCAACATAAAAAGCTGGGGACCATAGGGCACATTTGTAATCCCAACATAGTAGTGGGACGGGATACAAGGATGTGCATGGGGACAGGAGGATTCCTGGCACTCGCTAGCCAGCTAGTCTTGCCCAGTCAGTGAGCTCCAAGGTCGGTGAGAGACTTTGTCATTAGAAAGAAAAAAAACAAAAAACAGGTGGAAAGTGGTTGAGGAAGCCAGTGTCTACGTCTGGCCTCTCATAGGTATGCATGCACACGTACACATGTGTACCTACCTGCACACACACAAACCTGTGTACATGCACAGAGCACACACTCACATAAACACATTTAAGAAAACATCTCATACACTGCAGATGGAGGGAGGGACTTGGTGAAGAACCTGGAGCTGTCCATTTGTCAGCTGGTGGCAGCCCTGACAGGGTTTTCCTGTATCCAGATCCTTTTCTTCCTGGCCAGCCTCACATCCTGCTAGGCTGCGTTGGCGGGCTTGTGTTGCTCATTATCTCTCCCCATCCTCTCTCGGCTCACTCCACCCAGGGGGGCTATTTTTAACCTGCACTGTAATGCTAGGACTAAGCAGGACACACTGCCTCCATCCCAGCAAACGGGGCTGTCTGGGAAGAGAGCCCTCTTCCTGGAGTCTTTCTCCCTCTCCCCCTGCATCCTCTCTTTTCATATTTATTTAGCATGTACTTCCTGAGCCTGCACAGGCTACGAGGAAGAAGCAGTGGTCCCCCATCTCCATGTTGTAGCAGAGTCAAGGACAGGGTGAAAGAAAGAACACACACACACACTCACACAGAGTGCACTGAAGAAGAATCTAGTGACATTAGTAGACTGTGGCAGGTCTGTGTTGGAAAGAGAACAAGGAAGCCGTAGCCTGGGGAGATTGTGATCAACAAGGTAGAGAGACAAAGGCTATGAGAGGTGATGGAAGCAGATACAGCTGAGGCCACGAGTAGGCAGAGAGTCGTCTTTTGCTGAGGTGGGTAGAACTTGGTTTGTTCTAGAATGTAGCAGAAATCCCAGGAACTGAGGAGGAAGTGGTCTGGGAATGGCTGCGAGGCGAGGCATGCAATGAGCAGACAATATAGGGCCATGCAGACCACTTGAGGTTTTATTCTGACTGTTGTGGGGAGCCACTGGGCAGTAGGAGGCAAAGGCGATGACGGTGGTTTAAGCCATAATTTGTCCCCTGTCAGAAGAACAGACTCAACAAGATAGTGGGAATACTGAAGGGAAGTATCAGAGACAGAGGTCAGAAGGGCTGCCCTAGGAGGAAACAGGCTGGCAGCTCTAATTTGCCAGTCACTGAATGTCTTCCCTCCAAAGGCTGGCAGAGTGTATCCACAATCACAAGACAGAGCAAAGGAACATCCAGCCCCCACATCACAGGTCTTAGTAGAATCTATATAGTCTATTGCCTACAGCTGCTATCTTCACTGGCTTTCTAAGTACAGTACACTTTTTGTCCAACACTGGCCCCTCTGAGTCTTCTGGAAGATGTATAAATACTATTCTCTTTACACCATGGTACCATCTCTGTCCTTTACATCTTTAAATGGGGTGGAAAGTCAACTGGGGCAAATGCACTTGTGTATGTGTGCGTGTGTATGTGTGTGTGTGTGTGTGTGCTTGTGTATGTGTGCTTGTGTATGTGTGTGTGTGTGCGCTTGTGTATGTGTGCGTGTGTATGTGTGTACGCATGTGTATGCATGTGTGTGCTTGTGTATGTGTGCGCGTGTGTATGCATGTATGCATGTGTGTGCTTGTGTATGTGTGCACGTGTGTATGCATGTATGCATGTGTGTGCTTGTGTATGTGTGCGCGTGTGCATGTGTGCATGCGTGTGTGTACTTCTCTTGCTGTGTTGCAGACTGAACTAGCCAAGAGCCTTGTATATGCTAGCAAGTGTTCTACCACTGAGACACATCCCAGCTCCGCTATCATGTTTTAACAATGGCATAGAAAAGTCTTCAGGGAGGCCAGCAAGACGGTTCCATGATTAAAATCATCTACTGCCAAACATGACATCCTGAATTTATCCCCAGACCCAGAGGGTGGAAGGAGAGAACCGACTCCTGAAAGCCGTCTGACTTCCATACATGGTGGCCCCATCCACAATCGCATGCACACTATAAAATCACGTGATTCTTGTAAAAAGCCCAGGAGACACGAGACAGTGGTTTGTTTGTTTGTTTGTTTTTCAATGCAGGGTTTCACTGTAGCTTTGGAGCCTGTCCTGGAATTTGCTCTGTAGACCAGGCTGGCCTCCAACTCACAGAGATCTGCCTGCCTCTGCCTCCCAAGCGCTGGGACTAAAGGCATGTGCCACCACTGCAGGGCATAATAGTGTTTTACCAGCAGCACAGCATGAGTGAATCTGTTGTCTTTTCACTTTTAATTTTTCATTGATTTGAATATAGTGTCTGCTTCACAGTGAATACTCAAAATCTTCTTGTTTAATTACTTTCCTGGACTAATGAGAATATGTCACTCAAAATTATTTTTGGATAATTAGAGTAGTAAATTTTATGATTGGAAAAGTAAAATAAAGCTTAAGAAATTTTAGGAAAAACAAAAATACTCATTATTGTTAAAATATTAATAATGTTAATTTATACCTTTGTGGTTTTGTCCCTGTATTTATGTCTGTCTGTCTCTTTATCTACCAGCCAACTACTTCACACATAAGTAGCAAATATAGTATCACACACACACACAATATATATATATATATATATACATATATATATATATAATATATATATGGCCTTTTCACTTTCTTTTTCACTCAATAAACTGCAGCTAATCCCCACCCTACTTAATATTCTCTTGAAACAGCATTTTTAGTTGTGAAAGCATATATATTCCTCTCGGATTTTTAGTGAGTCTCCTACTACTGGATATTCTGCTTGTGATGACACCGGTCAACAGTTCTGCACTGACTGTGATTCTGAAGAGACATTTATGCATAGCTGCCTCTGTGTTTGGGTTCTATACCAAATTTTATAGCGCGGGTGGCTCATAAGTAAAGGCGACTTATTTCCTATGGTTCTCAGTGATGGGAAGTTCAAAATAAAGAAGCCGTCAGACCTAATGTCTGAAGCAGGCTGGCTTCTTCTCCCACACAACAGAAGGGTGATGGATCTCCCACAGGTGTGGGCTCCACCCTTATGGTGTACTTACTCCAAAAGCCCTCACCTTCTAGTATTATACTGGGGAGGGGAGCTCACCATGTGAATTTGGGGACACATCAACATTCAGACAGTAGTGTTCATGTTATCATTGAAAAGGCCCATTTAAGTACACAGGGGAGACTATTCCTAGGGCCTTGTGTCGTGGGCCAGCTGGCGTGGTTTTTTGCCACTGTCCTTCAGAACAGTCAGAGCCCAGATGCCTCGAAATCCTCCCATTTCCTCAGTGTTACTCATTACTCGCCTTTCGAGTATGTTCTTGGTGAAATTCTGCCACAGTGGGGGTAAGTTAGGAAAATCCCTATTGGGTCTAAACTGTGGGTCCTGAACTGAGAACTGATTTCTTTGAAGCCTGGCCCCTTGACAGCTGCTGTGCCCACAGGAGGGCCTCTCCTTGGAGCTTTGGTTTCTGGGACTCAACAGGAAGGATGTTGGGTAGAGCAAGCTGTGAAGGTGGGGGAACTTACACTAAGATGTAATCTCTCATTCTTTTCTGTGGAAACCAAGGAACATGAATCCTAAAACCACTCAAAATATTCTCTCTCTTTATCACTCCTTTTCCTCATTTGGGATTGGAGGGAAAGGGGAGTAGCCATATCTAAGCGGTTAAAGATAGAGGTTCTTTTTTTCCTTCCTTCCCAAGAACTGGGCTGGCTGGATCAGAGCTAAAATTAAATAATTCTGTTGTTTGCAGCTGCATAAAGAATTTAGTCTTCCTTTTCATGGAGGCAGCTGTGTTTTATAACTGTCTATCCTCCACTCTAAACAAATAAAGAAAGGAAGAAAGAAAGCAGGACTGTCTAGTTCCATCCTAAATTGCTCTCGGTTTTATAGAACAATCCAGAAATAACTAGCTCTGCTGTGCAGACCACAGAAAGAGCTAACTTCACCGAGGTCCTGTGCCTTTGGGAGCAGACCGCTGTGGACAAAACATGTAGGAGGTACTCAGTGGGCTATGCAGGGGGCACGGATGGGCAAACACTTTTCTTGCCAATGGAAAACTGCAAAGGAGAGAAACAGAGCAAGCGTTTAATCTAAACACTGGCCGATGCTGCAGGGAAGGCAGAGGAGAGCAGACAATTAAATGAACAGGTGCGTTTTGAGTTTGTCAGCTGGATGTAGAGAACGTTCTTCTTCTGAATCACAGATCTTGGCACATGTCACGGTGGAACCATGGAGGGATTTAAGTCACCACTGTAGGCACTATGGGTAATAAAGTACAGCTGACGGCAAGGCCAAGCGTTCCCATTTCCGTCTAGCTACGGGAGCCATTCCAAAGTCTTAGTACATGTAGCGGTGTCTGCTCAGTATCAAGATCACAGATAGCACATCCGACTGGATGGCAACACAAACTGGGTATGCGCTGGGCTGGTGCTGGCCAGGGGCCTGCCGCACTGCAGGACAATTAATGATAAAAGGACTTTTCTTGGGACTAAGGTGTCCCAAGATGGCTCAGTGTCTACAAAGTCTGCTGTACAAACATGAGAACTTGAGTTTGATCCCCCCCCCCCAAAAAAAGCCAGGCATGGTTGCACACTTTTGTAACTAGCATTTGGGGGAACTGGGGATAGAGATGAGTGGCTTCCAGTCAGTGAGTGCAGCATTCACTGACAGACCCTAGCTGATCTTTTGGGCTAAGGTGGGGAGAGAGAGTGGAAGATGGCCTTCTCTCATACATCTCTCACACATATACAAAAATGCATATGCATGCACACACACACATCTGCTTCCATGAACATATACATAAAATAAACACAACAGAATAGGTTTCTATCCTTAGACTATTACAAACCTTGGAAGGAAAAGACAAGCTGTGTTAATTACTCCTTTTCATGGCTGTGACCAAAAGGCCTGACAGGAATGCTTAAGGGAAGGAAGGCTTAATTAGGCTCACAGTTTCAAAGGGATTTCGGTCTCTCATAGTGGGAAGGACGCCATAGCAGGAGAAATCTGCCCATAAAACTGAGGCTGTTCACACCACGGCTGACAAGGAAGGCTGGAGGAAGAGCCAGGGGCAGGTGGGATCTTCCTACAGTGAGGCACTACTTCCTAAATGTTCCAGAACCTCCGAATAGAGCAGCACAGGCTAGGGACCAAGTATGCAAAACACAGACTTGTAGAGGCCAGTTCAGATTCAAACCATCACACAAGACAAGCACTCAAAGAAGGAATAAAGTATTACTAGGCAAAGCAATACACCATGAAACCAGGTGAGAGGGAGAAAGGGAGGGAGAAAGGAGGGTGAAGGGAGGAAGAGAGAGAGCTTATTGGAGGGACCAAGAGAGATTTGTGTGTTTGGTGTGGAGAAACTTGACACAGGTCTTAGAGAATGCAAAAACTTTTTTATTTTATTTCTGTGCATATTTGTGTGTGTGCATGTACAGACAGGTACACATGCATATGTGTGCAGAGCCTAGAAGGGCGTGTGTGTGTGTGTTTGTGTGTGTGTGTGTGTTCTCATGTGTGTGTCTGTTACTGATCTCCTGCTATGAAGAGACATTGTGATCAGGGCAACTCTTCCATGAGAAAGCATTGTGTTAGGGGCTTGCTTACACTTTCAGAGACTTGGGTGTCAGTTATCATGGCAGAGAGCATGGTGGCATGGAGGCAGCAGCGGGGCTGGAGAGGGAACTAAGAGTTCCACATTCTCATCCATAGGTGGAGGTTGGGGGAGACTAGGCCTCACATGGGCTTTTGAAACCTCAAAGCCCACCCCCAGTGACACTTTTCCTCCAACAAGGTCACACCTCTTAATCCTCAAATTGTGCCACTCCCTGGTGACTAAGTATTCAAATATATCAGCCTATGGGGGCCATTCCTATTCAAACCACCGCAGTGGAGTGAGTGTGTGTGTGTGTGTGTGTGTGTGTGTGTGTGTGTGTGTGTGTAGACTGGAGGTCAACTTCAGATGTCATTCCTCGGAAGCCATTTACCTGTTTATTGAGACAGAGTCTCTAATTAGCCTGGAACTTTCCAAATTAGGCTTATCTATCTAGTTCACAAGTTCCAGGATCGCTGCCTCTCCAGCACTAGGGTTATGAGCCTGCACCACCCTACATGGGTACAGTAGATTTACCTCAGGTCCTCATGCCTGGATACCAAACACTTTACTGACTGAACCATCCTCTCCACCCCCACCCCTGTCCTGAAAAAAGGTGTTAATGAGCAGGAGATGGAGAAGGATCTTCCAGGTCAAGAGATCAGCATGGACCAAGTTGCGAGGGCGTAGAGCACTTGGCACACAACAGGGAAGAGGGAACAGCCCACACTGCTAGGGTGGGGAAGAGTATCACGAGAATGAGGCCTTTCACACCAGTTTTGGGGTCATTTAGATGCTTGGCCAAGAATTTGGATCCTTAAAATCCATGAAGGAGAAAGTGAGAGAAAGTTCCTGAGCCCAGGGTTGGCAGTGCTTGTAGGCCTCTTTCAGAGGAGCGGCCTCACATCATGGGGCATTAGAGACAGAGTAGCAATTCTGGGAGTCTTGAAGTGGACTCTGGGGCTCCTCTTTGTGGTCCATCTCCAGCATCTGGGTCCATCCCTCAATCACTAGGATCCGTGCTGGCATTCCTCCAGGATTTGATCTCTTCTTAAGGCTTCCCCAAGACAGAGCGTGCATGATATGGGGGCCAGGGCTCTCTGGACAAGGTGGAAGTCCTCCATAACACCCACTCTTCTGGGATTATGGAGAATCAAGCTGCTCTTCTTTCCGCACCTCTATCTTTGCTCTCCACCACGTGACTCCGCCCTTTCTGCTCTGTCCAAGCCCATCTTCTCAGCCTGCCAGATGGTCAACGGGCGGATGGGTGACTGTCCCTCACCTTACTTGAGCCACACCCACAGGCAGGTTCCGCATTTGCTCTGCAGATAGATTTGGGCATCCTCTCAGTGAATGGCTCTCCAGTCCCACAATCAGAGATAGGTCTGATGACCCATGGACCAAATCCTCTTCATTTTCTTCTTCAAGTAACTTCAGAGCCAGTCTCGCTCTTCAACATTCATGGCTTAAGTTTCGGATTTTTTGGGACAATTTTAATTCAATAACTGTTGTCCCTGCCGGGACATATTGGTGAGAAGGCAGTGTCAGAGCCCTGGCCTACACTGGCGAGCCATCTAGCAAAGAAGACTGACTTCAGTTGCCAAAATGCTTGTCTCGCATGTGTAAGGACTTGGGTTCAATCCCCACATATAATGCTAGATGTGGAGATACAGTCTTGGAATTCCTACACTGGGAAGGTGGAGGCAGGAGGATTCCTGGTGCTTGACAGCCAGCCAGCCTAACCAAACCACTGAGCTCCGGACCAATAGGAAATTCTGTCTCAAAGGAGGTGGACGACATACCTGTGGGTGACTTCTGAGGTTGCCCTCTGACCTGCATACACACATGCACACGTACCTTCAGATTAAATACACACAGAGAAAAGGCAGACATGAAGCAGGAGCTGGAAGATGCATGGCTTCTGCTTGAAACCTCCACCAGACTGTCCTATAGTCTTCCCAGAAGCATCTTCCAAACTTCCTTCTCAAAATTTCTCTCTCTCTCTCTCTCTCTCTCTCTCTCTCTCTCTCTCTATATATATATATATATATATATATATATATATATATATACACACACACACACACACACACACACACACACACACCGGCCTCACCTTTGTTTACTTGCGGCAGAGTCTAAGCTTGCTGGAATGACATCATTTGAGGTCCTCTATGATCTAATGTCAAACTTGCACTAACCCTGGACATCCCTGTTAGCCCCTCTGCTCAGTGGCCTCAGGCTGGGGAGATGCCCTCTGCTTTCCCATGGGCCTTGGATCAAGTGGTTCCTTTATTCTGTTACCCCATGTGGAATGCCTGTTTGTCCTTCTGGCAGAGACACCCCATTTTCCACAAAAGCTCCCTACCCTGTATCCTAAGCTCCTGGTACTGCCCTCATGGCACTTAGCAGAGCCTGATACAGCATCTGTGATTTAGCTTCTCGTCCACTCTCAAAGACACAGAGACTATCTTATCCATCCTGAGTTAACCATAACAACAAAAGTAACAGCTGTGAGATGAGATTCAAAAAGTATGTTTTACTTATGAGCCAGCCTCTGGGATGGCTGCTTCCCTCTGACCGGGTAACAAACACAAGGGTAGAGATGAGGTGACTAAGCTCGGACTTTGTGGCTTTAAATCCAGGAAGCCTCACATTGAAGCCTATGTCTCTAACCATGATTCCAGTTTTATTCTCTTGCCATATGTCTGTCTAGTCATGTTTCTTGCCCATAATATCCTTCACAGGGTGGCTCACTGACCAGACAGGGATGCCCAGAGCAGCCTCGCTGAGGTCATGTAAGTCACAGCCACTGAGACTTGACAAATGCCCGTTGTTAGTGCCCACATCTTCTCTTGCACTTATTACCTAGAACAGTGGTTCTCAACCTTCCTGATGCCGCGGCCCTTTAATACAGTCCCTCATGTTGTGGTGACCTCTGACCATAAAATTACTTTATTACTTCATAACTGTAATTTTGTTATTGTTATGAATTGTAAATATCTGCTATGCAGGATATCTGATACGTGACACCTATGAAAAGGTCCTCTGATTCCCAGAGAGGTCGCGACTCACAGGTTGGGGACCACAGATCTAGGACACAAGGGTAACAGTTTCTAATGAAAAAGCAAACGTCTTGAACTGGTTTGCCATAAACGATGTGATGGAAGTTTAGTTAGTTCAGACTCTTTGGATCTAATGTGTTTTGGGCAGTGACATGTCCCATCACAGCCCTACTTGGACCCAGGCTTCCATGCAGCTGCCTCTGCCCAAGCTGAGAGGTTGTGTGTAACAAAGTACCGCCTCTTCTTTCCCCCTGACTAGACTGCGCTTCCCCAGAGAAGAACGGTGTGGTTCCTGGGCCTGTCCCCATGTGCTACCCTGCTGGGATGCAGACAGGCCTGCTTTTGTGAGCACGAGTGGGTGGGTGGCCTTCTGTGGCAGCCCGAGTCAGTGGGAGCAGGGCCAGACGGGCGGTTGGGCTGGAAAAGTTAGGAACGGGAAAGAGTGGGAGAGCTGTGCGCAGACAGCCACCAGCGGGCCAGCCGGTGCTGCCTCCATTTCTTTCTGAGGCGCAAGTTAAGTGAAAGCTGGAGAGTGGGATCCAGAGCCTGGGCTCCTCAGGGCTCCCATCCACCATATCTGTTGGTAGATAAGGCCACCTGTTCTGTCTTCCCCCTTCTTTGCCCCTTCAGTCTATGAGGGACTAAGAAGTTGGTAGCAGTTGCAGTCCAAATGTCTCTACCAACTCTCATGCTGAAACACCATCCTGCATTGTAAGATATTCAGAGGTGGGACCAGGAAGCCCCTAGGAGGGGTGGCTGGGTCATGAGGGCCTTCAACAGCCTCATGGAGTAACGAGTTATAAATGATCTACAAGGTAGCTCTTTAAATTTGGGGTTTTTTTTCTTTTCTTTTTGGTTTTTTCTTCTCTCGCTCTCTTTCTCCCTCCCTCCCTCCCTCCCTCCCTCCCTCCCTCCCTCTTTGAGATAGTCACTAATGTAGACTGTTCTCAGATTCACTATGTATCCAAGGAAGATGACTTTGGATTTCTGTTCCTCCTGACTGAGATACTGGAATATTCCACCTCACTAGGGTTAGGTGAACCCAGGACCTCATATATGTCAGGAAAGCACTTTACCAACTGAGTTATATCCTTGCCTCCAGGGTAGGACTTTTTTTTCTTTTTTCTTTTGCAGTTTTTACATTTATTTACACATTTATATGTGTGCACGTGTCCATATGCACATGTTAATACAGGCCATGTCACCTGTGTAGAGATCAGAGGACAACTTGCAATAGTTAATTCTCTCCTTGTACCATGTAGGCCCTGGGTCTGAGCCACCTCACGAGCCATGACTCTGTAATGTGTCTCTCTTGCCATCTGATGTCTTATGTGATCAATAACCCTGAGGAGAGTGGAGAGTCCCCGCTAAACATGACCTCTTAACTTTGAGCGTCCCGGCCTCCAGAACCATGAGCAAAATCAACCTTCACTCTTTCCAAGTTACGCAGCAGGTGGCTCCATTTAGCAACAGAATGTAGATTTGTTCAGTTTCTTTCCTTGGCTTGAGCTTGGCTTGGCTTATCAGCCATGTAGGCATCGCTATATGCTACTCTGTACACCATGGCTCAGTTTAACTGCCATGTTTTTGGAAGACACACCAGAGGACGCACAGACAAACAAAAGGGCCAACTGATGAAAGAATGATTGATGTTGACTTGTCTCACGTAGCACACCATGCTTTCCAGACTGACTCAAAGATGCCATGCTGCTGCGGTGCTCAGGAGAGCTATAGGGCACACAGGGCAACACAGGACTCTCTAAGGATCAGGATTGGGAAGACTGCGTTTGTCTGACATGCCCCTCAGCCCATCAGTGATATTCTGGTTCCATGATCTCTTGGGGGCAACTGCAAGGCCCATGATGTCACTAGACAGCCAGTCCTCTGTATTAGGGCCACGGGGTTGAGGTTCCAGCTGAGCTTCATTCAACAAAACCAGACTGGCATCACATATACAGAGTGGCTCGCCACTTACACAGATATGGACCCAGGGCTGATCCCTGACCTTGGGTTATGAAACAGGGACAATTAGAAAAGAAATTGTAGGAGGCAGCCTTGTCTCCAAAGAAAAGGGCTGTGGGCAGCCAGTCTGCCTAAAAGTCAGTAGCTCCATCCTGAGTGTCATGAAACAGAGACAGAGCAGTGAGCCAGACAAGAGCAGACAATGCTTGCTCCCTGCAAACCTCCCCAGGACTCCTGAAGAGAGGCTCCAGAGCCTGGGAGAGGTCTCTGCAAGAGTCCCTGTACCCAGAGACTGTGGGTGGAAAGGACCCTAGTGTCTGCAGGTACAGGGAGACTTTGTGACAGTCATTGCTGTTGGAGACATACGGTATGATGATGATGATGATGATGATGATGATGACTTCCTAAGTACAGAGGGGAGAGGCTTGAAGGAGAAGAGGAAAATGGGGGTTGGAGAGGTGACATCATCCAGCCCAGTTCTCACTAAAAGTTGTAATAGACTCAAGACCTCAGGGCCTTGGCTCCTACTCACCAGGTAAAGGGCTTATCAGTGCCAGAGAACAGATAAGGAGATATCTATGGCCCCATGCAGCAAATGGCTACCCGGCACCGTGGCTACTGCTTACTGGATGCCTGTTTCCACATCTGGCCATACCTAAAGTAATGTAAGTTGTAAACCTTGTTGTGCACCACTGAGGGAAAATGGCCCAGAGCCTGACTCTAGAGATGCCAGCCTACTTACAATACGTGCATCTGAGGTGATGAAAGATTCGGCACCCCAGTGGGTCAGGAGCCCAGATTCAACTTCCACACCATCCCAGCAGAATCCCGTCAGTGCAGGAGAGGCACAGGCTTAGAACAGTGGCATGTGTACACACAGCAGGCACCACAGCTGGGGAGCCACAGCACTAGATCTATTCTGTGCTCAAAGTCCACGCCCTAACCATCAAGCAATACTGCCACCCATTCCTCCTTCTGGGCTTGGCAAACAGAAACCACAAAGGAGCCACCAAACTAGGAAAAGGGAAACCTCATTGTATCGCATCCTTTCCCATCCAGGCTCACTCGTGCCTAGGCTCATTTCCATCTCAGGTTCCCTGGATTTACACATCCATCCTTGGGTTGTGGAGTCAGGCCCCTTCTACAGGAAGATCTCAGAGCTCTGGCCATCTGCATCCTGGTTCACAAGCCTGCTTGGGATGCGTCTTTTCTTTCTGCTGACCCATCTCTTCGCTTCCCAGGCCTCCATTTGTGATTCGTGCCAGATTCTGTAGCCTCATCCTTGACCTTGAGCCTCATCCTTCCCACATCTTCCTTGTGTCTCCCTCATCATCTGAAGCCTTCAGCATCTCTCTGCCTTCTTCCAAAGCCTTATTCACATCTTAATCACTTCCTGGCCCATTCATACCTCCAACTCTTGAAAGGTTTCTTAGAAATCTTGCCTGTTAAGATGAAAATGTGGGGTGAGAGAGGTGCAATGAAGAGATGTCTGTGTGTGGGAAAAGGGAATTGGATATGTCTTCTTGCTCTCCGTTTGGCTTCTTGGCCTCCCCCATTGACTATGGGTCACACAGAGACAATCACCTCTTAGCTTCCAACTCCTATCGTCACCCTGTATCTCTTTACTCTCTGCCTTAACCTTTTGGCTCTCCTTCCCCAGTTTCCATGGTGAACAAGGTAATTATATCAAGTCTCCCCCATCTCTTCAGACACCCTTGCTCTCTCCCTTCGGCCCCTGAGTCATCCTTTCCTGCCACACCTCTCTCCAAGCCTTCCCCAAGATGAAGAATAGGAGTTGGCCCTCGCCCTGTCCCGATGTTACTCCATGCTTCAGAAAGACAATAAAATCATGGTTTGGAAACACTTCCTAACTGACAAGGTCTTTCTATTGGCAAAGGCTGCCCCCTCCTTCTCTGACCTTCTCCTCCCTCAGCCTCTCCCTTCAGCACCCATTCTTAGCACACTCTCAACTTGCAAACTCCCTTACATGACCCCGCCCAGAGGAACTTGGAAACAATTGCCATTTCAGTATGCTTTCAGGCCTTATCCGTACTCTATCTGTAGCACTGAAAGGCAGACAATATGGGGCTCCTTGGTTGTAAGCTCCCGGTGGGGGTACGGAGACACCTGCTGCATTTCACACTCTCCATACACCCATGTGTCGAGGACTCAGGTACTAACAGTTGGGGTGCAGCTTAGTGGTACAGCATTTGCCTAACATGTAAAAGGCTCTGGGATGGACCCCCAGAAACCTCAGCACCAATTTAAAAAGAGAAGAAGTAAAAGGAATTTCTAAATCACCACTGAGAATGTGTCCATTTAAGACTGGAGCTCCACGGAGGTTCTTTTGCTTCAATGAGCATTTATGGAGACCCTACTGTGAATTGAGTCTTGCGTTAAGCATGGTAAATATAACGACAATAAAAGTATCTCCAGATTCTTGAAGCTTGTCTTCTAGCAGAAAACGCCATTGTAAAGTGATTATATTGTTACCTACCTAATATTGGACTGTTGTAAGTGTATTAGCAACAACTTAAAAAATTTTGGGACAGTGTCTCATGTATCCCAGGTGGATCTCAGACTCATCTGTAGCAAAGGGTGACCTTGCACCTTCTGAGGGCTGGGATTTTAGATGCTCTGCTAGTTCATATGATGCTGGGGACTGAACCCGGAGCCCTATGCATGCTAGGCACGCACTGTGCCAGCCCAGCTACATTCCCAGCTCCACAGTACTAAAATAACAGAAAACTATGCATTTGGAGAAAGAGGGAGAGAGAGAGAGAGAGAGAGAGAGAGAGAGAGAGAGAGACTAGGGTATTTCAAAACAGATTTCTAGAAATATAATTCACATATTACAATTAACGATGAAAAAGTATGCAATATAGTGGCTTTTAGGACATTCATAGAATCATGCAATTATTGTCACTATCTACTTTGGAGAAATTTTGAAAGAGATATACCTATTATTTCCTATTTTTCCCATGCCTTCACTCCCTGGCAATAAGCAATTTACTTTCTGTTTCCATGGATACGTCTAGTCTGGAAATTTCATACAGGTGGAATTCTAGGCTATGTGACTGGCGTCTTTCACACCATGGTTCATCATGCTGTAGCATGTAGCAGAACTTTGTTCCTCTCAGCAGCTGACTAATCCATCACATGAAGGCACTTCTTGGCTCCGATGAGTAATTCTACCAACATTGGCAGACTCGTTTTATGTGAACATATGCTTTCCTTTCTCTTGGGCATATACTTAGGTGTGGGATTGTTAGGTTATGTGCCAACCCTGTGCTACACTGGATGAGAACTGCCACCCTTTCCCAGGCTGGCCACACTATCTTGCATTCTCAGAAGCACCATATGAGAGCCCCATTTTCTCCACATCCTGGTCAACACTGGCTGCTGTCCACCTTGTCCCTTGAAGTTCTCTTAGGAGTTATGACGTGGTACAGAACTTTGGACTTAGCATTTCCTTGGTATCTAAGAGCATCTTTGCATGTGGAGATGAAAATGTCTGTCCTATGTTTGTGGGGCAGGTCCTGACTGGGGTTCACAACACGATACCCGCCGAGTGTCAGGCCCTGCATTGACGATAGCCCCGAAAGAGGAATGTTTTGCAAAGATGAAGCTGTACTTTCTTTTCTTTTCTTTTTTTTTTTTTTGAAGCTGTACTTTCATTGTTCCTCCCTGTCCTATGGCTTAGAAACTGTCCCAACCCTCTCAGAGGCTGAGACGGCAAGACAGAGAAGAAAGAGAGACACAGAACAAAGAAGACAGTTGATTCAACTGCCCAGACCTGTGGCCATTGCACTCAGCTGATCTGCAAAATGGCTTGCACTCTCTTATCGCATGGCAAGGGTGAGGATGAAACCTGGCAGACACAAGATGGTGCTTGTGCCACTGTTGGGTCTGGGAGCTGGGAGAGGCAATGTCTCTGTCTCCCAAGCTTAGAACCAAAGATGAGATTGTATAAGAAGTATGATGGGGTTGTCTTTCGCTATACAAACATCCTGGTGAGTTGGAGGTACACTAAAGACAAAGTCATCCTGAATTGTCGGCCATGGTGGGGACGGGTGCTGAGTTTGAGCAAGTACATCAGCTGGTGAGTGGGTGGACTCTGATACTGTTCCCACATGATGTGAGCCAGAGGCCACTGTGGTGTGACCCTACAGTGGGGTCAGGGGCAGACCTCCTGGGTAGGGAGGCAAAGGCCCACAGCCAGAAAGCGTTGGTCAGCCAAGGAGCCGCCCTGGGCCCCAACACAGCCAAGAGAGACCAAAAGCCCCGTCTGAGTCATAAAGACAGAGGAATAGGCAGACCAAGGCAAGCAAAGACCAGACAAATCCGGAGCAAGGGCCCTGGAGGACCTTCTAGAGGAACAAGTTCTTCTCTCCTAGAGAGGCAGAGGGGCCCTGGTTCCTCTTTCCCATCACCTCTGAGAGGCCAGGGAGGGCAAAGCTGGAGAAGTCAGAGGGACAGCGTGTCCCTCACTTTGAAGATGGCCTAAGAAGATGGATGATAGCCAAGGTGTTTTTAACCACCTAATAGTCCGAGTACAAGAACCAGAAGCCATGTTCTACAGGGAGTCCAGGCTCTGGATTTCACCAGAGCTCATCAGCAAGTCCCCTGCACCTTGCTGATGAGATGACATGTCCAATTTGTGTTCATGTTCTCAGCCATTTTCAGGGACAGCAGGAGTCAAAGGAGACTCTAAAGCCAAAAAAGCTCTCCTCTTTGACCAGCAAAGCCAGCTTTACATATATGCCCTGTTGCCTCTCATGACCATTCCTTCAGAAAGCCAGTCAGAGGCATTTGGATGGGCCAAGCTTAGAGAAACATCAGTCCCTCATCACAGCCTGTCTGGTCTTTTGAGACTTTACTTTGTCCCAAATGTTAGGCCAGCTCTCTCCATGTGTCCTGAGTCCTCACAGCAACCCCTGCAAGCAGATATAGCTGTGCATACTTCATAGACAAAGAAACTTGGGTCCTGGTGAGGTTTCCCAGGATCTGGGTAAAAGATTAGGCCTGTATTTGATTTCACTGCAGGAGGCTGGGCACTTAGTTGCTATGTACACTGTTTCCCTCTCTTTTGCTAAATAAATAAATAAATAAATTCCTTGAAGACAAATATAAAAATACAAAAATGCTTCCATTTGTAAAGTACATACTCATTTCACACACACATACATACACACACACGCACGTACACACACACACATACTCATTTCACACACACATATACACACATACATACACACATACACATACACACATGTGCATGCACACACATACTCATTTCACACACACACACACACGCACACATCCACACACGCACACACACAAGGTGGTTAACCAAAGTAGTAGTGAGCCTGAGCACTTATTTCAGCCATCTTCCACACACACACCCCCAACGCTGTCTGCCGCAAGGTTTTAGCATTGTTGGTTTTGTAACTGTTCCTAAAAGACACCATACTTAGTTCACATCTTTTTCTACCCATGCACACGTGTCCATCCATCCATGTTTCCATCCAGTTTTTCATCGTATGGGTTTTCATCTTCTGAGGTGTTTTTTGGAAAAGCTTATTTATGTATTGTTTTTTAGGTATTAGTACTTTGTCTGCACACATGCCTTCATGCATACGTGCTGGAAGAGGGCAGCAGACCCCATTACAGATGGTTGTGAGCCACCATGTGGTTGCTGGAAATTGAACTCAGGACCTCTAGGAGAGCAGTCAGTGCTCTTAACTGCTGAGACATCTCTCTAGCGTGTCTTATAAGTTTTTCAACTTACTGTGTGCCAGGCATTAGCACCCAAATGTCCAGGAGGGTCCCCACTGTGAGTAGTGCAGTCACAAAAGTCCCCACCCTTCAGGCAACAGTACATATAGATGCCATGAATGTGGCTCTCTGCACCCTACCCCTTCTTTTCCTTCTGGCCTTGGCTTGCGTGTCACTCTTCAAGGAATCTTGCCTGTCAGTCTTACACTTTATTCCTGTTTGGTCCCTTGGTAGTGAAGAGAATGGCCTCTAAACTCAATCTTTTTTGTCCTTTGATGATGAAGCATGTGTGTGGAACACGTGTGTGTGTGTGTGTGTGTGTGTGTGTGTGTCCCTGCTACAGTGTGGTCCCTTCAACACAAGGACCAGAGCTAATCACAAAGGTATCTCTAGGCCTCACTCACCTCTAGCATCTGGTATGTTGCTTAAATAAATAAAGGTTTCTGTATTCATTCAAGTCAAGTTGTGAAGTTTGGGCTGGGTCTCTAGGCAACGATAAACAACAGTGGAGATTTGATCAACAGTAATGCATGATCAGATCGGTGGTTTACAAGGAAAGGCTGGCAGTGCTGTAGAGGAAGGAGAAGAAGAGACAATGTAGAAGCAACTTCGCTAGTACATCAGGAATTCATTGACCTGAGCTATGACAGTAATGGCAGGCAGGGAGGGGTGATGGCTAGCACCCTCACCAGATGCCCATGAGTAGCTGGAGACAGGAAATGTGGCCACATCTGCGCCGTGGGTGACTTTACAAGCACTGAACAGCCATCAATCAAGAGAGTAAGGCAAGAAGGGGAAGGCAGTGGGGTATTTTTAGGAGTGAGTCCATGATGACCATGGTATTCTTCACGGTATTCTCTTAACACCCTCCTTAGACCTTCCCAGGGAAGCTTCTTGGAGTGGGTGGGAACTGTGACTCTGGGGATTAGGGTGAGGGGCAGGACGGAATCTGGGAGACATGGTTGTCTCTGGGGTGAACAAGGGCACTCAGAGAGAACATATATATTAATAAAGACCCTGGGATGGGTGCCTGGGGCTACCATACCTCAAAGAGTGGCTGAAGAAATAGAAACCAGGGTAGAGTATTAAGAGAGTCACAAGCCAGAGTTACCAGAGAGGCAAGAGAAGGGAGAATTATCTGGGGATAGGATTCAAAGTTCTGGCCACGATGTTGACTTCCTTTGGGAAGCTCAGATGAGAAACTGAGAGGGACACAGGCTCGAGGACCCTGGGAGAATTCGTCAGGTAGCAGGGACTTGCATAGGGGCAAAGGCAATGTAACAGGGCTGTAGGGAGAGTTGGGACATCCAGAAATGGCAGCGAACTTCTCAGAGCTAGAGATGGGGAGAGTAACAAATTAAAGTTGAGCTCTCCTCATCCATCCATCCCACTTGAGCAATTCATGTCTTTGGATTTCTTTCCATGTCCTTAACACAACACACAGGTGATTTCTAAAGCAGTCAGGTAATTCCACACACGCTGCTCTAAAGAATCCATTTCTCTGTTCTGAAATGCTCGTATGTGTCTACCATTGGCTTGGCTAATAACTTACTTTATCCCTCCATTATTGATGCACCATGGCTTCAGGATTTTTCTCTTGCACGCAGTACTGCAGTGATTTTCACAACGCATCTTAGGGAATTGGCAAGTGTTGTACTGCGGGAGAAAGTCTTAACACCGGCTTGCCCACAATGGTTCTGCACATAAGCAGGCTGTTTCCCAAAAGGGTTCCTTGGATGCGTCCACGCTTCCATGAAGGACTGAGAATAAACAGTGTGGGGAAGAAAACAGACCCCAAGCAAGTTTGGAAAACGCAGACAAGGGTTTTTAAGTATTCCAACTTCATGACTGCGCTGTTTTCTTTTTAATTAAGATGTAGGCTGTAGAGGATGTATTTATGCAAAAGTAACTCTGATTAACCTGATAATGGGGAAGATTAAAGATGGAACCGCTTCTCAAGGTCATAAAGTAACAGTCTACCTTCTCAGTCTGACTGGACTGTCATCTACCCCAGTCAATTCGTGAATGAGACTCTGATTCCTCACAAGTATGTTTAGAGTGTGGCTTGTCATTTGTTCACAGAGTTCAGGGCCATCAGGATTCAAGTCCACTGAAGTGTTTTGTGGACACAATATCCCTGGGATTTGGTGTTTAACCTGTGAGGTCTGCTTAATTATTTTTTCACAGAATTATCTTTGGCATAGACTGGAGAAACCCTCTCTGCTCCCTGCAGAGAACACAAAAGCATTCAGAGAAAACAAAACAAAACAAAAAAACAGGAGACCAAGTGCCAAGAACCCCTGAGTCTCACTGTGGAGGCAGCGGCACACTTGTCTCATGGCGCCCTCTTCTGGCCCTAGGCTCCATCACACCCACCCCAATTCCAACCCAGTCAAAGGAGGAGCCTGATTTTTAGCTTTTCAAAGGCAGCTAGCTCTCCCCACCAACACTAACATCAACAAACCTTTGCTTTTCTGAGGCCGAAGCCACCGAGAACCCAAGGTGTTCTCTCTCGAAGTTCGTGCTGTGTTTTCAGGTCGGGCAGGGCTCCAGCTCCTCTCTAGGATTGAGTTCTTAGTGACTTTTACTTGTTAATGGCCAGGAAGAAAATCTGTAACTTTGGATATACAGGAAGTGGGTCCAGAAATCAAAGCAGAAGAGAACCATGCTACATAGTACACATCGCGTGTGAGCACAGTGTGCCTGGGGTTGAGGTTTTCTACCCACTTAATTCTGCAGAAGTAGCTCCTGAGGACCTACTGTGTGACAGGAATGTGCTAGAGTGTCTTTGAGGAGGTCAAGCTGTGATAACATCACTTCTGCAGGCTAATTGGGCAGGAGTTTGTATTGTGAAGTACTTGGGCATCTCTCAGCACCCTAACTGCTTACTGCAGTCTGGGCATTAATCTGTGCCGCCTTGTGACTGTTAAATTTACTCTTCACAGTTCCGAAGTGGCTTCCTTCTAGCTAAAGGGGGCTAATCAGGCCCGCAGGATCATGTTCAAGGTCTAATAGGAGGGAGGAGCCAGCATGGAAAAAAGAAAACCAACTGTTTTCCCTGGAGCTCCAAAAGCAGAGCTGAGGCTGGGACCCTTTGGATGTGGGAGTCTGTGGTTCCCTGGCACTAAGTCCATAAACGCTTCCGGGTGAGCCACAGGCCTGTAACCCTCAGCTCCTGCCTAGACACCTTGCCCTGCTCTTCCTGCTCTTCTTCCAGGCAGAAACAGAGCCTCTTTACCATTTTTTTTTCTCATGCAGGGGCGCATCTGCCAGACAGAGAGATGGACCCCAGCTGTTCTAGCCAGGCCTCAGTATGCACAGAGTAGAAGACAGAGATGACATTACTGGCAGATGAACTAGATAATGTCATGCAAGAAAAACATGAAAAATGACCCAGGCGAGACCAAGGGCTGCGAGGAAGCAAATTCCATACAACGGCCAGTTAGTGTTCATTAGTTACTTGTGCCCGGACCCTCCCTAGATTCCAGGACTGTCTAGACATTAACTGGAAAATCACTCAAATAAAAGTAGAAATTTAACCTCTGATCTGACTAGCGCTGTGGAGGAGAGGCAGATGGGACTGTGCAGCTGTAATGCCACATCTGACTGGGGCAGAGGCAGGAGAGCAGGTGAATTAGCTGTAAGAGTGTTCAGGGCATCAGAGGGATGGAAAGGTGGCAGGAGGCCATGGAGTACAGCTGTATTCGTCACTTGTCATTGTGACCAAACACCTGATAAGAGCAACTGAAGGGAGGAAGGGCTCACTTTGGACTCGGGGTTAAAAAGGGTTCCAGTCCAGCATGGCGGCAGGAGTGTGAGGTGGTCAGGAGGCTAAGAGGTGATGGGGCGTGCAACAGCCAGTAAACCTCAAGGCCAGCCCAAAGGACCCACTTCCTCTTGCAAGGCTTCGCCTAAAGATTTTATAAGCGGTCAAATGTTTAGACACAAGAGACTAAGGGAGGCATCTCACGGTCAAACTACAGCAGGATCTACGGCACCAGGGGAAGGCTGATGAAGCTGAAACACAAGGCCAGCAAAGTCAGCGACCAAACCCCAAATGGTTGTGGTTGATCGTGGTCTTCACACCCCTGAGCTCACTTCTTCCTCTAGAGCCCCACGGTGTGGGAATGGATGAGACTCATTGCCTCCTCAGTATCTGCTGTTAGCACCGTTCTTATCCCCATTTCCCAGGCTGAGCCTACAGGGAAGGACCTACCAGGCTAGTGGACCGCGTCTGCTCAGCAGTTCACATGAATCTGTGGGCACCAGGCCAGGAGGTCTCAGAAGCCATGGAAATTAGGGTTAAGTGTCTGTAAAGGTAACCACTGGTTTTCTGGAGACATTCTGAATGAATGACTGGTTAGCCAGCTGACCACAAGAGTTACAAAAAAAAAAAAAAAAAATCCAAGCTTTTATCCTGAATCCCCCAAAGGAAAGAGAAAAAAAAAAGGAGGAAGGACAGAGCCTTTCAAGAGAAGACCAGCTATAAATGGAAAATGACACTACAGGAAAACAAACCTTACTCGATGGGAACCCATTTTTGACTCTCTGTCTGGAAATCCAGGGCAGAAGGAAGTGGAGGGGACAGGGAGTGAGCAGATCTGCCCAGGCTAAACCACCCATCGCTGGAGCTGGGGTAAACTCATGTGTGTGTCTATGTGTCTGTGTCTCTGTGTGTGTACATGAGTGTGTACGCTTGTGAATGCACTTTGACAGGGCCATGGTAAAGGCAGTACCCATACAGCTGCCATCCAGATACAGACAGATCTAGGCGCCTGGGGTTGTAGCTGCTGGCCCATTGCTGGCAGGATGCCCAGCATGCGATACGGGGAGGAAGGTTGGGGAGCACTGTGAGGCTCTAGGGCACATCTGCTTGCTTCCTCAGAGGGTCATTGTGCCCACGGATGGGATGATCCACTGGTCACTGCTCTCTCTGGACTAAGGTTGACCCTCTAGACTCAAGGCTCACAGCTCCAGTTCCACAGCCCACTGGAGAAGCACTGGTAATTTCTGAGTGTCGTGGTGCTCTGAATTTCTCATTAGAAAAGGAAGGCACTGCTACTATTTCAATAGCCCTACCTGCAAATATTGACATTCGTAAGAGGCAACCTCTGGGGATGGTGTGAGAATGATGTGTTCCTTCTAGGGAGGGTGCAGGTCAAATGCAGTCCTGAGCTCCATGGGATGAACGTGGCCGCTGTGCAAGGGCAGTCTCAGAGGATGACAAAGCCCAGGATGTTGTAACAGTCTCAGCTGGTACAAGTAGCGTCAATGTTGCTTACGTGACAGCATCCCTGTGACACGCTTCTCTGACCATGTCCCTTTTGTGAAATATATGTCTGTCTTAAGATCCAAGGTCAGAATCTCTGGGTTGAAGTCCCAGGGAGACCCCTTCCTGGACACATGGCCTCGAACAACAACTTAACCCCTGGGTCTCAGTCCTCATCTGTAAAGTAAGACTGTGGATAGCACCTATGCCATGGGCTTAAAAAGGAGGACGCGCTGAAGGGCATTTGAAAGGTACCTGGTACTAAGTACTCACTAAATATCCGTAATGACTATACTGTGGATTCTTTCTGCTTGCGCTTCTGATTACCCTGCTAGCCAGTTCAGGAAGCAGAGTTAAAAAAAGCCATGAAAGGTCCACATGGTAGAATATTACTTAGCATTAAAACGTCATGAGCTATCAAGTTACAAGAAAATATGGAAACATCTTAAAGACACATAACTGAGAGAAGCCAACCAAAGGCCATGGGTTGTCTGATCTCTACCATATGGTTATCTGGGAAAGACAGAATCATGGAGACAGAAAGATGTCCATGGCCACCCATAGCTAGGAAAGAGGGAATGGTGGATCTGTGGACAAAGGAAAAAATCTCAGGTAGGGAAACCAGCTGCGTGACCCTGTAAGCGTAGATAGTACCGTTATGCTTGTTATGATCTTCGGAAGGAACACCACCAAGAGCCAACACACAGCAAACTCTGGCCTGGGCGGCAACGTGCTATCAGCATAGGTTCATGGATTTTAACAAATGTGCCGCTCTAGCTGAAGGTGGTGACTATGGCAGAGGCTTTGTGCGGGGCTGGAAGGTACTGACTGTACTTTCTGCTTGGTTTTGATGTGACCCTGAAACTACTCTTTTTTAAAAAAAATAATCAAGTCTACTAACTATAAAAGGAAAGAAAGCCTGTGTCAAAATATTCACATCTTGACTATCAAGAGTTTAGGTAAGAACAGTTATAGGATACCAGGTATGTTGACGCAGATCTATAATCTCAGCACTTGGGAGGTGGCAGCAAAAGGCTGTGAGTTCAAAGCCAGCCTGGGCTGTCACAAACGAGCAGCTCTTTGTTCTCGCCACCATCGTCATTTATTGGCCATGTAGGAGTCCTAGACTAAATAAGAGAGAGAGCAAGAGAACGGAGAGGTGTGTGAGCACTCAAAGAAGACAAACACTAGTGGCAGCCAGTGGGCCAGTGGCGGTCTGAAGACAGAGCTCTGCCGTGGACAGCTCCAGACTGAAAAAACAAAGGCCAAGGTCATGATGAGGCATAAAGAGGAATTCACAAAACAACGGGGAAGACTCAGCAGGTTTCTGCCTGTCTGCTGGACAGAGAAGCTCAGAGCCAAAATCCTTCCTCCTGACATGAAGCAAAAACACAGAGGAGGTGGGAAAACAGGAAGTCCCTCTGGCTAAAGTTTGTGCTCAGGGGAAAACAGAAATATTGAAAGTTGTAAAGTTATTCAAACAGCAAAATAGAATAAAGAAGAGTGTGGTTCCTGAAGTCTGCCGGGCTCGTGGTTACTGTATAAGGAACCTCCTAAATGGGCTGATGTTCCAAGAAGACTCAGGAGAGCCAGTGGTAATTCCTGAAGCCAGTGTGAGTGAGCCAGGTCTTATGGCACAAGGGGGCAAGCGTGTCCAAGTTACCAACAATCCAGAAAAGGGTGGGCGCACAAATGGTCTTGCAAGCTTGACAGCTGTTTCAGCAAGGCTGTCATTGTGAAGGTGCTCATTGCCCTTGACTGTTCTGTGGCCTCAGAACCCCATCGCTCTATCTGAAAGACACTTCTCTGTCCTATGAAGCCTGCCAACCTCATAACACTTATCCTTCAGGAATTATGCATTCTGCTGGACCAGAGCTTCTGAAGTTGGATATGCCTCTGAATCACCTATGAGTCCCCTGAGGCATCCCTCAGAATCAAGGAAAACCCTTCTGAAATTGTGGCATCAAAACTGACATTTGAGTGACAGGAGGTTGACAAGCAAAGATCTAAGGGACCAGAATATCTAGGGTTCAGGGAATAGTGTTTGGGGCAAAGGTAACAGCAACTGTCTAGATGCATTCACAGAAGGCAAGGAAAACTGCAGGAGGGGTGGAGTGCTGTGGGCAATGTGGGAGAGGAGAACAGCAGGGTAGGAGAGTCCAGGAGCCACCCAGGTCCACTAAGCACCCGTCCCATCGTAGAGCTACACCTCCAGCTTCAACAGGAGCATCTCCAAAAAGTGAGAGGACATAAACTGTCTCAAGAAAACTGACTGACTGAGGAGCACAAGGATTGGAGCCAAGTGGCCCGGGACAAGGTAGCAGTCGTGGAGAAGGCAGACGAGTCAGATGATCACACATTTTGGAGGTAGAACTTGCTGACAAGTTGAATGAGAAGAGATGAGATTCTCTGTTTCAGGCTGAGGCACTGGGGACATTTACTAAGATTTGAAATATTGGGCAAGGAGAGCTTGGGAAGGCAACAATTCTGCCACATAGAGATAATTAGGGCATTTCCAAGCTGAGGTACTGACAGACAGTGGGATGTCTTGATCTTTTGACCCTAATCATACCCTCCCACCGTGGACTCATGAACGCCTCAAAGTTGACAGTTTCCTGTTTCTCGTGTTTCCCAGGTGCTTTTTCTTACTGCATTATGACCTTTGCCTGATGCATCTGTCACTCTTAGGGGCTTGAGACCCTAATCATGTTTACACACCAGCTCAAACTACCTTACTCCTCAAATAGCCACCCTGACAGGTACCTGTGAGGACTCCTGTTAAAACTAGAGACCAAGGATGTAGCTCAGTCCATAAAGTGCTTGCCTAGCGTGCATGAATCTCTGGGTTCAAACCCCCGCACCTCATCAAACCAGGTTGGGTGGAACATGTCTTTAATCTTGGCCCTCGGGAGGTAAAGGCAGGAGGATCAGAGTTCAAGGCCAGCCTCAATTACACGGCAGGTTTGAGGCCAGCCTGGATTATATGAGACCCTCAGCAAACAATCAACAAAATGAAAGCTAGATGCCGGGAGGAGTGTGGTGGCAGATGCTTCTAATACCAGCATTTGGGAAGCTAAGCGGGAAAGGCTGAGAGTTCCAGACCAGCGTAGGTGACGCGGGGAGACCCCGTCTCAAGAAACAAAGTTAAATACCTAGATGCATTGTTTGTGACATCTGCCACATTTCCCCTCTGAGAATTATTTGTGCATATTATTAATCTTCCACAGTGGTTAAAGTCCTAAGATGCAGGGCTTAGAACCCACGTCCTTCGTTTATTTTGACAATATCTTCCATGCTACACAGCAATGTGCTCAGGACAGAGAAGGCTCCACATTCAATGTGCTGAGAAAGAGAGTCGTGAGTGAGCAGGCTTTGCCCTGAGATGGCTGTCAGATTAATATAGTCCCAGGTGGCCAAAAGCGGGCGCTCTCCCAGCCCTTAGGAGACTTGAGGATAGCTATGCTCCTGGTTCAGTGTCTAGAGCTATACTGTGCAAAGTTAAGAGTCTCAACACATCTATGCCTTTGCCTGTGCATAACCTGCAGTAGGCAAACAGCATTCATCTTGAGAAAAAACATGAATCTATAAGGAACTCACTGACAAAAGTATTATTAGAAAGATGGCCATATATTCTTTCCTAATAGAAATATTACATTTGTAGTGTTTTTTATTTTATTTATTTTTTTTACTATTACCAGGCGACCCAATGCCTAGCCCTTGTAGAAGTAGACACTGGTCCACTCCGCTGTCTACCTGCACGTATTAGCATTCTGCTACAGCCCTGGAATCCAGCGTTGAACCCTGATAACCTGAGGCCCTCGTGTCCACTCTGTCTGTGAGAACTTGTGAAAACCAGACTGATTCATTCTCATGAATTTTATTTCATGCTATATGGGGTCATGGATTCTGAAAATGGAAAGAAATGGTGACAGGTCAGGTATCAGATTGGGGTCTTGATATACAAGCTGACAGGCTTCTACAGAATGAAGCCTGGTGACCATAGAGGGAGGCTGGGGTATGGCCTGAGCTCCAGAGGATCTTAGAGGTAGAAACTGACTTCCGCAGGGCAAGCAGCATGAACGGAGGAAGGAAAGCATAAAAACATGTAGATGGAGAAGCAGTGGTGGCTGCTGGAAGAGGATGGACAGCAAGAGAACAGCTAACAATGGCAGCCACCAGCAGTGGTATGTCACTCATATACCAGACACTGGAGTCGGAGTGCTCCAGAGATTTTCATATTAGCTTGTCCCAATGACCCTGGAATAGGTACAGTCATTTTCATCATTTCACAGATGAGGAGCCTGAGGGGGTGGGGCAGGGGCGGGGCTGGAGCTGCTAACTTACCCCGGGTCACTGAGCTAGAAACTTCAAGAGCTGAGACTGAGCGCCAGCATTACTCTCGCACCTTCTGATCCTGGTTCAGGAACATTCCTCCTGTCAAGCCTGCCATAGCTGAGGAACGAGATGTCGCCTGACACCCCAGAGAGCAAGGCGCTGAGTGATGAGCTAATTTGGAAGTGTAACTCAAAGCCCTTCTGTGACTGAACTGTTAGGGCAGATGCACTCACCCATCATCAGGGATACTCACACCGTTGTGTCCGGCCCCACCTAGATGAGCATTTTATTGTCTGCCCTTCGTCATGAGTAATGTCACTTTCCATTTTAAGCAGGGAGCTTCAGGAGATGACCACAGTGTCAGCCATGATTTAAAGCTAAGCGCTGCCAGGGTAGTTACTCACTCCCTTCAAGATGTGGCTGGCACACACCCTCCTACTTGGGACACTGCAGGAAGACCTGCTTGCCTGTTGGAGCTTGAAGGCAATCTGAATGCTCCAGAGTCAGACTAGGCGTGATGCCAGGGTGTGTGAAGGCTGGTGGCTTGGCCTGGCTGTCCGCCTGAATGCTGGCTTGCTCTAAGTCCCCTGTGTATACTATGATTGTGTTGCTCGTTCATTCGCGTGGCAATTGTTAAGGCCCTACTGTGTGCCAATCACTCTGGTTCTCCGCTAGAGATCCCACCAGCAGCTACACAGCTACCGGTCTAGGGAAGATGAGCAGGCCTTTATCATAAAATGTAACAACCATCAGGGAAAACATGTCATCTGGAAGACCAGGGAGGTTTGGGGACCAGCAGCCAGAGAACTGAATGCCATAGAAGACAGAAAAGACAAAGAAGAGTGGGCTGGCTTTCTGAATTGTAAACAACCAAAACTCAAGTTTGGAAAGCCTGGTTTTGTTCCAAGAGTCATTGGAAAGGCATTCTGGCCCCAAGTTGCAATGCAGGAAATCTTTCCTCAGACAAGACCTATGCGGGGTGTGTGTGTGTGTGTGTGTGTGTGTGTGTGTGTGTGTGTGTGTGTAATCTTTCACTCAGACAAGACCTGTGTGCTGTGTGTGTAGAGGAGAGACGGATGGAGATGGGCGGGGCTGACGATGCTGGGCAGTCAAGGATGACAAACCCAGAGAAACAGGTAGAAGTAGGGAAGGTGGGGAGGGGAAGGCTGGCTCAGGGATGACCTAAGACATTCTGAGTCAGAGAAGCCAGAGGCCCAGCTTAAAGAGAGCACTGGCTTACAGAGAGAAGCAGGCACCAGGCACAGCCAGGCTCCTAAGGGATTCCTGGCCAGAGACATCTTCTAACCTCTGAAGGCTCTGCCATCTCTTCAGAAAGGCAGCCATGTCCCAGCAGGTAAGCAGAAACTATGTTCTAAGCCTTCTTTGTGTTTGAGTGCTCCTGGGGCCACTCTGGAGGGCACCATTCCCGCTGTATGGTTTGGGCTTTTAGAGCCAACAAACTGGGAACAAAGTTCCCCATGTGGTAGGTGGAAAAGATGAGGAGAAGCCAGCAGGCATGAGAGCAGCCAACCTGGCATGGCTGTGCCAACACAAGCCAAGGGGCACCGTCTCAACTCCCCTCTTACTATGCCTGTCAGTTTACACATGAAGGACTAGTATGCAAAGGCTAATGACTTGGCAAAGAGTCCGTGGCGGGAACACCGTGGAACCAGGGGACAAGTGCACATCTGGCTGACCACAGCTGTATGCTGACAGGGACATGAGGAAATGAGGGTAAGATGAGGACAAGTGATCAGCTGAGAAGAAGACCCTTTTCTATACTAAATGCATGACAAGGGTCCTTGAGCAATCGCCTCCTGCTTGAACCTCAAAATCAGCTACTGAGAAATTTCAGGTTTTATTTGGTGGGGGGAGGGGGCATCCCTGGTTTCCTGAAGGGACCCTTGACCGAGGAACTTTCAGCACAAACTCAAGGTGCTAACTTCTGGACTAGCAAGGGGCAGATTCAGTATTTTTAAATTAATTATTAAAATTTCTCTGCTTATATCAGAAAGGTTCCTTATAAACTATACAGAAAATATTAGAACACAAAAAATAAAATGATAGGTATTAAATAAAACAGATGGTTAAAGGTATCTTATCTATAATCTTACCGCCCCATGCTGACTATGGCTATATTTTGAGGAGTGTGTGTATTCTCTAGTATGCACGTGTATGTAAATATATATATGTATGTAATTTGTATTCTTTCCTTTCAGTCATATATATTACTATTATCTTTTAAAATCACAGTTTTTTGTGTTTTTTTTTTTTTTAATTTTCGAGACAGGGTTTCTTCATAGCTTTTGGTTCCTGTCCTAGAACTAGCTCTTGTAGACCAGGCTGGCCTCAAACTCACAGAGATTCGCCTGCCTCTGCCTCCCGAGTGCTGGGATTAAAGGCGTGCGCCACCGCCGCCCGGCTAATCACAGTTCTTAATATCAGAAATTGTCACTGCCTAATTTAATCTCCATCCTCAAGGAAGACTTGTGCATGGATGGACAAGTTCGGAAGTCCACTAAGTGAGCAGAGGTTAGCAGAGCCCGGCAGGGACAGAAACTGGACACCGTTCATGAGAAGGGAGTGTTTTTAGGAGGCACTAACATTTTCATTACTCACTAATATTCCTAGCTGGTCGTCAGTGTCCGAGAGGAGAGATGAAGAGGTACAGGACGTTGTATAAGACACAATGTACAGGACAGTTATATTACAGAGACACAAAACAGAAGGGCAGTTTCTGGAGCTGCTCTCTGAATAGAATCTTCATTCTGACCTCATTTCACGGGCACTGGCCTAGGGGACCCTACGTCTTTGCCAAAGGCAGCTCACATTCCAGAGTGCAGCACACATGCATGGGTTCTTCCAGACAGGAACTCAGAATGGCTTTACAGGCTTCCGTAGAACTGAGGTGGCTCCAGCAGGTTCAAAGCCAGGCCCATTCAGCTGCTACTATCCCTGTCCATTCTTGGCACACTGTATGCCACCTACCTTTGGTCCTTCTTTCAAGTCATCAAGAGAAATCCCCGCCTATTCAGGGGGCCTGTGTGTTTCCTCTTTGTATTAGCGCTCAGACATCTGTTTTGCGTTGGGATACAGTAGCTTTGAGTATCTTTGGGTGAGGTAGTATTTAGTAGCTTTGGGTGAGGTGAATGGAAAGCCGCGGGTCCGCTGACTCCTCCTTCAAGGGCAGATGCATCTCTTTGCTCCCAGAAGAGGGCTTCTGTTGTACAGGGGCTGTTCTCTGCTTTGGTCTTATTTTGCTTTGTTTTAGTTTTTTCGAGATAGCTCAGGCTGGTCTTAAGTTCACAATCTTCCCATTTCATCCCCCAAGTGCAGGAATGACGCCTAAATATTCGGAGTCTGGAGTTTTGTTTTTCCTTATTTCATCTACTTTTTTATTTCATTTCCAAAGTAAACAGTTGGAAAACACATAGATCTCCTTTCAAAGTTCATCATTTCCAACCAAACTCTCTGTTCTGCTTTTTAGTGCTGTGAACTTCTCTTTATATGCCCTGTTTGCAAACAAACTCACAGGCAGTTTGGTTTTCTGAAATATCCCTTCCCCTGGGGTTACTTGGTTTCTCAAGAGCCCGAGTTTCCATCCATAAAACCAGGAGTTTCACTTTGTAAGTGTGGTACTGTATGATACATTAATCATGAGATAACATGCATAGGGTACATGATATACTCTTAATTAGCTATGTATATGTTTGATATAAATTGCGCTTGTTTCTGGAATGCCCATGAATGGTGAGTGATGCTATTTTTATATTTTCAGTGGTGACATCAATTTTCCATTTACAATGAATTTCAGTCTAAACTCTAACGACTTGAAAATGCAAACAATATGATACCCCGCCTCAAAAAGTGTGTATGTGTGGTGGGGGCTGTAGCTCAGTTGGTAGAGAACTTGCCTAGTGTACATAAGTCCTTGGGTTCAATTCCCAGAACTATAAACTTGACATGGTGGAAAGATGCCTGTAATCCCAGCGTTAAGTGGAGGCAGAAAGATCAGAAATATAAATTCATCCTTTCTTGACTGCATAATTAGCCTCTCTCTCTCTCTCTCTCTCTCTCTCTCTCTCTCTCTCTCTCTCTGTGTGTGTGTGTGTGTGTGTGTGTGTGTGTGTGTGTGTGTGTGTTTCTTCTCCTAGACGTATGTCTAGTGGTTGGGGATTGAGTTACAATAGAGCACCTTCTTAGAAAGCACTAGACCCAGGGGGGTTCATCCTAGTTTAAGAAGGAAATTAGAAACCAAAACAAAAACAAAAACAAAAACTGAGCCTACCTAGATTATTTCTAACTTATTCAGGACAACATATCCACCTTATATAGGAAATAAATCCCCTCAATAAACATCCTAACACAGGAAACATAGCAGCAAACACTCCCGAATCAGCCAGCTAAACAACTCGCCAACGGCCATCAGACATCTCGGTGCAAACCCAGACATCTGTGGCCCGGATTTGCAGGAAGGCTGAGACACATTCCTAATGGCTGCTTCACATTACCGTGACCAAGACAGGAGGAGATGCAGCTGGTCCCCACTGGCCCCTCTTTCTGTGCCCCCACAATCTCCATTTCCTAACTATGCCAACCTCCACTGGAATAGCTTGAAGTAACCGATGTTACGGGAGCCTCTTTCCCCAACGCCATGCCCTTTCAATTCTCTCACATCAAATCTCCTTTTGGAGCAGGAATGTCTCCAAAGTATTACACAGGAATCCTAGCCATCTAATGTAAAGATGTCTGTGACTATTCATGGAACATCTGCGTCTACAGGTGAAAGGAGGGCCCGAGAACCAAAGCCCCTTAGGACTGAAGATTCAGGGAAAGGGATCAGGGAGGGGGAATGCAAGCCCAGATGCTAAAGATTGTAATTGTAGAGCCCAGAGATTGCCACAAACCACGGCAGTCAACACACAACAGAATGCCAGAGGAGGAAACAGTGACTTGGGGGCCTGGAAGGAGATGGAACAGGTTCAGGATGGAAGTAGTGTAAGCCCCAGAAGCCTCCGTCCTATAAAAAGGTGGTGTTGATCCTTGCAGCCCCTGCAACCGGTGGGCTATTTTGAGTCCCCTGCCCACTGTGGATAAGTGCAAGAAAGGGGGTCAACATCACACTTGTGGAAACATGACAGCTTCTTTTTGATGGGGTGCCCAAAGCCTCCTCCAATAGGACACTTAGACACAGGTGGTTTCCTACACATCCCAAGTCTTCTAATGCCAGTTCTGCAGGGAACCCCCTGCCCACCCCCTACCTACTTACACACTGCCCCTTCTGCTGCCCACGACTCAATGGGGGCAAGGAGAACAGGTACCATTTTCGATTGTCTTAGTCAAAAGTTCACATTTTTTTTATTTTAATTATGTGTATGTTGGGGAGTGCACATGTGAGTGACGGTGCCGCCGGAGTTCAGAAAAGGGCATCAGATGCCCTGGAGCTGGAGGTACAGGCTGTTGGGAGCTGTCTAACGTGGGTACTGGAAACCAAGCTCCAGCCCTTTGCAAGAACAGCCTGAGCTCTTGCCCTCCAAGCCATCTCTCCAGCTCCAAGGTGCTCGCTTCTGAAAACAAAAAGGGAATACACTGGACTAAGTTTGTAGCTCAGTTGGCAGAGCTCTTACCGAGTGTGTGTGAGGCCCCGAATTTGCTCCTCAGCTCTACCTGTACGAATGAATGCATGCAATGGGGGCTGAGGGTTGACTGCTTATTTACCCTCACACACAATGCCTGCTAAGTCACAGCCATTAAATGCTTGTTGAAAGAATGAGTGAGGACTAGTCTAACTCAACCCTACCTCTTCCTCCATCTCTTCACTCCGGTAAGCTGGAATGTTTCATGAGGAAGGGGTCAATGGTTTTAGAAAATGAATAGAATTTCAGGTTGACTTTGTTAATCAAAAGTCTCACTCTTGGGTTCATAACTGGGGACTTGGTAAAGCTTATCAAGCACTGCTTCATGAGAAAACCTGAGGTAACGCAAACTTTCTCACCAAAATGTTACATAGGATGACCACACCACCGCCATTCCCACCACCCTCTTTCCTTCCAACAGATGGATTTTAACTCCATGTTTTTGAGACGGGGTTGTTTTTAAAAGGTGTTTGTTTAGCACATGCAGTGAGGTATGCTGATACATGTGGAAATGTGAAGTGAGTTCTGCCATCAGTCTCATCAGCGTCCCTACAGCCTCCCGTAACTTTCAGTCCTCTGCTGAGCAGTTAAGGATACACTACTATTGCCTGATTTTTTTTTCCCACTTCTTTCTTGGGAAAACTTTGGGGTCTTTTTGTCCTTTGAAATAGGGTTTTGCTATGTAACTCAAGCTGGCTCTGAGTTTACTGTCCTCCTGTCTCAGCCTCCTTGGTGCTGGAATCAAACAGTGAGGTAACTGGCTTGAATTTAAAGTTTGTTTTTTGTTTGTTTGTTTTCTTTCTTTCTAAGACAGGGTCTCATGTAGCTGAAGATGACTTTGACCTCATATTCCTCCTGCCTCCACTCCCAAAGGCTAGGATCATGGGTGTGCATCCCTATTCTGGTTTTATATGATACTGGGATTGGGTCCAGGACTTCATGCAGGCACAGTACTCTACCAAATGAGCTACATTCTCAGCCCCAAGGACCCATTATTATGACTACTGTCACCGTGCTGCAAACAGGCTTCCACACTTACTCACCCTAAGCAGAACTTTGTGTTCAACACCGTCTTGTCTCCATTCCCTATCTGCAAGCAAACACCACTCTCTGTTTCTCTGAATTGACTTGTTTTTAGATTCAACATATAAGCAAGATCTGTGGCCTCTGTCTTTCTGTACCTGGCTTATCTGCTTAGATAATTTCTCAAGCTTCCTCCACCTTGATGCAAATGACAGCATTTTCTTCTTTAGTTTAAGGCTGGGCTTGTTCCTCACCTTATTGGCAACAGACACAAGGATTAAGATATCTCAGTTGCAATAGATGTAGGAATAGAGAAGTTGACTTAATACAATGATTTCAATATATTCAATAGTGGGATTGTTTGCCGTCTCTTCAGGCCCAAGGATTTACTTATTTTATGCGTCAAGTGTTTGCCTGCACGTGTGTATGTATATATGTATGCCATACACACGTGCCTGGTGCCCGTGGAGGCCAGAAGAGGGCACTGGATTCCCTGGAACTAGAGTTATGAATGGTGCTGGGAACCGAACCCTGGTCCTCTGCAAGAGTAGCCAATGCTTTTAACCACAGAGACATCTTTCCAACCCTACTCCCACCTTCGACCATTGTTAAGAAGTTTTTTTTCCCATGGATTTTCTTCTAATCATTTTATAGTTTCTGGTTTTACACATAAGATGTCAATCCATTTTGAGTTGCTCTTTGTATTTTTTTCCACTCATTTTTATTGATACTTCCTTGAACTCACAAAGAAGTTCAGGCATAGTTTACATTTTAAAATGGCTTCTGGAACCCTGAATGTTTCATAACTCTTCATTTATTTACTTTCTCTTTTGTACTTTTTGATGCCCAGGCCTTACATATACATTTTAAAATTTATTGCTAAGTAGTTATGCACATTTCAATGAAACCGCAAATTGTATTTCTCTTACATTTCAATTTTCGGTTTGTATATTTTGTACATGAGCCAACATATTTATTAAACGTATCTTATATGCCATACCTGGGAATAAAAAGTTGAGCAAGACAGACAGAGGCTCTACCCAATAGAAACAGTCAGACAGCAAGCATGAGACTCACACTGAGTCTGAGGAGAAGCAGACATGACCTGTCTTTCCAAGGCAGGTGGGGGTGATTGACAGGGCTGCTACAGAGAGGTCCAGGCCAACAGGGAAGCAAGATCCAAGGTGAGCACAACACTGGCATATTTTGGAACTGGAAGCCACTGGCAGATGTGATGCCAGGGAACTCCTGGGCCATCTGTTTTCTCTCAATACAAAGACTAGGACAGCTTGGAAACCAAGTGGGTCCGCAGGAAGCAGCTAGACTATAAACTCTGCAGGTGTGCTCACCATCAGAGGATGGAGTGGGATGGGGGGATCAGAAGCCAGGCAGGGTCTCAGCTATTTTCTCTGGCATTACCGAGTGCCGGAGGAACCGGAAGTGGGGAGGCATCTGGAGCCCTGGCTCTCTTCCCTAGCCATACCCCTCATAGGAATGTCAGGAGTAGTCAGAGAAGTCAGAGCAGTGTGGCTGGAAAGGCATCCTTGAGGTCACACTCCTCTGCTGAAGGACTGTCTGTCTGTCCAGGCTCCTGTGAGTAGAAGATAGGCAGAAGAGGAGTGGCCAACGGTCCCAGTGTCCAGCCTGGCACGAGAGAGCGAGCTGGCTCCTATGCCAGGTGTCATCCCGTGAGCCATCATGAGCCTCATTTCAGTCAGCTGCTTAACATCTGAGTCCCATGTTCCCACAACATACTGCCACCTTCTTAGAGAAGGTGCCTGGACTGATGTCCCCAAAATATTCTGGTCAGGCAGCTGTGAAGAGTGGCTTTGCACCTGGCCCACACCCATGCATGGGAGGCTCCCTTACCCACTGTGTGGGCTTCTTCATGAACATCCCTGCTCTACCTGCCCGACGCTCCACTCGGCAGGCAGAGTGACCTTTGAAAATTGCAAATCTGATGGTGTCACTCCCCACTCTGCCTTGTCTGGTGGTTTCCCACAGTCCTGCCAATAAATGGCCACAAAGCTCCAAGTAATCTGTCAACTCCCCAGCCACAGCATGCCCTCCTGCTCTTTAGTTCCTCGATGGAAATATGCTTTTTCTGAACTCAGTACCTTTGCCACGCCTTTCTCTACTGCCTCCCAGTAACGACCCTTCCTCTAGGACACCTTGCCATCCCTCAGGCCCGTAGATCACTTGACATGTAGCTCCCTGAAACCCCTCACTTCACTGTTCTAATGCCCAGTTCATCCAGAATCCCTTGTGTCTTTCCTACTCGAATGTAAACCTCAAGAGTGCCTCATTATGTGTGTCTTAATCTCTACTCCTTTCCCCATGCCTGGTACTGCCAGGTGCTCATTAAAAGCATGCTAGGTGATGGAATACATATCAGATTCTTCAACTCTTGGAAGCAACGTTTTTAAAAGAAAAAAATGAGGTTAGGAAGAAGCTAAAACAAAACAATCCTGTCCTGTTTCAGTGCCGGGTGTCACTTCATCTATGACAGACTTGCTTGCTTGTGTGCTGTGGTAAGCCTTAGCTGACTCTTCAGGACCTCTTTCTGGCTTAGTTCACAATGGTCTGTGTTGTGAATTAACCTTGTTGTACACTGTGAAGATGTGTCACTCAGATTGGTTTAATAAGAAGCTGAACAGCCAATAGCTAGGCAGGATTTTCGGGGCAGAGAGAAGCCTGGGAGGAAGAGAGAGAGTCACTGTTACCAGCCAGACACAATGAAGCAGGGAAGCAGCATGGGCAATACAGAGTAAAGGCAACAAAGACACAAGGCAGAAGTAAATTCATAGAAATCGGTTAACTTAAGTTAGATGATCTAGTTAGAAACAAGTCTAAGCTATCAGCTGAGCTTTTGTAATTAATAAAAAGTCTCCATATGGTTATTTGGGAGCCGGAAGGCGGGACAGATGAAGACTTGCTGCAAGTCTGGGCCTTTGTATTAGGTCCCATCAATGCAAAGCCTCGGAGGAAACCCACAAACATAGGTCATGTCCAGGTGCTCATGCGCGGCCTAGCCTCTTGCCATGCAACAGAGCAAGGAACTCCAGGCTCTGTTTTGCTTTCTCATCCCCTCGTAGCAACAACAATTATTCAGTAAAGGAAATAATAGAAAGAAAAATAAACATTGAAATGAACAGTGTCCCTGAGCTACTGCTTCATAGTACACACACACACACACACACACACACAGTGTCCCTGGGCTACTGCTTCAGATCTCACACACACACACACACACACACACACACACACACACACTGTCCCTGGGCTACTGCTTCAGATCTCTCACACACACACACATACACTCACACACACACAGTGTCCCTGGGCTACTGCTTCAGATCTCACACACACACACTCACACACACACACAGTGTCCCTGGGCTACTGCTTCATAATACACATACACACACACACACACACACACACACACACACACACAGTAGATTTGGACTTGCAGTGACTTTGCTAAAGGAAGAAAAATAATCAAATTTGTTCCCCTTAGGCAGAACCACTTTTCTTTATCTTAATACCAAAAGAGAATTCCCGAGGCCCATGGGTCACACAGTGAGGTAACTTGCTAGACATGGCTTACCAAGCTTACTTGTCCTGGTACATTAGAACTAGGAAAAGGGACTTTGTCATAATTCCCAGGAAGATGGGCCACACAGAGCAGAAAGCTCAGGGTGTGAGCCCCGTGGTAGGTCCTGTGCTGATAAAAGGAGAGGCAGCTGGGAGGGGAAGCTCAAATCTCCCAGGAATTCCAAAGACGCTGAGCAGAGAAAAATGCCACACATCAGACTTGGGCATGCAGAACCATGAAAGCTGCTTATCCGTCATCTAGTACAAGTGGGGAGGGGCGGATTCTATTTATCTGCTTAAGTTAGCACTGCCTGAACTAACCCTGGCAACAGGGACCTGTGGCAGGAAGAATGGGAAGTTGACAGCAGCTCATCGTGTTCCCTGAGGCCTTCGTGTATGTTGAGTATGTTGCAATGCATTATACCATTTACTTTCCCTGGTTATGTTACACAGGATTATTACCATCTTCAGTCTATGAGAGAGAATGTTGAGATTCAGGGGCTCTGGGGAACTTGCCCAGAGTTACCAGTGAGTTGGTGCCAACTAGATAGGAAGCCAGGCCTATTTAGAGTTGCTGATGTAAACCATTATTGTGCATCTCCCTGCTCTCCTGGTGCTTACAATCACATGGAAAAGGCCTTATAAGAAAAGCCTTCTGATCTTCCAAATGCCTACCAAAACGACCCACTAAGCTCTGCTTATAGCAGCTAGCATTCCTCGCCCAGAGTTCTGAACTCATCCACATTTCTCCGACAAACCAATTCAAAAGGCTTACAAACCACACGGTCAGCTTTATGTCAGCAAAACCCCCCACTCCCTGTACCAATTTTTTGCATTTGTTAATCTTCATGTTGCTGCAATAAAAGATGCTGACAAAAACAGTCTGAGTAAGGAAGGTTTCATTTTGGTTTAAAGTTTCAGGAGGAAGTCCAGCGGCAGAGAGGGGATGGTGGTAAGAGCATGAGCTGCTGTTCTCACTGTGCCCTCGTTCAGGAAGTAGACAATGCTGAATGCTAGTTCTCGAATAGCTTTTTTTTTTTTTATGCAGTACCGAATTCCACCCCATATGATACTATCACACACAGTTAGGGTGAGTCTTCCCAGCTGATATAACCAAATGAAGAAATCCCATTACAACACACAGAGAGGCTCATCTCTTCAGACACGCTAGATCCTAACAAGTTGACAGCCGGTATTAACCATGATGATACCCTTATAGTTATATTTATATAACTTCACTTTGCAAAAATGTTTACACTTGTAACACAAAAATTAACACAAAAGCCCAGCACCAAGGCACACAACTTATAAATCCAGCACTCAGGAGATAGAGGGGAAAAAAGATCAGGAGACCAAGGTAAGACTCTAATAACACAGAGAGTTCAAGGCCAGCTTAGACTACATGAGACCCTCAAAAAAAAAAAAAAAGAAAACAAAGAGGATTTAATGGGAGTTAATTCTGGCAGAAGTAATCATATACCCTAAAAACATTTTCATTATTATTTACATATATATTCCAGTTTTCCAGTCTTTGCCTTATATTTAAAGCAACCTAGGTAAATTGTCTACCTCCTGCTTATTTGTTGAATTAATACAAAAGATCAAAAAATCATCCCACTTTCCCAGGCATGGGGCACCATGCCCCTGCGGTACAGAAGACCACTTCCAGTTGCGGTAGTAAAAGAAAGCCCCTTCCAGGGTCCCATGTCTTTGTTGTTCAAAGGAGAAAGTTCTTGTTTGAGATCCAGCTGCCCAGGAGAACTGCGATTCTATTTGTAACCTAAAGCACCCAGCAGGCAGGATGTAGCCAGTGGCATAATGAGTCAGTGACAGTCTTCTTTCGAGGAACTTATGGCTGACTTTGACTTATGGGAAGTGTTGGTAATTGCCCTACAGAGTTAGTTCCTTTTAGACAATGAAAGCTAAGTTCAACTGCTCCCTGCAGCTTGGTCAGTCCAAGTAGGGGATTGTGTAAGAGAACAGAGAACGAGGAAACATCATGAACCTGTGGGAGGGAGAGAGAGGGACGGGAGCTCAGGGAGGAAAGCCCCTCCTTTCCTGGAAGAACGACTCAGCAGCTTGATTTCTTCCCATCTTTCCATTTTGATGCATAAACAATAGCATCAAAATAATAAACGAGCAATTGACTAAAGCAATGACCTAGCCCACATGGGGGCGATTGCAGAGCGGAAATCGGAGTCTGGCCGGATAAATTCCGCTGAGAGAATGACTGAAGAGAGAAGCTCCGAAAAGCAGATAAAATTTCGTTGTAATGTTTGCCTTGAGGAAAGGCACCCTTCCACAGGAAGAAGGTCAAATCCGGGCTATTTTTGCAGGGTCAGTCGATTTGTTTCCTGTGGTTCCCAGAAATTGGGTAGCAGACTCTCAAGAGGATGTTGGTGATAGGTAACAGAGACTTGATGAGTGAGAACCAACAATTACCTCTATATTTGCCTCTTTTTCTATAAAAAAATCATCTAGGGGAAAGCCACCTGTTTCAGAAGTGCAAAGTTCATCACAACAGAGTAGAGTAGGGCATGAAAGCCCTTCAGTGTGGCAGATTCTCGGGTCAAGAATTCGCAATCTGAAATTTTCATTTATCTGCTCATCCCCTCTCCCCCGTCTTGCTCATCACCTAACAAGTATCTGAACCAACCGTCGAGGACTGAGAAGGAGGTGAAGAGAAATCGCCTCCACCCCAGGAGCTCACTGTCTCAGAAAAGAGACACATCCAAAAAGAACTCAGAGAGAGGAACAGACAGCTGACTATAAGTGGTGGTGAGCACTGAGGAAGAAAAGAACAGGGAGCTACATAGGGTCTGGAGAGATGGCTCAGTAATTTAGAGCACTTATTGCTCTTGCAGGGTCTCAGGTTTGATTCCCACCACCTATGTGGTGCTCACAACCATCCATAACTCAAGTTCCAGGAGATCCCATACCCTCTTTTGACTTCAGGCATGAACATGGTACACATACATACATTCAGGCAAAATATTCATACACATAAGTCTTTCAAAAATTAATATCATTTGAGAAAGAGAAAGAGAGAATGTATAGAAGAAGAACACTAAACTTGGGGGGGAGGTCATGGAAAGTCTCTGGGGAGGTGGCACTTCAGATGTCATCTAAAGGGTGAGCAGAGGCCAGCCAACAGCCACTGTTGGGGAAGGCCATTCCTGGAAAGGGAGCAGTTTGTTGGAGGTCTATGTGGTAAGGACCACAATGAAGTCAGGATCCAAGAATAGATGATGGAGAGGCTGGAATGTGGGGACAAATTAGTGGGAAGATGTGCTGGGCCACATAGCATCATATAGGTCATGCCAGGATTTAGATTTTGCTTTACAGAAATACAAAGTTATAAAAAAAAAATAAACCAGGAAATGATGCATCTGAATTAAGTTTTTAGCAGGGTTTTTTTACTGCACTCTCTCTGATACTGCACTTTAAGTGGCATGGAGAATCGTATAAGAAAAGCAGACTCTTTGAGAAAATAAAACTGATGGTGTATAGGTCAGTGCAAATATTAACAAGGTAGTTGTAATGAGGTATACATTTGTTAAGCTTTCGTGGGAGTCAGAGTTTGATTGCTATACCTCAGAAATGCCAGACAGCTAATAAGGCTGGGACTGGGGTAATGTGAGGGTAGCTGTTACTGTAGGCTTACTTAGCAACCATGCAGCATTTTGTGAAAACTCATCTGGACGGTGGTGGCGCACACGTTTAATTCCAGCACTTGGTGAGGCAGAGGCAGGCGGATCTCTGTGAGTTCAAGGCCAGCCTGGTCTTCAAAGGGAGTTCCAGGACTGTTACACAGAGAAACCCTGTCTAAAAAACCAACCAGCCAAACAAACAAACAAAATCAATGTAATGGAGTAAATATTTATATTAAAAATATAACATTAATAATGATAAGAACAAGGATGAAAAAAGACAGGTTGAGTAAAAATGATGAAAATATAATGTGAACAAAACAAACCTGATATGAAACCTAATGAGTTGTGCGCATGTTTGTGTGTGTGAACATATATGTATGGACAGGGATGTGTGTGTATGTGTGTGTATGTAGTAGTGAAATAGACAGTCGTAATCATCATAAACTACCATACCATGGCATATTTAGGTCTGAGATGAAGCAGGGCAGTGAGGAGAGCTTCCTTGGATGAAGGTGGCACAACAGAATTTGATGCTGAAGAGACAGAAGCCCCGCCTCAAAATTCTGGGTGTTAATAAGGGTTTTCCGTCAATCAAACTCTCTGCACTGTAAAATCTTACAGTGTAAGGACTAGCCCTATGGAGAACAGTGTCGAAAAGCAATACTCATATATATATTTACTTCCCAGAAGATCAGGCCTATGGGAACATCGCACCACTGGGGACTCAGCACGTAGGATGAAATTACTGGGAAGAGTTCTGCATTCCTTCTGCCCCACTCCATGGACCCATCCAAAGACTCAGATTTATAGAACTCTAGAAGAGTCCCTGGAACTTGCCAAGACCAGGGAGGATCCGGGAATGTAGATCCTTGGCTGTCCAGGGGAACTATGGAAGCAGAAAGAAAACAGGAGACCCTTTGAAGCCTCTCTGTTCTCCTTGTTGCCTAATCTGTTTTCAAAGGTCAGCAACTTAAGTGTCTCTATTTTTCTTTTCAAGCCACCCCACCCAACACAGCGGTTATTTGGTTCCTAAAACATGAGAGGGGTAGTGGATGCTGAGAAGATAAATGGCTTTGGAAGGTCAGATAGAACAAATGAGGGGGGAGATCATGAGACCTGGACAACTGAGAGCTTTGAACTACCACAAGCTTGAGTCACCTTCACTGAGAGGCCTCTGACAGAGGGGTGGGCAGTTGCAGCTATTGGTACCTACCTACCCTCAGCATTTTCTGAGAAATGGCGTCTTGGCCCTAACGTGTACCTTCCTGGAGACAGGAGATACCAGTGCAGACTTATCTCTTACGTTAGTTCTTGGGCCTAAGATTTCAGCTCACTTCCAAGTGATTTCATCCTTATCCAAGACTGGCTGTTCTTCCAGAACCTCTGGTGAGGATGTTGTTCTGCTCCACTTCCATCCCGTCATACCCATCCAGGGGCTAAGCTGTATGGGGACCTGTATGTGGAAAGCTATGTTATAGGGTCCTGGGAGCCACAGGCAGCACTGAAATGCTGCACAAACGGAAGCATAGCCCTTTGGAGACTGTTCACATGGTTCATACCAAGAGAGTTGGTAAAGACAAGGGATTGCTAAGAATAACCCAACTCCTTAAAGAGAAGAATGCCAAAGGGAACAATTGTGCCACTGTCCTAATGCAGTCCCTGAAGAAAGTCCTGGAATGCTTGCACTAGCGATCCGAGCCCTTTTGTTCCTGCCCTTTTGGCTGTGACACCCACAGGGTCCCTTGGCAAAGCAAGGGCCTTGGCTCTGCCATTGGCTCCCGGCCTGGAGTTCTCGGGCTCCAGCTAGGGCCTCTGTAGCTCTCCTTTAAGGTCCACAACAGACGGGTGCGTGAGCAAGCTCTACGGGGTTTCACTCCTCCCTCAGTACCCAAGTACCTTAAACAGCAGCCCCACGCTGGTCCTGCCACCTCCTCTTCCAGAGACACCTGGATAACATCTGTCTGGCCAAAACGTGAGTTTTGTCCTTTGTCTTCATCGCATTCCGAGTGAGCCGGGGCTATCGGAGGTGAGGCTGTCCAATAGTGAGGTGACGTCATAAGCAAATGCCTCAGGGGTGAGGGCTTTATTCTTGGCTGAGCCGCAGGTTTCCTTGGCCGAACTGTGCAGTCCCTATGCATCACAGCTGTCTAGGGTTGAGAAAAATGGGGTGGTTATGTAGCTTGCAGGAAGAGTAGAAAGCAGTCCTCGATGAGTCCCTGAGAGAATCTCATTTGTTCAAGCTGCTCCGTGAAACTCCAAATGCCTTAAGAGTTTAATGAACCAAACCTCCCGAGACACGGGGTGTGATGCTCGCTGTGTGTCACCTCCTGCCCAGGCCTTGCTCTGCTTCTTTACAGCACCATCACAAGACTGGCACTCTTGGTTTCCTTGGCTACAGTATTGCTGGAGGTGGAACCTAGGGCCTACATGCTAAACATGACCATCCTCATTGAGCTCCATTCCCAGTCCCAGGCAAAGCAACAGAGGAGCAGAAAGGTCAAGTGACTTGCCAGTCATAAAAGGTGTTAATGAAACCACAGAAACCAAAATCCAAGTCTCAAACCGTGAGAGGTCTCCCTTTGCAGGGGCATCTCCAATCTTCTAAAGTCAGCCCCTTTCCAAATAGGTCCTTCCCCCGCCCCAGTCCTTATCAGCGTGGCCACTGCTCACCTGGTGAGGGCCAAGATGATCTCATGTGACCCTGGGTCACCTTGAGGCATCAGAAGAATAGCCTGGTGGTTGTCACTGCAGCACCATGGGAAGGGACAGCTGGCAGGGCAAAGACTGTACTTGCATGAAAGCAAATGCCCCTTCTTTGAAGTTGTCCACAGGGCTGCATAAATTACAGTGGTAGGTAGGTTACAAAGAACAAAGAAGGCGAAGGGTCACCCAGTTCAAAGAACATTTGTTCTCTTGATCACACTAAATCCATGATTAAAATCATAGACTTTGGCATATGAAAACCCTAGGTTCAGATCTTAAACTTTTAACACTGTAATAGGCCAGGATACATTTTTGGGTTGAAACTATTGCTCTTATTTATTTACCACCTTGTTAAGCAGAATGGGGGACAATGCTTCTCTAGCAAAATTTCTTTGAGAATCCATTAATGTATACAGCATATTTAGGACCATGTTTGATATACTATACATACTTAAGAACTTTTACTGCTTCTGGTTGTAGCCAGGGCAGATTATTGGGTAATGCATGGTAAGGCAAGCCTTTTGCAGTCCAAACAGATAACAAGCACACACTTCAAAAGTCTGCCTTTGAAGAAGCTAAGATTTCTAGGTCAAGAGTGGGCGGGGGCTGGAGGGGGGGAGAAAAGACTCTGCAAACACGGTCTTCTAAAGAGCAGGGAAGTCAGCTGACTTGGAGTAAGGAATGTCCTTGCTGGGCCCTTCCTGGAGACTGTAAAGTTGCACAACAGATTAAGAAGATTTTTGGAGACACATCAGTAAGCCGAGGTTGAAGGAAGGAGAGTGAGGGCTGCAAGAGCCCCTGCAGAATCACTTAACATTTGGCTCTAAGCCCCAGCTTTAATGCATCTGTCTGCAGGAAGGATATTCCGGTTTAAGATGTGCACAGGTTTTCGGGACACACTGAACCAGAGTCTCCCATTAAAATTCAGACAGAACCGGAGCCAGGAGAGCGCACCACTGCGCCAGGCGGCCTCTGCTTCTCCTTTCCAAGTGGATTCTGTTCTCTGCAGGCACTTAAAAGAACGCCTGACCTCCAGTTGGATGATGGTGTTATGGTGGGGAGGTGTTTGATGGGGGGTGAATAAGTCAGAGTGCAGAAAATAAAAGATCTCAGATGGAGGAGAAAGAAAAGATGTTGGAGATGGCCCTCCTGAGAGGTGCATCTGCTTCTCTTGGTCTCTGTGGAGGGATGTCAAGGCAAAGGCTAAGACTGGGCGGCTGAGTGAAGCACCTGGACTGGATGACAGTTGCACTTAGTCCAGGCAACAACGGCCTTCTCTGGAACCTGGCCGAGTCTGGCAAGGCAGAATATAGACATCTTAAGGGCAGAAAGCACATTGGCACACCTTTTTTTAATCCCAACATTCGTGAGGCAGTGGCAAATAGACTTTTGCAAGTTTGAGGCTGATCTGGCATACATAGTGAGTTCCAGGTCAGCCACAGTTACATTAAAAAAAAAAAATCTTGAAAGTTTTTTTTTGTTTTTGTTTTTAAGAAGTTAGGATGGCTCATCTATCGTACATCGTGGAACAACCCCAGTGAGGTCTTGGACAATTCCCTAACATAAAGCAACTATACAGTCGACTAGACAGAGGTTAACATTCCATAGGTAAACAAGGACTGGAAATAGAAAGGCTTTACCACGATGTCAGTTATGAAAGTATTTCTAGTTTTTTAAGATTTTGATTGGGAACTAGGGACTTGGGGGCTTTCTTTTCCTTTCTTTGTCTAAATTCCCAGGACATCTGTAGCATCCTCTTTATGGCAGACACAAGGAACAGAAGTAATTGACACCTAAAGTATGCCATCTTGATCTCCCTCAAGCATTTGACATTGGCTGCCCAGGAACAGTATATGCCCAGTAACTTGGGGGCTTCTTGGGATCAGAAAGCTCCTGAAGAACTGGAGAGGAGAGTAAGGAGGTAGCTCAATGGTAGCAAACTTGCCTAGCATGTAGGAGACACTGGGTTCAATTCCCAGTGCTTAAAAGAAAAGACTGGAGAAAAAGACTTTTAAGACCTTAGCCCCTCTCTCATCATGGACAACACAAGCCTCAACCCTACGAAACTCAGAGAGAGCCCATCATTGTGCAGCACATCCATTTAACCAGTGTTTTTTCAAACTGTGGGTTGTGATCTCTTTGGGGTCAAATGACCCTTCAGAGGGGTCTCATATCAGATAACCTGTACACAAGACATTTACATTACAATTTATAACAGTAGCAAAATTATAGTTATGAAGTAGCAAAGAAGATAAATATATGGTTGGGAGTCACGACATGAGGAACTGTGTAAAAGGGGTCGCAGCACTAGGAAGGCTGAGAACCACCCATCTAAACCCATGAAAAGACAACATTGCTGCCTGTAAGTCATGATGGAACATTCCATCCTAGCAGGGAGATACTTTTCAAGCACTGTTATGTTAAGACTTAAGCTTGTTATAAATCAGCATCGTGGATGGCTGAGTCTGCGCATGGTGATAATCAAGTTAGCATCAATCAAACGCTCACACATTTTCTGGGGCCAGGTTCAGAACTTTAGATGAGTTAGTTAAAAATTGAAAGTCACTGGGCGGCGGCGGTGCACACCCTCAATCCCTTTAACCCCAGCTCTGGGGAGGCAAAGGAAGGTGGACCTCTGAAAATCTGAGGCCAGCTTGGTGGTCCACAGGTGAGTTCCAGGACAGTCAGGGCTACACAGAGAAACTCTGTCTCAAAACAAAAACAACAACAACAACAAAAGACTCACCATGACTCAGTGCAGTGGCCATTTATGGGGAGACTGCAGCTCTATGAGAAAGAATAGTTCACTAATGAATATCCAGCAAGATTTAAACTCAAGTCAAATGCTAGGCTGAAAATCAGCCATGTGGGGGATGGTTAGAAAGAGAAGAAAGAACAGCATTTTAAAAAAGATTTTAATTGAATAGAATTTATCACTTTCCCACCTCCTTTTTTTCCATTTGACCCCTTCTAGGTGCCCTCCCCACCAGGCCCCCCCAAGATGAGATCCTTTTTCTTTGATTATTATTGTTACGCACAGATATGCGCACGCGCACACACACACGCACACACACACAAAAGTATATAAATATAATCTGTTGAGTCTGTTTCTGTTGTTTGTACATACAGTTTCAAGGCTGACCACTCTGAGATGGGCAGTCAGTAAGGGGGCTCATCCCTGGAAAACAGCCTTTCTCCTCTGAGCTGTCATTAGCGTCCTGTAACTCTTTGTCTAGAGTGGGGCCCTGTGAAACTTTTTCTTCCATGTTACCATATTTGCTGATATTGCCATTGATCCAGTCTTGGTTGTGAGGCCATTTCTGTGATAAAAGCATTCTCACCGGAGCTTATTTCAAGCTACTAACCATGGCAATATGGTTTCTGCTTGGGCCGTAATGATCTCTCAAGAACGTGAAGGGTTCAACTCCTGCACACTCCAGTGGAAGTTCACCCCACAGCTGAGTCAACAGTTTACTGTCAATAATGGAAAAAGAACTTCAGCTCATGGAAGAGAGCTGGCTTGGGACCAGCCCAGGCCAGCCAGCCCCATCACACTCTGATCCATACAGAGTACCAAGGACATAGCAGGAGAAATAAGGAGGGCTGGGAACACTCTGTCTCCCTCCCCGCAGTCAAACTTTCCTTCACTGAGGGTGTGCCTGCCTTGGGACGCTCTGCAGCACAAATAAGGAGACCTGGAATCCTTCTACCGCCCTATCAATCATTTTTTTGGTCAGATATGGAGGCCAAACTTGACCCTTGCCCTTCTGGACTCAGTAATTTTAAAAGCATTTCTTCTGAAGAAGCGAGGAAATGATTGTTACAAGCGGGAACAGGGACCGCTTCAGAGGGTTTTCCTATGTAACGCGACTGCGTCGAAGACACCCTGTAAGGGTTTGGGCTCAGCTTCTCTGTCAGCATCTGCAGGACACCACCTGCTAACTAGGCCTTCTGAGAACACTTTTCCATCAGGACAGACGTGCCTAGGTATCTGCCAAGTACTAGAGGCAGGGAGAGTCAGTGGCTTCTGTCTCGGAGCTGCAGAGAGGAATGAAGCAGGCAGTCAAGAGCATAGTTCAAATGCATTCATTCACTCACCCTACAAATATTTGTCAAGGGCCCGTTAGGTACCAGGCATCTTGCCAGCTTCTGGTTATACCATGGCAAGAGAGACAGACAAGTTTCTGCCTCCACAGACCTGGCAGTCTAGTGACGAAGGGAGATATTAATCAAATAATCACGAGCATGAAGATGTAATTAAAAACTTATGAAGGGATGGGGGACAAGGGGTCTGTGAGGACAGGAGGAGCCTGGCTCAGTTCTCGGAAGCAGAAAAGGCTTCTGAAGGAACTGATAAGGGCACTAAGATCCCGTGACAAATAGGGAAAGGACAGTATCCCAGCCAGTCGGAAGAGCCTGGACAAGCAGCCCAGGTCAGGAGGGAGGGCTGTGCTCTCTAGGTCTGCAGAGGAAGCTGGGTGGAAGACGAGGTAGGGGGAACCACCTGGACCCGCAGCGGCCATGCAGGCTGTAGCAAGGTTTTGGTGTTTACCCAGCAACAAGAATCAATGGGCGGGTGTTGACAGAGGAAGGCAGGTGACAGTGACAACCCTCAGTGCTGCTGAAGGGAGTCCAGAGAACCAATATCTGACCTGGTGTGTGTGGTGCGGACAGGCGTTAGGAGGTCAAGGTTGGGGCGTGTGTCCACACAGAAGTTTCTGGAGGAGGAAATGTGAGAGCTGAATTTTTGAAGGGTGAGTATGATTAGCCAGGCTAGAGTGGAAGGGGAGAGAGAGAGAGAACCTGATGCTGTCAGCTTTGGGCTCAGGCCTGGGAGAGGAACGCAAAGGGCGGGGTGGTGGGCACATATAAAGAGCCCAGTTAGACAAGGCAACAGAGCTAGGCAGAGACCAGATCACAAAAGCCTTGCGGGCCATGGCAGGAATCTGCACTTCACCCTAAAGGCGGCAGAACTCTACTGAACCAAACATCTGGAGAGAGCAATCCTCAGGTCGCTGAGGTGGGGAGGTCACGAGCAACAGAGCCCAGAGTAAGCAGAGCTAGAGAAGAAAGCACTGCCCACGCCAAGGCCGTCCTGGTGAGAGCAACAGGAAAGAGGAAGTTGTCTGGGGACTTTAAAAGGTGAGAGGGCCTTGTCACCACCCACTGGGTGGAAGCGATTTCTATTCATACAACAGTCTGATAAAACAAAGGTTTCCATTTGGGTTGAGTCTTGCCCCACGAGTCCTTAGGAGCAATGTATTCACTTGTCATTAAGGGAAGATCCTCTCAGTTAAAGAGATGGCCATGCCCTTCCAGCCTCCTCATCCTTTGTTTATAGTTTGTATCTATTGTTCTATGGGCTGAGACTGGGGTATCAAAAGTTCTCACTGTCATTATGGAGTTATCAACTTCCTGTTCTCCTCTTCTCAATGTTAGCCTTGTAGACAGCAAGGTTGTGCCACCAAATCTGTCTATGGGATTTTCCCATTTTTCGTCGTGCGATGATTCCTGTCGCCTGTAATCATTCTTTTCACTTTGGAATTATTTTATCACATATCAATGTAGCCAGGCCAAGTTTGTAACTTTTTGTTATTATTTGTCTATCGTGTTTACACATTTAAAATGTGTACTTAGAGAGAGTGGTGAGGGGGTGGGTACATGTTTGTGTGTACGTGTGCATGGGTGTGCATAGGCTGTAAGTCAGCATTGGGTATCTTCCTCAATCATTCTGTACCTTGTTTTCTGAGACAGGCTCTCTCACTGAGCCTGGAGCATCTTGATTCAGCTAGGCTGGCTGGCCACTGAGCTTCAAGGACCCTAGGGTCATTGATTACATCACATGGGGATCCGAGTGTACATCCTCATCCTTGAGCAATAGGCATTTTACTGACAGAGTCCTCTCCCTCACCCCCACCCCCACTCATGGTTCTTTCTTCCACACTTAGTTTAGGTTTGCCTTGCCTGTACCTCCCCCTCTCACCTATACCCCTGCCCCATCATCCCTGCTTAAACCTTCCACCCTGGCATCCCCCCTTCCACCCCAGCATCCCCCTTCCACCCCAGCATCCCCCCTTTCATCCCAGCATCCCCCTTTCCACCTCCAGCATCCCCCTTCCACTCCCAGCACCCCTTCCACCCCCAGCATCCCCCCTTCCACCCCCAGCATCCCCCCCCACATTTGCATCTCCTATGCTATAGCTTTCCTCTTCTCTAGCCTTTTGTCACCTCCCAAGGACCTCTTTCTAGTTGCTCACATATAAATACACATATATAAAAACTAGAAAGCAGGATCTCCATATGAGAGAGAATACAAAGTCTTTTTGAACCCTGGTTACCTCACTTACTGGAGTATTTTCAAGCTCCATCCATTTTTTATTGTAAACTTCATAATTTTATCTTTCTTTATGGGTGCACAAAACCCCCGTTGGTATATATACATTTTTTAATATCCATTCTTCCATCGGCTGACATCTAGCTTGATTTCATTTTGTGAATATGGCAGCAAGGAACTGATGTGTGAGCGCCTCTGCGGTAGGGTACGAAGTCCTTTGGTTATGTGCCCAGGAGTGGTGAAGTTGGGTCACATGGTACTTTACTTTTTTGAGAAACCTCCACACAGATATCCATACTCCCACATTGGTTTGCACTCTCACCAATAGTAACCAAAAGTTGTCCCTACCCACATCCTCACCGGTGTTTGTTACCATTTGTTTTATTGGTAGCCATTCTGACTAGGATAAGATGGATCTCCAAGTAGTTTTAATTTTCATTTCCGTAATGGCTATGAATGTTGATCAGTTCTTAAAATAGTTTGGTCGTCTGTAGTTCTACTTCTCAGAACTTCTGTTCGGTTCTTTACTTAACCCATTTTTGGAGTAGGTTGCCTTACTCTTGTTTAAGTTTTTTGGGTTCTTTATATATTTGAGATATCAATCTCCTGTCAATTGACAGATATTTGTCAGTTTGCGAAGATTTTCCTCCCATATATAAGCTGCCTCTTCACTCCATTAGAGTTTGGGTTTTTTTATTTTTAGACTGTCTTGCTGTGCTTGTCCATAGTGTGCAAGCCACTGACCCAAGTTTAATTTGTACCCTTTTATTTTAACCACTCTGAATCCCTATGTTTTAAATGTATCTCTTATAGCCAGAATGCATATATGTGTGTATATATATGTATGTATGTATGTATATATACAGATATATGGATTTTTAAGAGCTCCTATAGCTAAATAATTTAGTCCATTTCTATTTTTTTGGATAATTCATACAATGCAATTTTACCTACTTCACTCCTCCCCTCTCACCCCTTCCAGCTTTGGCTGAAATACATTTTATTTGTTTTGAACATTTAACAACACACCTGACTTAATAAAATCTAAAGTGAATTAACATTTCTGGAGGTAGTAGGAAGGGATTCATTCATAGAGATGTGGACATTGTTTAGAACTGGAGCTAAGCCCTGTTTTACACATGCTGGGTCTAAACCCACTATCTTCAATGTCTGTATGCAGTTTGCCTTTCTACATGAATAGTTCTCTGTTGCATAAACAGCAATAGGCATTAAAACCAACCTATAGGTGCCAATGTTTGTCTGCCCTTGGTTCTCAGAACCACGAGTCTTTCTCCTCAGCAGTCACCTGAGCCACACATCAACGCCTCCTGGGAACATTAGGATTCCCGAGTCACTTCCACACCTGTCCGCACATCTGGGAGCATCAGGATTCCTGAGTCAATTCCACACCTGTCCACACATCTGTCCATACCTGAGTCTGCAGCAATAGCTTGATCTTTGCCTCCTTCAACTACTCTGTTCTCATCTTTGCGATTTAATAAAAGAAGCTGAGCTTCTTATGCCACACGGGGAAGAGAATAAAAATAACTCACTTAAATTAAGCTGACCCACACCATACCTGGCTTCAACTAGTCTAATATAATCATGTGCTCTTATCTCTAAGAAGTTGGGCTATATTTTTATACTTCCCTTGTGCTTTTTGAATTTTGCGTTTGTTTAACCCTTCAAAGGATTCTGTGTGGTAGGTGGAGTAGGGATCACTAGAGGAAGCACGTCCAGAGTGGGTGGCACATCCATGTTCCCATCTGGGTATGCCCAGGGCTGTGCAGTAGATGCTTGTTTCCCCACATGGGAAATGACTTGAGCTCCCAGGCTAGGGTATAAGTCTCCCACTGTTCCATGTGTCTGGTCCAGTGGCCACAGCTAAGCGAGTTCGTCAGCTTTTAACGTGGACGTTCCAATAGGCTGAGTATTCCTCTCACTTCTGTGCCACTGAGAAACCAAGAAAATCATCTGACTTTCAAAAATTGCACCAGCATCCTAAATCCAGGAGCTGACTTGGTGCGGACCGATGAGAGGGAGTCCATTGGACTTGCTCTTCTCTGTCTCCCACACGGAAAATCCCCTCTCCAGATGGCCACTAAGACAGACAATTGGTAACAAAAAGCAGGGCTAGAAAATCCACATTATGTTTAATGCCTGATTACACTTAGTTAATTGATTCATTTATGAGAGCAATCCGTATAAATCCCCAGGGACACTTGTTAAGGTTGCTGCCTTAAGGTTTTGCCACACCATATACTTCCTTTATTCATATCCCTTAGCAAACTAGGGATTGGTCCAAGAATTCTGAACTGTCTACTTCTCAAATCATAAGTAAATAGTAAAGAAAATTAAAAATAAGGAATTTTCCTGGTGGTGGTGGTAGTGCATGCCTTTAACTCTAACACTCAGGAGATAGAGGCAGGCGGATCTCTGTGAGTCTGAGGCCAGTTCCTTGTCTTTGAACAAGTTCCAGGACAGCCAGAGCTACGTACAGAGAAACCCTGTCTTGAAAAACGAAAACCAAACAAACAAAAATAAGAGGTTTTCGTGCCCCTCCCACCAGGCTTCAGCTGATTCACAAATCCAGCTGCCATGGCTGTCAGCTCCATTGCGATGCCAGGCTGATTTGAAGGTGTTGACATGAGGCTTTCGGGATTCAGGAGGAAATGTGAACTGAAGGCTTCGTAGAGGGAAGCATCCGAATAGTGCAGCCATCCCACGACGATCCCACTCACGAGATGAGCAGGCAGAGAATAGAGGTGTGGTCTTACACACCTCAGCTCTCACTCTGCTTCAGAAAGAAGAACCCCTGAGAGCCTGCTGGGACTGGCCAAGGTCACGAGTTGGTGATGAAGGTTCTGAGAGGATGACATCCAGACTGCCTGGCTTATACCCACATGTAAATGAGAACATTGGTATCACCCTTAGCCAGTGCTGGTACCTCCAACCCCATCCAGCTTTCTGCTGTATCTATTCAGTTTTATCCCAGTTGGAGGAGGCGAGAATACAGGCAGGTAGCGCCAAATCCATGCCCAGCACTTAGCAAACAACCTGGCTGGGACTGAAAAGGGAAGCCCATCCTTGACAAGCAGCTGGCCCACATCAGAGGAAATGCAAACATAAAAACTGCCACTGGGGGAGACCCTGAGACAAGGAAGTTCTGCTCTCCTAAGACTGGCAATACTAACGGTAGCCATTAGAGTGCGGTTATTGTTTCCTGTATAGCAAATTAAATACACAACTTAGGAAGTATGGGAAATGCAATCAGAAACCACCGCGGGAGGAGACCCTGAGACAACAAGAAAGTTCTGCTCTCCTAAGGTTGCCAATTCCAGTGGTAGCCATTAGACTGCAGCTATTGTTTCCTGCATAGCAAATTAAATGTGCAGCTTAGGAAGTACTGGGGATAAAAATAAATGAAAAAATATACGATCTCTTAGTTGCGCTGTTAAGAAGGGGAATCTGTGAGCTAATGGAGCGACACATGAAGTTAGTCTCACTTGAAACAGCTACATTGCTTTTCATCAGAGGGGATCCAGAGAGTCAGGGTGCAGTCAGTGGTACGGAGCTGAGCAGTGGTAGGGAATGCCTTTAATTCCAGCACCCAGGAAGCAGAATTAAGTGAATCTCTATAAGTTTGCGGCCAGCCTGGTCTACAAAGTAAGTTCCAGGACAGCCAAGGTTACACAGAAAGCCTGTCTTGAAAAACAACAACAAATTAGAACGCAGGAAACTCTATTTCCAGCACTTCTCAGGGAAAAAAAAAATCAAGTGATTCAGAAAGAAGTTGAGTAAGGAACGGGCAAGGGTGGGCAGCTAAAGAGAGAGGAGATGGAAGTTAGCAGAAAGACCAGAGGCTTGAGGTGAAAGGGTGATTCTTGGAAAATATTGAGAATTTGGACGAAAAGCACAATGTGCTATACAAGGTAAATTATCACTCTGCAGCTAATATAAATAACATTATCCGTCTCTCACTGTCTTATATGGCAAGAACAATGTGGAACCATGTGTTGAGGGGCTGTTTGTGATAGTCTGACTTTGAATGTAATAACACACACGCATACACACATACACACACACACACACACACACACACACACACACACACATATGAAATTTGAGAGGTGTCCTTGCAGGGGCCTCCCAAACAGTAGCTGAAACTGAAGTCACTATCTGACCTGCGGGACTGCACATACCAGACATACTAACTACCAATAGAGAAAAAAAGGTGGATGTTTCCAATTTGAGCCCTAATTCCTGTTGGTTACAAAGACAAGTTCCCCAGATTGGTGCTTTGGGTTACGACTGAACAGATTCCCACGAGGGCTTATGTAGGACTGACCAGGGCATGGAACATGGGGCTCTGGCCAGTCTTGGGAGTTCAGGGTGCTACCAGCATGAGTTTCTTTGGGCCTCAGCAGCTATGTGGAATTCTGCTATAGAGGTAACCACAGGGAACAGGTGCAGGGGAGGTTATTGGAGATCACTAGCATTCTGACCATGATGGAAGGCTGAAAAACAAGTTTATAAAGGCAGGTGTAATTTGGTACAATGGGTAAAACCCCCACTTCTGGTCACAGCACTTCCATATCATTGAACTTGTGTAACCTTCTCATAGTAATTAAGGGCAAAATGGGGCTTTGTGTTCACTGACTCATTCTGAGCCTTAGCTTCTTGTTGTTGACCTTGCGCAGACAATTTACCGCCTCTAAGCTCTGATTTAATTTTTAATAGGAGTTTCAGCATCCACATTAAAGGATCAGTTAACAAATATTATCTTTCAGCACAGAATATGTTGTTGGTGATGATGATCATTGTTGCTATAAAACAATTTCATTTTATAATACATACATGTATACACATACATGCACACACATATATGATTAAAATCTGGGCAGTAGTATCATATGCCTTTAATCTCAGGACTTGGGAGGCAGAAGCAGGTGGATCTCTATGAGTTCAAGGCCAGTCTGGTCTACAGAGCTAGTTCCAGAACAGTCAAGGCTACACAAAAAACCCTGTCTCAAAAAAGCAAAAGCAAACAACTTTCACTGTTTTTGTAGTTATTAGAACTTTCTTTTTCTAAACGGTTGGGCAAATGTATGGCTCAAAATTAAGACTTTCATTGATTTTATTCTCAAATCCCGAGTGTCAATGCTTGATACATTTTACACTAGTAGGAATTTCCATAGAGTGGATATATATATATATACATATATATATATAATGTCAGAGGTCTATAAAATATTATTATAGGCTCTGTGTTGTAAGTGCATCTCATATTAGGAAATAATTAAGATGAAGATGGTCTGGGTACAGGGACAGACCTGATGAAATGTGTGATAAGAGGGTCTTGTGGAAGACTATGAAACCAGGGGTCAGACAGCCTTCAAGATGCTGTCTCAGAAGGTGTCCTGGCTGCAGTACTTGCTCTTTAAAAATGCCCAGGCCCCTCTCTCTGCCCTCATCCCTTCCTCCAGCAAATTTAGAAGGTCGCCATATATTAACCCCTTGTTACCTCTGCTGTACCCTTGGCTCACAGGTGCCCTTTTGCCCAGGCCATCTCTGCACCTTGCCCTCCTCTGGCTTGGTAGTACCTAGTCAAAACAGTGTGAGGGTGGAAGGCAGAACCTCAGCCCCGCCCTCTTTGCTTGTGTGGGTTTCAGCCAGACCCCAGGTGTTATTTTAGTACAACTTACAGTATTTAATTTGAGGATGTGTGTGGATCAGAAGGAGGGACCAGGACAATGTTTTTCCTATTGGCCAAATGATTAAATTTGAAGTTCTAAAAAAAAGAAAGAAAGAAAGAAAGATAGATAGATCGATCCAGCTTGTTGCAAAGTTGTATCCAATTTGGAAGAGAGAATTGTCTGAAAAAATGTCTCCCAGGCAAGGGACCACCCCTCTTCTACCGCCAGCCTCCTCACGGGCCCATCCACCTTGGGTACCACCTGAGCAGTCTGTGGCCCTGCGTGGTCCTTCCCTTCCTGAATATGTCCACCATACCTTCACCGAAAGAACATTCTACAGGTGTGTTTCATTTCTTTCAGTCCTGAGAGTTCCGCCACCGGTTGCTGCTGAGCCATGGCTGAAGGAGAAATCACCACCTTCACAGCCCTGACCGAGAGGTTTGATCTGCCTGCAGGAAACTACAAGAAACCCAAACTTCTCTACTGCAGCAACGGGGGCCACTTCTTGAGGATCCTTCCAGATGGGACAGTGGATGGGACAAGGGACAGAAGTGACCAGCACAGTAAGCAACTATCCAAATTGCACCAGCACTTTCCTGTGTCTCCCCTAGTCCAGCATGGGAAGACGATGAGACTGGGTACTGGTACCCACTTTCCGAGGCTCTGTGTGTAGGCAGAATGCATTCAGAAGTGAGATAACATACATGTACATGTACAAAGGGGCTGGCTTTTGGAAGCCAGGGACCTACGGGCTAACACTTAGCTAATTATATCTTATTGCAAGCTTTTGAAGGACTCTCTGTTGACCTGACATAACATTGGCTTTGGTTCAGTCATTGCACACCCCTCCCCAGGTTTCTATAAACTAACAAAAGATCCGGCCCCGTAAGACAGACAAGGGCCTGCTTGTCCACAACGGGAAGAACCCAACGGTTAGGGACGGGAAATCCTGTACAAAGATAGGGGCTCCATTTCACGTTAACAGACTCTCCAGGTGATGTCTCCACCGGGCTTGATTTGAGCATCCCCCGTCTCTAAGCACAGCCTAACACATCATAAATTATGCAGTTTTCCCCGCAGCGCCTTGTGCAGATGTGGCTGTGGTATGCAGAAGGGGAGGGGTCAAGTCATTCTCCAGACACTAATGGAGCCAGAGGTGGGAGCCACAGAGTGAGAGGCTGACAATTCCGGGCTTTCCCAGCAGCCTGGCTTTCCGACAATGTTGATAAATGGAGGTGTGGCTTAGGGAAAATAATCTTCCCGACCAGTACTGTCTAGCGCTGGTGTGTGTGTGTGTGTGTGTGTGTGTGTGCATATGATATTAAGTGTCTGCTTTCTACAAGAGTCAGGGAGTCCCTGAGTACCACTAGGGTAGTAGATGGTGCAGGGAAGTCTGATCTGCTCCCTGCATAGAGGACTGGCAATCTCAAGAGTCAAGACACACAGGAGAGTAAGCAAGTTTGGGCTGAGTCTGTAGTCTGGTTGATAGAGTGCTTGCCTAGCATAGGAGGCCTCACCAAATACAAGCTGGATATGCCGTTATACATCTCTAAGCTCAGCACTTGGGAGGTAGAGGGGAGAATAAGCAGAAGCAAAGTCATCCTCCAGCTACACAGTTGGAGCCGGGCGTAGAATAGAGACCCCATCTCACAAATGAACTTAGACTTTATCTCATTGTATCAGGCATGTTATACAATTCATGTGTTCACCCACACAACCCAGGGGAACAAGCCTTAACTTCTCTGAGTTTTAAATGTTTGTAAACCCTATCAGTTTCCTGCACTAATGGGGGATATTCTAGTCCCCAAGATCCAAACCAAAGGTGATGATCACTGGTGACATGTTTCTTGAGGCTTGCCTGGTTCTTGGAAATCTTAAGCTTCAGGGGAACAAGAGGCTACAGTTACTGGATTGTTGGACAAATGTCATGTGCCTTCCCGCTGCTCATTTGTCATTAGCCACATAGGATGTCTCTGGGTGCATAACATTGGGACAGCTTGTGGTGGCACCGACCTACCGGCTTAAGCTGTCAGAAGCCCTGGGAACTCAGCATAGCTCAGTAGGAGAGCTGTAAGGAAGTGGGCACCCAAGGGGTGCTGGGATATCTGCTGTGTGAACTTGAGCACACTTATGCTTTATTTTTCTGCTTAAAAAGAAACGAGAATACCGATTACAGGCTTCATGAGAGAGTTAAATGAATAACATAGCAAACATTCTGGACACAGCGCCTGCCTGGCCCAGGGTAATGGCCCAGTACATGCCAGCAGCCAATGTTACTGTTAGCATCCTGCATCTCTAGACTTGCTGCAGTGTATGGACGTGCAATGGGAGACTAAGGCGCTTCTTCAGACCCACGAAGGGCTAGAGTCTAGATTCGGCCTTCTCTGCCAACATTCAAAGCAGTTCTATGAGCTTACTGTTTGCTTACTCTGGAGCTAAGAACAAGGGCCAAGGGGGCAGTGCTAAGATAAACAAGCAGCAATCTGCCCTGTACCAGTTGAAACCACAATGGACAATCCACCTGTCCTCTGCAGTCAGGGCCCTGGAATGTTGGTGTTCATGACCTACTCTGCCACTTTCTAAGCACACAATAAATAGTCTCTCTGTTTTGCATGAAATACTCTGCTAAAGATGCTAACGATGCCAATGATTCTTCTAATCCCCGATATCCGCTGAGGTCCAATTTTGGGCAGGCTTTTAATCTCACTGAGACTCAGCTTCTTCCTCCTCCTGGAATGGGAGTGCTGGCCTCACTCCTCCTGGGCATGGGCGATCTCCCTGAGTGTGGATCAGTCGCCCTCTTCTGCCCAGCGGTGGCACTGCTGTTTTGAACCTCGGGCCTCAGAGGCAGAGGCAGCTTTGGGCAGTTTAGAGTAGAAGCCCTGGATAGCCGTTATGATCCACACACAATCTGCCACACGGTTTTTGTTTGTTTGTTTTCTTTTTGAGACAGGTTTTCTCTGTGTAGCCCTGACTGTCCTGGAACTCGCTCTATAGACCAGGCTGGTCTCGAACTCAGAGATCCACCTCCTTCTGCCTCTCGAGTGCTGGGGTTAAATAAAGGCCTGTGCCATCACAGCCCAGCTTAGAAGTACTATTCTTTAACCATTGGTCTGAGCATGACAGCCACCGCCGCACCCCAAAGTCTCCTGAAGAAAGAGGGCCCTTAAAAGTCAGTGAGATACTTAGGTAATTCATAAACCCCACAAGACAGAACTTGCCTCAGACCTCACAAGACAGAAGTTCATTCCTTTCATAGTGTCTCTTTGTCCTCAATGATTGACAAGCTGTCCCAGAGTGGGGAAATTATTCTGATTTGTCTGTCTTACCCTTCCTCGGGAGAAACAGTTTCCAGGTATCTTACCCGTGGTAGCAGCCTCTGGGGGACACTGTGCACTGGCGATCCCAAAATAGACTGAAGTAAAATGTCTCTACCAGATTCCTGTAGAGACAGGGGTTCAGGGGCTTGTGCCTTCACCAAAGCTTGGGTCACAGCTCTGGGCAATGGTCCGTACATGATGCAAACACTAGTTACAATGTCATAGTAACCACAATAGAAACAGACAGACAGACAGTGAGGGAGGGCTACTGATTCTGGAGCCCCTGGGGATGCAGCTTGTGAAAAGAAAGCTTTTGATAACTGGGTGCCAGCCCTGAGAGACTGAGAGAGTCTAGGGAGAGCCGCGGAGCAGGGGAGGTGGCCCGTTCATGTTGGACACGGAGTAGGTAAAAGGTGTCACAGATCTGTGCCCCTCTCCTTGGGACTACACTTCTGTGTTCACTCATGTGGTCATGGACTGGACTTCTCCCCCCCACAGGCCCCTGAGGACAAGGACTTTGTGTCTTGGTGGCCGACACTGTGACTTTGCCCAGCACTTGGCTCAGTGCCCAGTAAGCATTAATTTGATGAGCGGCTGACTTGTATTGTTGGCAGATAAATTTAAACCCAACACTATCTCAAGAAGTACCTGTCAAGCACTGGCACATGCCAGGCCCTGCACAGATGGTCATCTCCACCTGCAATCCTCTGAGGTCACTAGTCACCATTGCGCTGACCAGGCCCCTCACAGGGGCAGCTTGTGGAGCCTAAGTTCTTCTGTTCTAATAGAATTATCTGAGGATCCCACCACCACCCTGATGCTAACATCCTGACAACAGCATTTCTACCCACAAACTAAATACATTGGCATGTTCAGCCTATCACGTGGCTCAGATAGGAAAAAGGAGGTTGACGTCCCCTGACTGTGTTTACTGAATCTGTGACATTTTGTGGTAGTTACTTTTCCTCTATGCGCCTAGGTTTCTTTGTTTAAAAAACAAGAATCCCAACAGTTCTCTGCCTCTTAGGAAAGTCAGGCTGTGAAAGGTGATGTTTCTACACATGTCCAGCACACTGCCAGGCCCCTGAATGTTCAAAACAGTGTCATTCTCCAAGGTCACCATCGTCCCCTCCGCAGGCTAGCTGTGCCTCCCCATCCAACCTAGCTGATAGCTGGCCATTAAATGTTAAGCTCGTTCACAGAACTGCTGGTGACTCCATCCCATCTTCCCCGAGACTGTCTAGCCTGAGCTCCTGAGACCTGGCATAGAGTCACAGCTTCCCAGGCCCTAGCCCAGCACACCCTTCCCATCTAACTTCCCCGAGACAGAGACACTGGAGCAAAGGCAAAGAGTCCTATGCCTGTCTGCTCCTTCTGCTGGAGTTTCCTCTCTGGAGAAGGCATGTAGGGGCTTACACTTCCATCAAGTCAACAGCTGGAACGGCAGCTAGAGAGGAATGGCACACTCCCTCCTAAGCATCCCGAATTTTCAGCCTCCTTGTGGAGCCTACGGCCCCTAGCCTCCCAAGCACGTAGGAAGGAGGCTGTGTCGGGGGAGGATCCTCGGCACCACTCACCACACAGATGGAAATGTTCTTCAGCAGAGTGTGTGCCAATCAAATATTTATAAATCTAGCCACATCCTAAAGGCACCAGGGGAGCTGGCTGGTCCAAAGGATCTTACTGCACTGCCCTGGATCCAGGCAGACCACACTGCAGTGCACTGTTTGGGGGCAGTCCAGACTTCCGCTGTCTGGTCTGATGGGACTCCACATTTAATGGTAAAGGCTTTCTCTCCCCCACCAGCTTGGACTGCAAGTCAGGACAGCTTCCCAAACAACCGCGTTGGGGAGGTCTGGGTCCTGCTGCCATAGCCAGAGAGAGGAGCAGGGCTCTCCCAACAGGATGCGCCTGCCCGCCATATGTGCCATATCAGCCTCTTAGTTCCCCAAGTCTAACTCAAGACCCTTCGCTTGATTATGGAGATTTTTCTAGAAAAACTACAATATACATACCAACACACACACATGTGTGTCTGTGTGTGTGTGTCTGTGTGTGTGTGTGTATGTGTGTGTGTGTCAGTCTATCTCCGAACTAAATAAAACGTTTTCTGGCCTTTTTTCCCAGATGTTAAAAAAGATAAGACACCTTTACGAATGTTTGCAAAAGTCTTTTCCATATGTATGCGCGCGCACACACACACACACACACACACACACACATTTAAAACCGCTGGAATTTTCCCCCTCTAGTCCGTTTTTCCCCTCTTCTGTCTTTAATGTTTTGCGAAGACTGGTTTGTGGTTACACTTTAATTATAAACCCACCGACATAAACAACCTGGCTGAGTTCTGAATGAGGCTGACCTCACTTTGAGTAAACACAACCAAGGACGGGAAGTCTCCAACCCAGAATAAACTGGGCACGTAATCTCTGTGGCCTCTCTCTGGGCAGCAGGCATAAAAGGCAGGCCATGCCACACACAAGCAAGGCCCTCCCCTTTGGCTTCCCAGTCCAAGATACCAGCTGTCATCTTTGCTATAAAAAAATCCCTAGTGCAGGACAGGGGTGGACATGGGGTGTGGGCCCCAGAGATCACTGCTCTTGGCACTAGCCATTTTGTATTCTTTTCCTTCCTTTCTGCTCTAGAAAGTAAGGAATCGAAATGCCTCTCTGTGAACAAGCTACTGTTATGACCTCATAGAAGCTTCTGGTCACAGAAAAGAAAGCGGATGCCAGCTAACTCCTTAGGCACAAGGCACAAGTACCCAGGTATAGGCTGGTGGAGCCCCTGAAAAGTGCTGGGTTCCTCATCAGGAAGGGGCATGAGCATACAGAGACCACAGGGTGATGAACAGTGAGCACGGAACATGGGAACGTGAGCTACTAAGGTGATTTTGTACATTTCAGGCTGATATTTGTGATTTGTATCCTCAAACCAGCACCCTCCAGCATCTAGGCTCAACACAAACGAGGTCCTGGGTTCAATGCCCGGCACCAAAACCAAAACCAGAAACAAAACAAAACATATGAAAACACAACCCTGGATTCTAGCAGGACATTTATGGTAACAGATCCACCAACTAGGTAGAGATGGCGTCTCATGCTTTCTGGTCCAGTACTTGGGAGCCTGAGGCAGGAGAATCACTGCAAATACCAGATCAGCCTGGACTACAGAGTGATAGATTGTCATTTAGGAAAAAAAAAAAATCTTACCACACAAGACTTTCCCAAGACGCTTCAAGGCAATTTTTATAAGGCTCTGAATTTCCTATCGACCCACTAGAATATCTTTAGAAAATTGTTTCCTGTTCTGCTAAATCAAAATTTGCTGTCTCCATTTCAGACCTGGGCTAAAGGGAGTCTTCAACTAGCTACTGACTTTGTTTTTCATTAACAAACAACTTGGAATGCCCAGGGCTGCTGCTCTTCCTGTTCATAGCCATCAGGGTCTCCCTCCCAGTGAGGGCATCATTCTCCGCTCAGGGTGCTCACCTGGTAGAGGGTGCTGGACATGGAGAAGTCGGGGCTTTTGGGACCTTCCATCCCATCCTGCACCCCTACCTCTAGTAGTTCTGGGTCTGAAGGATGCTCCCCTCTTATGGATCCTTGTGTTCAAGCCTGAGCTGAGTCACTGACCCACCTCAGAGGTCACCAGGAGCAAGAATCGAGTCTTGGAGCCAGCAAGACGGCTTGGCGGGTAAAGCACCCGCTTGCAAGTCTAAAACCTGAGACTGTTTGTTTTTCAGAGAGGCCATGTAAAGGTTTTGGAAGGAGAGAACTCTGTCCAAAAGCTCCACACATACATCATAGCTCACATACAACCTTCCACAGACACTTCCTATACACACAATAAGGAAGGAAGAAGGGAGAGAAGAAGGAAGGAAGGAAGGAGGGAGGGAGGGAGGGAGGGAGGGAGGGAGGGAGGAAAAAAGGGAAGGGATGAGGGTTTGGGGAGCTCTGAGGGTCTGCCCATTAACAAGGAAGAGAACTTTAAAACATTTCCAGCCCTGGGAGGCAGGAGGAATTGTGGGAGATGATGACTCCGATGAAAGTGATAGCTCACAAGTGTGTAGTAAAACACAAAAGCACACACTCTAGACCGAAGACCAGCAAACACCATCAACCCAGGACCCAGAGATGGTTGCGGAACTGATTTTATAGAAACAGAGCATGAGAATGAATCAGACCGTCTCTCTGTGGGTTCCCGGTCCTCTACCACCTTCTAAGGCTCCCCAGGGCAGCTGCTGGACACCCCTGACCAGTATCCAGGAAGTTTTACACTTTACACACATTTGTTCATGCGCTATACACACGAGCTCACGCTTCTTACAAAGTTTCCAGTAAGGATTTACTTACTGCCCTGCAGTCCCTTTGCGGCTGGATACCATCTCCTGCTTTTCTCTACAAGAACAGAGGTGAGGAGATGACACAGAGAGGAACAGAGCAACAGGGACAGGAGCGGAGCAGGTGTGATATTTAATTGTACTTTTACTCTTGTATCTACTTTTTTTTTCTTTTCTTTTCTTTTTTTTTTTTTTTTGGTTTTTCGAGACAGGGTTTCCCTGTAGCTTTGGTGCCTGTCCTGGAACTAGCTCTTGTAGACCAGGCTGGCCTCGAACTCCCAGAGATCCGCCTGTATCTACTTTTGCCTTCAAACAAGGGGCCTTTGTTAGAGAGCTGTTGAGTCATAGGTTTGTGTGTCTGTCACCCTAGTGCTGTGTAAGTCCTGGATGCATGAACCCCCTCTGGCAATGAGCACAGATTTCAGCACACCTGGGTGGGTGGGGGGTGGGGACACTGAATGTCTTTCAACCCTTTTTCCCTGCTCTGCTGCAACAGGCTGGAAGCTGGGTGCAAAGATTCTGAGGTCACACTTCCTCTTCCCTTGAGTGTTCCCCACAGCCAGCAGCTAAGAGGGTGTAGGTCTGCAAAACTAGAATGGAGTCCCGTTCCACCACCAACCCCCCACACCCCCACACCCCCGCCAAGAGGGTTGGGCGTTGTGCCTTCCTGCCAGCCATGCTCACAGAAATATATGTGTAGGAAACGCAGCCAGAAAGAAACCCAGCGAAAATGAGCTACGAAACTTGGACATCCTGGAGAAATAATATTTAGAGAGGAAACTCCTGAGCCGACTCTACCGGCACACCAACCAGCCCTGGCGGAGGTCTGAGGTCACGTTCTAGGCAGGCCCCAGCTCTTGTTTACCTCTGTGAGATCTTTCCAAGGCCTGGATGGGATTCCACAAAAGGAAGAACTTGCCCTCACCCAGCCCTGCAGCAAGAGACAGAGCTAAGGTGTTAAATGCTTTAAAAACAAACAAACAAACAAACCTTCCCTGGGGAGTTTGGTGGAGCAAGCCTGTAATTCTAGTAGTTGGGCAACAGAGGCAAGAAGATTGAGAGTTTGAGGTCATCCTTGGCTATATAGCAAGTTTGAGGCCAGCCTGGGCTACATGGAGCCCTATCTCAAAAAAAAACAAAACAAAAAAAAAAACTAATTTAGCCTGGGATCCTGGGCTTAAACTCAGGTCGGTAGTCTGCAAGGCAGAGGCTTTTAACCACTGAGCCATCTCATGGCCCTTAAAACTTTTCTTCATGGGGTTGTACGAACATCTCTATGATTTTTGATTTTCAAGAAAGAATCTCCCAGGCTCCTAACCATGATCCTTGCATATCTACCCCAGCTCCTGTTCAGGCCTTGGGCCCCACTAATTTCCTCACTGTATTTACGTATTTGCTTATTCTGGGTTTTTCGTGCAACTGCAATCACTGACTTCCCTATGTCACAGCATGCACCACAGCTGTGCTCTTTTACCTGGACATGCCATGCCATTCTGTGTCCAGAGCATCACGATCATACGTAGCCACCCGCTTCACAGACAGTTAGATCTGGAAAGACCTGGATAGACATGGAACCTAACACCCACCATTCTGCCCAAGACAGATTAAGTAGCCTCGCCAGGGTCACCCCACTAGCTGGATGCAGAGTCCAGCCTCAAGTCTCATATCTCTTATCTTGGCCCCATTAATTCCAGAGAATGTGTTGGGAACACAACTCAAAGACCACAGCTTGTTGAGGGTGGCTTGGCAGAACCATTTCTGCTAATATTAGCCTAATGACTTTCGCACACGTGTGAGCGTGCGAACACACACACACACGAACTGAAAGTTACACAGGTATAGCATAGTGAGCAAGTGATTGCTCTGAGAGGCTGGAGAGAGCAGCTCCTAGATGTTCTTAGCCCTACTGTCTCATGACCAGACTTTCAGAGATGACCAGAGTTAGGAAGCCCAGTAGGAATGGAAGTTGGTAGCTCCCAGCTCCCAGCTCCCTTCCTGTAATTTCAACTGTCTCTGCTCACCACAGGAAGTAGGCAGACTTCCGAGGATGGAGAGGTACATCTTCTAGAGGTGATGGAACTCTGTGTCACTCCTGCGTGAATTGTAGGATGAGGAAAGCAGAGGGGAAGAGGGAAAGAGCAGCACATCTGTCAGGATGTGGTCAACGGTCAGAGAACAGATAGCTACAAAATGGAGCACAAGTCAACTAGCAAAAAAGAACACGCAAGAGGGTAGAGAGACAGTTCAGCAATTAACACCACTGGCTGCTCTCCCACTGGACCTGGGTTCAATTCCCAGCACCCACAGAGCAGCTCACAACTGTCTGTAAATTCAGTCCCAGAGGCTCTGAATCTATCTTCCGGCCTCCGTGAGAACTGCACACAAATGGTGCACACACACAAGTTCAGTGTAAACACTCATACACTTAAATTTTCACACACACCCTGCAAAAGCAACCTCTTTCATCTCTGACAGCTGTTAAGAAAAAACAAGGATGGAGAACTGTGTGAAGAGAACACTAACGCTGTCGCAGGGGGAATCTATGTGTTTGGCAGTCACGCACAGCTCTCTCGAGAAAAGCACACATGTGCCATCTCTAGGATTGGCCTTCTGTGTGCTTCCATCTCCCAGGATGAAGCTTATGTACAGAAGGGAGGGCCAGGAGCTCAGCCACTGAAGCTGCGTATCCATCGCTATACTGAAGGATGGGACGGGGTCTAAGTGGACCCATAGAGAAATCTGTCAAGTCCATTGCCCTCCAACCCAGCCCTGTTTATTGGGCTGCCATCCTGGTCCTGATTTCATTATGAGTAGAAGCGCAATAAAACGCCACATACCTCTTAATTATATTTTCCTGTCATAATCCTGACTCCTGCCTAGGCCATGGCCACCGCTAATCTACTTTCTAGACATACTTACTTTTGGCCCTCTCACTTCAAGTCAGAATGACAGTTGTGACTGTCTAGAGGCTAAAGAAATTATCCACAGGAGTCCAACATTAATTCTGTCTCCCAAGGATAACCATTAACGACTTCCCTTCAGAGGTCAACAAGCAAAATAACAATTATCCATTGGGTATTAGCCTCTGAGATACGTCCATCACTACCCAAAGCCCCTTAGGAGGACCAACCAGAACACATGGTGATAGGTGTCTTAAGCGACTTGGGATCCTTGCCTTTAGTCGTAAGGTGTCTTAGCATGGGTCCCAGGCCCTTTAGCATGCTCTCTGCATCAGAGGATGTTTTGTACATGCTTGGCCGCTGCCCACTAATGCCAGTGTCCCTTACCATCCCCTCCAGCTGTAATGACACAGACAATCCCCCAGGCTTTTCCAGGCATCCCTTGTGGAAGAAAATGACCCCCAGTTGAAAACATTGCTTTTGTCCCGTCCCTGCATTTATGGGCAAATGGGTAACTCCTTCCTCTCTGCCAGGGACCCATCTGGGATGCCTTGGGAGTGGAGGGGTTTACTAAATTTCACTGTGGGTGAGTTCTGACTCCCTTGAACTCTCTCCTCTCTAGGAAAAGAACGGTTTCTGGGTTTAAAATATTAATGATCCGCCAACATGTCACTCTCTGCCTTGAAAGTGCGTCCCTATCCAGTAGGGTGACAGCTAAAACTGTTGCCACTGCCTGCTCTACAGTACTCCAAGAACTAGTACTAGCCGAGCGGAACCAGGGAAGCCAGCATCACCTCTCTCTGTAATTGTTTCTCCTCAGGTGACAGAGGGGGAGGACAGAGGAGCTGGGCAGGCGTGCACAGCATATGGACTGGCAAGCCAGCCATTGTCCCTCCTAGTCTCAGGAATGCCACTTCTCGTGAACAGAAAGGAAAGGGAACTACTGTTTGGATTCACCGAAGGGCTCGTCCTCTGCTACAGAACGAATGAGCAGAATTTTCCATGGCCGACTGTTCTGGCTGCGGGACGACTGGCAAAAGTGTTTGTTGACTTTTGCTTGTGTTATTTTCATTCCAGTTCAGCTGCAGCTGAGTGCGGAAAGCGCGGGCGAAGTGTATATAAAGGGTACGGAGACTGGCCAGTACTTGGCCATGGACACGGATGGGCTTTTATACGGCTCAGTAAGTATGAGGCTGACGCCTCCAGACTCAGCCAAGGCTTGAGGTTTCCAGAAGTCTTGTTACGTGGGAGATACAAATGAAAGACCCTCAATTAGTCTTTGTTTGTTATTTTTTCCAGTACGATTCCCACCCTCCACCTTGCTTTATTTTAGGCATTGAACATAAAAGAGTTTCTTGTGGTATTCTCTCAAAATACTCCAATTATCGCACAGAGAAGAAATGATGGTTGGTAATTTGCTAACTTGTTGGGCACTCCTTCCAGAATGCCTAATCCTACTCTATTCATTCGGTCCAAAAGTGTCCCTGAGTTGAGTGAGAGCTATGTGTCTCTTAATGTCCTGCCTGTTTGGGGGCGGGGGGGGAGGGTAACATGTGTGCACATAAGCACTGAGGGCCAGAGAACAACCTTGGGGGTCAGTCCTCAACAGGGTCCCTCACTAGCCTGGAACTTGCCATGTAGACTAAGCTGGCTTGCTAGAAAATGCCAGGGTGAAAGAAAGAAAGAGAGAGGGGGGAGGAGAGGGGGGAGGGGCAAAGAGAAGAGAAGAGAAGAGAAGAGAAGAGAAGAGAAGAGAAGAAAAGAAAAGAAAAGAAAGGCCAGGGTCTGCCTGTCTTCCAATACCCACTGCTGGGACATGCATGCACCAAGCTTGACGTTTTTTTAGTGTAGGTACTGGAAACTGAAGTCAGGTATACTGGTTATTGTTACTTCTCTCGTCTCTTAATGCTTTTTTAAAAAATAAAAATTGCAGTAGTTTAGCACTTAAAACATTAAATTGTATAAAAATTTGAAGATTTTTTTCAAGGTCACCTACAATGTTAAGTCAACTTGCAATGCTTTGGATTCAGTGATTCTTTCTCTGTATCCGAGCACTTATCAGAATCTTGCCTGTAATTTGTGGCCCAAATCCCTCCCTTTCTGGAAGATGGGGCCTACAAAAAAGGCAGTCTGGAAAGCAGGTTTAGTGTGGGCTGACTTTCAGTGGTATCAAACTGCCAAAGCAGTACAGGCGTAGAAGCCTGCTAGGTGTGGACACAGCGCAGCTACCCCACTGCCCACTAGAGGGCAGAAGATGGAACGCTGTCATGGGAAAAGACAGTGCAGGTGATTGGAGCTGGGTGTGACTGCTGCCCAAGAAAAGGACTTTAAGGCAATTCTTCTAATCACCCATCAAATCCAAATCAGTCAACCATTCCATCTTAGACCCTCAGATGAAGCTCATACATTTCCTATCCTAACTAGCTGTTTGTCCACTGTGAGCCCTGTCTATCCCAACGGACAGTACCTACACAGGCTCAAGATGGTCCAAGGGGACAGCATGGGGAACTTGCTCACGAGCTTCTGGCACCTGGGAGGCCCTATACTGATGACACCCCTAAGACAAACGATCAGCTTGTGAGCCCCACACACTCACTATGTCTTAGAGATTGTGCTGAGGTTTTAGACTTTTTCTATCTGAAATTAATTTTGACACTTATTCTAATATTTTACACTTAAATATAAATGTTGAGGGAGAACTGCCTGAAGCCAGTGTTCTCAAGGCTCTAGAAAAAGAAATCCCTGTCCCACATCAACCATAGCCATCACTGAATTCACCCAAATAAGACCTTAGCATGTCCTACCTACGAATCTTTGCATATACCATATTGACAAAGAAACAGTCTAACAGAGCTGAAAACTCTCTCATACTCAGAGCAAATTTTAGGTATTCATCCATTCCGATTCCTATTTGTGGTCTGTGTAGAACAGATATTTTTGTTTCGAAAAATTAAGTTTGAAACACTGTATAACGAAGTATTAATATAGTTATCTACAGTGGTGGTAAGTGGGTGGGTTTATAAAACACTAACGGCTTCCTGTATTTTCCAGATTTTCTACAATGTGTGTATGTCACTCAAGTAACTGGGACAGGGAAGCATGCTAAATATAAAAATAGAAACAGCCACAACAATAGGCATGAATCAGGGCCTGAGGACCATGTACCCAGCACTGTGCCAAATGTATAGTAAGTACACACAAAGCCTGGCTGCGTGGTGCAGTAGCTCTGAGAGGGCTGGCCTCCTCAGTCATGACTCAGCCACTCTGCACATCGGCTGCACCAGTGTGACAAAGAACAACAGGTAGGGTCTAGGACCAACCCCACCTTCATCACCCGACACCCACTGAGGGCCATGATGGGGTAATCATACTCCAGGGTCATGACGACCCACACAGTCTAAAACCACCTCCTTCCTTCTGTCTCAACAATGTGCCCTAGTACTAGTGTCTGGACCAAGTTCCTCCAGAGGCAGAGTCATTCAATTAAATACTATATTTATAGCCTGTTTTGTTCCAGAAGGGTCCACAATGTCTCACCCAGGTGTCACTTCCCCAGACTATAAATGAATAAGAAGCCGGACACTTCCTGTTGCATAGTTCCTTGCTAATAAAAGCGCTGGGGCTGGGATGTCGCTCAGCGGTAAACTCTGCTTAGCAGAAATCTGGCTCCCACCCAAGCAGGAAGAGAAAAGAATTCCACTTACCCACTCGAGAGGTAATGAGCAGCCAGCATCCGCAAAGCCGGGTCTAAAGGGAAATACAAGACCAGAGAGGCTAGCAAGATTCACCTCTCCATTTGGTAGGTCTCGTACCCTAATAAAACAAACACGTCCACATATAAAGAACAATGAATGATCTGATAGAACACCAAAACCATGGCAAGGGAATCAGAACTCAGCTGTGCTTGAAGAGAGTCCATAAGGATCATGACTTGGTAAAGGCACAGTCCGATACGGCAGGTCATCAAAAGGACAGTGTATAGCGTAAGAATTTCCACATGGCTGCCTTAAATTCAAATTAAGTACGAGCATTCCAGAATCTGCTCCTATAGAAGTTTGAAACATTGACTTCTTTCCCTCTTAATAGAATAATTGCAGGTAAAATATCAGCTGATAGACTTTTCCCAAATAACCATATTATTGACATGCTTGGGCTATTTCAATAAGCCAAAGCCGCACTGGATTCTACTGTGAGGGAGGAACTTTATCACCTTGTCATAGGCATCTTCCATTGTACTGCCACAATAGCCAATACTTCAAAATCCACCCTCAAATTGGGACTTTATATTCATTCAACTGCTTCCTAATGGCAAAGTCCTAGAAGGGAAATTGCTGCACCAAAGGTAATAACACATGCTTTAGGGCAGGAGGGGCTTGCCTAGCATGAGGGAGAACTTTAAGTTCAAGTCCCAGAAGTGGAACAAAGAAGAGAAAGGGAAACATGGAGAGAGGATGTTTCAGATTTTGATACCTATCTCCAAGTCATACTCAGAAAGATATCCTAACTAATAATGACTAATAATATTTTAACTTCACTTTTCCTTGGTAGGGATATTGAATATACTTTCATCAGTTTATTGCTCAATATTAAAACAGCAGATAAGGTGGTGGTGCATGTCTTTAATCCCTGCACTCAAGAGGCAGAGAGATTTCTGTGAGTTTGAGGCCAGCCTGGTCTACAAAGCAAATTCCAGAACAGACAGGACTGTAAAACAGAGAAATCCTGTCTCAAAAAAATAAAAAAAAAAAAAAAGACTATGACCTTAACAGGTTATGAATCTATATCTGTAGAGCCTTATACATTCTACATGTGCACGAAGAGATAGGGGAGTTTTGTGAAATGTGAACAGTTGTCTAGAGTTGGGAACATCGCTCTGTGGTAGAACATTTAACTAGAATATACAAGGTCCTGCATTTACTCCCTGGCAATATATCAAACTGTTGCACGAGGAGCGTGGCCCTTTGTTCCCTCCATCCTGCTAGCTTACACCCAAAATAATCACACAGAAACTATATTCATTTAAACACTGCCTGGCCATTAGCTCTAGCCTCCTATTGGCTAACTCTCACATCTTGATTTAATCCATTTCTATTAAAATTAAGAAGTATAGTTCTTTTCAGAAACAATAGAAATAAGTTAGATTATTTTTTTCTTTCTCTAAGTGTCTTGTCATGGTGGCACATGCTCATGGAAGGCAGGTAGAAGAGAACCAGGAGCTCAAGGCCTGTCTGAGAGCAACAGAAACACACTGAAGCTCCTCTGTGTGTTTGGATGTGCAAAGCACATTTCACATAAGTATTTGTGTTCATAACAACACTGAGGCAAAAATCCCAGCCTTTTAGTGACAATCACCAGTGTGGGGAGGAATCTGAGATCCTCACACAGCTGGTGAACAAGAGAGGAAGGGAACCCTGTTTCAAACCACTCACTAACTGTTCTGTCCTCCTCCCCTTGGTTTTTATCCTTTAGCAGACACCAGATGAGGAATGCCTGTTCCTAGAAAGGCTGGAAGAGAACCATTATAACACCTACACATCCAAGAAGCATGCGGAGAAGAACTGGTTTGTGGGCCTCAAGAAGAACGGGAGCTGCAAGCGCGGTCCTCGGACTCACTACGGCCAGAAAGCAATCTTGTTTCTCCCCCTGCCGGTGTCTTCTGACTAGGGGGATCTGCCTGGGTGCTCCCTATTTTGGTTGACCCTAAAATGTTCCCTTGACCATTGGCTGCGCTAACCCCCAGCCCACAGAGCCTGAATTCGTAAGCAGTGCTTCTAAATTGCCAGCTCACTTTTCTGCTGAGCCCTTCCCCTGCCAGCACAGTTTGGAACAGAAGGACCAAGTTGCTTCTATGGGGCCAACTGGCTGGTCAGTCTAGGTCTTGGTTTGGATTTCCGGTTGCCTCCGGGCACCTGCCGCAAGCTGCACCTCAGGACACAAAGATGAGGCCGTGTGAAGCCTCCAGAGGGATCTGAGAAGTTGGTCCTTAGCAGTTCCATGCTCTTTCCCCCTACTGAGAAAGCCCTGGTTTGACTACCCCAGGCACCTAACAAGTCTACCCTTCCCCCACCAGCACCCCACAAATATTAGCAAAGAAACCGATAGTGAAACTGGAGGAATTCTATGATAGAGACAGAAATCCTCCTCCCACACCCCCTCCCCCATGCACAGATGGCACTTAAAACCAAAAGGGAGTGGCATTTCCGCGGACGGCCTAGAAGCATGGGATCTCAGCATAGCTTAAGAAGGCTCATCCCAGCAGTAGGTGTTACCAAGGAAACCTCTACACTCAGGGGATGAGCCCTGGAAATGGTTTCTTGATAACAGTAAGCACAGTGATCTAGGGTTAAGAGAGTAGGTGTAGGAGCAGTGAGAAGGGTGCCTTCAGCTGTGGATGCTAGCCTCTAAAACGGGGAGATTCTAAACACAAGGAGAGAGAAAGGGAAAGCAAAGCCATGGCATGGTGTGCTTGGTCACCAAGAAACATTGGGGTCCCAGGATGATGCCCCCAGAATCGTACATGCATATAGATCACCTGAGGATTTGGTTTGGATATGAAAGCTGATTTGACAGGGCAGGTCGGGGAGCGCTGTGTTCGGAAAGGGCTCCCAGGTCCTGTAGATGTTGTTGGCTTCCCCACCACGCTTTCAAGGGCAGAAACTGCTATTCAGATGAAGGTTCCTCAAACCCCACCCTCCTCTGCCTCCACCACCTGGGTCCCTGGACATTCAGGCAGTGTGCATGGTAGTTAAGCATGGTTATAAGGCACTTTGGCCCAGGGCCTATAAAATGCCCACTTAGAAGACATAAAGAAAGCATACCTCAAAAAAAAAAAAAGACAAAAAAGTTAAACCTCACCAATAGGCTTTCCCAAGAGACCATTTCTGTTACCGTTATGTCTCCGAGCAGGCCTCCTCTTAAAGTAAACTTGGCCCAAGTGGCCATCAAATCAGAAACACTATTCATCTCTGACATATGACACAGATACCGTGGGAAGGCCTTTCACACGCCGTTTCAACGTACTGTGAGACTGTATATTTTCGTCACATTTTATATAGCTTGAAGGAATTAAACGGATTCTCATTCAGCCAGAGACTAATAACAACTGTGTGGGAGGGGTAAGCTACTTAATTATCTAACACACTACGTTTATGCCTGAGGCTTTTCTCCTTTGTCTTCTACTGTGTTTAAAGACGGGTATCTAGGGGCTGGAGAGGCGGCTTAGCAGTTAAGAGCGTAAGGCTCCCACAAAGAATAGTTCAGTTCCCAGCATGCACATCCCATGCTCACACCTGGTTCTAACTCCAACTCCAGGAGCCTGATGTCCTCTTCTGACCTCTAGGGCTACTGCATGCACAAGTACAAACCCACACCCAGATATGCACACATTTTTTTTTTAATCTAAAGCAACAATATGGTGGCTGTGGGTTAAAACCAATGAGAGTTTTCACTTGTTTGACAAGGATCTACAGGAATCATTCCAAAAAAAAAAAAAAAAAGTTCTTATAACAACACGGTCATATTTAGGATGGGAGAGAGATGATGAAGCTCTGAGAGTTCCCAGTGCTGATGGAGGAGCTGACCTGAGTTATCTGACAACATGGTAAATAATAACGTTCTGTCGAATGTGGTGGTGCACACCTTGAATCCCAGAATTTAGGAGGCAGAGGCAGGTGGACCTCTGTAAGACTCAGTTCAGCCTGGTCTACACAGCAAGTCCCAGGACAGCCAGGGGTAGGTATATAGAGAGTCCCTGCCTTTAAAAAAGATTCATAATAATTATAACAATGTTTTGCTTTTTTATAATAAAATGATTCATGACCTTTTTTTTTTTTTTAGTCTATAACTTGGCTAATACAATTCTGTTTTGTTTTAGTAAATCTCAGACACACAGGGAATGATAAAACATGGGTTACTATGCCTTTGTATAATGATTTGAAGATGTGGCCAGGAAAAGTCTACAGAGAAGCAATCTACGATACTTAGAATAGTCGTTAGTTTTTCTTATATGAACCAAACCCAAGGATAACATTGGCCAAGACAAACTGAAAACCACCGCACACTGATGAACGGAGTCTGTGACTTCAGAGGCTCAAAGCACTGCTGTGCCCTGTGGCCCTAACAACCAACCAAGCCACCATCCATGTGTTTGCTCAATAGACACTGAGGCCCGGGGTGTGTCAGGCATTGGATGGTGGCCCCTGGGGACCATGCCAGTCTGGCATCCTCTCCCTGGGCATCTATTCATGAGGAGAGAGATGCTCTGGATTAATTTCTCCAGTCAAGTAAAAACCCAGGCTGCATAGATTCCTACTGAATCAAAGTCAATAGTATGCCCTAGAAATCCCGAACGGTAGATAACCCCCAACAAAGTGATAGGGGACAAGCTTGGCAAAGTAAACTCAGGACTTTCGGTGTTAGCCCTGTGTCTGCCTCACGGGAGTGGACTAGCTTCCAGTCAGGAAAAGAGCTGTCGGTTCTTGCAGAAAGGGAGCAGTAAGCGGGTCCCTGTGCTGTTTGGAACATTGAACGTGGGAGCGTTCGGTTGTGCAACTCTCTTCCATAACTCAGTCTCAAAGCCATCTGCTTGTCACGTGCCTCTCACATGCACTCAGTTCCAAGCTGACGGCAACAAGGTGTTCAACGCTCCCTACAAAGCATGAGGAGCATATGGGCGTTTGACAGTAACATCCTAGAAATGGAGCCGGCCGTTTCCCCCAGTGGCCGCCAGTGTGTCCAGACGAAAAGCTAACTGGTCCATCAGCTGCCATGGAAGATGAGGCCCCTGCTTTGCATTGAAGGCAGTGGCACCCAAATCCCCAGCTCTGCCCAGAACACTGCCTAAAGTCACCACGGTCCCTGGCTGCGGAGCAGGCTCTGATGAAGACGCCTGATGTTGTTTACCCCATCCCTCCCCCCGTATCACACTCTGCACCTTATAGATACTAATAAATGTTGTGTTAATGGGTAACACGTCTCGGGTTTCTAAGCGTATCTCTATGGAAGGACACTGGGCATCTCGGAGGTGACATCAGGCATTCCAGGGAGTCAGCTGCGTCTTTTTCTACAGTCATCCTACTATTAAGTAGGAGATGCTGAAGGTGAATGAGAAAAGCTAAAGTAGAAACAGTTCCACCTTGTTTGGAAGCAAGGCAATATGAGGGATTTACTATATCTTTGGAAGAGGAATCATCTAGAAACTTACAAGCACGCTTAACAACTCAAGGACTTTTTCTTCCTTGTACACAGTGTGCGAGATCATACAGCTATTGTCAAGTTGACAGGCTTCTACTTAAGCTAAGATATTATGAACTGGAAAAAATTTAAGTAAAATTAAGGATTTACTCAAAATTTTCAGTCAGTGTCAAAGGGCTTTGTCTTAGGATGTGATGTGATGTGAGAATTAAGAACAGGCACTCTGTTGCCTAGCATATGGCAGAATTAACGTTCTCCCTCAATGGCTGTCTCTTTTAAATTCTCTCTCTCTCTCTCTCTCTCTCTCTCTCTCACTCACTCACTCAGTCATGCACATGGACCACCTAGAAAAATAACCAGGCAGGACTGGAGTAGAGCTGAGGAGAGAGAGAGGTGAGGAGAGAGAGAGCTTCCCCGGCAAGCTCGAGGCCCTGGGTTCAATCTCCAGCCCCACAAAAGGCAGAAACTAAACAGATGGGCAGCCCGCACTCACGCTACAGTGACAATCAACCCTCCTTCTCCTTCTAATGTTGCTTGAAGTCCTGGGAGGTGACTCAGCAGCTAAGGTGCTGCTGAGCAAGCCTGGAGACCCCAGTTTGATTCACGAAAAGGTGGAAGGAGAGAATCCACTCCACAGGGCTATCCTTTGACCTCCACAAGTACACCATGCGTGCCCCCAAATGATGGAGGAAGGTCATTGGTTAAATAAAAAGAAACTGCTTGGCCCTCATTGGTTAGAAGATAGGTGGGAGGAGTAAACAGAACAGAACACTGGGAGGAAGAGGAAGTGAGCTCAGACTCCACAGCTCTCCTCTCGGGAGCAGATGCCTCAGAGAGACGCCATGCTCCCAGCTCCCAGGCAGATGCACGCAATGAAGCTCCGACCCAGGATGGACATAGGCTAGAATCTTCCCGGTAAGACCGGTGCACACAGTTTATTAGAGATGAGTTGATCGGGATATCAGAATTAGCCAGTAAGGGCTAGAGCTAAAGGGCCAAGCAGTGATTAAATGAATACAGTTTGTGTGCTGTTATTTCGGGCATAAGCTAGCCAGGCAGCCGGGGTGCTGGGGACACAGCCCCGCCGCCCCTATTTACTACACCCAAATAACAATAAATAGTAACAATAATAATAATATTGTAAGTTATCTTAAGTGGTACTTCAGAGTTTTGGAGTACCCCCACCACTCACCATTATAACCCAGAACATAGAAACCCTTACATATACACCCGGCTGAAACACAATTTCACAAAAAGTATGGGGTACGTTGTGTTCTTTCTGTGAACTAAAAGGTCAAACCTAGCTCGATTCCAGACCACAGCTTTAATGGGTCACAGCCACAGTTTGAAAAATGCTAGCTTAAAGCAACCGTTCTCCTTTCCAGAGATGAAGAGGCCCAATTATGATTCTGCGCCACGACTGTAGTGTTTACAAAGACATAGTTCATTCTGGAATAAATAGGACAAGGGGACATCCTGTGATACAGGCACCATCTGTTCCGAAGCTTGCTGAGTTCTCTGAGCCATGAGCAATGCAAAATGAACAAAATGATGAGATGCCCCGAGCATCCGCTGCGGCCTCTGGGGCAGGTCCTGCTGGGAATCCTGGAGACTCAGGTCTGCTTCCTCTCCCTGGAGAATTCTCACCCTTTGGCTATTAGGGTCACTCCCTCCCTGACTCTCACAGTCTTTATCTCTCTGATCTTTGTTGGCCACAGAGTCCTAGTTCATTATTACTTCTATGAAACGCTGAGGGGGGTGGTTATACCTAGGGCCTTTGAGTAGCAGCTTCTGGAAATGATCTTCTCACCTCTTATCTACCTAAGACACACACACAAAAAAAACCTTACCACCATGACTCAGTACTGAGGCAAACACCACTGCTGCCCCAGTACAGCCTGTACACGAAGTTTGAAATTGCATTTTTGATGAGCCAACTTTTAGAAGGTGACTCTCTGCCTTTTAAATGCTTGAGGGGTTAGGAGAGCTGAGATTGCCCCTTAGGGGTGCCCTTGACCACAAAGAGCAAAACAAAAATGATGTCATCACTTTCAATGCTTATATGATGGAATTCCTGTTTGCCGAAGGGCTAGGGAGAGGACTCAGGCCCACGGCACAGGGACATTCTTGTCATATTGGCTACCATAGTAACAGTGGTCCCTCCATTCAACAACAGCAAAATGGTGTCTTTCTACTTTTCACAAATTAAGTTTTTTTTCTTTTTCCATGCTCGTATGTATATGTGTGGTGGGCACATGAGTATGGATGTTGTGGATGTGAGGGGAGGGTATTGCATTCACAGTGTGTGACATACACATAAAGGCACAAGGCTGTTGTTGGAAATCATCCCCCAACAACAATGTACCTTAGTTATTCAGACAAGGTCTCTCAATCGACTCAGAACTCACCGATGCAGCTAGTCCTACTAGCTAGCTTATTCTGGGGATACCCTGTCTTTACCTTCCGAAGCTGGAATTATTGCATGCAGACCATCATACTCATGTTTCATCTGTGTATGTTCTGGGGATTCAAACTCCATTCACACTGGCACTATGAACGCTTGAACTGCTGAGTTATGTCCCCAGCCCACAAAAGTTGTTAGGGGCCATCATGACACTATAGGGCGACTGAAGCCCAAATGAACCGTGAAACTACGTATTCTCCATCTCAAAAGCACTAGAGGTAATTTCTTTCACAACCAGTAAAATGACATAATCCCCCTCCCAAACCTGTCCTTTGCTCCCCAGAAAGAATTTCCTTTTGCCATTGCACATAAAACTCACTCTAACTTTCAGCCGGAGCTGGAGGCGCAGGGATGTGACATCAGGCCGTCTCACCGACTCTACTAACATCCCCTCAAACTTTGGAGGCCCTATGCTAGGACTGCTGGAAGCTCGCCAAACATCGGTTCCACTTTGCAGCTGACATCGTGACCATGACATATTCAACTGTTAGCTTTACACCCTGGTTAATAAAACAGGAAATGAGGTCACACACTGCCCGAAGCCAGACAGGGGTTTGCTTCACCCAAGCACATATTACAGGACCTAATTTGGGGGTCTTCTGATGGGGCTTGAATGTCTGTGATGTGGGGAGGAGGTATTTTCCAAATCACTTCCTCCTCCTACCCCATTGCACCACACGGGCTAAATTTACAGAAGCAGCAGCTAAACGCCGGTGTCCGCTTTATGACATAAACAAGCAAAACCTCACCCTCCCCTAGCCTCAGCGAAGGGTAGGGGCCTCCCTGCTGGGAACTCCATTCAGTTTAAGAAGCTCATTCACTTGGTCCAAGTGTTTGAGGATGTGGGTGTAGAAAGGCAATGTGCGCAGGAGTGGACTTCGTTTTGGTTTTCACGTTTTACATTTTCCTGCCATAGGGAAATGCAGACCAGCTTCTGTGTGAGGTGGAAAGTCAGGACTCTGAGGGTCTGGGGACACCAGCTAAGCATCTGGCAAACCCCGTGGAGATGAACAGGAAACTCTATGTCACTCTCAAAACAGGACACCTGCATTGAGAGCTGGACAATGGCGCCAGCTTTAGAATGGGCCAGGCTTTCTCTGACACCACAGGTGCTCCAGGAAGGCTCTGAAGGGAGGGCAAGCGAGAGGAAAATGGGCGCTACCAGACTGTCCCCCACATTTAACTGAGTCAAAGAGAGACGGAGTTTAAGATTGCTCGACAACGTGCATGACACTTGGACCTCTGGGGGTGCCATCCTCAAAAGCAGGAACAGGAAGTAGAAGCATCTACCCCTAATGGTGCACTAACACATCCATTTATTAATCATTTACTGTCTATGAGTCAGCATTAAAGCAGGAGACAGGATTCACATCAATAATGCGAACAGGGAGGTCTTAATGGCTAAGGGAGGGAAAGAGATCCTTAGAGATCTAAGGATCACTGCAAAGACAGGTGCAAGGAGCAGCTGCTATTCCCAGGGCTGAAGAGAGGAAGCAATAAACTTGAAACTGGTGCCCCCTCAATGAAGAGATGCGGGCTGTACTGGGAGCATGCGTCTGTAGCCCACTGGATGACGCTTTAGGAAGCTTCCGATCGGAATGCTGGTGAAGCTCTGCAGATGCAACTTTCTAGACAGTAGTAACAGAGACTGTGCGCCACCAGGTCTCCATAGATAGTGCCCCAGCAATAGGGGAAGCCCCAGGAGCCACAACAAAAGCCCTTCTCCAACAGCGTCCCTCCAGCGCCCTCTACTGGCAACCCTCACAACACTGGTGGAGGAGAAACGTTTGCAGTCCTGCTCCAGTGTCCCAAAGCAAAGACAGAGTGGGGATTGGGAGCAGACAGGTCATAAACAGACAAGGCATAATCATGGATAATCATAGCTCCTACACTGTGCCAGACCTACAGAGTTTGAAGATTAAAAAAAAGTATGACCCTTCCTCCGAGAAAACATGGTGCTGGAGAAAATCTTTATCAAAGTGTTGATATTTTTAGATTCCTTCAAATTAAAGAATGTTACTGGCAGGTGGGCACAATGGTACACACCCATAGTCCCAGCACTTGGTGGGTGCTGAGGCAGGAAAATTATGAGCTCAAGATTACATAGTAAGACCATGTTTCAAAAATAATCAAAATAACAAAAGCTACTAATTCTCTAATCATCTCAGAAGAACTTCTTCATGGGGTTAGTTATCACCTAATTTAAATAACCTTGGGGCTGCAAAGATGGTTCAGCTGTTAAGAGCACTTGTTACTTTTGCAGAAGATCCAGGTTTGATTCTCAGCGCCCACATGGTAGCTAACAACTGTCTGTAACTCCAGTTCCCGCAAATCCAATGATATACTACGGTGGTTTGAGAACGGCACCATAAGTTTATATGTTTGACTATTATGGTCGTTTCAATGTAATTGGCCCCCATAATCCCAAAGGGAGTGGCACTATTAGGAGGTGCGGCCTTGTTAAAGCGGGTGTGACCTTGTTAAAGGAAGTGGTCCCCGTTTGGGCAGGCTTTGAGATCTCTTTTGCTCAGGCTTCACTCAGTGTTATAGACAGTCCATTTCCTGTTACTTTCTTTCTTTTTTTAAAAAAAAATTATTTATTTATTATGTATACAATATTCTGTCTTTATGCCTGAAGGCCAGAAGAGGGCACCAGACCTCTTTACAGATGGTTGTGAGCCACCATGTGGTTGTTGGGAATTGAACTCAGGACCTTTGGAAGAACAGGCAATGCTCTTAACCACTGAGCCATCTCTCCAGCCCCTCCTGTTACTTTCTGACCAAGATGTAGCCTGCACCAAGTCTGCCTGCACACCACCATGCTCCCTGCCATGGCAATAATGAACTGAGTGTCTGAACTGTAAGCAAGCCACCTCAATGAAATGCTTTCCTTTGTAAGAGTTGCTGTGGTCGTGGTGTCTCTTCACAGACATAGAAACCCTGACTAAGACACTGGTCACAGACTCCTGTCCCCCCGGAACCATAAGCCCCAGATAAACCTTCCCTCTGTGAGTTGCTGTGGTCACAGTCAGTGTCTTAGACAATGAACAAAAAAGGACTAAGACGCATGCAGGAGAAACACTCGTTACACAGCAACAAAATATAAACCAATCTAAAAATTTTAAATCAGCCTAGATCAAAATAGATTGAAGAAGACTTTTTTGGAAACTGACTACCAGACATGAAATCTGGTTCTTCTCTTAACTGACTTTGTAACTTTGGGAAAGTCACTGTACTTAATCCATGGTACACTGAATCCAAGGGTGCTGTTTTGTTTGTTTGTTTGTTTTCATTTTTGTTCTGACCATATGACTCCTCATATATTTTGAATGGATTTTTTATTGTTTTTATTAAATTATATATTTTTTTCCGTTTCCCTCCCTTCTTCCCTTCTTCCTTTCTACCCTCTCCCATGATCCACATGTTCTCAATTTACTCAAGAGATCTTCTCTTTCTCTACTTCCCATGTAGATTAGATCCATGTATGCCTCTCTTAGGGTCCTCTTTGTTGTCTAGGTTCTCTGGAGTTGTGATTGTAGGCTGTTTTTTCTTTTCTGGTTTATGTCTAAGAGCCACTTATGAGTAAGTACCCATAGCCCTGTGACTCTGACACAGTTGGCATCTGAAGGTACAAGCTCTGCTTACAAGGTTCCATCCTGTCTCTGATATGTGTAGTCCATAGAGGGGAGCCACAAAAAAAACCTCAGCCTTCCCACTCCCTGGCCTGTCACTGGCTTGACATCATCCCAGGAGGGGCACACTGGTTAAGTTGGTCACTTAATCACTTGTGCAGCCTTTCAACATTTATTTCAAGACAGGGTCTTGTTGTGTGGTCCGAACTAGACTTGACACTCCCTTCTTCTCTACCTCTCAAGTGCTGGGATTATAGACATACAATATACTTCATTTTTTTTTTTTTAGTTTTTTATATTCTGTTGGTTGGTTTGTTGTTTGTTTTTCTAGACAGGGTTTCTCTGTGTAGCCTTGGTTGTCCTGGAACTCACTCTGTAGACCAGGCTGGCCTCAAACTCACAGAGATCCACCTGCCTCTGCCTCCCAATGCTGGGATTTAAGGCGTGTGCTACCACTGCCTGGAGTCAATACCATACTTCTTAATAACTCTTAATTATATATCAAGCCTGGAGATGACAGTGGTGCACCAGAAAGTTCTTTGCTAGAGCTTATTGTAAGTACATCATTCTCCAAATCTTGGCCATTTTCATACTGCTTCTCAAAGGCTTGTTTGCCACATTAGCCCTTTATCTGAGGGTGGGACCTCTAACTCAGGCAATTTATCTATTTATTATAAATTTATTATTTAAGATAGATTCAGTTGTATCTACTGCAGGGCCATTGTCAGATAGCCTACAATGTTCACAAAGGGTTATTAATTGCCAGTAGACTGTGCACATTTTTAAAAGCATCCATTAAAAGACCCATAGCCCTTAAGCTCTCTTTGTGAGTCACCTTTCCTAGGTGACTGTAGCTACCAAGCCTCATCAAAGAGGCCTCTCCTTCCAGCAACCTGAAAACCATAGCTGGACACAATGCCAAGATCATGGGGAATCCATCCCCAAGAGATACATCTACATCACAGCTCTGCATTGGAGGTTCCAGGAACATCAAGGCAGAGGAGGCAGAAAGAGTGTAAGAGCCAGAAGAGCAGGAAGTCTGCGGTGAAACAGCCGCTCTTAGAAACGATGCATAAACAAGACTGCAAAAGTGGCAATATCAACAGACATGCTAACGAGGAAGGGGAAATTTTCACAGGGTCCTACCCTTTTAGACAAAGAACAGCAGGGGTCTACAGACTGCTGAGAGAAGCCACTCCCAGGAAAGAGTCCCCTTGTTGGTTGTCCAATGCAGTGTGGTCAGCCTTGAAATCATATATACACCACCAACAAAAAGTAATTCAGAACATACACATATATGTGTGTATACATATATATTTGTGCATATACATATATATATATATTTGTGGTTATATATACATATGTATGCAGCAATCAAAGAAAGAGAGGCTATCAATTTGAGAAGGATGGGAGGGGTTGAAGAAAGGATACCTGGGAGGAGCAGGAAAACAGAAAGGGAGGGGAAAAGTGATGAGTTCATATTTTAAAATATGAAATAAAAGTACACATTAAAATAAATATATAGCTAACAATAAAATGAACATCTGTGTATCATGTGTCCCATAGAGACAGTCTGCTTCAGGATGAACTCTGTACAAAAGCTCACACAGAGAAATATATCCAACATTCTCGGGCCATAAAACAGTGGGTCTTAACTTACTCAAGAGATGTCTTGAGGAAGTAGGCTGACATCGAAGGCAGAGCAGAAACTGACCCAGATGAAGAAGTATGAGCAAGGCCTGTAAAGCACATTCCAGACAGAGGCAGCAGCCAGGACAAGTCCCTGTGGCAGAGAGAACACACTAACAGTGAGACTCAAGTGTCAAAACCAGGCAGGGGTGGGGAGCATGGCATGAACGAGACTGTCCAGGGAAAGATAGAGAGAAGAAAGTTGAGGCAGAGGGAGCTCCACTAGCAACATCTGTAAAGAACTGTGCGTACAGCTGAACTGTAACACATCTCTAGACTGGCTGCCAAAGAACACAAATAATCAGTATCCGTATGCATGTATCTGGCCTGGGTTCAAATCCAAGAGTCTGTGAAATGTATTCCAGGCTTGAAAGTTTAGAGGCTGAGGTTACATTTGCTAAATATTTAGATCTTCTACTGAGGCTTTTGTTCATTATATCCAGCAGGTGGAGTACAGGAAAATGCTTTTGGTTCATAACAAATCCCCTTTCACACAAAACGGAGACAAAGTTTTCCCCACGGCCATGAGTGACAGCTGGAACAGGAAGAAGTGGAAGTGAAAACATGGCGGAATTGGCTTCTTACTCCAGATAGTCTGCACTGGGTGCTTCTGTTCAAGTTTGGGGAGCTTTATTATTAACCAATCCAAAAAGAAACAAAGCAGTTTGAAAATAGTCACACATCGAAACCCACATTCTTTGCAAGAAAGAAGAGAAGAGGCAGCTGGGAATCTCTTCAGAGATGGCACTAGCTCCAGAGTTGGGCAAGGAACTGAATGGACGGAGACATCTTTATCTGGGTAAGAAAACAGAGAACCGCAAGCCTTTCTCACAGACTGGAGGAGAAAAACACAACAGCTTGGAATACACTGAAGAAAGTATCCCCTGAAAGTCTCTAGGTCACATGGTGAGCCCCAGGGACAGCAAAACAATCTGCTAAGGATTGAGTGGAGAGTATTTCTGATTCCTGTAAAAATATGGCAGATTCTTTATCATGACCACTAAGAATTGATCTTGATCCATTCAGTAACAGGATGGAGACCAGCCTGCTTGACAATCAAACAATACAACAGTCCCTGCTATGGAAGAAGGATATTAACAGACCCTGAAGAATCAAACAGAAAACACTATTGAGGGGTTCACACTGCTGGAGAGTGTGATATACACACGTGTCATTAGAATGTAGCGTGAAGATGCTGACAGAAATGTGTGCAGGATGCTACAGGAACACAGGTAGGAGGAAGAGTTCTGTCCAGGGGAGCGAGAGAAAGCTTCCCAGAGGATTAACTTGGAACTGTGTCTGAAGAGATGAACAGCTGCAGTCACTTATCTGCTATGTGCCGTCCAAAGCACTATGCTGAAGCCTCCTCACCAATGCTACAGTGTTGAAGGGTGACTGGGCTATGAGGGCATTGTCCTCATCGATAAGATTTGTGCCTCTATGACAAAGACTCCGAAGACCTGCCTTTTTTCCTGCCATTTAGAACACTGTGACAAAATCTTAAAGAGCTATACTATAGTCGGTGATGGGAAGGGCTAGAGAAATACACTATCAGCCTAGACTTAAGGCATCTCTGCAGGCATCAGGAGGAAAAAGCTCTCCTTGGGGCTATGATCACTATCTTGTCCTCAAGAAGACTGGGGACACATGTGTATATGATCTGCCTGATGCAGGACTCTCAGCCTGAGAGACAAACACAAAAATTGGCCTGTGACCTTTGAAGAACACTGAGCAAAGGCAGACGGAAAACTCTGCAGGCTCAAATCAGGGCTCCATGTTTACTGCACATCTAATCGGTAGCTCACAACCCAAAACTACTTAGAAAAGAAAGAGATGATCGTGGGAAAATGGCACCACTAACACACAAGAACTTCAGGAGCTGAACTACCCAGATACACATAAATCCTATCCGTTGTTCTGTCTCCTTGTCTCTTTCTACCCCATCCCTCCCTTCCTTCCTTCCTTCCTTCCTTCCTTCCTTTTTATCTTTGAAGTATCATCTCATGTTCTATTACAAACTGACCATAGCTCAGGCTGCCCTTGAACTCCTGATTGTTCTTCCTCAGCCACCCAAGTGAAAGGATTACAGGTGTGAGCTACTGCACCATGCTCAATATCTTTACAGTGATCAAACACATTTTTCATAAAAAGACTTAATTTTGAAGAACACAGAGGTCATCACAAAACAAAACAGATTTAACTCAGAAAGGAACTAACTCGGGCTTCAATGGAAAAAACAGAAACAATGGACTTCTGAGTCTAATGGGCAGAATTTTCAGAAATGACGGGCAACTCAAATGATCATGAAAGATATAACTATAAAATACAGGATAACTAAAAAATAAAAACATAATAACAACAATAAAGACTATGAAGAACTTGGAGAGAATCTAAAACCAATCAGAAGCAAGGGCAAAAAAATTAATCTCAAAGCCACCAGAGTAAGTAGTAAGACTTTTGAGTTGTTATCTTCCTGGCCTGCGAGCAATGCCCAATGCTCACAGACACGGTGTGGACAGAGGAGGGAAGTCATTGTCTCAGCCACTGACAGAGCCAGGGAGCAGAGGTCAAGGCTGAAAATGCAGACGGAACCTGCAGGGAAAACACGGGCAGCAGCAAAACCATGGAAGAATTACAAATGTGAGCATAAACTACTCAGATCCCTCATCAGAAGCTAAGCCATGCAGATGGGGTGGAGACCCTAAAGGACTTAGTGGGAAAATGGACAGAGGCCAAGAAGAAATCTGATCCTGGATAGTGGACCAGTCTTCATCTAAGCCAAGTATAGATTCCATCTGTGAGCAAGTCTTGTGGCAAAACAATGGAATCTTTAAAAAAACATATCTATTACTAGATGGTGGTGGCACATGCCTTTAATCCGAGCACTCGGGAGGCAGAGGCAGGCAGATCTCTGTGAGTTCAAGGCCAGCCTGGTCTACAGAGTAAATTCTGGGACAGGTCCCAAAGCTACAGAGAAACCCTATCTGGGGGGAGGGGGGACACAAATCACCGTGCATTTACTTGTATTATTGTTAATTTGTGTGTGTGTGTGTGTGTGTGTGTGTGTGTGAGAGAGAGAGAGAGAGAGAGAGAGAGAGAGAGAGAGAGAGCGCGCAGAGGGTGACACTGGATATCTTTCTCTATCGCTCTCCACCTTTAAGAAAAGTACATTTAAGCCGGGCTTTGGTGGCGCATGCCTTTAATCCCAGCACTTGGGAGGCACACACTGGTGAATCTCTGCAAATTTCAGGCCAACCTGGTCTACAGAGCAAATTCCAGGACAGCCAGGACTACACAGAGAAACACTGTCTCAAAAAACCACAAAAAGAAATATACATTTATTTATTTATATGTGTGTGAGTGTGTGTGTGTGTGTGTGTGTGTGCGTTTGACCAGGTGACCACAGCACATGTGTAGAGGTCAGGAAATAACTTGTGGGAGTCCCGGGATCAAACTCAAGATGTCAGGCTTGGCAGCAGGCACCTTTACACACTGAACCATCTTCACATTATCTTTGGAAACAAAGGCTCTCATTGAACCTGGCACTCATTGATTGGATAGACTGGCTAGCCAATGAACTCTGGAGAGTCTCATGTCTCTACCCCACCACCATTCATCACTCTCTTTATTAGGGTTACAGAGGTTTATGCCCTCACCCAGCTTGTATGAGGGTTCTGGAGACTGAGAGTCGCGTATGCATGGCGGATACTTTATCAACTGAGCTGTCTCCCGACTCTAAAAAATTAAATCTTCTAGGCTTAAAATATCAAAGATAGAGGTCAAAACTATCAAAAAGCAGGGGGCGGGGCACAACTTAGAAACAAGAAAATCTGAGACTGACTTCTCTCACTGCTGAATACTCAGCTAGCCACCAAATGACATAGAAACAGGTGAACCCCCAAGGAGCCGGGGGAAATGCCAGGATACGAAGCCATAGAACAATGGATCTGGGCTGTCGTACAGCACAAGGGTGATCTCCTGCTCAACCCAAAATGTAATGATCCTCAGAAGAACATAACACAATCTAGAGTTGCCATCGTGTATTTTCTACAAGTCCTGATTTTCCACCAGAGTTACCACATGCACCGTGACATACTGAACTGTGCTGTACTCAGGGGAAGAGCCGCCCACAGAAACGGGTTCTGAGTAGTTCCAGATGGTGGGTTAGGAGGCAAAATCTTTAAAGCAGTTAGTAAAACCAAACTCGGAAAAATTGGAGGAAAATATGATGTACTGAATGAACGGTGAGGAACTCTAAACACAGAAATGGAAACTAAAGGACAAAATAAATATAATAATAATAGAGAAAGCTAGAATGAAAACGAACTAAACTGAAATTTTGTGAGTCCACTATACGCACTCAGCCAAAAAGCTGGGGACAGACACTCAGTGAACATAAAGACACCAACAGAGATGCCAAACCCAAACAGCAGAACACCTGGAGTCCCAGCCCTCAGAAGGTGAGGCAGAAGGATTGCCAGGAGTCCAAGGCCAATCAGGGCTACATCATGTGACCCTGTCTCAAAAAGAGAACAAGACAAGGAACAAAGCTGAATGAAGAAAGCCTAGGAGACCTGGGGGACAATACCTACATGCTCAGGACACAGATCACTCCCATTCCGAAAGGGGGCGGACCTCATGAGATGGCTCAGTGGGTAGAGGCCCTAACTACACCATGGGAGCAACCTGAGTTCTATCCTTCAAGTCCATATAGACATGGAAAAAGAGAACCGACTCCTCCAAGTTGTGCTCCGACCTACACACATGCACACACACAAACATATGCCAGGAATAAACTCATAATAATAGAAAACTAATTTATTAAGAAAATTTAAAGAGGCCAGGTATGGTAGCACATACCTTTAATCCCAACACTCAGGAAGCAGAGACAGGTGAATCTCTGTGAGGTTGAGGCCAGCCTGGTTTACACAGAAGAGTTCCAGGCCAGCCAGGTCTACACAGAAGAGGTCCAGGCCAGCCTGGTCTACACAGAAGAGGTCCAGGCCAGCCTGGTCTACACAGAAGAGGTCCAGGCCATCCTGGTCTACACAGAAGAGTTCCAGGTCAGCCTGATCTACACAGAAGAGTTCCAGGCCAGCCAGTGCTTTTTCTTAAATAAACAAACAGAAAATTTAAAGAACTATTTCCTGAAAACTTTCCAAAGAGACTCAGGAAAATGGGGGCGGGGGTGAAAGTGTCCACTCTGAGTGTAGTGGTGGTTTACACAGTCATTAAATCTCTCCAACTGCAGAGTATAAATGTCTGTATAAAATGTGTCATATACCTTATTTTAAAAGGGAAGTGGAAGGAGAAATGGGAGACCACCGTCAAGAGCACGCCCTATTCTTATAGAAGCTGATTCCCAGTAGGTCCATTGGCAGCTCACACCCTCCTGTAACTCCAGCTCCCAAGAGATCCCGCGTGCCTGGCCTCCGTGGGTGCCTGTACCACAAGCACATATCTACACACGGGCACACACAAAACTAAAGTAGAGAAAGTAATCTTTTAGAAGGGAAATGAAATAGAACACTGCCTGCCATTTAAAAACCCCAAGTATGTAATATCTGAAGAGAATATGAATGAACATAAAAGTAGCTCTGGAGAGAGTATCCGAACATAGGATGGTCAGATAATGACAGGTACATAGGCATGAAGATGAGAAGGGGGCACAAAGGTGCAGGACGAGGAACCAACAGACCATGGAGAGGTGGGGGGTGAAAAGCCCACACAGTGAGGATACCAGTTTGATGAGAAGCAAGAAGCCAAAGATCCCAGAGGCTCAAGACGCCCCGCACAGTGCCAACATCCTTAAGGCAGTGCAACAGAGGGACCACCCTACTTGCGTCTGGAGGGAAGAGTGGTCACGTATCACGTGGCGGTTACAGCAGCAGCTGACTTTTCAATGCAATCGCAATCGTAGGAGCAAAGAAAGAAAAGGCCTGTCTTCAAAGAGCTGAGCGAGCATAACCATTAACCTCCCTGCCATGGGGACCCCGTTACCACAGTAGGTCACTTCTGCACTTCTGCTTCCGGCTTTCTCATTACCTCTTTGTTCCCAGCCCTTCAAAATATATGCAGTCTTGAACTGTGAAGGGTTTTATTTAAAGTAAACAGTGGTTAACATGAGCGAGGTGTTAATGGCATGGCGGACTACTGTGAATGGACAGTGTTGATTCAAGTCATTTTTATTATAATATTACTAAACTATGCACAAATACGTAAAGCAAGGTGAACATTTCTTATGTGTATATTTTATACAACTATTAAAACCAAACACTTATTTGACACATAAAAGACTTGTTTATAATTTTTTAAACAATTACAAAGCCAATAAAAAGATACAGTATGAACACACAGATGGCAGAACGTTCTCTATTCCTACCTGTGGATGGTCAGGCGGGCTGCTTCCAGAGTCTTGGGCGCTGGGGGGACAGCGCAGCCGTGCATTTTCTGTACAGCTCACTCCAATAGTGGAGTGGCTCTGAAGGAACCAGGGTTAGAGTCAGGGGTTGAAATCCACGTGTGATATGGGCGGATGACTTATGGTCCTGAATGTCTGCCTGTTGTGTGGTGAAATGGGGAACACGCAGGGCTGCCATGGGGGTTCAGGGAAGAACATGAGGAAAGCTCTCAGCCCTCACCCAGCACGTACGAAAGGGCTTTGCGTGACATCGCTCTCAGAGCGGAAATCTGGGCTTCTGGGTGAGTTTACCTCTCCTCCTGTACCAACTTTTTGGGACTTTTTGTTTGCTTGCTTGCTTATTTGTTTCATTTTTCGTATTAGGAATCAAATCCTAGGCAAGCCCTCTACCACTGAACTACACTCCCCAGCCCTATTCCATTTTGAAAAACTAGTCAACTTTAAGGAATATCCACACCCCACCCCCAAAAAAATCCATTTGAGGAAAAACTCAACGAAGCTAGGATGCACAGAAGTACTCAAAACAGTGAAATGCCAATGCCCAAGCACCAGGCTCTGAGCAGCCATTTTATTCTACAGAAGTCTCTTCCACTTTGCCATGGGAAGACCTTTGGTCCTTGTGGGAGCACACCGCTGGGACCTACAGGAATGTGACCAGAGTGCAGCAGTGGGGATTCAGAGTATATTAACAGTGCTTCTAAAAGTTTCTTCCTGAAACACTAACACCACACACACACACACACACACACACACACACACACACACACAGAGGCATGCACGCACACACACACACACACACCACCAGCATACTGGAAATGGAAGCATTTAAGCCAACTGAATCACTTGGGCTGAGAATCTTCAACTTCCTGGAAAACTAGGGTAGGATGTGATGAAAGATTTGTTACATTTAGAAACAAAAGAACAGTTTTAAACACAGGAAAGGAGGGTTATTTAGTCTACAAAGAGGACAAACCCAACTGTACGGAAGAACTTTATAACTTTAGTTTCTGTGGGACTGACATTTATGCTAGGAAAGGCTGGACGGAGCTCCTGCCATTACTGCTTGGTTTATCAATGAAGGGGAATTCACTAGGGAAAGGAGCAACAGGGGAAGAAAACCCTCCTATTGTTTAAAGACATAACTAGTTGGGCTGGAGTGTAGTGATGATTGTAATCTATTCCCTATTTGTGACAGGGTCTCACGTAGTCCAAGATAGCCTCAGATTTATTCTGTGTCCAAGGATGACCTTGAGTTTCTGATCCTCCTACTTCTACTTCCCAAGTGTTGGGACTACAAGCCTGTGTCACTGTACTGAGTGTATGTGCTGCTAGGGCTTGAACTCTGGGCTGTGTGCATGGTAGACAAGTTCTCTACCAACCGAACTCTATCTCCAGCCCTCCCCTGGTTCAAACTGTCTCAACGTGGATTTACTCTAGAGGGTGAGGGATTACCTGAGCTAGTGGGGTGCAGGTGGGTTCGGACAGAGTTTCCACGGAATCAGGTGCTGCAGCGTGGACAAGGTACTCCCTGTTTGGTACTTCCTGCCCCTACTTAGCTCTTCCCAACTTGGCAAACTCTAGCTCACACAGGCTGGTACTACATGCAAACTCCTTAGCAAAGATCACCTCTAGACCCAAGCAACAAACAGCATTCCACAGGCTGAGGAAGCAAAGACAGAGACCAGCATCATGCAGGCCTTCAGCCCTTCCCTCAGTGTCTACTGAACTCACAACCAACCTGACGGCCCCTTCTTCTCCTGGGGAGACCCAGGCAGCTAGTGAACAAAAAACTAATGGAATTCATTCCTCAATATAAGTACAAAGAACAATGACTAGACTCAGACAAAATACCAGATTTTTAGAAACTGGAATCTCCCTCCTTCTAAGAGTTTATATTTAAAAGTAGAGGTGGAGAAGAAATTGGAATCGGCAATTCTGATGAATAAATTAATATAATTAGTCCATTAATGTACATAGCAATATACTCATAATAGCCAAAAATAGAAAACAACCCAAGTGGCAGAGAAATGTAGAAAGAAAAGAAATACACACACACATGTATACATGATATATGTCTTTAAGATGAGTGAAATAAATCTGGCTTCTTGGAGCATGTCTGTACTCCAGCACTTTGGAGATAGTGGCAAGAGGATCAGGAGTTTAAGGGAATCCTCAATTATAGATGGAATTCCAGGACAACAGGATGATGTAAGACTCTATCAGAAGGAAAATTTTTTTTAAAAAAAAATGCTAACACAGGCTACAACATAAGGTGAAATTTGAAATCATTAAGCTAACAGCAATAAACCAGACCCACAAAACCAAATATTGTACAAGTCCATTTATGGATATCTAGAAATGAGCAAATTCATAGAGAAAAAAAAAAAACTACAGATTGCCAGGAGCTGGAGGGAATGGGAAGTTATTCCTTAATGTTTTAGCGGTTTCTATTTAGGTGCAGAAAAAGTTTCGGAAATCAAAGAGCAATGGTTGCACAACACTAGATGCAATCAATGCCACCACACTACACACCTAAAAACAGTTAAATGAACCAGTTAATGTTGTATCTATAACATTGTAGGTATGTGTGCAATGCATAGTAAGGTAGTTTATGTAGATAGATATGCCACACATTTTTTTAAAAAAAGCAGAGACCCAAATAACTAGAAGCAATCGAAACATCCTTCAATAAGTAAAATAATGCAAAAAACTGGCACATCTATATTTTGGAATAAAATGGAACAAATTATTGCCACATAAGAAAAAGATGCATTATAACTGGATATCTACATGTAGAAGAATGAAAATAGACCTATATCTATCACCACGCACAAAACTCAAGTCCAAATGGATCAAAGACCTCAACATAAAGCCAGCCACACTGAACCTTATAGAAGAGAAAGTGGGAAATAAACTTGAATGCATTGGCACTGGATACCACTTCCTAAATATAACCCCAGCAGCACAGACACTGAAAGAAACAATTAATAAATGGGACCTCCTGAAACTGAAAAGCTTCTGTAAAGCAAAGGACATGGTCAACAAGACAAAATAACAGCCTACAGAATGGGAAAAGATCTTCACTAACCCCACATCAGACAGAGGTCTGATCTCCAAAATATACAAAGAACTCAAGAAACTGGTCACCAAAAGAACACATAATCCAATAAAAAAAAAATGGAATACAGAGCTAAACAGAGAACTCTCAACAGAGGAATCTAAAAATGACTGAAAGACACCTAAGGAACTGTTCAATATTCTTAGTCATCAGAGAAATGCAAATCAAAACAACTCTGAGATTTCATCTTACACCTGTCAGGATGGCCAAGATCAAAAACACTGATGACAACTTATGCTGGAGAGGTTGTGGGGGAAAGGGGACACTTCTGCATTGCTGGTGGAAATGCAAGCTGGTACAACCCCTTTGGATGTCAGTGTGGCAATTTCTCAGAAAATTAGGAAACAACCTTCCTCAAGACCCAGTAATACCACTTTTGGGTATATATCCAAAGGATGCTCAATTGTGCCACAAGGACATGTGCTCAACTATGTTCATAACAGCTTTGTTTGTCATAACCAGAACCTGAAAACAACCTAAATGCCCCTCGACCAAAGAATGGACAAGGAAAATGTGGTACATTTACACAATGGAGTACTACACAGCAGAAAAAAATAACGACATCTTGAAATTTGCAGGCAAATGGATGGAGCTAGAAAACATCATTTTGAGTGAGGTAACCCAGACACAGAAAGACAATTATCACATGAACTCACTCATAGGTATTTTTTAAACATAACACAAAGAAAATCAACCTACAAACCACAATCCCAATGAACTTAGACAACAATAAGGACACTAAGAGAGACTTACATAGACATAATCTACATGGGAAGTAGAAAGTAGAAAAAGACAAGATCTCCTGAGTAAATTGAGAGCATGGGGACCTTGGGGTAGGGTTGAATGGGGGAGGGGAGAGGCAGGAAAGGGAGCAGAGAAAAATGTAGAGATCAATACAAATCAATTTAAAAAAAGAAAAAGAAAAAAGATGCATTAAACACAAGGGCATTAGGTTAAGTGAGTCACATTCTCAAAATGGGACCGAGACCACACCGGTGGCTTCCAGCACATCGTGGAGGATGGCAAAAGAAAATGCTTTGGTGTGATGGGGCCTGACTGCAGTGGAAATAAATACCATGAATTCATACAGTTATAAAAATGCATAGGGACCAGCCATCAAAATTTCTAAAGCCAAGCTCCAGAAAGGTGTGGTAGAAAAACTGACAACTATTGCTTCTGTTGTTCCCATATCTGCCCGTAAGTGCTTCCTCTCCCAAGCCACTCTGTTTCCCATGGACTTCTCCATCTCTTAAAATTGACCAAAGATCATATCTGGGAAACATGCCTTGTAAAACTGTAACAAAGGGTCCGTATTTCTATTCTTAGAAGGGGCCCGTTTCCCTGCATCTCGTCCATCTGCAATCAGCTTGTCTTTTCATCTTTCATGTCTTTCCTGTACAAAACTTTTTCACTTGGGAACAAGAAATGTGGCTATGTCCCAGAGATAACGTCCCAGAGTCCTGGGAAACATCAGGCTACATATCCAACACAGCACGAGCAGGTGCTCCTTCCTTCTCCAGAGGGAAAACTTGGAAGACGTGTGTTCTCACAGCTCAATGACCCTAGGTGTTTAAAGACAAGACAGAAATCCTGAAAGTTTCATGTGTGACTCTGGCGACCTGGAAACAGCCTGTTTCTCAAGATTGCAAATAGATCCTATCAAACCGACATAAAAGGCTGTTGGGAATTCTAGATCCAGACCTCTGGTCTCAAGAGAAGAACACCAAGTGAAAGCTCCCAGCTATTTTATGTATCTGTGATAATTTATGCTGCACTGGCTTCTCTGGCCTCAGGAAGCCCTGTGGGACATTATTTATGGCAGCTGCAGGCTATGAACTGGAAGAACTGGGGAGGAAGCAAGCCAAGCACCCTGCTTTATCTCCCTGTGTACTTCCTCGCCTCCCCTTGCTGTGCTGGGGTGTCACCCAGTGAGTGAGTATTTTACAAGCAAGCCATTCATCAGAGCTCCTAATTAGGAAGTTGGAAGGTGGGCCGCTGGAGACTGTCTTGCTATCTTCCAACACCTCATCAACCTCATCACTGGTCTTGTGGAGGGCGGGAGGCTCAGGAGCAACTTCGAGGGATCATTCCTTACACTCAAACAGAAAAAGAAACAGAAGCACTTTGCTTTAAGAAATGACCCACAACCGCCCCCCTTCTGACCACAAGCGTTGTGCCAGGTCATGAACCAAACAGGAAGGCCAAGACAAGAAGAGGAAGAAGTGCTAGGCTTTCCTAAATGTAGGAACATCCACCTTTACCCAAAGGGAAGGAGAGAAAGCAAGAGAAGAGGCCCGTTTTCCACAGGCCTTTTAGTAAGGATGACGTCCTGATGCTCCCTGCGTGAGATGCCCACAAAAGCTACACATTTTGTGGATTTGGAAATGAGACCAAGTATTCCTTTTCTTTTACTCAACTGAAAACTCTGTGTGTGTGCGTGCGTGAGTGCGTGCATGTGTGTGTAAAAAGCCTGCATTTTAAATACATAAATAAACCTTGAGGATATAGATCACATTGAAGCCGTGTCCATTATCCCATGACTGGTGAACCCAAACATGAAACTATTCACTCAACCAAACTTTTCTTCTCCCGCCCCAAGTCTGACTCCAGTATTCTAGAAATGGAGGAAGCAATGAGACTTTACTGAAACAAGCTCCTGGTGAGAATAGAAGGAAATGGGCCCAAAAGGTCTTGCAAAGCCCTGGATAACATTCAAAACTAGATTTTATCTGACTCCATGACACTCCTGCTTGCCCACAGGGACCAAGGTCCCTTCCTTTGTTGATCACCTATTAAAAGAAAGGTACAGAGTGGGCTGGCAAGATAGCTCAGTGGGTAAAGTCACTTGCTGCTAATCCAAGAGCCAAGATCTGTAAATAGAGAAGATTCAGGACAAGAGTAGAAATATGGACCTTCTACTGTAAATTCACAAGACACGTTTCCCAGATAGTGATCTTTGGCCAGTTTTAAGATATAGAGAAATCCATGGGAAATGGAGAGGGTCTTGAGAGAGGGGTGTAAGGGAGGAAGCTTATGGGGTGTTGTTAAGCAGTAATATCAATTGCTGTGATTTCTTCTACCCTACATTTAAAAGAAAAAATAGACCCCAGGATCCACATGGTGGAAAAAAGAACTATCTCCTGCAAGTGATCTCTGATCTCTGTGCATACAGGCACAGGCATACACACACTCACTAAATAAGTAAATAAACTGCAATAGAAATATTTTTACAGAAAGATTTGAAGCTTATTTTTAAAATCAAATGAACCACTAAGAAGTTAAAAGATGGCTTCTCAACCATACTTGCTTCATTTAGTCTAAAGCGAAGTTAGCAGAGTTCTGTAATTTCTGTTTCTGGATCTCTCCAGAAGGTTCTAATAGGCACCTTTGTGGTCTAGTAGAATGGAGAGGATGACTGCTGTGGTACAATGGTCTGTACCCTGTCACTTGTATTTTAAATAAATGCTGATTGGCTAGTAGCCAGGCAGGAAGTATAGGCAGGGTGACCACACAGGAAGTAGAGGCAGGACAATGAGATTTCTGGAAAGAGGGAAGTTTCAGTCTGCAGTCGTCACCCAGACACAGGAAGCCAGACACAGAGCAAGCAAGATGTGACTGCCTCACCAAAAAAGACAGCAAACCACAAGGCTAACACAGACTAACACAGACAAGTATTATGGGCTAATATAAATTATAAGAGTTAATAAGAGGGGGCTGGAGAGATGGCTCAGCAGTTAAGAGCATTGCCTGCTCTTCCAAAGGTCCTGAGTTCAATTCCCAGCAACCACATGGTGGCTCACAACCATCTGTAATGAGGTCTGGTGCCCTCTTCTGGCCTTCAGGCATACACGCTGAAAGAATATTGTATACATAATAAATAAATAAATATTTAAAAAAAAAAGAGTTAATAAGAAGCCTGAGATACTAGGCCAATCAGTTTATAATTAATGTAGACCTCTGTGTGTTTATTTGGAACTAAATGGCTGTGGGACCTGGTAGGACAGAAACCTCAGTTAACAGATGCCAAACATGGCAGAAATACTCAGACATTTTATTTCATTTTCTCGAAAACTCATGGTGCACTTGGGCATAATGCTAGACAAGCAAGAATACTAATGCATGATGGAAATATTGACATTGGAGATGATGAAAAGCAGAGATCTGCAGAACAGGCCCAGAGCATGTGCACAAACCATAGGTTGCTCCACTGGAGAACTATGGAACGATACAGGCCCATGTCCTCCCCATCTTCCACAATCTCTTTAGGTTGGTCTTCTTCCTCAGGGTCTATAAGAGCCTCTTCTAGCCATCGTGGGTGTCTGTAGTTGTTTTCATGCCTTCAAGGAAACTTCAAGACTGATTCCCAACCTGCATCTGAGCTCTTGTAGAGAGTTGTGGGCCAGTTGGTTCAACTTCCCACTGAGCACTGACCGGTGGATAATAAACCACTTGCTTTCCTTTGGTCCCTATCTGTTTCCCTTCCCATACTGACCAGGAAGATTCTGAACCCCAAAGTACAAAATGGTTCCTGTGCTGTTTTCTCAGTCTTGGGAGGCCAGAGAATCAGCATATCATATAGACATGCCCACTCAACCCTGGGTTGGGGGAACAGGCATGGGGAAGGGCACTCCTTGGTGGTGGGGATGAAGACAAGAAGGGGCTGTCTAAGGTTAGAGAGACTGATCAAGGATCCTCCGAGGATTCCCAGGGGCTTTTAGTACTTACACTTTCTGTAATTGTTTGTAAGACCTGCTTTGTGTTTACAAGATATTGTTACAAAACATACACAAACTTTGTTTAAGAATTCATGGTATCTTATAGCCTGAACTGGCCATCTCCTGTTATGGGATGTTTGTACACTGTGTGAAGATATATTGTTGTGATTGGTGTAATAAAAAGCTGAACAGCAGCCAATAGCTAGGTAGGAGAGATAAGCAGGAATTCTGGGCAGAGAGAGGAAGGGGAGGTAATAGAGAAAAAACAGGAGACACCAAGATCCAGAACAAATCAAACACACAGAATAGGAGAGAGGTAAAAAGCCAGGTGGCAGAACATAGATTAATATAAATGGGTTAATTTAAGTTATAAGAGCTAGTTGAGAAAAACCTAAGCTAAAAGCCAAGCTTTCATAATTAAAATAAGTCTCCATGTCATTATTTGAGGGCTGGTAGTCCCAATGAAAAAGTGTATACAATCTCCTATGATCACACTATGACTGTACCAACTGTCATCAGAGAGCCTTCATCCAGTAACTGATGAAAACAGATGCAGAGATCCACAGTCAAACATGAGGCTGAGCTTGGGGAAATTCTACTGAAGAGAGGGAGGAAGGATTATAGGAGTCAGAGAGGTCAAGGACATCACAAGAAAACCCACAGATTCAACTAACTTGGCTCATAGGAACTCACAGAGTCTGAACCAACAACCAGGGAGCCTGCATGGAACCGACCCAAACCCTCTACATATGTGTGACAATTGTATAGCTTGGCCTATTTGTGGGACTCCTAACAACGGGAGCAGGGGCTGGCCCTAATGCCCTGGCTGGCTCTTGGGAACCTATTCCTCACACAGGATTGCCTTTCTAGACTTACTGAATGGAACAGTGCTTAGTCTTATGGAAACTTATTATGTCATGCTTTGTTGATAGCCATAGGAGACTTACCCCTTTCTGAACAGAAACGGAAGTGGATGGGGGCATGGCAGAGAGGAGCAGGGAGGGAATAGGGGGAGAGGAAGAAGGGGAAACTGCTGTCGGGATTCAAATAAATAAATTCTTAAAAACATTAAAAAACTAAAATGGAAATCCATGGATTGATTTTCAGTGAGGGAAAAAAACGGAATTCATGGTATCAGCTGGGCTTCTTGGCAGGGGTTTATAATCCCAGCTCTTTATGAGGCTGATGCAGTAGGGTCAAAAGTTGCAAGGCTTACCTGCTACTCAGAGTGAGTTCAAAGCCATCCTGGGTAACTTGGAGAGTCCCTTTCTCAACCATTAAAAGTAAACGAGGAGAGGAGACTGGGGAGCTGACAGCAGCTGTGGCTGCCTGCCGAAGACCTGCACAGGATCAAGTCAGTCAAAAATCCAGCACTAAGAGGGGAGAAGCTCGAAGCTACTGACAGCCAATGGATTCTGGAGGAAGAAGACTCAATTTTCTTTAAATTTATTTATTTTTATTTTATTGGTGTTTTGCCTGTGTGAGGGTATTGGATCCTAGAGTTATAGACAGTTGTGAGCTGCCATGTGGGTGCTGGGAATTGAACCCAGGTTCTCTGGAAGAGCAGTCTGTGTCCTTAACTGCTAAGCCATCTCTCCAGGCCATCAGTTCTCTTTAATGGCTCACCTCTGGCAGATGGACCATGACCCAATCGACGGGTGGCTCCACACACTATCAGGATGTAGGCAGTGCAAACTGGACTCCATGGGTTCGACAGACAGACAGAGAAAAAAGAAAAACAGATACAAAGTTGGAAGGAGATAGGAAGTGGGAGTAGATCTGGGAAGAATTGGGGCAAGGGTTGAGGATGAATATAATCAAAATGTATTGTATGAAATTCTCAAATTAATAAATCACTACATTAAAAAATATTCCATTGCTGGGTGTGGTGGTGTATGCCTTTAATCCCAGTACTTGGGAGGCACAGGCAGGCAGGTCCCTGTAAGTTTGAGGCCAACCTGGTCTACATAGTGAATTCTAGGATAGCCAGAGCTACATAGTGAGATCCTGTCTTAAACAAAAAATACTCAAGACGTTTTTAGACAACAGTCTTCTTGGAGAAACGGATATTCAGCCATCTGAGTCTTCCACCACCTCCAGCTGAAGCCAGTGATAATGGCTCAGACCTCCTGGAAATTTTATAGAGGATTATAAAACAAGCAAACAAAATAAGGAACAGCCATTTCCTCACGCTCTTATTTAGGCCCTGAAATCTAGACATAATGCAATCATCAGCCTCCTTAACGTTTCTCTTATGAATGAGGAAACACATTTATAGTTTCCTTTTTTCCCCTCCTCCTTCCACACTGGGAAAGACATCAAACCCAGAGCCCCGAGCATGCTAGGCAAGCTCCTCACCAATAAGCCACACCTCCAGTCCTTTGTTTACAGTTTTCAGAAAAAAAACATCCAAAAAGTATAGGGGAAGGACCATCATCACAAAATGATTGCTCCTGTCTGAAAGGATGTTCCTCCTTGGGTCTGTACTGCTGGGTGTCCCCAGACCATCTTGGTTCTGGCACCATCGGCAGCTGCTTTATTCAAGTCTTATGTGTTCGAGTCAAATTCCAACTCTGCTAACAAATGAAACCTCTGTGTCAGAACCCTCCTACCTGCTTTGGCTTCCCGGTCTAAGCTGCATGACTGGTTTACAATAAAGTTGCAGATGTGTAGGGCTGACGTTCTTAGGCTTCCACAAATGGCCACTCCTTTGTCAACTTGTTCCAGCCCCTTTGGAGGTCACTGTGAGGATCTCAAAAATGTGTTTTGCACTGTCGATCTGCTAATGCCTTCATCAAGCAGCCATTATAATTGTATGTGAACACACATACACACTCACTTAACACAGTAAGAATTAGAGCACATTTACTGATGGCAATTGAAGCACGATTAAATGAAAACTCAGGGTCAGAAATTGGGGTTCAATCGGAAGATCCGAAAAGCAAAACAGCCAGCCACCGGCTCTTAACCTCCACCTCGGTCTGAAATGGCGATCCTGCCTCCTGGAATCTCAGGAGAAAGCGTGAGAGCTGTCTAGCCCCATTTTATATTCCTCTCTAGAACTGGGATTAAAGGTATGCACCACTGGGATTAAAGGTGTGTGTTATTGTGGCTACTGGGAATAAAGGTGTGTGTTACCATAATCTGGTCTATCAGGCTGACCAGTGGGATTGGTTTACTCTCAGATTTTCAGGCAGTCTTTATTTATTAAAATACATTTGAAATGCCACTCCAGGTGTTGACGATTTTTCTCCCAATGTTTAGCCCAAACACCAACAAGCTGTGTCTCTATCACCATGCAGCTCCAGTTCTGGCCTGGAAGTCAGCATAATGTGCTCTTTGTCCTGACTTTGCTAGCTCAGACCTCCAAGATCCTGATCTGCACGCCAAGTCAGAAGAACAGAGAATCAGCCTTGATCCACAGGAATTTGATTTCCTTGGAGGCCCCCAGACCTCATGAAACAGTGGTTTTCAAATATCTTGGCTAACTCTATGGGATGGGAAAGAGAGACAGCATTTATTTTTGTGCACGATAAATGGTTGAGGGGAGCATTATATGATGTGCAAGATTCCTTTTCTAGAAATTTGTGTGTACAACTAAATTTTCTTTGGTTTGTTTTACCAGTCAACTTTAAGGAGGAATTCACATTTTTCTTTCATTTTTTTTCTTTCAGGGACTTCCCCCCGGGAAATTAAGGTGTGCCCCTCACCCCATTCCACTCAGGCAAAGCCTAATTTGTTTTCTGGAGGGCTGAGCAGCCTCCTTCTCTCGCCACTTACTCCCTCTCCCCATTTCTGCTCTTAGAAAGAACCTGCATTTTTGGTGGCTGAGGCCACTGCTTTGGGAAGAAGCAGAAGCAGCCAGATTCAATAGGGTGGCTGGAATTCTTTACAAGGTCAAGGCTTAGGAGTTTCCGTGTATAGTGTCTGAACATCTGTGCCCTGTTGGCACACCATGTGCTGAGCAGGAATGGAGAATAACTGTGAAGCCACAAAACTTTCAGAGTAACGCCAGGGGCTTCTACACAGTCCCTGGGCCTGTAGAAAAGCTCCGGGAAAGACATCACTGGTCCTCTGGGGCAGAAATGCCCAACAGGCAGCCAAGAAAAACCACCCACAAATAGCAATAAATACCCCCAACACTTCTCCACGCCACTCATGTGGCCTGTAGCACTCTGGTATCCCATGGAAACAAAGCATTGTAAGAAATGAAACCTGGAGGCCGGGTAGTGCACGCCTTTAATCCCAGCACTCAGGAGGTAGAGGCAGGCGGATCTCTGTGAGTTCGAGACCAGCCTGGTCTACAGAGCTAGTTCCAGGACAGGCTCCAAAGTTAAACAGAGAAACCCTGTTTCTAAAAACAAACAAACAACAAAGAAATGGAACCTGGGGGCTGAAGAGATGGCTCAGTAGTTAAAAGGAACTTGTTACTCTTGAGGAGGATCTGAGCTCAAGTACATCACCCATACCAGGCAGCCCACAACCATCTGTTAACTCCAGTTCCAGAAATCCTGAGGCTTTCTTCTGCCATTTGAGGGTACCCGTTCACAGACACACAGAAGCACACAAAATAAAAATAAAGAGCAAATTTAGAAAAAAAGAAAGCTAAAAGAGAGAAAAACTATGGACTGATATTGTTCATGAATGTAGATGCAAAAAAAAACTTGATTAAATATTAGCAACTTTATTCTAACAATATATAAAAAAAGATCATCATGGTATATTCACCTAATAGAAAACTATCCAGCAATAACAAAGAACAAAATACCAATATCCATAACAGCATTCACAAAACACAAAAATATTAATACTACACTAAGCCAAAGAAATTGGATTTTAAAATATATGTGGAAAAATAGAAATGTGTGGCTCTGTGTCCACGCAGCCCCGGAGATGACGAATCAAGTGACAGTTAGCAAAACCAACAGTGCCTGAGGTGGGAAGAGGAACAAGGGGCGAGAGTGACCGGGACCGTGAGTGGGAAGTGTCACTGACCACAGTGATTCCACAGAGGCTTACCCTTTTCAAAGCCATCAAAATGGAACTAAGCATAGATGCTGTTGATTACATGTAAACTGCCTAAAAATTTATATTAAAACTCTTGAATTAAGGGCTGGGTTCCTAACACAGTGGTGGCGCGCCTGCCTAAAATGTATGAGGCTGTAGGCTTGCTCTTCAGCACCATCAAAAACCAAACCAAAACAACAACAAAAACCCTTAGAAGCCAAGCTTGTGTTATGGGGGCCTGGCATTTAAAAATACTATAATATTCAATGCAATTATCTTGAAGAGATCTGACCACTAAAGCAAAAACTTCCCAACACCAGGATTCTCTGACGTGGCCACATAAGAAAGGTATGAACAGCATAAAATAATCAACTAAACCATGAGAACTTTTATATACCCAATAACTACCCGGAAGGGGCATTACATCAAAAATCCACAGGCATGAAACTGAGAAGACGACTTAATGGGTGAAGGGTAAAGGGGCCTGTCCCACAGCACGAGGACCTGAGTTCAGAGCCTTAGGACCTACATAAAACAACCAGGTACAGGGGTGTGCACCTGTTAAGTCGAGCTGGGGTCAGGAGTTGGGGAGGGAACACAAGGATTTTTTGAGTTTTCAGGACAACCAGCCTAGCCGAAGACTGGGGAGCTCCAGCTTCGGTGACATATCTCTTCTTACTGGAGGTCAAGAAGACTTGATAGCAACATCTGGTCGATAGATAGATAGATAGATAGATAGGTAGGCAGACAGACAGACAGATAGATACACACACACGTCTGTACACACAAGTACACCCACATATAAAAGTGTAAACAAACACACTCCACAAGCATAATGTCTCTTGATGGCCCCTAAGAACTTAGACTTTACAAAGTAAAGAGACCTTTTCTATTTTTTTCTTTTTTTTATTGTTTTTATTGAGCTATTCTTTTTCACTGCTCCCCTCCCTTCCTCTCCCCTCCCCTTCTACCCTCTCTCACAATCCCCACACTCCCAATTTACTCAGGAGAGCTTGTCTTTTTCTACTTCCCATGTAGATTAGATCCATGTATGTCTCTCTTAGAGTCCTCATTGTTGTCTGGGTTCTCTGGGATTGTAAATTGTAGGTTGGTTTTTCTTTGCTTTATGTCTAAAAGCCACTTATGAGTGAGTACATATTATATTTGTCTCTCTGGATCTGGGTTACCTCACTCAATATGATATTTTCTAAATCCATCTACTTGCCCACAAATTTCAAGATGCTATTTCTTTTCTGCTGTGTAGTACTCTGTTGAGTAAATGTACATCTTCTTTATCCATTTTTTGGTCGAGGGGCATCTAGGTCATTTCCAGGTTCTGGCTATGACAAACAATGCTGCTACAAACATAGTTGAGTATATATCCTTGTAATACCAAAAGTGGTATTGCTGGATCCCAAGGTAGGTTATTTCCTAATTTTCTTAGAATTCACCATACTGATTTCCAAAGCGGCTGTACCAGTTTCCACTCTCACCAGCAATGGAGGACTGTTCCCTTTAGCTCACATCCTCTCCAACATAAGTTGTCATCAGTGTTTTTGATCTTGGCCATCCTGACAGGTGTAAGATGGAATCTCAGAGTTGTTTTGATTTGCATTTCTCTGATGACTAAGGATGTTGAATATTTTCCTTAATATTTTAGATTCATCTGTTGAGAGTTCTCTGTTTAAGTCTGTACCCCATTTTTATTGGATTATTTGTTCTTTTGATGACCAGTTTCTTGAGTTCTTTGTATATTCTGGAGACCAGACCTCTGTCTGATTGGGGTTAGTGAAGACTTTTCCCATTCTGTAGGTTGCCATTTTGTCTTGCTGACCGTGTCCTTTGCTTTACAGAAGCTTTTCAGTTTCAGGAGGTCCCGTTTATTAATTTTTCTCTCAGTGTCTGTGCTACTGGGGTTATGTTTAGGAAGTGTTCTCCTGTGCCAATGCATTCCAGCGTACTTCCCATTTTCTCTTCTATGAGGTTCAGTGTGGTTGGTTTTATGTTGAGGTTTTTGATCCCTTTGGACTTGAGTTTTGTCCATGGTGATAGATATGGATCTGCTTTCATTCTTCTACATGTTGATATCCAGTTATGCCAGCACCATTTGTTAAATATGCTTTCTTTTTCCAATTTTGTATTTTTTGCTTAAGAGACCTTTTTCAAGTCTGAGTAACATTTTCTTTTCTTTTTTCTTGGCAAGGCTAACTCTTGGAAGCTTCTAGAAGCTAAGTGGAGTTCTCAGATGACAGGCAGCAAGGAATAGGGACTTGAGTCCTATAACCACTTGGGCTTGTATTCTGCCAGCAACCTGGATGAGGCTGGGAGAGGTTCCTTCTCCTGAGGCTCCAAAAAGAGGAGTTTGGTCCACCAGGCACCTGAGGTGGGTCTGTGAGGCAGATCAGGCCAGCTGTCCGTCTGCCTTCAACCAAGAGGGCTCACCACTTGCCAAAGGAGAAAAAGAGGTTGATATCAGTCATGTGGAGATGTTGGCATTTTATTGACTGTGCAACCTCACTTGACAGAGATTTGTCACATGAACACATGAAGGGATGGGAGAAACGCTAGGTCACAGTTTAAAATAAATCGCTTTGCTGTTAGACTTGAATGCTGAGTTTATGTTTGCAAGCCAATGGCTCCAAAGTGTTAGTGTGTTTAACTGTTCAGCTTCTTCCCATGCAGTGCCTTAGGCTGTGAACAGACATGGGGGTGGGGGAGATGGATATAAAGAGCTGGCAAAAAAAAAAAAAAAAAAAAAAAAAAGATGGAGCTGTGACTGAGCGTGGGCTCCAGGGAAGTTTGTTCTAATGCTCTGCAACCCGAGGGGAGAGCGACTGGGAACCACGATTTTAAAAGGGAAGCTGCCCGTCCAAGCAGTGAGAAGTAGATATGTTTTCGTGTGTTTGCTTTGGAATATTTCTGTTGGCAGTCGCACTCACTTGGTTAATGGAATATCCTTGACTCATTAAACAGGCTCATTTAGGGGAAGGAACGACGGCAAGCAGGGAAGGAAGTCGAGCCAGCGGCTCTCCTTTGGCATAGACTCCGAAAGTGGTGCCTTTCCGACGGCCCTCACAGATAGTACGCTGACGTGATGGATGGTTGAATCGCGATGAAAGACACTAGCGAGAGCAGGCCCGAGAGGAAGACTGCCAGTCTCCTGGGAAGGAAGTTGAAAGGTGGGGCCCGCTGTTAGGCGTCTCTTTGGCACCTTGGGCTGAGGGTTGAGGGGTACCAGTCAATGCCAGGCCCTACCCCCAGGCTGATCATGTTTGCACTAGGCCCCTGGCATTAGCTCTGCATACCTGTCTGCCAAGTCGGCTCACTCCGAGAACCATCCCAGTGTAGCTCCCGGAACACTCGGCTGCATGGCTTTACAAGACAGTTCTCCTTCTCCAACCTTCACCTCAGAAATAGGAGCTGGGTAGTTTCCACTATTCCCAAACCACTGGACACATGAGTTCAAACCTTGGATGGTCGTGCACGGCAGTGGGCGCAGCTTACATACCAGTGCGAGGGGGGCGGGCAGGCTAAAGCCTGTCCTTAGCGACCACTTCTTCCAGCAACCGCCAGAGAGAGCGCCACCAGCTGGAAACCAAGTGCTCAAATGTATGAGCCTTTTGGGGACACTTCTCCACATCCCCATGTGCCACCATGCCACCATGTCCCCTATGCACAAGAGACAGCTTTAGCATCTGAAGCACCACCAATCCACAGTTCTTCCGCAGGCTGTTTACCGTGGGTCATAAAATCAGTTTCTCGACTTAGGGTGGAAAAAAATAAAGTTACTACAGAACGTTAAGGTGGAATTTCTATTTTTCCAAAACTAATCAACTTCCAGAAACATAAACAATTATGTTAAAGGAAACTATCTTTTTTTCCCCCTTCCTACATGTGAGTTTCACCCAACAACATTGCAAACAACGGCAAGGCATCCATGAGAAGGCGGGAAACCTCTCCATAGGCTTCACCATTTCCTTGTTTGTTTATCCTACTCCAGAAAGCGGGACACAAAGTCACATAAACTCCTGCAATCTAGAGGCTAAGCTGTATTTTATAAATTGCACTTTATGTTAAATAAACAAACTTTCTAAAGGACTGTGATTTGTTAAGGAAGAATGTAAATCTGGGTTTAACGAGCCTCAGATGTCCTTCCCTTTGAGGCGGTCTGAACTTGACCATGAATGGAAAAGTCTAAAGCCCTGGAAGGTATTCACATGTACAGCTGTGCATCTGTCTTATGAGAGACTTTCTTCTTCATTCAGAGATGTATTCCCTGCCCTGGCACTTGAGGGGCTACCCAATAGGGACCAAGAAAACCATCGAGATGGAAGTTGATGGGGGAGAGCTTGCGATGTCCTCTAGACAAGAAGCAAAACCCCCCATGTCCAGGAGTAGTCCAAACAAGATTCCCCCTAGGACCGTCCATTCTCTACTCATATTCCTATTCTATCCCCCATTGACAAGTTTTGTCTGCAAATAGATTCATCTGAGAGGCTCCTCCTCCCTCAGAAGAGAGGACACCTGCTCCCTCTCAGCTTTACATTACTGTTAGGACACAGCAGGCAGCTGGTACACACGACACAGAGCTACAGAAGACGCTCAACATACTTTGCTGCTTGCTCTGTTAGTTTTCAGGCTCAGAAGTCTCTGGAACAGAAAAGCTCTGAACTATGGAACCAGCCTGGATTCTCTACTTTCTTTAGGGATCCCAGAGCTTACGATGCTAAGGTCATGGAAAACAAGAGAAGACTGACCTGTTCCCAGAGCAGAGCAGTCTGGGAAACCTGAAAGGTAAGTTGGTTCCCTGGGCCAGATTCTGGAGCCTGCTTCTTAGCTTAATGAATGTGCCTTCGTAATGTAAAGATGTTAACAGTAGAGTTTGGATGAATGGGATGCTAAGTCGTTCTGAAAAAGAGGGAGATGTGGCCCAGTTGGTGCAGCCCCTGCTTAGCATACATGAACCCTGGATTTGATCCTTAGCAACACATAAACAAGGTGTGGAGGTACATGCCTGCTATTCCAGCACTCAAGAGGCAGAAGCAAAAGGATCAGAAGTTCTAGGTTACCCTCAGCTTCATAAAGAGTTCAAGGCCATCCCGGGATACTTGAAATCCTGCTTCAAATATCAACCAACGGCAAAATCCCCCTGCAACATTTTTTTTTTTTTTGCAGTTTTTCTTTAATCCTAAAACTATGGCAAAAGAAGAAGCGTTAGAACTGTGGCTCCGAAAGAACTGGAATCCAGCATGGCACAGAGCAGCGTGAAACCCAATTACAGCAGCAGGAGATACTGAGCACCCTGGCTGTTCTGACGTGCAACACGTGACTCTGAGCACTGGCCCACCGGGAGTGCTGAAGTCTCATGACAAGTGTAGAGCATGACCAGGTTCAGCCAGCTTCTCTTGGAAGAGGAAAGGAAGCAGAAAGGGGCGAGACAACTGGCCCGAGGTCACACAGCTGGTAGGGTCAGAAGGATCCAGACTTGAAAAGAATAACTCCAAACAGCGTTCCTTATCTGGTTGCAGTAGCAGCTGCCCCCTCTCCAGTCTCCTTTTGAAAACCATTTCTCCCATTTGCAAGGTGGAAAAGGTTTCCTTGGAAGGTAGCCCAAGTGGATGCAACAACATCTGAGGAAGGAGTGAAGCTGTGAGGTCTCTCATTTAGGAGGCTGAGAGATGAGTGTTGCTCCTACATCCTTTCTCATGGTTTTAAATGATAAAAGCAATCCTTGATCACAAAGAAACAATAGAGAAAATCAAACCCTTTTGGTATACCCAGTCTCTAGTTCACTCGGAGGAAAAAAAAATACTGTTTCTCTCATCCAATCTTCCATTGTAGAAACTGTGGCTGTTTCTGGGACTTTTTAGAGTAATTACAGGAAGAAAAAAAAAAAAGACATGAAACCTGAAAATCGAGCTCCACATAGCAGGCAGAGAAGCCCTGAAGCTTCCCCAGCAAAGGTTAAAAGGATTCAGGAGGGTGGAAGATGGGGTCTAGGCTCAGGATCCCTAGCAGGCTATGGAGGTCAGAAAGGTTTTGGTGGCATCCTGGTATCTTTATTAAGTGTGGAGGTAGCAACAGGGTGAGGGGTCAGGGATCACCCTGGAGCTGGAGCTCCAGACATTTGTGAGCCACCCTAGGTGGGTGCTGAGAATCAGAACTCAAGTCCTCTACAAGAACGGTCTAGGCTCTTAAATGCCGAGCCATCCTCATCCCCAATGTCTTAGAGTTCACAAGAGTTGGGCTGAGTTAGGAGAGTATGGTCCTAACATGCACCTGGCCCTGGATCATATAAACTGGGCATGGTAGTTTATACCTGAAGTTTCAGTACTCAAGACGTCACGTATAATCCATGTCTCTAAAGAATTAACATGAGACAGACTAGCCAGGTTCTCTGAGAGTCAGTTTCGCTCAGAGAATAATGAGGTTCCATAGTGGCTAGAAATGTTCTCAGCTGCAAGTAACAACCGCAAACTGCTACAAACACTGTCATAACAACTACGAAAATAGCATTATATTTATAAAGACAAGTGTAATATTAAGTTGGGAGCATTACCCCAGCCCCTGGTCTGGGGTTGCATTGGTCTGGACTCCAACTCCCAGTCTGCCAAGTGCTTGTACTCCAATTCCCAGCCTGCTAAGCACTGACCCCTCTCCAGGGAGGGTCAGGACCACTCCCACAGGGTATTTAGGCTCATGCTGGGAAAAGGAACACTTGGTCTCTGGGGTTTGCATGGGCTCCTCTCCCCACCTTGCTGTCCCTGTCCACCCAGAAGTGTGGCATTTATTAAACATGGACATTTTTGATTGGGTCTAATCTGGTTTGACTGAAGTTCTTTGTGCTGATAGAGAGGCTCTTTTTAAGGATTATTTTTAACAAGTGTCCCCCTGACCCTGTGTCTGTGTCGTGTGTGTGTGTGTGTGTGTGTGTGTGTGTCTGGATATCCAACTCAAAGTCTCACACATGGAAGGCAAGTATTTCACTATTGAGCTAGAGTCCCAACCCAAAACATTTATTCCTTTAAAATTCTTTAAAATATTTATTTTGGGTGTGCACATGCACACATGTGTACCATTGAGCCTATGTAGAAGTCAGAAGGTAACCTGTGGATTTTCCTTCTACCGTGTAGGTCCCAGGGATTGAACTCGGGTTGCCTTTATTACTAAGCCAGATGCGAAGCTAGATCATCAGCCCAAGATATTTGTCTATTTTTATTAACTTATTTTTATTTTACATGTATGAGTGTTTGCCTGCATGTGTGTCTTTATACCACATGTGTGCTTGGTGTCCCAGGAGACCAGAAAAAGGCATTGAATCCCCAGGAACTGGAGTTACAGACAGTTGTGAGCAATATGGATGCTGGGAATTGAATCCAGGTCCTCTAGAGAAGCAGTCAGTGCTCTTAACTGCTGAGCAATTTCTCCAACCCCAAGACAGTATTCTTTACAAGAAGTCTGAAGTTGGAGGGTTTCAGGATTCATGAAACAGCTCATCCCCTTATTGAAGGCTATGGGGGGAATTGTGCTTGGCATAAATAGGCTTCTTCTACTGTTAGAGACTTGCTTCAGATCATAAGATAACCAGGGCAATCTGAGCATCATCATTCCTGGTGGCTGAAAGGCAGCCACGAACACAAACGCTTCTTCCCAAGGCCCTGCTGATCTGAAAAACATGAGCTCAGGACTCAGTGACGAAACTAGGCTGGGTCTCTGCTCTAGGCAAGGCTCTCCCTCTAAGAGTGGAGACTGTGACTGTATTTGGTCTCAGGACCTTTAAAGAGGTTCAAACCAGGTTGTGAGGATAGGCCCTCTTCTAGTTCGCTTCTCTCTATGCTATGATAAAACACTGACCAAAACAAATTTGGGTAAGGAAGGGGTTATTTCATCTTCTAGGTTACAGTCCATCATGCAGGAAAGCTAAGGCAGGAAGCCATGGAGGGATGCTGCTTACTGGCTTGCTCACGCTGGCTTGCTCAGCCTGCTTTCTTATATATCCCAGATCTGCCAGCCAAGGGAGTGAGTTACCACACTCATTTTATTGAAGATCTGGGAATCTACGTGCCATGCGGCTGGGGACTTCTCAGGAAGAACTTTGAGTCTTGGACAAAGGAACACAAAGCATACATTCCTCATGTCCTGAGATTCCACCCATATTGGTTTTTATGCTGCATTCCAACTATCAACTATCCATCAACAAGTTTCTCTTTTTCTTTTCTTTTGAGACGGCTCTACTGCGTACCCTAGCTGGCTAGGCACTGACTAAATAGGCCAGACTAACCATGAACTCACAGAAATCAGGCTGCCTCTGCCTTCTAATAGCTGGAATTAAAGGTGGGCACCACAATGCCCAGGCTAACAAACAACTTTCTTTGAAAGACTCAATTAGATTCTTCTTTCCATAGATTTCCAAAGCCCTAGCAACCCCCAGGATTTTAATGGCTGCACATACGCACACACAATGAATGAGCTGACAGTTCGCTATGATATTGTATTCTTTCAGAGGGCAAAATTATAGGTACATGACCCCAGAGGCTCTGACATGTAGGATCATGAGCTTGATGAATGAATGAATGAATGAATGAATGAAAAGCATGATCTCTAGGAGCCTATCTTATGAGCCCTTCATTTTACAAATAGTCAAAAGCTAGCAATTTACTAGTTCTTTCTGAATGATGACTCTGGCATCTTTAAGTCAGCTAAGGGGTGAATTTTTCTTCTCTAAAGAGCCTTATACATTAGGAAAGCTTTACTTATGAATATAAGAAGTGTTTTTCTTATATTAAGACATTTTATTTCTAGAAGTACTTAGAATGCATGATAGTTAATGAATACTACATGAGCAACTGATTAAAAACACAGGACATAAAGTTTTACTTCCACCGTGTGATTTATTTTTCCTTTAAAAATGTGTTTATTTTCAGGTTTGGTGGTAAATACCTTCAATGCCAGCACAAGAACACAGTGGACTACATAGCAAGCTCCAGGTCAATCAGAACTACACTAAGACTCAGGCTCACCAAATAGTAACAGCAATAATGATTATGACTTATTTAGAACTTTTGAGGCAGGGTCTCACTATGTAGACCAGCCAGGCCTGGAGCTCACCATGGAGGATGGACTGGTCTCAAACTCGTAATCTTCCTGTATGTCCCTCTCAAGTGCTGGGATTATAGATGTATCCCCCCATGCCCAGACAAATTCAGGAATTAAATGTTAAAAAAAATAATGAATGATTAAAAGAAAAACTTAGCTCATAGAAGGGAATGTAAGCATACTTGAAAGTAGAAAGTGGGCGCAGTGGGGGTAGAGGGGACACTGGGGCAGTGGGGGCAGTGGGCACTGGGAGCAGTGGGCACAATGGGGGCAGGGAGCAGTGGGAGCACTGGGGACAGTAGGGGTACTGGGGCAGTGGGTATAGTGGGGGCCGTGGCTGCAGTGGGGGCACTGCAGGGGTACAGTGTTTGACTGGCATTCATGAGGTCTTGAATTTGCTCTTCCTAGCATCAGAAAAAGGAATTAAGTTACTTCAATAGAAAATTGATGTTTGCTTGTTTTAGTGGTACTGGGGAGCAAACCCAGAGCCTTAGACACACGCGTGACAGTGCTCCACAGCTAACCTGCTTCCCTAGGCTCAATGTTCCAATTGTTATTGAAAAAACAATTTACAAAAAACAATGGCTCTAGTTCAGAAGCGATGATAGTGCTTCTTTTTCTTTCTACAGACAGAGAAATTTTCAAATCAGTAAAATGTAGACAAAAATAATAGCTTTAAAAATGACCAAACTTACTTACAGGGAATGCTTAGAGAAAAAAAAGTCATTATTGTTTAGGAAGGTTGGAACCTGAGGCAGGTGGTACTCTATTACTGCCCCCACCCCCCAAAAAGGAGGGAAGAGAGACAAGATTGGAAGCCCACCTTAGGGAAATATTAATTTAAATATTAAAGTTGCCACGAAGCTGGTAGGATCCGAGGTTTGTTGGGGCCTGTGTTTGTGATGGGGCCAGCGGCCCTGCTGAAGTCTGAGGTGGAATAGTCTTTCCCCGGCACTATTTGTTGTCTCTCAAAACTGTGACTGTCCAGTTGCCTTAATCTCAGAAGGCAAGCTATCATAAAAACACAGGATTTACACATAAACGTCGGATACTATGAGTACTGTTTGCAATAAAGCAAAGTAAACGTTCAAATTTTATTAATAGCGGGTTGATTAAATATATTAGCATAGTCACAATAAAATAGTAAAGACTGACTTTCACATAAACCTAAATGCGTTGGAAGGGCAACTTCTCCAATGTGCCAAGCGAAAAACAGCAAGCTATAGAAAAAGGTGCATAGAAAGATGCTTCTGTTTGTATAAGAAAAAGGGGGAGGGGCTTGGTGGAACAGGCCTTTAAAAGGCACTTGGGAGGTGGAGGCAGGTGGATCTCTGTGAGTGGGAGATCAGCCTTGTCTACATATGGAGATCCAGTCAAAAGAAAGAAAAAAAGCTACAGCGGTATGCCGGCCTGCTCACAGGGTCTTCCTGGAAAAATACACAAAATGTTGTTACTGTGGTTTCCATCTGGAAACGATCTTGTTTGAAATTTTTACTGTGATTGTGAATTTCTTCAGTAATAAAAAAGTATAGTTAAAGTATAAAAAGCCACAGGCTGCTTCCTCGGAAATTCCTCAAATGGGGAAAATTAAACTCAAAATGTTAGAATTTAGCACTTCCTCCTGAGAATGCACTTTTGAAGGAGAGAGAGGGAGAGAGGAGAGATAGCCAACAAAATTACGAGTCTCTGGGAGGAAAATTTGAGAGCTGGCTTTTATGAAGGACTATATTGGAACCGGCCGGGTTTGGGCATGGAAGGTGTACTGGAACCTCGAACTCTTGTCCCACTCTCTCCCTGACCTTAGGTGCAACAGGAGCAGGGATGGGGGAAGGGGGCATCAAACAGATGCAGGGACCTGGGGGTCAGGATGTTGGCAGCCGGAGCCCACCCGGGGCGCTGGAAGCCTATTGCGAGTGATTTAGGAAATCGTCAGCCTGGGGCTGCGGGCAGGAAAGCCGTGATTAAGGGTGAGGAGAAGGGAGGAACACATTTGGACGCAGGCCGGAAGGGGGCAGGAAGCTGTGCTCATAAAACAATCTGACAATTACGTGTCAGTGGAGGAGAAGGGCTCTGGAAATTAGTGGCTGCCTCGGGCAGCAATGATCTGCGAGAGGAAATTCTATTTGGTGCCAGGTGTTTGTCCCTCCACTTTTGGGTTCAGTTTGGGACTGTGGATTTTATGCTCACGTGCTGCAGGAAGTGATTCCCCAGAGCCTTTATAAAAACTCCCCACTCCTCACAGCCCTGGTCCAGCATACCATACCATAGCACCCCACCCCCACCCTTGCTGACCCAGCCAGGTGCTCACCTGCAAAACTCTTCAGTATGCCCAGGCCCAGACAGGTGAGTGGCCAAAGATGGCAGCGCAAGAATTAGAACCAAGACGTTGTTTCCAAAGCTTCACCTTCCCGGGGTCCTTTTGTCTGGATCTGAAGGGAAAGGCTAAGCAGCCTGTTATCCCACACCAGGAGCTTCTTCACCTTGTCTGTGAGCCCTACAAGATCCACCCCTGCTCCTGAAGCTCACTGGGGAATGTGAGATGCAGGTTTATGTTCAGATCCACCTGCAAGTCTCTCCTGGACCTTGGCATGACTTCTTTTGGGTTTGCTTCAGGCAGACACATTCTCTCAAATCTTCAGGACCAGGAGTATTCCCAGCTACACATTTGACCCAGTCCTAATGAGATCCTGCCCTTCCTCTTGCCTCCCACCCTAGCCAGGGAGATCCTCTGTATGGCAGGAGTGTTCAGAGGCCCATAAGAGAATCTGAAGGCCGCAGAGGTGCTCCAGTGTCCGGCCTCTGGTGAGCACTACCTGTGAGACTTTGACAAGTCACTTCACCATTCTGAGGCAACTCTGTAAGGAGGGGCTGTCACGAGGAGCAAATGACAGTGTGGCCCAGACTTTAGTGCCCTGCCTACATGGCAGGAGCATCCATCCAGGTAGCCCTGCTTTGCTGGCAGAAATCAGCACACCTGATTTCAAGTCCTTTTCCCTTAATGGAGTTCTCCCAAGAGGAAGAGAGCACAGGGCTTCCACCTACCCCGACTACCATGCCTCCAGCTCACTTGACTCTCATTCAAGGAGCTCCATCTGCTAACATAATGCTTTCTGTTAGATTTTTATAAGCGTAGGTGATCTCCTTAGCCACTGAGTTACTGCACATTTACTATAGACTCTTGACTAAGACAAGCAATGTACACGAGACCTCCAGAGCTAGAATTCCAAGCTCAGATTCTATCTTTGTAGTTGGGGTGTTCCTTGACACCATCGGACCTTATTTCCACATCTAGAAAACTCAGAACAACAAAGATAGATATTCAGACTATTCATCTATCTATCAGAATAATATATAGTTACTATGTGTTTAGTTTGGGGTAAAGATTGAGTGACAGCTGTTATTGATTTTTTTTATTGTTATTATACTAAAATGTGAGCAACCATCTTGAACACAATTATTCACTTACAAACGAACAAGCATGCACAGAGTCGTTAGAAACAGATAGGGTTAAATATAGCGGGTGTCTGTGTGCCTTGACAGGAAACATTTTGATGAAACAGAAACTGGAGTAGTGAGTAGAACTGATGAGGAGCCATCAAGAGTCCTCCTTTTCATAAATGTCATTGAGAAACAAATGCCTGGCGGGTGAAGAGCACAGGAGATGGCTGAAGATGGGAAGAAATCCGAAAGACCAAACCTGTGGAGTTTCCGTTAACTGGTTCCATAAAAAAAAAAAAAAAAATTCTAATACGTTTCTTTCCAGAGACTTCTCGGGAGTGAGGACACACTTATTCCTTAGGCAACTCCTTTCCAATGTCTGTGGCTACATGAAAAGACTTCTAGGTAATGTGTACACCTCTGTGCCACCTGGCATCTTTGCCAAATACGGAGATCTCAATCAGTCCCCACATTGACAACAGTTCTTCAAAACAATATTTCATATACAATAGAGCATTCATTCTTCATGTTTCCTACTACCTTGATCATAAGGTTTTCTTGTTTTTTAATAATCACAGCCCTACCCTGTGTCTTCAACACAGGATTCAAATAAGTTCTTGATTCCATAGAGATCTTCATTAGTCTCCCATGTTGACTGAATTCACCAACAATCCAGTGAGGCATTCAATAAAATACACAAGGGGCCAGAAGGGGGCAGTGATGGGGCAGGGCTTGCTGGAGAAAGACAAATGCTGGCAGTTATCCTAGATGGCTTCAGGACACGCAGAAAAACATTTGGATTGAGCCCAGGAGAGGGTGCTACCTCCTTCCAAGACAGATGCTCCAGGAAAGCCTGGCAGGGTCTGTCACCTGAAGGAGGCTGGAGCCAGGGCTCCCGGACAGCCCTTGCAGCACTGCTGACAACAGGCCTCTTGCATAAACCTCCTCTGGTACAAAGGGCTCCGCTTCTCATCTAGATGGGCAGCAGGCAGGAGTCTAAGGAGCATGAGAATGGCAGAACAGATGCGGAGAGGACACAAAAGCAGACTTCAGATGAGGATTCTTGCTCCCTTCCTTGTTGACACAGCATTGCTGGACTTTGGCGATGGTGTGGGAAACCCTCTTTCACCTATACCTCTCCCGTGGCATGCCCTGCGGCTGTTCTGTTGTTGTTGTTTTCCAAAAATTCAGAGCTAGGGGTAGAGAGCACAGGTCTCACCTAAATCCTAACTTCTTACTTTCTCCAAGCCTGACACCCTCCCTAGACTCAGTGGTATGTCTAGAACAGTGGTCTGTCCTCTCTTTGTGACATTCCTGATGCTTCTTCCCCAAAGAGCCTCAGCGACTCCCCTCACTCCTCAAGAGTATTTACTTTCTGTCCATACCTTAGTTGGCAATAATCATGACTGTCTTTGTAACAATAAGAGGGAAGTTCTGCCCATAGTGCACACACAACGTAGAACACCCCCACCCCCAAGCTGAGTATCCACCTCCTTCTCATTTGTCTTTCGAAAGGTCACGTGTCCTGCTCTTTCTGAACAGAAACTGAAATAACCTAAGAGGTGTGAGCAAGAAGCAAAGAGAATGCCTAGCTGTGGTCCACTTGGGAATCTGAGCTAAAAGTAGAGTGGGCTGTGCTGCCCGAGGAGTAAATGCAGAAGGGACTACTTACATGGTTCGATGTTCATATACACCAAATGCAGCTCTGGGTGCGCCTCCTACACGTGCCCTGGCAGCCGCCTTGAGTGTAAGACGGATCTGCTGCAGCAATGCTTCTAGCAACAAAACTGCCAGCAAATGTCTGCTCATGGGAAAGTGGCTAAATAAATGTTGATGCACCTACTACACAGTGGAATACTGTAGATTCACATAGTAGTGTAGTCGGCACATTTATATTATTTTAGAAGATCGCTACAATTATAATTAAAATTAAAAAGCAATGGAGTGTGGTGGTATACACCCGTAATCCCAAAACTAGAGGTCGAAGGAAGGCCATTGAAAGTTCGGGGCCTGCCTGGTCTATATAGTGAGTTCCAAGGTCGAAGCAAGCCCTTGTCTCAAAGCAAAATGTAAAATATGTATTTGTGGTGCTAGAGATCAAACACACAGTCTTGTACATACATGCTAGGCAAGGGCTCTATCATTGAGCCGTACACACCCAACAAAAGACATTATAATATGCAGCATACTCTCATTTATATGATATAATTGAGATTTTCCATAGATGATGAATGTTATATAAACAGAGTGTGTTTTGAAAAAGGGGCTTTACACACATGAAGATTTTTCCAGCAGACACCCTGAAAGCTGGAATCTGCACTGCTGGAATCTTCTACCCGTTCTACTTCTGTAATAACACGAAGCAGCCTCAAGGAGTGGAAGGCACCTCCCTCAGCTGCCAAGAAGAGACTCTGTTGCATTTGTTCATCCTTGTCTGGTTTTGTCTAGCTTCCAAGAGACAGAAACACAGAGGACAGTGGTGTGTACAGGGACAAGTTCCTGGCATCGTAGAGGGAACTTGTGGGCTCAGGTCACACTAACCATTCAAACACCCTTCACCTGACAGAGACTAGAACAGACTTCCTGGAAGAAGCTGCAGGATCTTGGGGCAACTAGAAGTTCTAGGGCTTGTGGGTAGGGGTGGGTACAATGCTCCCAGTAGCTGAGAACGACACCATGGAACACAGCACTGTATGCCCTCAAGGGGAAGTTAGCCCGCTGAGTTAGCTAAGATTAGGGTCATCTGTGAAGATCTGCAACCCTCAAATGAAGCAAAATGAATAAATAAATGTTCCTTTTCCCCCTCGCAGGAAAGCCTTGGTAACAGTTGGGATGACGACTTCGCCCAATCTCTGGGTACTCCATCATTCCTAAGTTCAACTGAAAAAGTGTCTGTGTTTCAGACATCAGGACAGAGGAAGAGTAAAGCACACACCCAAGGTCTCTTCAGAAGGGGCTGCTACTAGGCAAATTCATCTACTCTCATGGGTCAGAAACCAGCTTCAGCCTACCTAGCTGCTGGAGAAGCTGAGAAGTGCGACTTAAAGCCAGGTGGCTGCAGGACCGGATTAGCATGGAAGTCCTGGTATTGCTCCGCCAAAGGTAGAGGACACCGGTTCTCTATAACACGGATCTTACAGATCCTGTTCTCTTCCCCACCAACCAGCTCTCTAAAGATTAGCTTGTCACCCCACCACCTCTGCAGACGGCACAGGTCGGAAGAGCATCCTGCTTTGTCATAGATGTCAATGAGCCCAGGAATTATTTAGAGACAAGTTTTGCTAAAACACTGACATTGAAGACAGTGCAACATCCTGGAATTTTTCCCTGTGCTCTTCCCACGCTGACATTGGCTCTAGAATCCTGAACATAATAGGTAGGATATACTAACTATGTGGGACAGGAACCATGCCATTCCCACAATGGTTCCATAATAAACGTCAATGGGATACAGTAAAACTGGTCTGTGATGTCATTCACACACTATTTCCTGCGAATGAGACAATATGCACGGGAATAGCATGCTATTTATGCTATGGGAAAAGCCCGTGGGGCTTCAGATTTAGGTTCCTTGCAAGAGGAATTTGCCAACTGATTATACTGGGTCCCTAGGGACTGGCACGGAAGAGTTAACAGTCATGAAGGAACTGGGGCTGCAGAATTCCCCACGGTTAGGAAGCACTGACACTCTACTCCCCGCAGACAGTGACTCGCTGCCCAAGTCCAGCTGCAACCAGCCTTCAGCATCACCAGATCGATGCTTACAGTGTCTCAGCAGAGGGGACTTGGGCCTGTCTGCCCAGGCCGAGGCTAGCATTTTCTGACAGCCTTCAGAGACATTGAGGGCTCTCCCATAGGCATATGGAGGAGGGGGTTATTTTATGCTTCCCTGCCTATAGGCCCCCAGTCAGTAGCAAAAAGCTAAATGCTTAAACTCTGAAGTTAAACCTTCATGCTGTCATCTCTTGTCTTGTTTAAAAGAAAAAAAAAAGTGACTTTATGGTTCTTCGATCAATACATAACAGAGGGCAAGAAATAACGAAAATAAAAAACATTAACAGGAAGTCAATAGACAAAACAAGGCCCTTGCAGATGACTCAGAGGTGGGCTCTCCGAGCTTGCTGGCAGATCTCTCTGGGAACCACACAGCACTCATTGCTTTCGGCTGGAGGCTCCATGGTCACTCAGCTCCAGCGTCTACATCACTTGACATTGACCCCACCTGGCCCTAGCCTCTTGGACCTTGGCGAGTGCTGTGGTTATCCTTGCCAGAGAAGGTCACAAGTTGGTCCTTCATCCTCATCTATGTATTGGCCTAGGTGGCCTCTTCCCAGAGCATCGACAAAGTTTCAACACACCCCAACATCCATTCTTCTTATACCTTTTCCACAAGGCTTCTCTTCCCACCATTCTCTCCGTCTCACTAAATGGCTAGGGTGTCTAAGGGCCCTCTGACCTCACATCCCACTTCAGTCCTCCCACACTTCCTACTGGCCCTGACTACAAAGTCGCTTCTAGACTCTGCCACTAGCCCTGAATTACTACGCAAGCTTTTAAAATGATCCTCAGGGACTGGTGGGATGGCTCATTAGTTCAGAGCACTGGCTGCTCTTCCAGAGGACCTGGATTCAGTTTCTAGCACTCCATGGAAGCTCACGACTGTCTGTAACTCCAGTTCTAGGGGGATTCGACACCCTCATACAGACACACATGCAGGCAAAAATACCAATGCACACAAAATAAAAATTATTAAAATGGTCCTCACCAGGGGCCCTGGCTCTACGGACCTCAAGGACCTCATTTCACAAAGAGTAAAAGTCAAAGCATCATGCCTTACTTGACCCAGCTCTCTGATCAGCCTCCTACAACCCTCCTGCTTCCTGGCTTCACCTCTACCTTCTTTCCAGGGCCAACTACTAGGCAGTGTGTCCGAGGCTGTGTACTGAGTTATGCCCCTGTCTGCAGCCTTGTAAGGACAGCCCCCCCCCCCCCCCACACACACTGATGTTCTTCCCAGATTCCCTTCAGCAGACTCCTGTGCCCTTCACCCTGCTTTCCTTCCTAGGACTCTACCCCACTTGGTAGAGAGTACATTTCCTTTCTCCAGTCTGGCCCTCGCCGCTGGAATGTAAGATCCATGGATACACCATTTTTTTTCACTTGAGAACCGCGCCTGGTACAGAGTGAGCAAATATTTTTAAAAATGAATAATGTCGTGTGTGGCCCAGCTAATATGCAGCTTAAGGCAAAACAAACAGCAACAATGACAGAAAACCAAGTCACCTATGAGAATATGTGTGATGTCTTTTTTCATAACTGGCCTTCTGAAAAACAGTTGTGGGGCTGGCAAGATGGCTGAGGGCGTAAAAGTGCTTTCCACCAAACCTGATGACCTGAGTTTGATCCCTGGGATCCACAGGATAGGAGAGAACAGACTCTCACAGGTGCACCACGGCAGGAATGCCATACCCCAAGTAAATAAATATAACTCTAAAAAAATATGTTAAGGGATGAAAAAGAACTGTGGGTGAAAGGGATTCGGATGTGCACAGGGGGGATCGGGAGTTTGAGCCCTGTCTGGCCTACACAGTTGTTACATACTAGCCTGAGCTACACGTGGAGACGGTGTCTCAGTGTTCTGCCTGCATATAGGCTTGTGCACCCAGAGAGGGCACCAGATCGCATTTCAGATGGTTGTGAGCCATCATGTGGTTGCTGGGGATTGAACTCAGAACCCCTGGAAGAGCAGTCAGTGTTCTTAACCTCTGAGCCATCTCTCCACCCGGAGACTGTGTCTCAGAAACCTAAGGTCCGGGGATATAGTTCAGTGGCGGAGCATGCTTGCTTGACACGCATATAGCCCTAGGTTTGATTCCCAGCACTGAGGGTTAAGAGAAGATGGCAAGAAAGAGAAAGAAGGAAAGGGAGCAAACCCCTTGTTTGTTGGATGAACATAGAAAGAAAGTTATTAATTAAGCATCTACTTAATTAGAAACATTAGTAGATGCATTAAGTATCTACTGCATCTCAGGCACCGTTCCAGTTCTGGAGATACAGAATCAAGACAAATGGTCACCAAGGGGGGGGGGGGCATTAAAGGAGGAAGCAGAAGTCCTACAATGAATAAATAGATAAATAAACAAACAAACAGGATAATTTCAAAGAGTTACTAAGAACATGTATTTTCAAGAAAGCCTAATGAACACCCACCTGCTTTGTTCATAGAGGCTTTTGAGTCTCTGGCCCTTCCCATCCCACCTGAACTCAATATCAAAAACATATATTTGGACTTTTATATAGTAATGCAAGCTATGTATCAGAGAACAGCTAACTTATGTCATAGTAAATGACAGGCTCCACTTTTTGTGTGTGCATGTGTATGCCAGAAGTGGGTGTCCCGTGTCTTCCTCTATCGGTCTCCACCTTATTCTCTGAGACAGTCTCCGACTAAACCTGGAGTTCACAGATCCTGCTAGATTGGCTGGCCGGCAACCCCCTGGGCCTTCCGCCTCTACCTCTCCAGCACTGGAATTATAAATGTGCATAGTCATACCCAGGCTTTTACACTGGTTCTGGGGACTGACTATAGACCTTCTGTGTGGCAAGCACTTTACCAAATGAGCCATTTCCAGCCCTAAATGATGAGCTATACATCAAAAATAATATCCGGGACAGAGAGCGAAGCTCAACTGTAGAGCCCTTGCGCGGCACGCATGCAGCCTTAGATTTACTTCCCAGGACCAGGGTGCAGCGATACCAGGGTGGGAAGGGACTGTCTGCTGCACAAAGACTTAATGATTGGCAGTTTCCTCTGTTATGTGTCCAGGAGGCAGCCATTAGACATGAGCAGATGAATTCTCACAGGGTCTTCACAATCAAATGTCTGTGACTCCTTCTGACCTGTGCCTGTGCCTGTGGCTCTCGGGGAACCACTGACAAGTAGCATGCTTTCGTTATGTTGGAATCGCTGACTATTCCATGTGGATTCCTTGGCTCACAAAGCTGAATGAAAACACAGAGCCCCTTAGAATAAAAATAGATGTGCTTGGAAATCGCAGGGGACTCAGCTTCTGCTGTTCCTCGTGGTGGGAACCCACACTGTCATTCCAGTTTCCTATACACTTGGCAGGACTCTGTGTCCATTTGGAATAGTAATTCCCCAGATTTCAGTTTGGGAAGGAAGGAAAAAGTCACTGCATTCCACCAGCATCGCTCAGCAGAATCTCAAAAATCCAAAGCTTAAATGTCCATATTCTCCCAAAAGAAAGGAATGGCTCCTGGTGACTTTACCTGGCTAAGAATCCGCCAGGGCAGACACTCCTGCTCACTGGACAGAATTCTGGTTCCTGCATTAGGTGTCCTCCCTGACCCCTTACACATCAATTTTTTTCGAAGTCCAGGTCCTGCAGCCTAAAACTTCCAAGATGTGCACATCCTTTCTGCTCCTCCTCCGCCTCTGCATGCTTCCTGGAAACGGCAAGGCAGGACACCGGCTCACCCTCAGAGACCCTAATCTGCTGTCACAGTCAGACAGAGGGTATGAGTCTGTGAAGGCGGGAACAACAGGGTAGGAGACCGGGGCTCTCACATGTCATCAGGGAATGACACAATCCTAGGGTTGCTGAAGGCTGACAAAGCTCTGAGTCCGTGGATCCAACTTCCCTCGCCTCCATTTTTGGTTGGAACAAAGGGAATTGCGTGCACACAGTTACATTCCACAAGCAAGTCATTTCCTCTTCCTGTGGGAAGGCAGGAGGAGGAGAAGAGACACACCACAGAAATTCAGGACTGTGGTGAGACCGCCGCCATATCCTCCTTCCCTCCCGGGGCTCCCAGCTCTTCTCCACTTAATGCAAACATTTACAAAACTCATACATTCCTTGTAGAGATCCTCTGTTTTCTCCAACAAAATAATGGAAGGATTGTATTTGTAACTATAGCGTGAGGTGCTAAAGATAGACCCTGGGTTTTCACAAATTCTAGGAAGCTCTCCACCACTGAACTACATCCCAGCCCAGAAGAATTTTTAAATTCTCCCCTCCAAATTTATTTGGCTCCACGGAACGGATGTCTAAGCAATCCTTGGGAAATGAGAAAATTTAAGGTGCAGATTGTTTTCAAATGCAATAAAGCTTTAATGAACAATAAACTTAGGAACTATTTGAGTAAAAACAATGCTAGCCATTGTTGGCATCGAGACATTGACTAATTTAAAAGCTGCTAGTTTATTTTCATACAGTGGAAAATATATCATTTCCCAAATACATTATATTTATAAATACCCCATATTTGTAATGGTTTTTTTCTAAGATGAAATATGGCCATACATGCTTAAAACTAATTGACTCTGAGCTCTGAGCCCATGGCACCTCGCAGAGACAGCAGACTGGGAATAAGTAGTTCTCTCTAAAGCAAGACCACTAACTGTAATGGAGCCTAGAGTCACCGCAAACACCAACTAGTGAATGGAACTTGAGCAGAAGGCCAGACCATTGGGCCACCCTTCCCAGCCAGAAGGCTCTAGGACTAGTCGGCTGTGCCTGCACCCTCCTCACCTCCCTGCTATAGGGAGCAGTGATCCCACCACTGTGGGTTATATTTCAGAAGTGCTCTCCATCCTTGGGGACTCTCCCCCAGGCTGGCCTTCCTAAACCACTTGAATCTCATTTCTTCTGCAGCTGATTTTTCCCCCCCAAGATGTTAACAATTTCTGTGGAACCATCTGGATGTTATTAAGAAAGTGTCCCGAGTCCTCTGAGGCAGCTGGCTGTGGCCTCTTGCCTTGTTTCCTGTGTCCTGGATGTCTTAAGTTGACTTTCATAAGAAATTTGGAATATTAACTTAAAAAAAGAAACAGTTGGTATTTTTCAGCATTGAGCTCTTGCAGCTTCATTTCCCCAGTTGGGACGTCTCATTCTGAGTTCCCATCTTTGGCCCCTGCTCTGGGAAGGATGAAGCTCATCTATTTTAAAAACAGAAGGCGCCCGTGGTCAGGGGTGAACCAGAAATCCAATCTTCTCTGCTTTCCCTACTTAGCTTCTCAAAACCCCATTATGTTCTTGCTGCTTTACAACCTTCAACAGCCACTACCACTGCTCCAAGCCCAGACCCTGGAATCCCCCTCTAAAAGGTAAACACCAGTTGGTTGAATCCTAGAATGCTTTCTCCTAGCATATGGGTGAAATTCATTCCAAGAAAGAAGGGAGGGAGGGAGGGACAAGGGGGGGGGGCGGGGAGCCAGGCAAGTGACAGGTCCCTGAAGTGTATGCAGTGCTAATGTGAGGAGCTGGAAGACAGAATATGTCACCTTTTTTTCTACCCACTAGCCAAAAGCACCTGGATAAAGATGTCCCATGGTTCCAGTTTACTAAAGTGGGGCTTGGGCATTGGCTTCCCTCATTCTTGTGTATGTGTTCATCTGCTAAGCCTTGAGTTTCAAGCCTTGACCATTTGGGTTCCTCCATGCCTGTAAGACACTCATGCCCATCTGTCTCTTCCTATGCCATCACCCCAACCAACTCATCAGCCTTGAGTTCACGAATGAAGTCAGTATTAGCACTCTGTGAGGTTTCGCTGGTTGGTTGGGGTGCTGCAGATTGAACCTAAGGTCTCATGCATGCTAGGCAAGCATTCCACTACTGGGAAATTGTGTCACCCAGTCGATGCTATGAAGTCACCCATGAGCCTGGAGCAACCATTTTACTTTGCAGCATAAGACACAGCAGAACTTCATGGACAGCCTGACTCTTTCCCTCTCTGTTGCTGGTGGGACCAAGCGAATTACAGATGGAAAACGGACCATCGACTCTCCATTTTGAGTCCCTCAGAAGGGAGATGGTTGGGGCTTCAATGTTCCTGGCTTCTCTGTGACAATACACAGGAATTTAGTGTCTCCCATAAGCTTTGTAATAGGTACTCAATAAGTGGTCTCACACCCCAGTATTCCTGTTTTAAGGTAAATCAAGGTATAAAAAGAATTAAAAGAATAACACAATGAGTCAGTTATCAAAATATTTTCAAATTTGCCTGCCCCTAATATATTTGTTCCAATCCACTTGAAATTAATATAAATATGATATCACTTTCTCCCTAAATACTTCCTTAAATAATCTCTAAATAGTTCCACAGTACCATTATCAAATCCAAGGTAAATTTAGCACAATTAATAAAAACCCAGAGACAGAAACTGGGATTCAATCTGAAGGTCAGAAAAGCAAAACAGCCATTCATTGGCTCTTAACTCTACTTAGTTCAAAATGGCGATCCAGCCTCCAGGAATCCCCAGAATGAGCCTGAGCCTGAGCCTGAGAGCTGTTTCCTCCCATTTTATATTCCTCTCTAGAGCTAGGATTAAAGGCGTGCACCACTACTGCCCAGTTTCTATGACAAACTAGTGTGGCTACTGGGATTAAAGGTGTGTGCCACCACTGCCTGGTCTGTAAGGTTGACCAGGGCGGCTGTTTTACTCTCTGATCTCGCAAGCTTTATTTATTAAAATGCAAATGAAGTATCAGTACAAAATTTAATATGGATGGAAAGAAATTAATACACAATTCACTCAAATTTCTTCAACGGTCATCTCAATGAACATCGTTCCTAGGGATTTGTATATTTGCATGTGTGTGGTAGACACATTTATGCACGTGTGTGCAGGTGTGCTTCACCCATGAGTGCCCAAGTGGAGGCCAGAAGTCAACTTCAAGTGTCTTCCTTGATCGTTCCCCCCTTTTAAATGTTAATTTTGATTTGTGCATATGTGTGCGCATGTGCATAAGGTGGGAGTGAGTATGTGTGCATGTGAAGGCCAGAGCTTGACACCTGTCAACTACTCAATAACTCTCCACCTTATCTTTTTAAAACAAGGTCTCTCGCTAAACAGCATTCGCTGGTTGGCTAGAAGGGCTAACCGTCAGTCTGGGGACTCGCCTGTTTCCCTTCCCACTCCACCAGAGTTGTGGGTGGTTTTATGTGTCGGGGAACTCAGGTCCTCATGATTTCAAGGAAGGCACCTGGCTGCCTAAGCCATGTTTCCAGCTTCTACCTTATTTTTTGAGACAAAGTCTCTCCCTGAACCTGGTGCTTGCTATTTCCTAGGCTTGCTAGACAGTGAGCCCCCAGGATCCTTCTGTTTCTACCCTCCTAGTGCTGGGTGATTCTTCTGCCTCTACCTCCCAAGTGCTGGCTTGACGAGCATGCACCTCCCTGCCTGGTTTTATATAGTACAGGGATGGAATTCATGGTTTTGTACATCCTAAGCAAGCTGTTCATCAACTAACCTAGATCCCCAGCCCAGTAGGAATCCTTCATTCCTACTTCTCACTAAATAGTCATGGATATGTCCCATTTTATCAGTTTATTGCTTGATAGACATTTGGATTGCTCTATAGCCTGTGTTTGTGTTTGTTTGTTTGAATCAGGATCTAATGAAGGGCCACACGCTACATTTAGCTGTCATGACACCTAGTTTCTTTTCATCTACATTCTACATCATTAATTCTAGAACATGAATGCAGACCCTGTAACCTTTTCCTATCTGTTTTTCTCTTCAGCGCTGCAATTGTGGAAAATTATAGGCTGGTGGCTTCGGAGAGTGTCCTCGTAGACTTGTCTGCTTTTACATCCTAGTGTACCACATCAGTACACATGTGGCATCTAATCAGTGACCCTAAGCTCCGCCATGGGTTAGTTAGCAACATCTCCCACTAGGAAGACACGAGGGATGAAGGGAGATGCTAACGAAGCCCTCTAGCATCACTTACGTTTATCAGCAAGTGTAGAGATCACGAAGCTGAAAGCAATGGACTCCATTACTCTGCTGCCCACAACATCCCTGCAGATGGTCATGATGGTAATGTTTTCCTGAACTGTTTTTCAGGAATTCGTTAACTCAAAGCAACTCTGAAAGTGTCCAGTGGGGTGGCCTTCTTATGTCAAAGGACCAAAGTCTACCCTCAGAATGCGCCAATGCCACTGATTTCTGAACATGGGTCCTAGAAGAGTCATAAAATTTGATGGCATATGTGTGGTCCATCAGTGACTCCACTTTTTCTTACCTCCTGTCACCTTTCCTCACACTGTAGGTTACCCATAAATAACCCACAGTCCTAATCTTGGGAAGGTAGATTTGAGAACTGGGTTTTCCATTTCCTTGTATTTGGTCTCTTTGTGAATAAATTCACTTTTGTAGTGATTGGCAGACTACAGGGTAATGTGAGATTCCCCTCTGTAAGCTGTGACTATGTTTTATTACAATTGGCTAATAAAGAAGCTACTTCAGCCTATGACAGGGCAGAATAGAGCAAGGTGGGAATTCCAAGCAGAGATAGAGGAGGAAAGAAGGTGGAAGGAGACAGACACCTGGGAACCTTACCGGTAAACCACGAACCTCATGGTAAAACACAAAATAAGGAAAATGGGTTAATTTAAGATGTAAGAGCTAGCTAGTAATATGCTTAAGCTATTGGCCAAACAGTATTATAATTAATATAGTTTCTGTGTGATTATTTCAGGTCTGGGAGGCCAGGAAACGAACATTAGCCTCTGCCTACAAAAGGGTAGACAAAATGGGCTTGGTTCAACAATACACATTTTTCTTTTGCATAATAATAATCTAGGCAATACTGTGTGAATATCATTTTCCCAGTGGCTCTTATCACCACCATCTCACATGGATAAGTACTCTAGATTAGCACTTTGCGGCTGAGCTAGATCTGCAACCCTCCAGCAATGATTTCAGCTGCTGCAGTGAACACTGTCTGAACCTATTACCACAAGATTCATTGTGCCAACATCATGGAGTGTACTTAGACAAATCAAGATGAGTATGATGTCTCTAGCTGTTCTCTGTCTCTGTCTGTCTGTTTCTCCTTTTATCCATCCATCTATCCCTCTCTCCTCCCACACAAGATTTTGATATGTATCTTGTATCAGTCCGTCATTGAACCCCTGGTCCTCATGCCTCAGCCTCCTGAATTCTGGATTCCAGCTATGCCCCTCATGTCCACTTTCTGGGCAATATAATCATATGGATCGGCCTGATATTAACAAAAGCATCATTACACAGCTCATAACTGTATTTTAAAAAGCTCTAAAGCCAGAAATCTGCTGGCTCTATAAATTCCTCCATATATAAACCCTGATATTCTGTGAGAAGAAGAAATGAGAAGGAGGGGCATTTCCCCTAATCATCCCATCCCTTTCACCAACCACTCTGAACTCAAAAGATGTTTCTTCTTGAGACTCAGTCTTGTATAGACCTCACTGGCTTAAATTCACTATAGTCTGGCCTGGCCTTGAGCTCATGAAAGATCCAGCCTACTCAAAAGATTCTTAGGCACTCAAATGCAAGCCAGATGTAGTTGTGTACACTTATAATTCTATCTGATCCTTCCTTCCTTCCTTCTTCCCTCCCTCCCTTCCTCTCTCCATCACTCCCCCTTCCTCTCTATGTCTCTCCCTTCCTCTCTTCTTCTCTCCCTCCCTCCCTCCTTCCCTCGCCCTTTCTCTTTCCCTCCCTCCCCTGTTCTAGGGCTCAGTCTGGGGCCTCATATATGCTCATTCTACCACTGAGCCACACCCTCAGGCTTTTCTCTCTCACTTTGTACCTGTTCTTCTCTATCTTAAGCTCCTACCCCAGCGTCCCTTTGCCAGGTTTGCCTTCCCTAAGGCCACGGACACAGCCAGCCCCTCCCGTGACGTGTTCCCATCATATCCTGTGATTCTCCACAGAACACAGAAACCTGACAATTATACAACTTCAGTTGGTAATTAGATGCCTTGTGTGATCTTCCCCTGGTGGAACAGAAACACCCAGGGCAGTAACCAGGGCTTTTGCCACATGCCTGGTGCCAACACACACAATGTGTGCACATAGTGGGCAATCAAGAAATGTCTGTTCCTCAAATGCACAAATGAGGGAATTAAAAGGAAGAGCTAACTTTATTACTGAACACGACTGAACAGAACGCAGAATTCATACATAAATGAATACAGAATCAAGTTCATTACTGACATGAATAATTGGAAACCCCATTTCCTGTTCTCATCATCTTTCCTGGGGTCCTTGAAAAGATAGTTTGCATAGAGGAAATTGCACTTTTAATGACAAATTTGGGGACAATCTGCTCAGAATAGACAGGAATTCATAATGAAATTAGGCCTGCTCAGACCACTCTCCTCCCACTTCCTTCCCTCCTGGCTTCAGCTGGCATCTTCCACAGCAGCAGCAGCAGCATCCTCTGCGTGCTGTCTCTTGTCAAGTTCATCAAACTGGCACTGAGCAGGAGAGCACCTGACTAGGAGAGAGAAAGAGTGCTTCCCTTGGGCCAGCATTAAAGATGTGTATCCCCTGAGTTACGGGCATTTATTGTCATCCTAAATGGGTCCTTAAACCTCCCTCACAATCTAACCTCAGGCTAAAGAAGCATCTAATTTCACAACCAGAGTCTATGTACTTGTGTTTGTGGCAAGGTCTGAGGCGAGGCTGTTTTATTTTGTTTTTCTTAAACTTGACTGCAGAGTCTGTCCTGAAAAACTGAAAGGAGAGCAGTAACATCTCCACAGACATCTCCAGGACTGTAACAGAGGACAGTAACGTCTCCACAGACATCTCCAGGACTGTGGTGGAGGACAGTAACGTCTCCACAGACATCTCCAGGACTGTGGTGGGGGACAGTAACGTCTCCACAGACATCTCCAGGACTGTGACGGAGGACAGTAACGTCTCCACAGACATCTCCAGGACTGTGGTGGAGGACAGTAACGTCTCCACAGACATCTCCAGGACTGGATTTACCCTGAAGTTGAGGTAGCACCACAGAGCTTACTTAGTGTGGGCCCTGAGAACCTGATACACCCAAGGATTCACCCTGAAGACTCTCTTGCCAGCCCATGAGGGAAAAGAAGGACAAACCTATCAGGAAGTTTCAACTCTTGGGTTTTAACCAGACAAAGGGGCATCACAGCAAATGAAACATTTCTGCATCTTCAAACTCAAGAGAAATCTGCCTAAAACCCCCACATACCTGGGCGATCTCATTTTCTTGTGAAACTCTGGTTTTTGGCAACGCGCTAAATTCAGAACTTTGACACAGCAATGACCATGGTGACCTGACGTTGAGCTGTGTTTTTAGTCCCTTTGCTAAGTGCAGGAAGGTACTGCAGCTCACTGGGTTCAAGTCCCTGCTCCATCACTTTTTGAGACATGGAGGATACACACCCCTCTACTCTGTGTCTCTGCTTAACTAGAATATGGGCATATTTCTAATGCACCATGTAGATAATATTTGATACCTCATGATCACACCAGAAGTTTGGGATGGGTGTGACGTTCTTACTTTCAACAACAAAATAACAACATATATATATATATATATATATATATATATATATATATATATCATGTTAACAGTGGTAGAAGCAACTACTAACATTTAATGAGTACTTACTGTGTGATCAAGAATAAGCTAAGCCCTTTATATGAATTATTTTAAATATCAAAATAGCCCTTGAAGATAGGTACTATGAAAGCTTCCATGTTATCCATGGGGAGACAGAGGTGCAGAGTAATTAACTGGCCAGTATACCAAGTAAATAAATGGTAAGGGCAGGATTTACATTGTGGGGGTGGGTGCAGGTGGTGCCAGCAAACACCAGGAGTAAAGCTTGGTCAATCTGACTGTTTTCTGAGTTCTGAATATCAACACGGCCCCTTCTATGAGGCTCTCAGTCATCTGGGAGCGAGGGGAGAGCCTAGGGAAAGCAAGCATGAGAAGAAAATGAGAAAACTGTGATCGTAGAGTTTCCCATACAATTACAATATGGAGTACACTGTGAGAGGGTTCTAGAAAGGGCAAAGTGTCACTCGGTGAGGCTGTGAGTTACCAGCAGGAGCTCTCAGGGAATTCCAAACGCGAGGAGCAGAGTCAGAGCAGGGGAGCACAGGGCTCATAGGACAGTGACAGGGAGGAGTGGGGGTGTGCAGGCTGGACGCCCATGAGCCTGAGAACTGCACTAAGAACAATGCACGTTTTCCACGGAGCATTTAGTTGCCTTCAGGGTCTTACACTGAGGGAGCAGGTGTGAAGGAGGAACAGAGAACCAGCGCAAGTAGGATGCTTAGATTGATGACACCCAAGGAAAGGAGACAGTATAGGTGGGGGAGCTTCTAGAACAGTCCAGACAAGAGGCAAATAGGACCAGAACGAAAAGGTCATCAGAGAAGGGAGAGAGAAGCTTCCATCTGTATAACACTGGAGAAGGTTGAAAGGCTCAGTAGTGAGACAGTGCTGGCTTAAATGCCCATCATCACACGGATCCCCTCCCAAAGGCCTTTGAGTTAGGTAGCATTATCATGGCAGCAAAACAGAATGGAATGAGGTTCTGAAAGATAAAGGAGTTCTCAGGGGCCGGGGTGAGGGGGAAACAGCCAGAACTGGAAGTGGAGCTGCCTCACTGCAAAGGATCTGCGCTGCTATTGAGGGAAGAGGGAGGGCAGGAGATGAGACAGGAAGCTGGGCTTCAGGCTCAGGAGGCCAGAGGAGTGGCAAGGCCATTAACACTAAGTGGTAAGGATACATATGCACAGAGAGATGGCGAGGGAAAGGTGAATAGGACATCCTGCTGGCATCACAGAGTACATACTGCAGATACAGGAGAAGCTGAGCTGGGAATGAAGAATAATCTTTCTGGTCAAAGCCATGGGGATAGAAGAAATCAAGAATACTGAGAATGGAAAGAGCTGAGCCCTGAACCCCAGGGAACCCCAATTGTTAAGGGCTTACTACGGGACCAGAGGAAGAACAGACCTCAGAAAGACCGGGGCAGAAGTTCATGAGGAACAAGTTTCACAAAGGGTAAATTGGTCAACAGAGTCTAATGCAGCACAGAAGACCGGAAAGATTCACGGGGCTCCCTGAGGCTCGCAACTAGGATGTCACCAGTGGCCATGGTGAGAACTCAGTGAACCCTGCCCTTCAGCAGAGGCCACCTCTGCAAAGGATGGCAGATGGAGGAAATCAAAGGCCCCCTGAGACTTCTGCTGGCTTATTTAATATGTGGTGTACAAACATGTTTATAGGTGGAGGGGAAGAAGCCCACAGAGACAGAGGAACTTAATCAACAGGAAGGACCAGAAGTTCCGGGGAGAGGATGGAAGGAGGAGGGAGAAAAAGAAAACACTAAGATCAGCAACTAAAATGCATTCAATAGTTAAGATGAACAAAGACATTATGATGTTGTAATTAACTGTCATATAGATGAAGAGAACACAGATTAAAAAAAAAAAAACCAGCGACTCTGTGTGCGCACATGCAGGCATCTGAGTACACTCCAGTGGAGTCTGAACTAGAATTTGTAGAGCTAGGCTCAGTCTGGTAAGCTAGCACATCGGGTGAGCTATCATCACTGGTATGTGAGGGAGGGGTAGAGCAGAGGTATCCTGGGGCAATGTGACTTGCCTGGTGGTAGAAAGAAAGGCCTTCAGGGAGAAGTTAGAATAAGGTGGTAGGGAGAAATTAACAGAAAGACATGGAAGGAAATGCACGGGGTGGCAATAAGGCACAAAAGCTACCACACACACACCCAAAGATAGAAGGGTAGAACAGGAGATGAAGCAGTAGCAACCAACCACGGCCCTCACACGCCGGAAGCTTCTCATGGACTTGAGGCTGGTCCCACAAAGCATAAGTTCGTTAACAAATGATTCACAGGGAAGATTTGGTTAGAGTAGCATCCTAGTCTCCAATTTCCCCCAGATCCCCACATAAGAACATGTCTATTCTAAAATGGAAGACTAGGAGGATAGCAAAGAGATACTGGGCTAAATCAAGACTGAAGTCCAACAATGAAGATATTAAATTCTGTGACTCCAGGGGTAGCACTGGGGCAGATGGCGTCATGACGTGGTAGCCGGTGGGCTTGGGTAGCCCTGTTTTATGCATTGTTCTTAAGCCCATGCTGCTTGGTGCCTAGAGCTTGCTACAGCAGGTGTTCCAAGTTCTTGGCATCTGTATTCCTGGGGTCTCTATCGCATTTTAAGTTTTGTCCAAAAAGCTTTATGCATAGACTACTCAGGGGCTCCCTACAGGGAGTCTGCTGTGGCTCCCTGTCATCCGTACCCACAGGTTTTTCTCTCGAACTTTCTTAACCCCATCACTTTTTCTTTCTGCATATCTGCAAAGGCAGCACCAGGCGGCTCATGCTGTCTTAGTTGCTTTTCTATTGTTACGACCAAAACACCACAACCAAGGCAACTGACGAAGAAAAGCGTTGAGTTCGGCTGATGATTTCAGCCTACAGATGCCAGTGTGTAAGGAAGACCTTTGGAAATGCCATACACGGAAACCTACTACTGTAGAAGCTTCTGGAAATACACATGTATGCATATATAAAAGGAGCTGCCCTAGAAAAGGGAGAGCAATGCCTCTCACGGACACCACAGTGTGGAGAATGAAGTCCTGAATGAATGTGTGTATTACTGTTGTGAGCATGGCCATGCCAAGGACCCTAATTGCCTCAGACCCACAGATCAGGCTGTGAGAAGTGGCAAAGCCTTTCCCTGGGCTGAGGGTGTTGATGACAGTTGATCTTTAGCTAAAACCAGTGTGTGGAGAAAGTATTACCTGAAGCTTTCTCCTCCCAGCTGACTGTAACCTGAGGTTGCTCCCTACAGAGACTTCCATTAGTTTAGCCCACCTGGTTCAACGTAAATGCTAAATTCACTGGTTTTCCCAGCTGCTGTTGGTACATCACCAGCAGAGCCCATCTCCCACTTGATCCCAGACTTTTCTGTATGAGTGTCTGTCATTTCTTCATTCCCCTTTGCCCCAGTTAGGCCAATCCCTACCCAAGCCATGCACGCCATCAAATAAAAAAGCTCAGTGTCAGGTCTGGGTTACCTTTCTTTAAAGTCTTGGTCAGTGGATTCCCCAAACATGACAGGCCATTGTCACTGCTCTTGGTTATGCTCCAGATCTGATAATAAGATCCAATTGCTGAAAACAGCACTTTAGTTATAGGATGTGGAGGAAATAAGGAAGCTTACCAACCTGGAAGCTGAATCCCTACTGTCTAGCATGCTCTGCATGCTAGCAGGGAAAAGTCACCAATAGTCTTACCCAGCTATGAACCTTGCTATAACTGACCTAGAGAGATATGCCTACCTGTGCAATAGTGGCATGAATGTTATCAAACCAACCATTTTCTGATATAGATTTAAGGCCTGCTCCACACGATAGAATTCATGGTTAGTACTGTTGAGTAGGCCAAAATATCAAGACTGGCTAGGTCACATGCTCCAACTGAGAACCTAATACTGCTATTAGGACATAGCACTAAATGGCCCCCTAAGTTCCTGTCTTCACACCATAGATTAGTGCATTTCATATTCCTAATTAAAGCCCCTCCCCCCAGTGGATGGGACTTAGTTCAGAGATCTAGGAATGAGAGAATAAAAGACTTAAGTGCTCAGATATAAATGCAGCATCTCCATTGCACTCCCCCTCCCAAGGCTCAGAAATCACTTGATGGAGGAAGGTCATTGGTTAAGTAATAAAGAAACTGCTTGCCCTGATAGGTTAGAACATAGGTGGGTGGAGTAAACAGAACAGAATGCTGGGAGGAAGAGGAAGTGAGCTCAGACTCGATAGCTCTCCTCTCTGGGGCAGCCGCGATGAAGCAAGCCGCCAGGTCAGACATGCTGAATCTTTTCTGGGTAAGACTGGTGCTACACAGATTACTAAAAATGGGTTAGGCAAAATATGAGAATTAGCCCGTAAGAGGCTAGAGCTAGTGGGCCAAGAAGTGTTTAAATGAATACAGTTTGTGTGTTGTTATTTCTGGTGTAAAGCTAGCCGTGCGGGAGCCGGGCGGGACGAAAAGCAGGCCCGCAGCTCCCACAACAGTCACTGTAGCAACAGGCATAGAAAGACTGTAAGATGCAGAGGCAGTGGATGGCTACAAGAAAACAACATGTTCCAGACACAAGGCAGTCACACAAGTGAACTTCTATGGTTGTGAGAGTGCGTACAAGATCTGCACAAGCCTGATCAACATGGAGTGGTAAGCACAAGCCCCACCTCTGACTGGGGGGCTAAAAGGAGGAGAGCCCAGTTGAGTGCAGGCCTCTGCTATACCTACCATGCCCCTGTAGAAAGCCACAAATCCAAGACTATATGGGTGGCATAAATGGGTCTTGATAGGTTATTAAAAAAAAAAAAAGACAAAATTTGGTGGGCAGGGAAAATGGAGTTGAACATGGAGAAGTTTGGAGAAGGAGTGAAGAAAAACACCTTGTGGAATTTTCACATAACAAATGAAAAAATAAAAATAAGTATGAAGAAGGAAGATATCAGTATAAAATATTTTTTCTTAAACATATTAGGCAAACCAAATCAAATATTTTCCATCAGATAAACTCCATCTTCTCTGTGTGTGTCTATATCTGTCTCTCTGTATCCTCTCTCTCTCTTTCTATCTCTCCCTGTGACTCTGTCTCTCTCTGTCTCTCTACCTCTCTCTCTATGAAAGCACAGTTTATTGAGAATATTGCACCATAGCAGGTTGCTCAGTGACCCCAGTCTTCAGTCTTTAAGGAACATAACTTTGTGAACTGCTTTGGAGCAGTCCTGGATCCCTAGCCCCCAAATTCTACAGTCCTACCATTAAGGTCATGCAACACCCTTTCCCCCTGACTCAGGCAGCTTCCCTGACCCACCAGAAAACCATTACAACACTATTTTACTTCTAGGTAACTGACTTCCAGGGATGGAAAACAAAGAAAAGCTAACGTGGACATTCCTGTATATCAGATACCAACAAAGGGCCTGGCTTCGGTTCATTTTTGTTTGTTTGTTTGTTTTTTCTGAAATCTTCTGAGAAGAATGAATGAAGAGACTTGCCATTCTATAGTTTGAAAGAAGAGGGGTAAATTGCCTTTTGTTCAAATATCCATGTTCAGAAGTCTTCAGCCAGCTCTTAAGAGGCAGATCTCTTTAGTCTCAATCCTGATCAACCCCAAAACCTCCTCTTCAGCATTCCTTGTAGCACTGCAAGCTAACTCTAAATGCTCTTCACATTACTGACCTAAAAATGACCCCCTTCAACTCCTTCCCCCTCTTTTCCATTTTTTAAGATTTATTTATTTTGTATACAGTGCTCTGCCTGCATGTATCCCTGCAGGCCAGAAGAGAGAGCATCAAATCTCATTACAGATGGTTGTGAGCCACCATGTGGTTGCTGGGAACTGAACTCAGGACCTTTGGAAGAGCAGGCAGAGCTCTTAACCACTGAGCCATCTTTCCAGCCCTCTTTTCTATTTTTTTGTGTGTCTGTTTTCTATAATGCTGTACCCCAAACTTGGGTCCTTGGATGGCATGTTTTCTATAATGCTATATCCAAAACTTGGGGCTTTGGCTGGCATGTTTTCTATAACGCTGTACCCCAAACTCAGGGCCTTGGATGGCATGTTTTCTAGAATGCTGTATCCCAAACTCGGGGCCTTGCATGGCATGTTTTCTATAACATTGTACCCCAAACTCGGGGCCTTGCATGGCATGTTTTCTAGAATGCTGTATCCCAAACTCGGGGCCTTGGATGGCATGTTTTCTATAACATTGTACCCCAAACTTGGGGCCTTGGATAGCATGTTTTGCCAGCCGTTTGCCACTCAGCTGCACTCGCAGCCTCTCCTTTTTGTTCTGGGAGGCATACGATTCTGGGACGAAGATGATTATATTTTAAATTTCTGTACTTGAAGTTAGTATTTACTGTCTTCACATGGCAGAAGAGAAGGCAGTCCACAACCATTCTGACTTCTCTCTGGCTGCTTTATCCTTTCCTTTGCCGTAGACGGCTGTGCTATCTGGGTGCAGTTTTCTCTCTGCTTAGTCTCCTAATTGGAGGTCACTGGATCTCATAAATGGTTAAGTGAATGCAGTTTACTGAACATCTGCCATAATTCCTTCAGTTGTTTTTTCTAGTTCTTACTCTGTGATTCTTCAATTGTACCCTAGAGAATGAGAATCAAGTACACAACCTTCCGACCCTAATATTTCTCCACGTAGTATATGCTGTTTGTTATCTTATTCTTTTAAGATCTTAATTTGAATGCCTAAATTCCTAGTTCTATGTCCCCTAAGAGGTGACAGCTGATGTTTTGTTGGGCTGTGCACACCTGACTCTGCCCTGCATGGAGAGACTACCCCATACATGCACAACTCAGAGAGCTGCAATAATCTTGTGTAGAGTTATGGAGTTTTGAACACTTCTGTTTTGGCCTATTCCATTTTGTAAGTATAGACTTCCTTCCAACCATGTTTGCCAACTCTTGTTGATATATCTCCCCTGACCCCGAGACAGTCTATATTTGTTATCTGTGTGAGTTGATGTGAGCAGAATGAGTTTAGTACTATTGGAAATGGTTCGTTGTTGTTTTAGTGTCAAAGGCTGACAGAGATTATTTTGGCTGCGGGGTTAATAAATGTTATCAGTGGTCAACGGTGGCAGCAAGGAAATCAATCACGGAGAGGCAATAACGTGCCAAGAAAGAGTTGGCCACACAGCTTGTACAAAGGGAGAAGAGATGGAGAGAGGTAAACAGGGATTAGGTCTGAGTGTGAAGGTCAAATTAACAGGACTCACTAAGGGACTAGACGCTGAATGAAAGGATAGAGGACTTTGAGACATTCCTGGGGTCAGAGGGAGCACACACTTAGTCTTTCAATAAGACCCACAAGGTTCAGGCAGAAGCTGTAACTGAGGTAGGCTACAGTGAACGATAAATACTAAGTTTGAGACACCAGTTAGATATTAAAGACAAAAGATCAAGAATGTGGACGGATCTATCCCCAGAACACTGGAATTCGGGGCCCTGGAGATGGATTCACAGAGCTGAAGTCTTCATATGCGGTATAGAACAGAGTAAGGTTCGCCAAGTTTAGTGGAAGAAAATAGGACTTAATATAGTAGACACTCACCTAGCATGCCCAAGGCCCTACATTTGGTTCCCATCATAGAAAATAATAATAATAAACTTTTGTTATCCTCCTCCTGATCATTATTATATGAAAGGAAAGGGCCCTGCTGAGAAAAATGAAGATGAAGAAATGTGGTATCAGGAACAATCTTGGATTTTCCAAAATTTTTGATCCGAAAAGAGTTCAACAAAGAGAAAGGCAAAGGAGGTCCAGTGAAGCAGAAAGAAAAGCCCTAGCAGGGACAGCAGCGTTGGGAGGAGCGGCGCGGCTGTGTCCTTACGGATAGTCACAATCACGACACAGGGTGACTACCATCAGAGTCCTGTCTGGCAGAGGGCTGCTGAAGGGGGTAGGCCAAGACAGCAGGAAAGGAGATGATTTTGAAGGTTTTCGTTGAGTAGGAGAGATGTGGACAGTGGCTGAGGGGAACCAGGAGAGAGGAAGCTCCTTGGGTTTACTGCCAGAGCCACCAGGACAAATCTGTACACTAACAGGAGACCTTCACCCCTTCCCTGCACTGTGTGGGCACAGCCGAGTCTGCATGCAGCCGCCTGTTCTTGGTTCCTTTTTCCTTACTCCGTCTGTCCCCCCAAAAGAGAAAAGGACACAACCACTATCTTTACTGAAAAAGGCTCGTTAACTATGCAATCATCAATGAGAACCAAATCTCACTTCCTACTGTTATCTGATTCTAAACCACCACCTTGTGAGTCTTCATTTAACACCTGTGTAAAAAATTAACCCTTTGTATACACAGCAGAAGCTCTACATAATGAGGGTGTTTCCTCTGGGTGAGAAGACAGTCAATCCTTTTAGTGACAAATCAGAAAGGATTGCTGGGCAGTGGTGGCAGACACCTATAACCCCAGTACTCGAAAGGCAGAGGGCAGGTGAATCTCTGAATTCAAGGCCAGCTTGGTCCACAGAGCAAGTTCCAGGATAGCCAGGGCTCCACAGAGAAAACCCTGTCTCTGAAAACCAAAACCAAACAAACAAAAACAAAATTACAAAGGATTTTTCCAAAAGTGTCACTTGTACCTAAATTCACACTGTCTCTGTTTTTAATAATACTGAACGTATTTTTAAAGATTATAAAACACAGACCATAGCCAAAGTTTCTTGCGTCTTCCAGGCTTTGTTAAGACCATTAATGCATCTGCTTTCCATTCCTGTACTCAGGGACCACTCTGGATATTTCCCTGCAGCTAATACGACACAACCACTTTAAGATCTACCTCAGCACTGGGAAGTCATGAGCACAAGTGACCCGAACTGGCCTCGCTATCTGTGCTGCGGATGTGAAGATAGCCCACACCTCCAGCAGCTTCCGGCTACCAGGGATAGCTAAATTGCCTAAGCAGGTGTCCGTGCAAAGTCCAAAAGGTTAATAATGAACAGCGCTGCTTTATCTGCGGCCAGGAAGGTGGACTCGGCATTGTCAGCACCGGGCAAACACACAGCAGAGCGTTTCCCAAGAGAGATAAGTCAGAGGGAGGTGTGCCTGCTACAAAAACTAGCCCTCTTCCTGTCCCTGCTTTCCCAGGAACTAGCCTTATCTGGCCACAACAATCACTCTCTGTCCCTCTGCCTTACTTACGTGAACTAACAGTACTCTAAACAAGGGCAAAAATTAGACATTTAAACTTCTTCTCAAACCTGGCACAAGATGGGCAATCCTCCTAATCCATGGGCCACGCCTGTAACATAAATTAGAAGGGAATCCTGGCTTAGCATGCAAGGCCTCGAGTTCAGCCTCTAACACCATCAAAAAAAAAAAAAAAAGAGAGAGAAAAAAAAGACCATATTTCCCATCTGCACTCAAAGTTTTGAGAGCTGTTACACTGGTTTCTAGATGTGACATGAAGAGACATTTACTTAAAGGCTGGGCTCCCCATTGTTCTCACATGAGGGTCTAGAATTTTCCCAGTGATAAAGCAACAGAGGGAATAGCTACTTCCTAGTGGGTTGCATGATTGTGGACGCTGTCCCAACAGGCAGAAGCATCATAGCATTAACCCACGAAGACACTGCAAAATGAAAATCAGAAAGGAGCACTGTGTTTACAAGTTAAAAAGAGATGAGCCTGATCAGCATCCCCGTGCTCACCTAGGCTCTGCCTTGCTCCGAGGAAGCAGACTGTGTCCTCTTGCATAAAGCGTTCTTCCTCTCCAGGTTCCCCAGTCCCTCTGTATGTGTGAGCATGCGCAGGGGTTGGGGGTGTTGATATGTGTGAGCATGCGCAGGGGTTGGGGGTGTTGATATGTGTGAGCATGCGCAGGGGTTGGGGGTGTTGATATGTGTGAGCATGCGCAGGGGTTGGGGGTGTTGATATAGGATGCTTTCCTCAATTGTTACCAACCTCATTTTGGGGGATGGGGCTTCATTGAACCTGGAGCTCACCAACTGAGCCCCACTGGTTGGTTGCAAGCCCCTGTGGTCCTCCTGTCTTCATTTCCCCAGAGCTGGGATTACTATGTGCACCACTACGCCTGGATTTCCCCCTCCCCACTTTGGAGACAAGGTCTCACTATGTAGTAAAATGTAGACCTGATTGTCGTGACTCGCTACGTCAGGCTGGCCTTGAACTCACAGTCTCTCAAGTGCTGGGATTAAAGGTGTGTACCACCTCACCCAGCACATACCTGGCTTTTCACGTGGATGCTGGGAATGGAACTCAGGTTCTCATGTTTGTTCAGGAGGCTCTTTACTAACTAAGCCATCTCCCCAGGCCCTTCTCTGGCATCATTTGAAATAGTAACTCTGCCATACTGGCCTTTCCATGTGCATGAATACACAGCAGGTATGAGACAGGCCCAGCGCACAGAACATAAAAGGCTGTCCGGCCCCAAAGTGCAGAGGAGCAGAGTCCAGGGGAGTCCAGTTACCTCAAGAAAGGGCCTGACTCACAGGCTACCCAGGCCTCCCCTGGAAAGCACTGGCAAACACTAACCCAGAGGAAGGCAGCACATAAGAGAAACAAGTCTGGGTAAGAGCTAAGTCTTTATTTTCCATGCAGAAAAAGGAAAACTAAATCCTACCATATCCTACACAAAAAAAATTCTTTATCATTCTTTATGACAGAGAAATCTACCTGCGAGAACACAACCATCCATCCCCTCTATAAGAAAGGAGAGGCAGATATGAATAAGATGCTAGGAAAGAATCTCTTTTTATTGATTATTTTTTGAGCTCTACAGTTTTCTCCGCTCCCCTCCCTGCCTCTCCCCTCCCCTTCAACCCTCTCCCAAGGTCCTCATGCTCCTACTTTACTCAGGAGATCTTGTCTTAGGAAAGAATCTCTTGCACAAACTAAGAAACACAGTGTCAAGTCAGGCCTAGTGGTACAGGCCTGCAATTCCAGCTGCTCAGGAGGCTAAGATAGGGCGAAGTGTGCTGAAATTCAAGGCCAGCTTAAACAACTTAGTGAGACCTTGTGTCAAAATTTAATTAAAAGAAAATGTTTAAGAAAGGGTTGTAGTTGTGCGGGGGTGACACAGGGCTTTAATCCCAGCACTGAGGAGGCAGAGACAGGGGGATCTCTGTGAGCTCGAGGCCAGCCTGATCTACAGAGGGAGTTCCAGGACAAGCTACAAAGAAAACAAAAGGTTGTAGAGAAAGGTTGTACAACTCAGTGGTAGAGTTCTTACCCAGAGTCCAGGAGGCCCTAGTTCAGTTCCCAGAACCGGGGAACAAAACAAAAAAGGAAGGTGTGTTGGTATAGCTCTTTAACCTACACACCCAGAAGGTAGAAGCAGTGAGTTCTAAGTCACCAGAGCTATATGGCTTTCTCTCAAAAACAAAACAAGCACACAAACAAAGAAAAAGCAAACAGGACAATGTATAAAGGAACAGTATATTAATTTGGCAACATGAAAAAATTTATGTCTTTATGATAACTTAAAATATAAAAGACACGCAAGCAAGTGAGGGGCATAGAGACTGTTGCTATCCACGATTCCTTAAGAACTGCAGATCAGCAGGAAATACACAACTAAACACAGACATGAGGAAGTTATGTAACCAGCAACTTACTGACAACACCAAAATGTCCTGTATACAAACAAAAAGAAGCTTATTAGAATTTTATTAGTAACCTAGTATATGTAAGCATTTAAAAACGTATTTATGACTTATAATTGAAAAATATTTCAAATATTATAATACTATAATACTGAGTGCTCACAGAAGCATGGAAAGTTGCTCAGTTTAATTGGTCTGGAGGACAGTTTCTTAATCTCTGGCCTACTGACTCCACATGGCAAAATCCACATTGCATGAGGTTAAAGCATGTTTCAAAAGTGTACACAGGGCTGGGGTGGGGCTCACTGAGTGGAGTGCTTGGCTAGCGTGCAGGATGCCCTGAGCTTGACCCCAGCACTGCATGAAGCAGGCGTGGCAGCACTCAGGAGGTAGAAACAGGAAGAGCAGAAGTTCAAGATCATCTTCTGAGACATAGCGAGTTCAAGGACAAGCTGGCTAGAAAGCCTGTAAAGGGAGGAAGGATAAACGAAGAGGAGGGAGGGAGAGAGGAGGGGGAAGAGTGCGCATATACAATGATGCTGTCTAATAAACTGTTAAAGTAAAAGTAGGATTTTACACTGTTATGGATTAATCAGGTGTAAATAAACTGCACACACAGAAATGTCACCCAGTAATTGGTTTCTTATAGAGAAAGAGGGAAAAGGATTTAACTATGAGGCTTCATGTCTAAGGCTCAGAACAGCCGGGAGGGAGGAAGGTATTTTTGTGTAGGCGGAAATATTTTACAATTGGGAAACAGCAAGCACAGGATGTCTCTGGGTCTGGTGAGCCTGATGGATCCTATTCAGAGTACTGCGTGCAGGTCAGTGCTCCAGGTAAGCTTGGACTGATACTTCTGTCTCATCTGTACTTCTCACAATACCTGCCGGAAGTGCAGGGAATGTACCATCCTTTGATAAGGAGCCGGCTGGTACAGCCCGGGCCCTGTTCCAACCTAGAGACAGGATGTCCTCTAATGCTTTGTCCCAGTGACTCACACAGCCCTGGGGTATAAAAGCCATGCCAAGCGGCTTTCTGGGTCTCTTGCCACTCTGAAAAAGGGACACATGCAGGTGAGACTCCATCACCCCCAGGCAGCTTTTCTGAACCTTAATGGACCAGGTCGTAATGAACTCCAGACGCCTGTGGTCCCTCTATCTACACTTATCTTGGGTAATAAATCCACTTCATGTCACCCACTGTGTGCATGGGTGCTCGGTCTCACTGAACAGAGCAAGCTGGAATCTGGTGTCTGGGCATGTTTCCCACCGAGATGCTCAGGAAGAATGGGTAAAGACACAGAGGAGAAATGAGACACTGGCCAGGGCTAACTCCTGAAGGATTTGGCTAAAGCAAAATATGGGAAAGGATATTCGCTCGTGTTCAGCAGACGGCAGTGCTGTCAACCTCATAGGCAAAGGGCTATTTGCAACTAAATGTTTTTAGCAGATAGGAAATGTGATTAGAATTTTTCTCACTATTTAGATGTGTCAAGAAAACAGCATCAAAGAAATCAAAGAGATGAAGACAATAATTAATGTGAAACAGTAGAGTATTCTTTATGTTGTCTTAGAACAGCACATTTGACCAAGCTATGTGCTGTTAAAGAATTCAAGCAAATCCTATTCCAAGAGCCAGGTGGTATCACCCTCCCGTGGGTATACAGTTTACCCCTAATAAAAAGCTTCCTGCACTGGTTAGGTTTTGTTTGTTTGTTTATGTTTTTTTGTGAATTCGATACAAACTAGAGTCATCTGAGAAGAGGGAACCTCAGCTAAGAAAATGTCTCCATCAGGTTGTCCTGGAGGCAAGTTTGTGAAGTATCTTCTTATATTCCATTGTACTTGGTGCCACCCCTGGGAAGGTGGTCCTGGGTTAAATAAGAAAGAAAACTGAAAAAAAAAATTTGGGGAGGCTGGGCATGGTGGGATCCTAGCACTTGGGAGGTAGAGGCAGAGGCAGGTGGATCTCTATGAGTTCAAGGCTAGTGTAGTCTACAGAGTAAGTTCCAGGGCAGCCAGGAATGTATAGAGAGACCCTGTCTCAAAAAACAAAAAAGCAAACAAAAAAACTTGGGGAGCAAGCCAGTAAGCAGCATTCCTCTGTGGTGTCTGCTTTACTTCCTGCCTTTACTTCCCTCAATGACAGGCTATGATTGGGTTATATAAGTCAAACAAACGCTTTCCTCTCCAGGCTGCCTAAGGTTAGTGTTTTATCATCATGGCAGAAATTGCTTCCAGCGTGGGGCATTGCAGTGACAGACCTGACTTCACGCTGTTCTGGAGAGGACTGGGGAAGAGTTTGAAACTTTGAGCTGGAAAAGCCACTGGGTGCTCAAAACTTAATGGGATTATCTGTGAGAGGCTGGAAGAGAAGTGCAGACAATGGAAGACGGGCTTACAAATTTCAGAGAGAAGCGAGAGCCTCTCTCTGCCAGAGCCATTTGTGTGATATCTTGTTTTAACTATCTGTGGTTCCTGGACAGATGGGGCTGAAGAATCAGTTGTGATGAACAAGAGACCAGTATGTTTCCTTAGAGTCAGCATGGAGAAGCTGTGACCTTGAGTGGTCAGGCTAGGGCTCAAGTCAGCAGCTGACCTGTTGTGCAAGAATCTTCTGCATCATACTGGTTTGGGCAGCACCAAAGCAGTAAAACTGAAGGAGGTGGAGAGCAGCCGAGCCTTAGCACTGTGAAAAGCCAGGACAAGCCTTTAGTTAGTTAGTTAGTTAGTTAGTTAGTTAGTTAGTTGTTAGTTGGTTAAGGTGTAGGCTCAATTGCAGCAGGGACTCCAGGACTAAGGGGGTCATGGAGGGAAGCTGAGAGTTAGTACAATGGGCAGGACAGGGCGGAGGTCCCTGGAGAGATCGTGAAGAGATGCAGCCCTAGCTGCGGTGGAGACTCCAGGATCCTGGAGATGCCGGGACTGTGCTAAGGATGACAGCTGATGTGGAGGAGAGCAGACTGGACATGCTGTGTGTGCTGTACATGATGGAGCCAGGGACGGGGAACTGCCCAAGCCCTTTGGAGCCCAGGAGATCATGAGTCCCAGACGCTGGAAACTGGGATTTTTTTACATTGCTGGATTTTGGGTTTGCTTTGATCAAACTGTAATTGTGCCCTAGGGCTCTTCTGTCTTGGAAGTAGAAAGCATGTAACTTACTTTGGATTTTATAGGAGCCCACAGTCAAAAGATTCGGGGTATTTTGAAGAGTCCAAGCTTTTAAAGTGTTTGAGTTTTTGAAAAGAATGGGACTTTGACAAGTTAGGAAGTGATACTGTAATATAGAAGTTAACATGAGATCTTGGGGATGAACAAAAAAGGAAAGATTTTGATTTAAGAGTTATGTGTTTGTGTGCCAGGCTGACAAGGGGTCACTTCCCTTGAAGTCATGGACCAGGAGCAGTTAGGTTAACATGAGCATCTCTGGTTTTGGAAATCTTAGGTATACTCCACCTTAGCATGGTGATCACTAGATTTCAGCAAGAAAGCTACTGGCCAATACTGATCTATGAAGAATATCAGTCAGGGACACTTACTCCTTAAGAGGTTTTCAGGCTCTCTTTCCCTGGGCAACATTTTAGAAAGCAGTCACTCCGTGACCAAGAATGGCAGGCTCTGCCCAGACATGGGTGAGTGCCTGTGATCCCAGTACTTGGGAGATAGGCGCAGGAAGTTCAGAAGTTGGAGATCATCCCTAGATACATAGTGAATTTGAGGAAGACATGGGATGCATAAGATGCTGCCTAAAAAATTAAAAGTCGGGCTGGGATGTGGCTCACTTGGTAGAGTGTTTGCTTTGTATTCAGAAAGCCCTGGGTTCCCCTAGCACCATAGGAGCTGAGCACGATGGTACACATCTGTAGCCTGGGCACTCTAGAAGTGGAGACATGAAGACACAAAGAGTTCGAGGACAGCTTCAACTGCATACTGAGTTTGAGGCCAACCTGGACTATATATGAGACCCTGTCTCAAAATTAAAATAAATAAGAAGGGGGGGGGACAAACCTAGAGCTCCAGGAAAGAGTTCACTGATCAAGCACTGAATAAATTAACAAATCTAAAGACTTCCAAAGGTAGCGAGTGACCTGAAACAGAGGGCATGATCAGCAGTGACCAATGGGAGGGACACATGGGACATCGTGGTGGCATAGGTTTATCTGAGAAAGCACCAAATGAAGGCGAATCGGAGAACCAGTCAGATATGAGACCTGGGGACAGAGTGTCTATAGCAAAGCAAAGGACCCTGTGCAAAGTCCTAGCATGAGCAGGAGGAACTTGAGCAGAAAGCGCATGCATGTGGCTGGAACGGAAGGAAGGTGGGTATCAGTGGATGAGGATAGAGAAGTCAGCAAGAACCAGGTGAGGTAGGATGCTGACTGCAGTGGTGTCTAGATGCAGAGGAAATCCATGGAGCCGTTTTCCAGCAAGGGTACCACAACCCTTGGTCCAAGTATCAGGAGGCTGTGTTGCAGTCTACCTGTTTAGACCCAAAGATAATGCCCCCCACACACACACACGCATACAGCCGGGCAGAGCCCTAAGCAGAGAATCAGAGTGCCTCAAGACCCTGAGTAGAAAGAATAAAAGGAAGGAAGCGGCCTCAATGCCCAGACTGTCTATTTCGTCCGATCCTCATGCAGGCCCTATGGAGGTTGGCTCATCTCCATAAGGGACACATGGAATCTGACATATTAAATAATGCGGGGGAAAAATACATACAAAAACCCCACTTCTTCAAGTTCATTCCCTTGTTCAAGGCCCCACAGCAAGCAGCAAAACTTTCTTTTCAAAAAGAAAGTAGGTCAGGGTTCTTCTGTCTCATAGCTGGGGGCACACTGGGCAGCCTCCAAAAGCAATTGCCCCACTTGGAGGTCTCCATTGAGCAATTCCAGTGATGTCAGCAACAAGGGCCCCAGGAGCAGCGAAATTTCTGAACCTGCCCTCACCCGTGGTCTTCCTGGTAACTTTTTCAAACCGTTCCTTCCTGGCCTGGGCTTTATTTATCCCACGTGTTTACTTTCTATACTGCCTTTTCCCAAACAGGTCACCGTGTCCCATCAGGGCACACTCCACAGATGTGGGTGGCACTGGGAGATAAAGCAGGCCATCCCTGCCACCCATAACAGGGTTGCTCATTCGGCTGAAAGTCATGAAACGTCTATAATCGATAGGATCCGATCTTCTATGAAGGTCATGTCCATGGGCAGGGCAGGCTCTCCCAACTTCTACCCCCAAGAAGCCCCTTGCTAACAGACACAACTTGATGGGGGGTTGTCAAAACAGTGTCCCAGGCCCCGGAGAAACCTGCTTCAATTTCTTGTTTTTCTTCTGAGGGCACCAACAATTTCATTCCCTTTAACTCATTCTCAGGGTCTCTCAGAACAGTCTGCTGCTGTCATGGTAACAGGGATCAGCAAGGCTGCTCTCTGAGGTTAGGGCTCTCTATGGCCCACTGCCCACAGGGTTCTGGCCCTCAGCCCCAGCAGGTCGGCCTGATCCAGGTCAGCCGACTGGACACCACCAAAATCACAAGGGCTGACTGAAGTTTCAGGCAAGATTGATGTCCCTCATTCCTCTACCAGATCCCAACAAATTAGAAGAGTAAAAAGGCTCCCTAGAAAACCAAACCACAGACCTTTGAACTCAGCCTTGCTAAAACTAAAATTGATCTTTTATGCTTCTGAAACCACAAGCAAGAAACTTGGTCTCTGCTGGGTTGGTTTCTGTAGCCTCTTCCACAGGACAACTCATCCCTCAGCGTCCCGTGTTGGGGCACCCCGGTACTACAAGGCTGGCATCCACAGGGGTAGCTGCAGTGATATTGTTGAAAACAGTGTTAGTAAAATGGGGTACATGCACGGTCAAGGGGGAAACCTTGTGTGATCTTATTAATTTTCTTAGTATGGACTGTTTATCGTACTGTATTCCCTGAACTTAGACCAAGTACCTGGCACACAGTAGGCCTTCCCTGCTGGCTTGTTAAATTAACCAAAACTAAATTTCCCAACCTCTTAGACCAAAGCACCTGGCACACAGTAGGGCCTTCTACGCTGATTTGCTAAATTAACCAACTGGATTTCCTGAGTTCTTACTGTGTGTACATCAGGCACTGTTCATTTTACACACAGGTATCTCCAATTTTACAATAGGATTGCTGTAACGTATATGAGAACACTCAATTCCCCCTTATCACTTGCAAGGCCTTATCACAAACATCTGATTCAAATGATTCTCATGACAGCCCTAGAGCAGGACCTAAAATGATACGTGCTTACAGCTTAACTCCCGGGACCTGTGAATGACAACTTATTTAGAGAGGAGATCTCTGCAGATATAATTAAGGATCTCAAGCTGACATTTTCTGAATCAATCATATCTTAAATCCAATGACAAGTATTTTCCAGGACAGAAGAGGCTATGTGAGGATCAAAGCAGAGAATAGAGCTGAGTTTTCACAAGCTGACGGCTACCTGGAGCCACCAAACTGCAAGAAGCAGAGAGTTCTTCTCCCTGGAGCCTCAGAGGGGTTTTGACTCCGCCCTAGGAAAGAGACACAAACCCTATCTCCTTCCCCAGGAAACTGGGCTCTAAAGATGAAGTGATTAGCCAGGGCTCACCGTGTCACAGGGAGCATATGGGGCTATGAACCCAGTGCAAAGTTCTGGCTCTTACCTCCTATATTTATTCCTGCGATATGTTTATTAATCACCTTAGATGCTAGGGCTATGGCTATAAACAAGAGTTTAAGCTTCACATGAAGCTTATGAGGGAATTAATGTTCCAAGGGGCGAAGTATTTGTCTAAGGCTTTGCAGTTGGCGGAGCTAAGATTTGAACTCAAGTATCTGCTTCCAGAGACTGCCTTCAACTCAGTAAAGCCAAGTGGGAGCCAGGGCTTCATGAACCAGACAATCAATGAATGAATAAATGAACCAATGAATCAATCAATCAATCAATCAATACAGGGAATGAGAAAATGTAGTGGACACCAGCTATGGTCTCCTATCCTGAACCTGTCCACGGGCCCCATCTAGTAGTGATATAAAGAATGGTAGGTACATGACTGGGCATCAATTGGTCTACCATGAGGCAGGGGCAGAGACCCTTCTCTATCTGTGCTGCCAGGATGACCCAACATCTGGGAACAGCAGCAGTGAATGGGTGGACACTGATACCACCCTTCCAGGTGGAAAACAGGCTCAGACATTTGACCTAACCCTGCCAGCACCCAGGGCAGGTCTGCTCCTATGTTCATCCAAGAATAATCTGTATTCCACCTGGGAAACAAAATGACTTATAAAGTGAAAACAGACGCCACTTTCCAGCTCCAAGGGTTGCAGTTTTAAGTAGTGTATCTGTATTTTCAATGAAGCAGAGATGTTGGGTCCTGGGACTTCCGACACCTAAAGACAAACACATTTGAGAGGATGAAGGTGCCAGAAGGAACCAGAAATGTGTGTTTTTAATTTATTTTGCTTCCTCGGAGACGAAAAAAGCTACACGAAAAACGGAAAAGAAAGAGAAAAGGGCAGCTTAACCTGAACAAATGTATAATTTCCTTTTCTGAATTGAACTTTAACTAGGTCAGTTGTAAAAACAGAGGGGACAGAATGCAGATGGGTAACAGAGAGGGGGAGGGGCAAAAGAGCAGACAGAGAAAAAGAACTAAAAATGAGCAGCGATGAGGGGCAGCGACTTAAGATAGGGAGGAAATGGCAGGCAGAGGCTAAAAGTTACCACAAGCAGGCAGAGAGGAATCACTGCACCGCAGATAGTGCTTTTCTGTGTGCATTTCCCAAATGACCCTCCACCTGGGTTCTGGCACCCCTCCCCGTGGCCTCTGCTCAGGGGACTGGCTCTGTCAGTCTACCGAAGGGGCAGGAGGCTATCAGTTTACAAGAGAGGAAGTGGAGCGAGGGGAAAGAAAGCAGACAAATTACTAAATGAGGAAGCCAATTACCCAGGGCACCATACTTCAAGCTGTCAGCAGGCCACCTTTGGACAGAGCGGATCAGAGACTTCGAGACTCTGCTGCCATCTGGCCTGTCCAACAAGACAGCCTAGCAGATACCCCTTGGCACATCAACCTCAGCTTGCTAGCCTCTTTCCACACAAAAGGCCAGCATCATAGCACCACTGGGTTCAAGAAGCAGAGGAGCCCTCCAAAAAGAGCTGCCCAGGAGTCACTCTGACTTCCGATACGAACAGCTACAGGCTGATCTGGAGCTATCTCTGATTTCCCTAACAGAACAAAATGTCAAAGATCAAAAAGCAACAGATGTTTGGATGATGAAGCGGAGGAGGGTAAGACTCCGTAAAGGGCTTCCTCTGACTGCCAAGGACTACTACATGGAAATGTGCAGCACTTGGTACCTTTAAAAAAATTCTATTTTGCCGGGCGGTGGTGGCGCACGCCTTTAATTCCAGCACTCGGGAGGCAGAGGCAGGTGGATCTCTGGGAGTTCGAGGCCAGCCTGGTCTACAAGAGCTAGTTCCGGGACAGGCACCAAAAGCTACAGAGAAACCCTGTCTCGAAAAACAAAACAAAAAAAAAATTCTATTTTATAGATCACATTTCAGTTTTACTTTATTTTAAAATTTATTAATTCATGTTTGACCAAATCTCTATGCAGGAACCATCAGAAGTCAGAAGAAGGGGTTGGATCACCTGGAACTGGAGGTCTTCTGCAAGTGAATGCTCTTAAGCCCTGAGTCATATTGCCAGGTAAAGCACCTGGTGTCTTCTAAACAGAGGAGTCTTTGCTCCCAGTGAGACTCTGACAGTCACTGATGCAGAAGAAAGTCAATGCCTAGTCTAGCCAAACCAGCCAACGGGATGCAGCCATACAACAGCAGGTTGGCAGGGCAGGATGGGATGTGGAAAGCCAAAGACAGACCATACCATCGTTCTAGACTTACCAACTCCATACTTCACTTCGGGCAATGCAGACTCAAAGATCCACTGTGTTCTGATTGAACGTGGGTTGAAGGGCACTCTCCTTCCTGCATTCCAGGCATGTCCCATTGATCTCCCCTTTTCCATGACAGCTCGGGAAACCTCTCGTCACCTTCCACATGCTCTCCTTTGATGGAGGAAGGTCATTGGCTAATAAAGGCACTGCCCTGGCCCATTTTATTGGTTAGAGGATAGGTGGGAGGAGTAGGCAGAACAGGACGCTGGGAGGAAGAGGAAGTGAGCTCAGTCTCGACAGCTTTCCTCTCAGGAGCAGACGCCTGAGAGAGACGCCATGCCCCGTTCCCGGCATGAAGCTCCGACCCAGGATGGACTAGGCTAGAATCTTCCCGGTAAGACCGGTTCTCACAGATTATTAGAGATGGGTTGATCGGGATGTGAGAATTAGCCAGTAAGGGCTAGGGCTAAAGGGCCAAGCAGTGATTAAATGAATACAGTTTGTGTGTTGTTATTTCGGGGCATAAGCTAGCCGAGCAGGCGGCCGGGGTGCTGGGAACGCAGCCCCGCCACTCTTATTACTTCACTCCTTCAGCTCTCCATGACTTCAAGACTCCCTCACAGGTCTTTCCCATAACCTGTTCCATTACATAGCAGTGGCCTGGACCTCCCTCACTCTCCTCCCTGCGGCTTCTCAACCGTCAAAAGCTTTCGAATAAGAATGATGCAGACCCCCATTTAAGCTTTATACCTGTTTTAACTCTGCAGCTGAATGCAGGAAACAACTGGAATCAAACCACATTGCCCCTAGAACATTCTCATGAGGAATTCTAGCGTCTTCCTAGACAACAACAAGGCAAGCACCATAGCGCAACTACACTGCAGTTCCTGAGCTGTGAAACCAACTTAACCAAGAATGGAATGGTCAGGAGGGAATCCTGTCTGCCAGCTTTCAAATTCAACTGTGTGTTAAGAAACACTGACTTCCTACGAGGAAGAAGGCTGTGTATAGTATCAGTCGGGTCGTACAGCAAGCAGGCTGTGGGAAAAAGCCACTGGCCTTACAGTGAGGTGCTGTCAAATTGCCTGCCTTCCTTCCTTCCTTCCTTCCTTCCTTCCTTCCTTCCTTCCTTCTCCCCTTCTTTCTCCCCCCTTCCTTCCCCCCCATACTGTGCTCCACAGTCATCTTCAGCATGTGTCTATCCTAATACCTCCAGACCCTCCCTGTAGACTGGAATTTCAGACCACGAAAAATAACTACTGGTAGATGAAGTTCATGGTGCACTCCTATCAAGCCTCTGGGAGGCTGAGGCATTTGACGTGATATGAGCTTCAGGACAACCTGGCCTATAGAATGAGTATGTGTCTCAGAAAAAGGAAGTATCCCTCTCAGGCTGGGGAAATGGCTCATTTGGTTAAATCCTTGTCAGGCAAGCTTAAGGGACTGAGTTTGGATTCCAAGGGCTGAGATTAGATCTACAGATCTCAATGAGGTGGCATGCATCTGTCATCCCAGGACTCTAGGGCTAAAATGGTCAGGATGATGGGGCCTTCAAGGTCAGGATGATGGAGCCCTTCAAGGTCAGCCTGGGCTTAGGTACAGGCTCTGAAACCTCACTAAGTTGCTCAGGCTGGCCTGGAACTCACGGTCCTTCTGCCTCCATCTCACAAATACCTGGAATTATAAACCTGAGCTACTCGGTCCTCTTTTGTCCCTACTTTGACCCTGTCTTTTAAGGGAAAGCAGAGCGGGTAGTGAGATGAAAGGTTCAGTAGGTAAGGGGCCACAGGGTGGAAGGAAAGAGGGTCAGCTCTCAAAGCTGGTCTCTGACCTCCACACACACAAAATAAATAAATACAAACATAAATAAATGCATTCAAGGAGAGAAAATAGAAATAAAGGGGAAAAGAACAAGAGCGGGAACATACAAACAACAACAAAAATCACCGAAATTTCAAAACCACGATGACAGCCGTCATCGTTTTCTGGGTTTTCAAATATGTAGGCCAAAGGCAGAAGCTGAAAATGGAAAGAGAGAGAGAGGAAATCTCCCAGCCCGGACGTGGCTCACTGTGGACCACAGCAAGGCAGCTTGAAACCTCCTCCAGCTAATGCAGGCTCTGGGAGTCATCAGTACTGGGGCCAGGCTGGGCTGGAGAAACGCCTCTGCGGAGAGACATTTCAGCCTCTCTCTGATCCCTTGATTTATAGAAAGTAATTTCTTAGAATAGCCCCAGCAACTGATACCAACAGGAAGAAAACCCTCCAAAGACTGAGGCCCTTGTTAGTCAGGGTCTCTGTTCCATCAGAGGCTCTGCAGGTCTTAAGTTCGGGGACTATTTTTAACCACCTCAGCTGGTCACCTCTGTCACTTGTCATAGGCAGCCGGCTTTGTCACTTCAGGGAGAGATTAATGAATGGGCGGACGTCCAATCTGTTCTATTGAAGCAGAAGACCCAGGAAGCTCCCATACAAATACAAATGTGTGGGTTATTGGCATAAACAAGGGGTGGGGCTGGGGTTCCGCTGTATGTGATGGAGCCAGGTTTCAAGCTGATGTCTTTAACTTAGAGCCTGGACACTTCATCAGCACAGGGAGAGGCCTTGGCCCTACTGATCAAAGGTGACCTGAAGGAAGAGAAAGAAGAGCATAGGAAGATGTGAAAATCTTACCTCCATAGACGGCTAAGGCAAGCCATACCTAATGATTTGGAAATGGACAAAAAAGGCACATAAAACTGGAAACAAGTGCTATGGGTCGACACAGTTCCCGAGTGTGCTGTGGGTGCGTGTGCTTTGGAAGCTTGGTCTCCACTGTAGAACTCTCGGGGGCAGAACGCTTGTGGGGCAGACTGTACTGAAGATACAGCTCAGTCACTACAACATTTGCCTAGTATGAATGGAGGCACCGAGTTCCATTCCCAGTAATGGATACACTACCAGACGTAGTCATGAACGCCTCTAATCTCAGCGCTATAGAAGTAGAGGCAAGAGGACCAGAAGGGCATCCTTAACAATACAGTGAACCTGAGACCAAACCTGGCTATAGGAAACCATGCTTCTAAACACTATAATAAATAATAAATAAATAAATAAATAATAAAAGAGGTGGGGGCTATTGGAGTTGCATGGATCAGAAGGGATAAATGCTTCTCTTTGTCATTTCACAGTAAACTACTCTAGGAGAGAACACTGTTACAAAGAGAGGCTACCCCACACGGCCCCTTCTGCACATAGCTGCTTCCCATACTGATTTCTATAATGTACTGATACAACAAGGGGAGCCTATAGCAATAGAAAAAAAAAAGGCACCAAAAGACTCCCCTGGCAGGTTTGTTACAGTAAACTCAGTTGCCTAGGAGACGTCTGTCAAAGACTACCGAAGATGGGAAAACTGATAACAGCAGTCTTTTGATGTCATCTTTGAGAATCTCTAAACAAAAGCCAGGTGTTATGGCAAATGCGTTTAATCCCAGCACTCAAGAGGCAGAGGCAGGAAGATCTCTGTGAGCTACAGAGAGAGAGAGAGACAGAGAAGGAAAGGAGGAAAGGAGGGAGGGAGGGAGGGAGGGAGGGAGGGAGGGAAGGAAGGAAGGAAGAAATAGAGACTCTGTAAATGGTATGGTTAGAAGTGATCATAGCAGAAGTGTTATCGACAGGAGAATAATTCAGTCTGCTTGTCCTAGTCATTTAAAGACCTCTCTCTCAGCCTTGTCTCTTCAGCATCAAGCTCACTGGATCAGGGTACCAAGTCCACCAGATACCCATTTACTCATCCACAGGGATAATATGTTACAGAATATTGTAAAGAAAGTGAGATGGTTTGAGATAGAATGAGCAACTTGGGCAACAAATGATCTACTGATCTATCATTGGGCAGCACAGAGGCTATGACAGTTTGGAGGACTGTATAGAAAACAGTCTGCTTTGGGTTGACCAGAGATCATCAAAGAGACTTTCTAAATCTAAAAACGGAACCACAGTCTTTATTCAGTGGAGTGAGAGAGAGCTGGATCTCCCCGATGACAGCTTGGACTAGAACAGAAAACCAGTTCTATCTACATCATGCAAAGGAGTCCAGTGCCTTCAGAAACACTCCCTTGAACACAGAGTGACTACAGACAGTAGATTCGGGGTTGTTTTTTTTTTTATTCTGTTTTATGTCTTATTCTGTTGGTGTTGCTGCAACATAGCACCACAGAGGGGTTCATTTATAAACAACAGAAATTTGTTTCTCATAGTTCTAAGGGCAGGAAGTCCACAATAAAGGTGCTAGTGGCTTTGGTGTCTGGCAAGAGTTGGTCTCTGTCTCCAAAATGATGTCCTGCTGCTGTATCCTCTAAAGCAAAAAAAAAAAAAAAAAAAAAAAAAAAAAAAAAAAAAAAAAAAAAGGAGGTGAACACACATTCATTAAAGCCCTAAAGCCCTCTCATCTCCTAAAGGCCCTCAAACACAGCTACACCGAGCAGTCAACTTCAACATTTGAATTCAAGGCCACAGGAAACAAACACACACATGCATTCAATGCCACTGCCATACACAGACACACATAAGACAGCAGCATGCACCAGCTTCAGCAATGTCACAGATGCCAGTCAGAGATCAGCTTCAGGGCAGTGTGAGGCTAGAAGGAAGCCAACCAGAACGTAAGCAGGGACGAGAACATGGCCTACTAATGCAGTCTTCCATGGCTCTGCTCACAGCAAACCATGATACCTCAAATGAATGATAAAAGACACACGCTCCCCAGCTGTGTCTTCAGCAAATGCTACCAGGGGCGACTCATTTTCCTCCAAAAACCTGAGCCTTGAAGTAGCTATTTTCTTTCTTATAAGGTCTCTATTTTGCTCTTTCCTGGTACAACCAACTTACAGTCAATTGTCAAAGTTTAATACGATTGTATTAGGGAGGGTTAAGCATCTCAGGGTGCCAGCCTTGCTCCAGATGAGTACTGGTTTGTCTTTTTTTTTTTCAGATGAGTAATTAATGAAATTAAATCCACATGCTTCCCAAGGAGGCATGTACAGGGGTATTCTTCGCTACACTGGGAACAGACTAAATGTTCATCACATACAAACAGTTCAGTAAATGGTAGACCAGAAAACCCAAAAGGCACTGCGTGGCAAACTAGAGAGAATAAGGTACGTTAGGACAGAAAAACAGAGAGAGAGAGGTCTCCAGGTCACTTTGCTGAGTGACAAAAACAACTGGCAGAATGAAGCCATGCCATTTACATATCATCATTCCTCCCCAGTAAACAAAGTGATGTCTGATGTGTTGAAACGTTCCTGTACATCAAACCTTGTCAGGAGACAGCAAACAAAAACGCTAAGACTAGAGCATAAGGAGGGCCCTGGGATCCAGGCTAGGCACAACACACTTGAGTCTTTCTTGAAATGTTCCGGGATTGCTTATTAGAACAATGTGTGGGGCTGGGGAGATTGCTCAGGGGTAAAAGCACTTGTGTAAGCCTGGAGACTGGCGGTCTAATCACCAACACCTATAATTTTTTTTTTTTTAAAGAAAGGTCAGGGATGCACATGTCTGTCAATCCAGCATCCAGGGGTGGAAACAGGCAAATCCTAGAATCTTGCTGGCCAGCTGGCCTAGCCAAATCAACACACTTCCTGTTCACTGGGTGATCCTGTCTTAGCACAATAAGGTAGACATTGATAGCGAAGAAACCTCCTATCTTCCTCAGGCCTCCTCAGGCACACATATGGGCACGTATACCCACACACTCACATGCATGCAAAACATGTGTACAAACGTATGCAAATACAGCTTATGAAATTACAATAATTTTGAGATGTTAAGACACTTAACAAAATAGTGTTAGTGGTTTGTCCTAGCGATGGGCTACTCCTCCCAGCACACACAAAAGAAGCAACAAAAAAAGAATCAAATTAGTTCTCTATCCATCACATTCATTTATTCATTCAATAAACATTTCCCAAGCACCTACTATGTACCAGCCCTGTTCTTCAAGGTCTGGACTGAACTACCTATAATTTCTTTGTTCTTTGAGTCTCCCTGTAGCCCATCTCCTAACCTCGGGGACTTTGAAACTCAGGGACTTCCACACGTGTGAGGCCCCAACCCTCTCAGGGTGTCGTCCTTCCAGACACTGCTCCTCTTCAACTACCAGAGCCCTGAGCCTTTGCATCCCCTCCCTGATGAGGGCATTTCAAGGCCACAGGGGCTATCAATGGGAAGGAGCATTCTTCACAACTGTCCCCAGGGTCCCACTGTAGAAAAAGACACAGTAAAAGGGAAGTTGTCATGTGAGGAAATGTCCCCACACCTGTCATGAACAGAAACGGATAAGGATGCTGAGGACAGAGCTCCCAACAGCCCCACCCAATCTCCTGCTTGAGTTCTGCTCTGACTACAGACGGCTAGAGCGGCTCTAACAGTGTGGTCTTGTCTCTACTCTCCTGGCCCAGACTTGGATTCGCACTGACTTTTCAAAAGGTTGATGGAACTTGTACTGAATGCTCAGTTTCTCTTTCTTCTCTTCCTTTCTTTATTTCTATTTTTCTTCTAAACAAGGCCTCATGTCGCCTAGGCTGCCTTGGAAATTGCTATGGAGTCAAGGATGGTCTTGAACTTCCGATCTTCCCAAGTGCTAGGGTCCTAGGCATGAGTCACCAGGGCTATTTTGTGCTTCTGTGGTACTGTGGATTGAAACCAGTGCCTCGTGAACGCTAGGTAAGTACTCTACCAACTGACCAGCACCCCCAGTTCCTGGAAGCTCAGTTTCTATTACCTTCTTTTTCTCCAATTGTCTCCCAGATGGGAAAAAAAAAATTGAAAAGCAAAAGCAAACCCAAACTGCCCAGGGGTGGTTTGGCAATCTTCAGTTTCCTCCCAGGGAGAGGGAAAGTACCCGGGAAAGGGTTAAATATTAACACACTTCCCTGGAAGGTTCTTTCTAGCTTGTTAATGGAACCCAAGTCAAACCTTGGCAGGGATCAAACATTAGCTCATGACAGGTGTAGGCTTCCTGCTGGCTGCTGCAGCATTTCCAGAGAAAATGCCGGGGACATGGGGACCACTCCGTGACACAGCAGGATCGAATGGATTGCTTTGCAGACAGCTCTTCCGGCTGAAATAATTCTCTGTAACAACTTCCTTGACACGCTGTCAGATGGCCTGTTTCCAAGGTGATGGCCGATGCCTGGGGACATAATAGACATCATCTGTGGTCTTCCGGAGATGCGGTCCCCAGAACGGCCCTGCTGCATTCTTCTGGCACTCGTCAAGTCACTGTCTCTATGAAACCGGGGCCCTGTGCCTGGCTCCCCAGCAGCCTCTGCTTGTATCCGCACCAGAATATTGTTCCCTTTGCCTGCAGGACTGGATCACAAACTCGAATGTCTTTGGGAGCCAGCCAGACAAAATAAATGACGGAAGTCCTCTAAATGACAACTGGAGCACACCTGCTTGTCCAGGGAGAGGCCACTGGTGGCTGCGGGTCACTGGTTTCAGCTTCAGGATGCTCTGAATCAGAGCTTCTTTGCAGATCTCTTCTGGCTGAAATAATTCCATATGCAATGTCCCGAGGAGCTCTCAGGATGCTGTGTGCTGCGCCCAATCCTATCGCCTAGGACCCTCAGAATATGACCTGACTGGGGGACAAGAGTCATTACAGATGTGATGAGTTAAATCAAGATGAGGTCATCTAGTCTGGGGTGGGCCCTAATCCAGTGACCAGTGCACAGGTAGGAGATATGAATGAATGAATACACAGAGAGGAAGAGGCCACGTGAAGACAGAGGCGGCAACTGGAGCTTTATTATCTACCAGCCAAGGAATGCCAAGAACTGTCAGCAACTGTCGGAAGCTGGGAGGAGCAAAACCTTTTATGAATGGGAACAAAAGCAAACATGCTTAGGAACTCTCTATGGCAAGATCTTTCATCTGGTATAGTTAAAAGCACCCTAAATCTATGCTGGACCCTTTCAAATCACTGTTGCCAGAGGAATATTTAGAAAGTTCAAATCCTACAGTGATGCTGCTCACCACCCTAGCCTCCCTTACTGATGCCCTACTATACTTTTAATGAAGACACCATCAGTAAAGCCGCTGGGTCCTCTAGACCTGGTTTCTGGTTCTAAGTCTTACTCTTACTGGATTCTTCTGGAGATCCCCGTGTCCTCTTTGTCTCATTGTATGCACTGGGCTCTAGCCCTCAAATATTTTCATGTCTTCCCCACAAAACATATGCGCGCGCGCGCACACACACACACACACACACACACACACACTCCCTCTCTCTTCCTCAAAAACACTTGTCCTGACTCCTCGTCTAAAGTTAGTCAGATGTACCCTTTTAGATACGTTCATGGTGCCATCTCCCTTTGAACCTGAGCACCTCCTACCAAATTGTGTGATCACTTGACGTCATCCCCCAGTGAACTGCAAGTGCCTTCCCATCATGCTCTACACAGTGCCTGCTGAACAATCAGGTTCCATAGAAGGCAGGAGGCGGTCTGGAGTGTCCCTCCCCGCAAGCCTGCAATGTCCTCAACAGCCGTTGCCCTACGCCATTGGTGTGTACTTCCCTTGTGACGCCGTTTCACAGCTTGCACTGTTCTCTGATGCCCACAACTGTTGAGCCTCTGACTGTTGGCCATGAGGTAGGCAGGAACCATAGTGCTCGCTTCTGCATAGTATGGGGCTTTTGTATACTTGATAAGCATCTATTGGAGCCTTAAAGATACACTAAGCTCCTCTGTTTAAAAATGGTAGAGATTTACTCATTGTAGGGACAGAGCATGGTACATCAGAAAAGAAGCCTGGAACCATGACTGACTACAGTCTGTGCCAGCCAAAAGTCAGGAGAGAGCAGCTTTGGACAAGAAGACTACAAGGGCAATGATAGGCCCAGTTTCCTAAGTCTCTCACGACAGACACCATATTCCCATCACCACAGATGCCATAGTCCCATCACCACAGACGCTATATTCCCATCACTACAGACGCCATAGTTCCATCACTACAAATGCTATAGTCCCATCACTACAGATGCTATAGTCCCATCACCACAGACGCCATAGTCCCATCACCACAGACGCCATAGTCCCATCACCACAGACGCCATAGTCCCATCACCACAGACGCCATAGTCCCATCACCACAGACGCCATAGTCCCATCTCTACAGACACCATAGTCCCACCACATGAATTCCCATCTCTGACTTAAAACCCTGCTCAGATGAGTCTAAACTCAAGATTGTCTCAGTTGTTCTCAGACAAGAACAATTCCCCAGCCCAATCTCCCAAAATATTTGTCACCATGTGGGGACAGTTTTTATTATTGCACCTGAGATTAGGTGGCAGATGTGGACTGCTCCTGGCCTCTCATACCTGGACCAAGGATGCTGAGGAATGTCCTGCAAGGCACTGATGACACAGCACCTCTTTCCTCAGCAATCAGTTATCCAACTCACAGAAGTGGCACCACAAAGAAGCAGCATACCACTGCCATCCTTCAAACAAGGGCCTGCCCTCCCACTCACAGATGCATGCCATGGGCTTTGGTCAGTTCCATCCCCAGGGCATTCCGGTTGCTCTTCTTTCCATAGAAGAGTCTTTAACCATAATTAATGTGCTTTTAAATTTTGAAGACCACAAAACAGTTTGCTCTGATTCCAGCAATCTTTTGTCCAGGCCCCCAAATTCCCTGTCCTGCCCATTGGCCTAAAGTAGGAACTGTGTGACCTCAAGGGACTCCCAGCAGCCCAAAGAACGCAGGAAACGTGTGGTTAATCACTTCAACCTGCTTCACCAGCGACTCTCTGAGGCCTGTTTATTGTTCCACCGTTTGGCTGCCCCGGAGTTATCCAAGACCAAAGTCTTACATTTATTTGTAGAGTAAAAGAAGGTATATTTTTACTCTCACGTCCCTTCCAAGTCCCTGAATTAAATTAGTGTGAACTTTCCAGAATAAATTCACCTTTGAGCAGAAACGAAGCATGGAAAGTTCCAGCCAGAAGGACACCTTATTGGAAAGCCCGAAGGATGGCTGCCTCTCCAACACTTGCTGTCGCAAAACATAACAGCGTTGGCTAATACAAAAGAGCCTCTTAGCAGGGTGAATGTCAGCAACTCAAGCCTGTCTTCCAGATCCTTCTTCTGCAGAGTGTGTACACACACACACACACACACACACACACACACACACACAAATGGAAAGGAAGAGAATGGAAAAAGCAATACATGTGGCTCTAATCTGCACCATGTCACCACCTAAGATACAAGGGAAGAATGTTTATCAGAATGAGTAGGGGGAGCCACTAATAACACAAGGAAGACCTCGGAGTCTCTTACTCCACCGCATTCCTGCTGGACCACAGCTGTGGGCTAATGGCGTATGTCACCAAGTCAAACTTCACATGTTTCGTGGATGGCCTCCTTGGGTTTCCCTACAGAGAAGGCCTCAGAACTGGCCTGGCAGTTTGTCCTGTGGGAAGGGGAGGGCACTTGGAGTGTGCTTCGTCCCTTACTACTCGACATGGAAAACTATTTTCCAATCACTTCCAACCCCTGTGAGGTCCCAAGCCTGGGCAATTTTGCAGCTTGTGCCTTTTCACAAAAGTGCAGCCATCGCTGTACTTTGTCTCCAGAAGCCTGAAAGGCTGTGAACTAAGGTAAGGCGGTAGGAAGATCAGTATGGGCAACGGTTGTCTCTGTGATACACTGGCCTTGCTCAAGCGTGTGCCAGAACCTGGGTTCCATCCTCAGAGCACCGGGTGGAGCAGAATACATTTGGAAAACTATTGCAGTACAACCCTCACGAGAAAAAACTGCTTGTAGAACACTTCATCGTTAACTGACAAGTCAGGTGCGATCGTTCACACCTGTTATCTCCATACTGGGGAGACTGAGACAGGAAGCTATTGAGTGACTGGCTGTCCTGAGCTACCTAGGGAAAACCTGTCTGAAACCAACACAGAATAGATGGGTGTGGTGGTGCACGCTTCTCACCTCAGCTCTTGGAAGGCAGGGATGAGAGGATTACCACACATTTGAGGCCAGCCTGGTCTACGGAGGATGTCCTAAGACAGAGAGAGCTACATGGTGAGACCCAGTCTCAAACAAGCAAACACCCTACTAGAACACGGACTTTCCTCTAAGCTGACATTGTCAAAGGTTTCAGCAGCAGCACAAGGCTGCTCTCCTCCTCCTGATGACACACATGGAGTCTCAGGCAGAACACACACATGAAAGGGAGGCAGGAACTGCTCCAGCAGCACCCGGTCTCAGGACCAGCTTCTTTTCTGCCAGTCTATGTCCTTCCCAGTAATCTTCTATGTTATCGCATGAGTTATCTGGAATAGCTGCTTTCAGAATGAATCTCTTCATCTCTCAACGGACACGTGCCATCATTGAGCCCAACACATGACTGTAGTGATGCACAAAATAACAGCTACCAGGGATCCTATGTGGGGGCTGCCTTTCACTCTGTTTGATTCTGTGTTGTTTCTTCTAGAAAAGGAGGTTTTACTTTTTTCTTTTAAACAAGAAGTCTTTAAAAAAAAAAAAACCCCAACCCCACCTTCCCTTTCCTTCACTTGAATTTGATTAAGTAACAGTGCATAAGCAAGAAGCTCCTCCAACTAATACACTGGTTCTCAACTTTCCTAATGCTGTGACCCTTCAATACAGTTCCTCATGTTGTGCTGACCTCCAACCATAAAATGACTTTGTTGCTTCATAGCTTCATAACTATAATCTTGTTGCTGTTATGAATTATCAATATCTGTGTTTTCCAGTGGTCTTAGATGACCCCTGTGAATGGGTCGAGACCCACAGGTTGAGAATTACTGGACTAATACATACTATGGTGCTATAAATGGTCCCGTGTATCATACCTACTGTGTTCACTGATATCATTCCTAGGAATAGAGGAAGGTTCCCTGTGATGACAGTCACCCATCAAGGGTCCAGGCTCAGGCACGTGCTGAAAATAGCTAGGCAGAGATTCTATCTCTCAAACCATGTCCCTAGACATGTAACTACCATCTGACACCAAAGAAACCCACAGGAAGCTCTATAGAGGGCAAGATGTAGGCTAATGAAACCTGATATCATAACCTACAGGCAATTAGTACACTGGGTAATTTAAACTTGTTGATAAAAGCATTTAGTTATATTCACAGAGTCTCTTGTTTAGTTTATACTTGCGATGGGAAAGTCTCTTTAAACATCTTTCTTCATCAGAGAATGGTCCCCTGAATGCACGTGATCACCAAAGCAATGACCACCAACTCTGATCTGTTACCCTGCCAACGAAGCCCATGTGATAGGGGGAGTCATTTGATAGGCTTCTGGAAGCTTCTGTTCCCTAAAACATTCTTAGCATTCTCCTTTAAAAAGCACAGGGCCAATTGAAGTAGCTGAAAATGTGGCTTTTTCCTGGCCGGCACTGAAAAATAATATTCCAGAGGCCATGCATTCTCTCTTCCAGCCCTCATTTCAGTGGGCCCAATACAGAAAGCACATTTGGATTGGCACATGGGTTGAACTATTTTACTTTAGAGAAAGAAAAATTGAGCAATCTTGGAAGAACTCCATATTCTTCTTTAAAAAAAAAAATTTAAGTTTCTCTTGAAAACTAGTTAGGGCTTCAAGCAGGAAGGAAGGGCTTGGAACAGCTGTCCCCGAGCGAGCTAGGAGAATGTTAATCACTGTCCCTTCTCTCCTTCACTAGGGGACCAGCGCACATCCCAGACCGCAGCAAAAGGAAACTGCACACACTTGACTTTTGAGACAGTAGTAGCCTACAAGCCAGATCTGAAACACAGTCCAGCCCAGAAACAAACCCCAAGGCATCAAGAGCCCAGAGGGTCAGAGATGGACTGACTAGACATTTGAAAAAGTCATTTCGTTTTGACTAAGGCTCCCCAGGAAAAGAGCAACTTAAGAAAACAGAGCAAAATGAAATTTCCATATACACAGGCATCTGTAACTTTAGCCAAGCATAGTCCTTGGCAAAGCAGACGGTGCTGAGCTGAACATAAATGAAACACAATGATTTCTGAATTTTGTCAAGTAAGAAGAGCAAGATAAAGAGAAACAGACAATTTGTAGATTTATTTGAATAAGATAAACAATGATTCCCCGTGATAGCTATTCTTGGTTGTCAACCTGACTATATCTGGAATTAACTAAACCCAAGCAGCTGGGTACACCTGTGAAGGATTTCTTTTTTCTTAATTAAATCATTTGAAGTGGAAGAGCCTCTTCTAATCCTGATCTTTTGAGGTGGGAAGATCTACCTTTAATCTGGTCCACACCTTCTGCTGGCAGCCTGTGTAAAGGATATATATGGGAGAAGGAAGCATTCTCTTTGCCTGTTTGCTCATTCTCTCTCTCTCTCTCTCTCTCTCTCTCTCTCTCTCTCTCTCTCTGCCATTAGAGCACTAGAGCCTTCTTCTTCAGGACTCCAGCATAAGCCTAAAGACCAGCTGAGACATCCAGCCTCAAGGACTGAATAACTACTGGATCCTTGAACCTTCTGTCAGAAGACAACCGTTGTTGAACTAGCTGGGCAACATCCTGTAAGCCATGCTAATAAATCCTCTTTCTAAATACATGTAGACTCATTCTATCAGTTCTGTTCCTCTAGAAAACCATGACTAATAAAGATTTTGGTATCAGAGGTCATTCTATAGCAACAGAAGTATGAAAGTAAATTTTTTAAGTGTCTGGAATAATAGGCTTCCCAATTTGTCAACACCTATAGTTACTAAAGCCTCTTCGGAAAGCTTGATGAAACAGTGTGAGCTACTTACAAATACATGCAAATGCATTTGATCATCCTGGTTCACAAATTGTTAGAGACCATAGGTTGGGTGACTCTGGTTATAAAACTTTTAATAATTTGTAGAATAATAAGGAAAAAAAATGCTGCTGGCCAATTGCTCTTACCATCTCTGGATAAACGATGCTGCTGGCCGGTACTCCTACCGTCTCTGGATAAACTGGCAAAGGAAAGGAATGAGTTCTGTGATAAAATTAACCAACGTCTCTCTTCTCACAATATGGAGAGTGAGAAGTCTTCCAACAGTGAAGTCAGTGTAAAAACTGACAGGCTTCAGATGCACATAAGCAGTCTAAAGGTTTCTAAGTGTGACCTGGAAGAGAATCTCCTCTTCGGCCCACAGAGATCAAGTTGCAGGAAATTACACCAAAGCCTTTATAAGGTTGGCTGAGCCAGGTGTAGTAGCGCACTGCTTTAATCCCATCACTTCGGAGGCAGAGGCAGGCAGATTTCTTGTGAATTTGAGGCCAACCTGGTCTACATAGTGAGTTCCAGGACAGCCAGGGCTATGTAGAGAAACCCTGTATCCAATAAAAAAACAAAAAAGACTGGCCGAATTACCTTGAAAATTCAAGTACCAGCCTTGGAGGGCATTGGCGGCATTAATTGGTAAAGAATAGGATCCTATAATTTAAGAAGGAGATGTGTGGAAAAAACCTATTTAAGCTGAGAACTTTGAACCCTCAGTTTCCCAAGGGTTTATTTCACCCGAGGAAGTAATCTCTTCACCCTCAGCAGAAGACGTAACTCCTACCCCCAGCCCCTGAAATATTGCCTGTTCTTCCTTTGGCTGAAGACATGAATCCTTCATTGTCTGCCACACAAGCAGTGATGTCCTCTGAAGATGCCAGGCGAGACAACACTGAAGCCCTCCGGACCCACCACTAGCTTCCCTAGACCTAGAACCAGACTGAAGGCTAAGCAGGCTCCTGGAGGGAGGTAGAGAGTGCAAGCCGTGAGGAGCTATGCTACAATACTAAAGAGCTTAATGGTTTGCTAATTCATTCAAGCAGAAGTCTGGGGAATGTGTGAAGGGATGGAATTTAAGGGTGTGGGATAATGGTAGAAGGAGCATAAGGATTGGACTGGGTCCTCTCAGTGCAGATTCCAGGTTTAATATAGAGGCTCACACAGTTGCGTTTTTTGTTTGTTTTGTTTTGTTTTTAAGGCACCAAAGTTTATTTGTATGGTTGAATGTAGCATTTATCAAAAGATAACCTACGGAAAAGGAGATGGAGATGCCTGCTATCCCTTGGCTTAGTGTTGATGAGGAGATGTTAAGGCTCAGGAAAATTGCAGTGCTAGAGAGGGTACCCTGTGTATAACCTAATCCCCCACAATGGGAAGGCCCAGGTAACATGCCCATCACTAATCCTGTAAGGTGTGACATGGCGAGAGGGGCACCAGCACAGCTGAAGGGCTTTGTTGTTGCCCTTTTCCTTGTGCCACACCTTAGGGTCCAAGATGCTGCTGCTCAATGCAATCGGTTTAACTGGGCCCCCAAGGTAGCAGGGGCCAGGTGCACTGAATGGCCAAAGGCAAGGCGATCGCAGTTGTACGGGCAGCACAGACAAAAGTAATGTCCATAAAGGCCTAATCTGTAATGGTCAGCACAGGCAAAGCGATTTTATGGTGCTGTGACTCAGGGATGGACCTTTGGTCCTGGCAAATCCATCGTGGTGTTTCCAGGCATGAAAGAGGAAGAAGCCTACTGAATTTTTGTTTGATCTGTGTAAGCAGAAACATTCTCAAACAAATGAAAGAAAGGCTACATTGGCTAGCGAAAAAAGGGAATCTCGGCCATGAATCAATGCCCAGCCTTGAGCCAGTTTGCAAGCCTAGAACCCCTTGAGTGAAAGAGTGCCAGGTTCCCCTGAGAAAGAACCTTGATAAGACACCTAACGCTTTTACTGTTAGCCTTTCTCCAGTCCTCTCCCAGAAGGACCTCTGGCCTTTTACAATGGTAACTGGACACTGGAAAGAAAACAATCAGACTTTCCCGGTCCTGTTGGAAACTGGTTCTGAATTGATGTGGATTCTAGAAGACTCCAAGAAACATCGTGACATTGTAGTTAAAGTGGAGGCTTATGAAGGTCAGATGCTTGGTGTAGTTTTGGCTGAAGTCTAACTCACCGTAGGTCCAGTGGGTCCCCAAACTTATCCTGTGATTATTTTGCCAGCCCCAGGAATTGTCCATCATCACAAACTTGAAAAGATGCAGGGAGAGCGGTACAGGTACAGACTAGTACAGATGGCAATCGAGTAGTGACTTTAGTGACTCTAATTGCAGCTGCTGTGCCAGATGTGATGCCCTCACTTGAGCAGGTTAACACATGTCCAGGTACACGGCATGCAACTATTCATCTAGCAGGTGTGCTTCTCTTAGTGCCCGTGCGTAAAGACCACCACAAGCAAGCTGGTTTCAGTTGACAAGGCCGACAGAATACCTTTACAGTTTTACTAAAACTCTCCAGCCTTGTGTCATAATTTAATTCAGAGGGGTCTTGGTCGTCTGTCTCTTCTACAAAATATCACATTGGTTCACTACATTAATAACGTTATCCTGATTGGACCAAGTGAGCTGGAGGGTAGCAACCACTTTGGTCCTGTTGGTAACACATACGCACATCAAGGAACTGGAAATAAATTCAAACCAAAATTCAAGATACTTCTTCCTCAGTGAAATCCTTAGGGGTTCAGTGATGTGGGGCATGCCGAGAGAAAGAGAGAGATTCCCTCAAAGGTGAAGGCCCCTCCCACCACCAGGAAAGAAGCGAAATGTTTACTGGGCCTGTCTGGATTCTTCACATGGCTGTGTCACTCCTGCTTTATATCAGGTGACTGGCAAAGCTGCTAGCGTTGACTGGGACCTGGAGCAGGAGAAGGCTCTTCACATAGGTCCAGGCTCCTGTTCAGATTGCTCTACCACTCAGACCATATGGTCCAGCAGTCCCAGTGATATTTGAGGTGTCAGTGACAGACAGGGATGCTGTCTGGAGCCTTTTGGCAAGCCCCAATAGGTGAACACAGAAGAGATCTTCGGGATTTTGGAGCAAGACTCCACTATCATCCACAAACAACTAGTCAGCCCTTGGCTTGCTATACGGCCTTAGTGAAAACTGAATGCTTGACCACGGGCTACCAGATTACCATGTGACCTGGCTGTTTATCATAAACTGTGCGTTATCTGACCCATCAAATCATAAAGTAGGACACGCATAGGAGCAATACATTATGGAAATTGTATATGCATCATTGGGCCCAAGTAGGTCCTAAGGGCACAAGCAAGTTGCATCAAGAAGTTGCCCAAATGCCTATGGCTTCTGCTCCCCTTGCAGTGCTGTCTGCTGGACAAATGGACAACTAGAAAAAAAAAAAAACCATACCGAGTGAGGTAACCCAGACCCAGAGACAAATACAATGTGTACCCACTCATAAGTGGCTTTTAGACATGAAGCAAAGAATGACCAGCCTACAATTCACAATCCCAGAGAACCTAGACAACAAAGAAGACCCTAAGAGAGACATACATGGATCTACCTAGGAAGGAGAAAAAGACAAGATCTACTGAGTAAATTGGGAGCATGGGGGGCTAGGAGTGGGGTAAAGGAGAGAGGGGAGGGAGAAAAATGTATAGTTCAATTAAAAGCAATACAATATTTTAAAAAAAAACCACTGTCTGTTGACAAGTGTGCACCTATATCCTCCTGAGCTCATGAGCTGTGACCTATGATCCACTGACTAAGGAGGAGAAGACAAGGACCTGGTTCACTAATGGTTCTGCATGTTACATCATCCAGAAATAGACAGCTGCAGGATTACAACCTTGCTCTGGAACAACCAACCCTTAAAGGCCCTGGTGAAGAGGCACCTTCACAGTGGACAGAGCTTCAGGCAGTACACAGGGTCATACATTTTGTTCAGAAGGAGAAATAATCAGATGGGTGATTGTTCGCTGAATGATTGGTCAGGGACTTAGAAAGAGCATGGCTGGAAAATGGGTGCGAAAGACATCTAGGCAAGAAGTATGTGTGGATAGATTTCTCCAAATGTGTGAAGGATGTGGAGATATTGGTGTCCCATGTACATGCTCCTCAAAAGGTGACTTCAGAAAAGGAGGAATTTAATCATCAAGCCAATAGGATGACCCATCCTCTGGACATTCAGCCTCTTTCCCAAGCCATCCCTGTCATTGCCCAATGGGCCCATAAAAGAGTGGCCATGGTGACAGAGATGGGCCTGACAACACGGACTGCCACTCACCAAGGCTGACCTGGCTGCAGCTACTGCTAACTGCCAGATCTGCCAACATCAGAAACTAACAATGAGACTAAAACGCTCCCAGTCCAAGGTTACTTTTTCCATACGATTGTTTGGATGTAGTGCTAGATGAAGAAGGATATGCAATGAGTTGCCACTACAGGGAAGTGGTCAAAAAAAAGGAGGGAGGGAGAGACAGAGACAGGGAATTGTTAGATAAGAAAATTTCCCTGGCATACACTATGGAAAATGAAGAATAAGACTGCTTTGTTCAAGGACGTCTTTTATGTTTAATCATGTGTATGTGTGTGTGGCTGTGTGCAGATAGCTGGACATCCATGCAGATGCCTTTGGAAAATGAAGGCATCAGATCCCTTGGGGCTAGAGTTATAGGTGGTTGTGAACTGCCTAGCATGGGTGCTGGGAGCCAGGCTCGGGTGCTCTGGAAGAGCAGTATGTACTCTTAACCTCAGAGCCATCTCTCCAGCCTCTCTCCCTATTGTTTCATCACAAATGTGCAAAAACTCAATGTGCAGGTAAACAAACATGAGCAAATGGCATGCATGGTTTGCTCCGGGGATGCAGGTCTCGATGACGTTGTTAAAGCAGCAGCCAGAGGCATCTTAGAAACATGGGTTATGACAGATTCTCTCTACCTACCATCAGCATCCTTAAAACAAACACTCCTCAGACACGGAACAGCAAGACAGGGATGAGAGCTGTTCATAAAGTAGATTGGGACACAAAAGACAGGCAGAGCTCCATGGGATTTGAACGCATCAGACAGGGCCCAGAAAACTGCAGTCATGAATACAATCAGGACAAGAACTGGAACCACTTTTCTGGAAGATGGATTTCTTCGGGCATCTGGGTGTCTGAAGCCTGTAACCCCCAAGTCCACAGACCACCACCCCAGAACTGCAGGGTGTACTAAAGAAAAAGGCTCAAACTGGCCTGACCAGGCACCCTCCACCCAACAATACTGCAGTGAGACTCCGGCTTTAAATGGTGGGTAGGAAGCCGGGAGTGGGGTGGGGGGAGAACATTAGGAAATAAAATATTAAAAAATGTAAATGTGACGGAAATTGTAAACAGCCTGAAGCTCCTCTCCCTCCGGGAACAGCTGTGTCTGCTAATCCCAGGAGTCCTCGCTGCGATCTCCCTTCCTTCCTTCCTCCGTCTCTCTCTAATAGCTCCCTTGTTCCTGCTGGACAAAACTAGCCCTTTGTGGCTGCTCTCAGAACAACATTAAAAACAGGAATGGGGAAATTGTAAACAGGAGGCTTCTGGCCTACAGGCGAAGACACACACAGGCCTCTGAGGCCTACTTCATGCTAAGCAAAGAAACAGATCTTTGTTGCTAAAGGGATTAGGACTGTGGGCCTCTGGAGGCACCGCGGAGGCCTTCAGCTGGCCTGAAGCAGGGCCTTTGTAAAGAGACACCTCCGTTAGAGGTCTGGGAGCCAGCGGAAATCACTCATGCTCTCTACACAATCTGGGTAATGTGAGAGGGTTGGCCTGCTAAACGCCTCTGTTGAGGAGGGCCCTATCTCCTTGAATGGTAAATTCTTTAGCAGCTAAATAGAGGGTGGTATAATTACCTTCACTGGCTTTTTTTTTTCTTTTTTGGTGGGGTAGGAGATGTCTTCTACCTTTAACCCTTGCTGGGAAGAATAGTCAAGAACCGTGGGACACCAGCTCCAAGAAGATACTCCTTGGTCCGATGGTGCAGGTACATGATCCAAGACATGAAACTCTCTGGCATTTTGACATCTGATCTGTGACCACTCTGTGCCCATCCTCGGTAGGATGCTGCTTGTTCCTGTCTTCACCTCATTTTGCAGTGCTGAAGTGGATGCTCCTCCAGTCTGTCGACCTGGTTTCTATCTAACCCAAGTTCACATTCAACTTCAAGAGGGGCAGAGTCCTCCCACTGAGGCCTACAGTCTCCCATTCTTCTCTCTTGCTGCTGCCTAAGGAGTGGCTAGAGAGTAAAGGGTTACTTACTTTCACAGGTGACCAGGGTGTTCTGTGCCCAGCAGAAGAGGTAAAAGTTGGGGGGGGGGGGGGCGGAGGTAATTGGTTTGAAACAGTTCTTATGACATCTAAGAAGAGATTTTTATCTACCTGTGCTTCAATGACTTTTAAGGATTTTTTTTTTTTGTACATTGATGTTTTATCTGCATTCATGTCTTGTGAGGGTGTTGGATCCCCTGGGACTGTGATTACAGACAGTGAGCTGCCATGTGGGTGCTGGGAACTGAACCCGGGTCTTCTGGAAAAACAGCCAGTGTTCTTAACTAATAAGCCATCTCTCCAGACAACTTTTAAGGATTTTTTAAGTTTATCAGTGAATTCTCCCAGTGACCTCGTCCAGTCTGGCCTATAGGCAAGAAAATTTTCTTGATTAATAGCTCACTATGGGCAGCACCATGGGTTGGTAAGTCTGAGTTGTATATGAAAGCAGGCTAAGCAAGGCAAGGAGAGCAAGCCAGTAAGCAGTAATCCTCCATTGCGTGTGCTTCTGTTTCTGCCTCTGGTTCCTGCCCTGACTTCCCTCAGTGGTGGATGGTAACATGGAAGGATAAGCCGAATAAACCCTTTCCTGGCTGAATTCCTTTTGGTCATTGTCTTTGTCACTGTTCTATTGTTGTAAAGAGACACCATGACCGAGGCAGCTCTTTTTTCTTTTTCTTTTTCCATTCCCCGCTCTTCCTCCCCCTCCCCTTCTACCCTCACCCATGGTCCCCATGGTCCCAGTTTATTCAGATCTTGTCTTTTTCTACTTCCCATGTAGATTAGATCCATGTATGTCTCTCTTAAGGTCCTCTTGGTTATCTGGGTTCTCTGGGGTTGTAGACTGTAGGCTGGTTTTTCTTTGCTTTATGTCTAAAATCCACTTATGAGTGAGTACATATTATTTTTGTCTTTCTGGGTCTGGGTTACCTCACTCAATTGTTTTTTCTAGATCCATCTATCTGCCTCCAAATTTCAAGAGGACGTTATTCTTTTACCGCTGTATAGTACTCCATTGTGTAAATGTACTACATTTTCTTTACCTACTCTTCAGTTGTGGGGCATCTAGGTTGTTTCTAGGCTCTGACTATTACAAATAATGCTACTATGAACATAGTTGAGCACATGTCCTTGTGGTATGATTAAGCATCCTTTGGGTATTGCTGGGTCTTGAGGCAGATTCTTCCCTAATTTTCTGAGAAATTGCCATATTAACTTTCAAAGCAGCTATAAGTTTCCACTCCCACCAGCAATGAAGAAGTGTTCCCTTTACCCCACATTCTCTCCAGCATAAGTTGTCATCAGTGTTTTTGGTCTTGGCCATTCTGAAAGGTGTAAGATGGAATCTCAGAGTTGTTTTGATTTTCATTTCTCTGATGGCCAAGGATGTTGAACATTTCCTTAAGTGTCTTTCAGCCACTTGAGATTTATCTATTGAGAATTCTCTGTTTAGGTTTATACCCCATTTTTGTGTCCCATTTTTTATTGAATTATTGGTCTTTCGATGTCCAGTGTCTTGAGTTCTTTGTATATTTTGGAGACCAGCTCTCTGTCTGATATGGGGTTGGTGAAGATCTTTTCCCATTCTGTAGGCTGCCAAGGCAACTCTTATAAGAGAAAACATTTAATTGGGGGCTTGATTACCATTCCAGTTCATTATCATCATGGGCGAGAGTATGGTGGAAGTAGTATCAGTAGCTGACAGCATATCCTGAGCAGGAGAGAGAGAGAGAGAGAGAGAGAGGGAGAGAGAGAGAGAGAGAGAGAAGAAGAAGAAGAAGAAGAAGAAGAAGAAGAAGAAGAAGAAGAGAAGAGAGAAGAAAGAAGAGACTGGGCTTGGCATGGGCTTTAGACACCTCAAATCCCTCCCCAAAACGACAAAGCTCACGAATAAGGCCACACTACCCCAACAAGATCACCTCTTAATCCTTCTCAAATAGTGTCACTCGCCATGGCTAAGCATTCAAAGGCATAAGCCTATGGGGGCATTTGTATTCAAACTACCACAGTATTTGATATCCTGGTATTTGATCATATCGATACGACCAAACTAGGACTTAAATAAATAAATGATGCTAAGGGCTAAAACACTGCACTAGAGAAAGAAGACAGGAACTGGTCACAGAAGGACGGAGGGAGAAGTGATGGATCGTAAGGAGGGTTACAGGTAACGGCTGGAGTACTCAGTAAAAGCAGGGATCTTGTCTCTCGTGTTTCTTTCTACAACCCTATGAATTGAACTGCTCCTGGCACACAGTATCATTTATATAGAGATGTTAAACAGTATCATTTATATAGAGATATTAAATAGTATCATTTATAGAGAGAACAGAAGCAGATCGGGCTAGAAGGTTTGTATTAAGAAGCAAGAACCAAATCGGAAGACCTGGTAAGGGAGACTTTTTCTTGTGTTGGTTTTTCGAGACTGGGTTTCTCTGTAGTTTTGGGGCCTGTCCTGGAACTAGCTCTTGTAGACTAGGTAGGCCTCGAACTCACAGAGATCTGCCTACCTCTGCCTCCTGAGTGCTGGGATTAAAGGCATGCGTCATTACTGCTTGGCTTTTTTCTTTTTCTTTTTTCTTTTTTTTGTGGGGGGGCTTTATATATTCAGCCAAGGTCCTGGAATTTTAGCCTGTGAGAACTAAAAGTCACAAGCAGAAGACAATGCAGGCAGGTTAGTGTCAAGAGGGACATCCCATTAGGCCTGGAGGCAGGAGGCTTCTGGATTTCTCAAACATAAAACATAACTCTCAATTGACTCACTTTGTCATAACACATATTATCCAATGTGGCTACAGTTTCTGAACCTACAGGTAGTAGAAGTGGTGGGTTCGGGGCCTGGATTCTGACACTTGTACCTCCATCATCCTCTCGGCAGCTGCCCCAATACAGGCCTTTCCTTGTTCTCAGCAGAAGGCTGAAAGAGTCCAGATAGCCAGACAGCAATGACCACAGACAGAAGTCAGCTATTAGGTACCTCTATGCATGGCTTTTTCTTTTCTCTTTTAAACAATACCAAACATTACCAGGAGCTTCCCAGCAGACACCCCATCCTATTGTGTCCATTGGTCATGAGATCATTACAAAACCAATCATTGTCAAGGGCATAAGATTACATACCTGGCTCTAAATAATAGATTTTTTTGTTTACATCAAGAGAGTCAGTGAATGGGAAAAGATCTTCATCAATTCCACATCTGACAGAGGTCTGACCTCCAAAATATACAAAGAACTCAAGAAATTGGTCATCAAAAGAACAAATAATCCAATTTTAAAAATGGGGTACAGACCTAAACAGAAAACTCTCAACAGATAAAACTCAAGTTGCTGAAAGACACTTAAGGAAATGTTCAACATCCTTAGTCATCAGAGAAATGCAACTCAAAACAAGTCTGAGATTCCATCTTACACCTGTAAGAATGGCCAAGATCAAAAACACTGATGACAACTTATGCTGGAGAGGATGTGGGGTAAATGGAACACTTCTGCATTGCTGGTGGGAGTGTAAACTGATACAGCCACTTTGGATATGAGTGTGGCAATTTCTCAGAAAATTAGGAAACAACCTTCCTCAAGACCCAATAATACCACTTTTGAGTATATACCCAAAGAAAGCCCAATCATACCACAAAGACATGTGCTCAACTATGTTTATAGCAGCATTGTTTGTCATAGCCAGAACCTGGAAACAACCTACATGCCCTTCGACCAAAGAATAGATAAGGAAAATGTGGTACGTTTACACAATGCAGTACTATGCAGCAGAAAAAAATAACAACATCTTGAATTTTGCAGGCAAATGGATGGAGCTAGAAAACATCATTTTGAGTGAGGTAACCCAAATCCAGAAAGACAAAAATCGTATAAAGCAAAGAAAAACCAGCCTACAAGTCACAATCCTAGAGAACCTAGACAATAAAGAGGACACTAAGAAAGACATACATTGATCTAATCTACATGGAAAGTAGAAAAAGACAAGATCTCCTGAGTAAATTGGGAACATGGGGACCATGGGTGAGGGTAGAAGGGATGGAGAGAGGAAGGGAGTGGAGCAGAGAAAAATACATAGCTCAATAAAATCAATAAAAATAAATCTAAAAAAAGAGAGTAGGTAATGATATATTACTACTTGAAGCCCTTAAGAGGCCCGAGATCCAGACCAGAGATGCTAGAAGCCTGACCAGTGATGGTAGAGGTTCGAAATAGAGGTGTGAAAACAGATTCCATGCTTGTTTAGAAAATAATGTTACTAGAATTTGGAGTTGAGTGTGTGTGGTGGTTAACACTGTCAGCTTGACAGTATCTAGGGTCACCTATGAGACAAACATCTGGACATGTCTGTAAAGGCATTTGAGACTGGATCAGCTGGGGCGGGAATACATTTGAATGGAGGTGGTAACATTTCATGCACTGTATGCAAAGAGGAAGATAAGTAGAGCATCAGTGTTCATCTCTCTCTTCTTCCTGACTGTAGATGTCACATGACCAGCTGCCTCATGCTTCTGCCACCAGGACTTACAGGTAGACTATAACCCCTTAATCCTGCCAACTGTGGGCTCAAATAAGCACTTTCTCCTTTAAGTTGCTTCTCAGCAACGGGGAGAATGAGCAATATAGTGTCAGAGAGGAGGAAAGCAAAGTGAGGAAGACTACCCTCTGATGTGGGATTCCTTTCTGGACGCAATGAATATGCTTTATTACCATTGGTTACTAAAGAAACTGTTTCAGCCAATGGCTTAGTAGAGTGAAGCCATGCAGGAAATCCAAACAGAGATAGAGAAAGAAGGCAGAGTCAGGGAGATGCCATATAGTCACCAAAGGAGAAAGACACCCAGTGGACCTTTACCAAAAAGCCACAGTCTCATACAGATAGATAAACATATTAAAAGAAATGGGTTAATTTAAATGTAAGAGTTAGCTAATAAGAAGCCTGAGATAATAGGCCAAGCAATGTTGTAATTAATATGGTCTCTGTGTGATTATCTGGGTCTGAGCAGTCAGGAAACAAACAAGCAGTCTCTATGTACAGCCCTCCTTCTCATTTCTGGCTTGGAAGACTGGATACCAGGGGTCACTAAACACACAGAGTATACAGCAAGGGGGTGGGTTTGGAGAAAGCCGGTTGGGGCTGGCTCAGTTAAAGAGCCTACATTAGGACAAAGATACCAGGCAATCAGTGAGCATCTTCCTAAGTCAACCATCATCCTAGAGCGCTGCTTCACAGTCATGGGTCTCAGGTTTTAGTAGAAACATTTGTAAATCTTTGAGAGACTCAAAACTGGAAAATTTAACAGCATGTTTTTTTTTAATAGTCTGGAGCCCAACAGACCTGTCCAACCTTCCCCCACTATCCCCTGAGGGCATTTCCATCTGTTGTGCCTGCTAAATTTTGGGGAAGAGGTAGGACAAGGAGATAGCCATCAAAGACTCACCAGCATCTATCAGGTGGTCCAGTCAGCTAGTGTGGAGTCATCCCTAGGGAGACGGTGCAGTAAGACAGCATAGGAAGGCATCGCTGCACTGGCTGGATGGAAAATTCTTGCAGGTAAGAGGAACAGAGTAAGTGGGGTGGAAAAAAGAGAGCTTGAAGTCTCAAGTGATCTCCCCAGGTTTAATTCAGTAGGAGTCTAAAGACCCAAGGATCCCAAGAGAAAGTGCTGGGGAGTTGGGCTGGGATGCTTCAGGGAGTCCTACTTCATGCCGGGGCAAAGGAAGGAGCCAGAGGGCAGCAGGCTGAAGACAGGATGACGGGAAAGTGAATACATCACGAATAGACCACCTGCGTCCGAGGGAGAACAAGGCTGGATGGGAGTTAGAGGGGGTGTGAGGGGAGGGGATGCTGACATCACCCTTTCCAGAAGAAAGAAGTTGGCAGTAGCAGGGCTCTAGAGAAGTGCAACAGAGGCGACAAACAGAAACGAGGCCAAGGGACGGTGCGAGGAGACGCAGAGGGTTGTGATGCATCGTTTAGGCAAGCAAGAAATAGCCAGATCCGCAAGGGTGTCACACGGGAAGGGACAGAGAAGCATGTTAAGAGATCTGATGGCTGTGACAATGGGATGGGAGAGCGGAGAGGCTAAAGGGGTTCAGCGTCCCTTTCTTTTTCCTTTTGAGATGAAGGCTAAAGTAAGAAAGGGAGTGTGGGCAGGTCTCCAGCTTAGAAAAAGAAAGGGTGTTGGGCAAAGCAAACCCTAGAGGCCAGCAAAGGGGAAGAACGGGCTGCAGTTTTGAGGTTCATGTTCCCCCTGGCACTGTTGTGAGTAGGGAGGGGAGGTGGCCACTGCCTCCCATGAAGGCTGGAGAGGGTCGGACAACTGCCCCAGGGCCTCCTCCAATGCACAGCCAAGCTTGAACACCCACTTTGGGTATTCCCTAAGCACAGCACACTCCAGACGCATCTGCCATGACTAAAATGGCCATCCGCACAGAGAATGCTATCTTGCAGAGCAAGTGGTTTCATGAAAGCTGGGGTGCATGGTCCATTACTGGGGCATCTATCCCTGAGGAGAGAATGAGTGGGCTCTGCCACACACAGCTGACACAGTGTCTCCTGTAGCCAAGGCCTCAAGCTTCCTTTAGGACATGTTTAACAAAGCAACTTTTGCAAATTACATTCACTCATTCATTCATTCATTCACTCATTTGTTCGTTCGTTTAGTGTATGCTTGTTTGTATGTATGGCCTTCTCCATTTTCCCACCCATATTTTAACGAACTTCCTGATCCAATAATTACCTGATTACCTCTTCTATGTCTTATTTATTTTATGATAAACTAATTATGAAGCAAAAGAAACAGGAAAAATTTTAACGTGGGGAAAGTGTGGACAAAATGTACTCTCTCAACACTAAGTGCTGCCGCAGTAACTAAAATTCCCAGGTCTCCAAAGTTCCCCAGATTTTAAAAATAATAGAAACCTGTGTATAGTCCTTGCCCTAGAAAAATCAATAACCTTTCATGGCTTCCAAACACGGGGACAGCAGGGGAGAACCCAGGCAGACGAGGTAGGCGTGCGGGCATTCTCTCACCTGCTTTGAATTACATGATTCAATCCAGCGCACATCTCCCCAGAGGGGATGTGGGATCTTCTTTAAAGAAAACGCTAAACACCCATCTGTCAGAAACAATATTGGTGTGCTAAGGTGTAGAGATGGAGAACGGAACAGACCCTCCCTTGAGGCTGCTGCCTGTGAGGACTGGTCCTGTCTCTGCCAGCTGCGTGTACTCATTACCCTGATCAAGGGCACACTGCACAGCAGACAAAGCCACCCACGCAGGGAACGTGGCAGTCGTGTCCTCATGAAGCTCACGCTCTTCTGGCAGAGCTGTTCGTAAGCATAATGGGGGGGATGGTTCTAAGCAGAGACTGCAGTTGTGGTACAGGGCTACGTCAAGCTCTGGTTGAAGGGACAAGCCTTTCGTGTCCCCAACCTTGCATCCTGTCTTACCCTGCAGACACATGTCACTCTACGAAATCACATCTGTGAGTTTGTCCGTGCATCCATCGCATATGCTGCCAGACGAGGAGCTCTCTGAAGACAAAGGTGGCCTGTCAGTCATGACAGATGCTCAGCGTCTAGAAAATGTGTGGCACGGGGTGGGAGCATGCTTCATGGACATCATGACTAGGAGGTGGTGGTGCACATCTTTAATCCCAGCACTTGGGAGGCAGAGACACGTGGATCTCTGTGAGTTCAAGGCCAGCCTGGTCTACAGAGAGAAACCCTGTCTCGTGGCAGGGGAAAAAATATAGCATGCATGGTTGGCACTTTTATGCTTTATCTAGTTAAGCATGTACATGTACCATGTCCAACCACTGAACTTAGGATAACATACATTACTTCATTTATGCCTCACAAAAACTCTTAGGGTGGGGAGATGATAGATTTTGATTGTCAATTTGAAAAAAATAAGAAACTCTTGGGTCAAATAAGGCATTTTGTACACTGTACTCCTATTTTCTGTGAGTGATCATGAAGATACGACATGTACCAGCTCTGACCACACAGATGAGCACAAAACCTAGGGGAAGGTGAACAACCAGATGGATGGGATTCCAGGCCCGCAGTGACTCTGCAGATGGAGGTGCCTCCCAGGCTGGGGTCATCTGCCGTGGTGAAAAGAAAATACAGAGCCAACAGGCTAGCAGCAGACAGCCAATCAGGTCGTCTACCACAGAAACCCCTGTGAGGGCAGTTTTGACGAAGATGACAGCCTCCAAAACATGAGGTGTGATCAAATTCTAGATGTAGTTTCCATATATAATTCAGTATATTTCTTCATAAATCCTTAGGGTATAAAGCAAAAAAAGCTGTCAAGGAGACCAACATTTTTAGCCTGAGTACCTGGCAGGATGGAGTAGCCATGAGCTGAGGTAAAAGAAACCTTGGGGCTAAGTCTGCCTTGGAAAAAGATCAGAAGTGAAATCCTGCAGGTGGAGCCAGATGTGGAGGTGCATGCCTGTGATCTCAGCATTTGGGAGGTGGAGATGGGATCGCCACAAGCTGGAAGTCAGCCTGATCTAGGCAGCAAGATCTAAACCAGTGTGGACTCCACAGTGAGGTTGTCTCAAAGAGCAAAAAGCTGGGCTGGGGAAATGGCTCAGTTCATAAAGTGCTGGCTGTTCCAGTATAGTGACCTGTTCCATGCCCAGGAACACTCATTTTCAAAAGCCAGACATGGAGACACGCATTTGTAAGCCCACTACTAGAGTAGGCAGACACAGGAGAATCCCTGGGACTCACCGAACAACCAGCCTAGCCTACTTGGCAGAGTTCTAGACCAGTATGAGACCATGTCTCAAAAGTGGAGTACATCCAAACCTTCCCATGTATGTGAGTGGTCATGTACAAGCACACATGCACAAACATACCTGTGCATCCCAACAAACAGATAAGAGCAGAGGTTAAAGGTTAAGGCTGCATGGGTTTGAAGTATTTGTTGGTTTGCTTGTAGACAGTTTCACTGTGTAGCTCCAGTTGGACTGGTCTCATTACACTAGCATCAGTATACAGCTCTGTGCTGTATAGATCAGGATGGCCTAAAACTTGTAGCAATCTTTGTACCTCTGTCTCCCAAGTGCTGAGATTCCAGGCATTCATCACCACACCCAGCAATACAACCTAGACTTGAAGCCTGACTCTGGCACTTCCAAGACTCTGCTCAAGTGATGTGGAGCCTCCTTGAGTTTGTGTTCTCACCTGTAAAGCAGAGGCTGCCTCACAGAGTTGATGGTCAAATGAAATACAAGAATTTCAGACTCTTACAATGTTTGAATTTTCCAAAGGGCCAAGAACATTTAAGACCAGGAAAAAAAAATCATAGCCCATCACCATGTCTGTTGATCCCATCTCAAATCTCACTGGATCCCCTCAAGATTTTCAAAGTGGAGACATGGTTCTAGGCTGCAGCCCCAGCCCTTTGGGGAACCACACATCTGGAGGACCATGCTCAGAATTCCTAATAATGAACACACTTCAGAGCACTGTATAATCAAAGGGAAAATTAAGAACCATGTAAAACAGGCCCCAATTCTGTCTCCTCTTCCAAATTTGATATCAGCACCCAAGGCAGGCACTGGGGGGTTGGACCACAAGTAGCTTAAATCCCATCCTCTCCCTTCACAGGTTCGGCTAACCCCTCAAGCCAAATAATCTTAAGCTAACCACACTCCCTAATTCTCCCACCACCCCAAACCAATGCAATCAGTTCCTAGATTATAAACTGTTGATTGTAGTTGGCTATTGTCAACCAGCTCCCAAATAAAGCCACAGAGACTTATTATTAATTATGAATGCTTGGCCTTAGGTTAGGCTCATCCCACTAGCTTTTTTTAACTTAATTTAACCTGTTTCTATTCATCTATGTTTTGCCTCCCAGCTTTTTACCTTTCTGTGTGTTCTACTTTGCCGTTTCTTCCAAGTCTGGCTGGCAAGCTGGAGTCTCCCTGCCATCTCCTTTTCCTTCTTCCTTTTCCTCTCCCCAGCCTAAATTCCTCCTCCTATTTATTCTCCTTGTCCAGAAGTTCCACCTATACCTCCTCACTTGCTATTGGCTGTTCAGCTTTTTATTAGACCAATCAAGTGCCTTAGGCAGTCAAGGTAACATAGCAACACATCCTTACATAATTAAACAAATGCAGCACATGTTTACATAGTTAAATGTTCTGCAACATAAACAAATGCAACGTGTCTTTACATAGTTAAGCAAATGCAACACATCTTTGCAAATATTCCTCAATGGTTCAGCTTTAGAGACTGACAGATACAAAACAAAGGTAAGTTGGAGCTATTCAAACCCATAAAATAGACATCAAAGTGGTTAGAAAGTCCTAGCTCTCAACATGGGATACAGTTAATGAAGAAAAACAGAAAGGGATAGTTCTGAGCAATGTTTTGGGGTATACTTCCCAGGTTCAGTTTTTCTCTTTTAAGAAATGAAAGTAATCCCAGCACTCGGGAGGCAGAGGTAGGCGGATCTCTGTGAGTTCGAGACCAGCCTGGTCTATAGAGCTAGTTCCAGGACAGGTTCCAAAGCCACAGAGAAACCCTATCTCAAAAAAAAAAAAAAAAAAAAAAAAAAAAAAAGAAATGAAAGTAATGTATGACAAGCACTTTAAATCCTTGAAAAAAGAAATTGAAGAAGACACCAGAAATGGAAAGATCTTCCATGCTCTTGGGTAGGTAGAATTAACATAGTAAAAATGGCAATCTTACCAAAAAGCAATCTACAGATTCAATGCAATGCCCATCAAAACCCCAGCAAAATTCTTCACAGACTTTGAAAGAATGGTACACAACTTCATTTGAAAAAGCAAAAAAATCCAGAATAGCCAAAACAATCCTGTACAATAAAAGAATTTCTAGAGGTATCATAATCCCTGACTTCAAACTCTACTACAGAGCTACAGTACTGAAAACAGCCTGGTACTACCATAAAAACAGACAGGAGGACCGATGGATCCAAACTGAAGACCCAGATATTAATCCACACACCTTCGAACACCTGATTTTTGACAAAGCAAAAAAAAATCAAATAAAAAAAGCATATTTAACAAACTGAATATCAACATGTAGAAGAATGAAAATAGATCAATGTCTATCACCATGCACCAAACTCAAGTCCAAATGGATCAAAGACCTCAACATAAAGCCAACCACACTGAACCTCATAGAAGAGAAAGTGGGAAGTACACTTGAATGCATTGGCACAGGAGACTACTACCTAAATATAACCCCAGTAGCACAAACACTGAGAGAAACAATTAATAAATGGGACCTCCTGAAACTGAAAAGCTTCTGTAAAGCAAAGGACACGGTCAACAAGACAAAACAACAGCCTACAGAATGGGAAAAGATCTTCACCCAACCCACATCAGACAGAGGTCTGATCTATAAAATATACAAAGAATTCAAGAAATTGGTCATCAAAAGAACAAATAATCCAATTTTAAAAATGGGGTACAAACATAAACAAAAAATTCTCAACAGACAAATCTCAAGTTGCTGAAAGACACTTAAGGAAATGTTCAACATCCTTAGTCATCAGAGAAATGCAAATCAAAATAACTCTGAGATTCCATCTTACACCTGTAAGAATGGCCAAGATCAAAATCACTGATGACAACTTATGCTGGAGAGGTTGTGGGGAAAAGGGGACACTTCTGCATTGCTGGTGGGAATGCAAGCTGGTACAGCTCCTTTGGATGTCAGTGTGGTGATTTCTCAGAAAATTAGGAAACAACCTTCAAGACCCAGTGATACCACTTTTGGGTTTATATCCAAAGGATGCTCACCCATGCCACAAGGACATGAACTCAACTATGTTCATAGCAGCATTGTTTGTCATAGCCAGAACCTGCAAACAACCTAAGTGCCCCTCGACCGAAGAATGAATAAGGAAAATGTGGTACATTTACAAAATGGAGTACTACACAGCTGGAAAAAAAATGACATCTTGAATTTTGCAGGCAAATGGATGGATCTAGAAAACATCATATTGAGTGAGGAAACCCAGACCTAGAAAGACAAACATCATATGTACTCACTCAGAAGTGATTTCTAAACATAAAGCAAAGAAAACCAGCCTACAAATCACAATCCCAGAGAACCTAGACAACAATGAGGACTTTAAGAGGGATATACATTGATCTAATCTACATGGGAAGTAGAAAAAAGGCAAGATTTCCTGAATAAATTGGGAGCATGGGGACCCTGAGAGAGGGTTGAAGGGGAGGGGAGATGCAGGGAGGGGAGCAGAGAAAAATGTTGAACTCAACAAAAATTAATAATATACATACATACAAATATATGCATATATGTATATATATATATGACTTTTCATGCTTTGTTCTTTACAAGTAAAACTGTGGGGTTGAGGGTTGATACTTAAAAAAGAAAGAAAGAAAGCCACAGAGAAAAATGAGTCAATAAAACAAGAGAGATGAAGGGTCACAGTCAGGAAGGAAGACAAATCCTATTTGCAGACAGCATGCTCATATACTTAACAGAACCTAGATGATGTCACTAAAACCCTCACAACCCAGTAAGTGCTTTCAACAAGGGAGCAGGATACAAAATTGTAGGGGAAGGCTGCTTGTTCATTCCCGGCTGCCCAGAACTGAAATAACCACTCAGAAACTACGTAATTTGTAATACTGTTTGGCCAATAGCTTAAGGATATTTTTAGCTAGCCCTTATATCTTAAATTAACCCATCTCCATTAGTATGTGTATCACCATGTGGCTGTGGCTTACCCAGTAAAGTTCTGTCTGGCGTCCAGCATCTGTCTCCAGCAGGACTACATGGCTTCTACCTCACTCCACCTACTTTCCATATATATATATGTCTTCCAGTCTTTCTATATTCTGTTAAGCCATTGGCCAAAAGCAGCTTCTTTATTAACCAATAAAAGCAACACATATACAGGAGGACTTCCCACATTCCAAAATCAGTACCTTCTTCTACACCAATAAGGACGTGGACAAGAACAAATTAAAGAAGGGATCCCATCCACGTAGCTTCATAAAGATAAAACACCTAGGAATACAACTAAGCAAGGAGGTTAAAGACCTCTGCTGTGAGACCTTTAAGACATTGAAAGAAATTAAAGATAACACTGAAAGATAGAAAGGCCTCCCGTGCTCATGAAGTGGTAAAATTAAAGCTGCAAAGAATAGCTATATTGTCTCAGGTGACCTGCAGCTTCAAACGCAATCCCCATCCAAAGTCTACTGACATTCTTCATAGAAGTAAAATAAGAAAGAGAAAAAAAAAAAACACTAAAACTCACACAGAGGCACAAAAGACCCCAAAGAGCCAAAGTAATGCTAAGTAGAAAGATCTGCTAGAGGCATCACAGAGCCTGACCTCAGAGGACACCACAGAGCCACAGTCTCTGAAACTGCATGGGGTAGCACAGAAAGACCTGCAGAGCAATGGGACAAAACAGAGGATCCAGAAATAACCGGATCACAGGGCTCCAACGTATCAAACTATACACTGGAAAAAAGACAACCTATTCAGGCAATGAGCCCGGGAAACCTGGATAGTCACCTGTGGAGTGAAACCAGACCTACAGCTCTCATCCTGCATAAACACAAAATGGGTCGAAGATACTTCTTAATGTGTCTGGGTGTAGTGGCACATGCCTTTAATCCTAGCATTCGGGTGGCAGAAGCAGGAAGAATTCTACGAGTTGGAAGACAACAGTTCTACAAGTAAGTTTCAAGACAGCCAGAAATACACAGAGCCAGTCTCTCTCTCTCTCTCTCTCTCTCTCTCTCTCTCTCTCTCTCTGTGTGTGTGTGTGTGTGTGTGTGTAAGAGTTTTTGTGTATCATGTGCATGCGGAGGTCTCAGAAGCCAGAAGAGGGTGCTGAGTCACCATGGCTGTTCTGGGGACCAAGCCCTGGTCTTCTGCAAAAGCAGCAAATGGTCTTTACTGCTGAGCCATCTCTCCAGCACCAGGTCAAAGACCTTTATGTAAGTCCTGAAACTTTGAAACTGCTAGAGGACAGTTTAAGAAATAACTGGGAACAAGCTGGGTGGTGGTGGCGCACACCTTTAATCCCAGCACTGGAGAGGCAGAGGCAGGCAGATCTCTGGGAGTTTGAGGCCAGGCTGATCTACAAGAGCTAGTTCCAGGACAGGCTTCCCCCGCCCCCACATACACAAAAAAGGGGGGAGGGAGGAGGGAGGAAGGAGGAAGGAGGAAGGAGGAAGGAGGAGGAAGGAAGGAAGGAAGGAAGGAAGGAAGGAAGGAAGGAAGGAAATAACAGGTAACAGACTTTCTGTCAAAGGATCCAAGAGCACAGAAAATAATGCCGAGAACTGACCATAGGGTTCCATGAGATTAAAACACTCCGCACAGCAAAGGAAGCCATGGGCAGAGTGAAAGCTTCACCATGAGACAATGTGAACGCAAACACAGCTCACACGCTCTCGCCACAAAGGGAAAAGGGACGGTTTATTTGAGAGCCATACATGGGCAGCCACGGCTCAGGAACACTGATTCAGGTCATACCAAATACTGTGTTCCAATCTGGTCGTGGTTTCATGAAGTTTTTATAGAAACAGAACATTAAAAAAAAAACATAAATTAAGGCAGTTTGTGAATGCACGGGTGGACACAGGGAGATGAGTAAGGCTGAAGTGGAGACACCTCTGTCATACACTCAGATCCTGGCTGATGCTCGGGGTGGATTTGTATATGCCAAAGGATTTACCTCACAGTCATGAGGATGTTGAGTCACGCGCAGAGGTGTTCAGTAAATGGCAATTGAGGGAGCTAAAGATAGCCCAAGATAATTTGGCTTCCAAAATCCAGCTCTCCGCAATCATGGTTTTAGTCTATCAATAGCCTTGTAGAGTTGGCACCAGCCCCCCCCCACCCCCGCACTGAACTTCAGCTCACAACACATAATTAACATCTAAAATATATCAAGAGCTGGAAAAAATTAAATAACAAAACTCAATCTAATGGTCTGGGGCACTCACTAGAAGGTTCTCGAAAGGAGAAACGCAAGTGGCCATCGGGGCCATGGCATGTGAAACTGCTTTAAGATTCCCTCTCAGCCCTGTGACAGTGGCTATTGTCACAAACACAAAGGACAGCTGCTGGATGTGGTCACTCAGGCCCTTAATCTCTGGAGGCAGAGGCAGAAGGAACACAGAATGGTCAGCCTAAGTGGCATTGGGAATTTCAGGCCAGCCAGGGCTATGCCGTGAGACCCTACCACAAACAAAATACAACACCCAGACAACAAATGTGGCTGAGGGAAGAGGAACTCTTACACAACACAAAACGGACAGGTCAGATTGTGAACTGCCACGGTCACTACAGAAGTCAATATGGAGTGCCATTAAAATTAAATTAAATTAAAAACCACACAAAACCAAACCAACAAACCCCAAAATTATTTGATCCAGTTATGCCATTCCCCAAAGACCCCCAAGTCATCACTAGCACATCCATGTTTGCTGATGCATGAGTCACAACAGCTAAGAAATGAAACCAGCCTAGACATCCACCAATGAATGGATAAAGAAAATGCGGTCTATAGAAACAGCGTGGTATCTACTTGTCACGTGCGTGCACAGGGACATGAAAGGAGGACATCAGGGGTCCACTTCCATCACTTTCTTGTATTTCCTTGTGATAGGGTCTCCCACGGAATCTGAGCTTGCGGATTTTGGGCTAGGGTCACAGTCAACAATTCCCAGGAAGCCTCCAAGCTTCACCTGCCTCCCTGAGCACTGGAGCTGCAAATAACTGCACCTAGCATTATATAGGGAATCCGACGTCAGGTCCCAAGCTTTGCACAGCAAATGCTGTTACACACTGAGCCATCTTCCATCCCTTCTATTTAGAGTGTTATGCACTGAGCCATCTCCCATCCCTTCTATTCAGAATGTACTATCCCACACAGATAGATTTCTATTAATACTGATGAAACGTGAAACTGGATAAGATGCTAAGAACCAAAAGAAGTAACAGGCAGGCAACCAGGGTCTTTTCTGTACAAGGCACTATTTCAATGACCTGAGGAGATACTAGGATGGAGTACAAGCAATTCACAAGTCCTATCTGGAGAGATACTGTTTCCTTGTAGATGAGATCTTGCCCTATCCTCAGCAAGGCTAGTTTGTGCTTCTCAGGGAAGGGATGAAAAAAATAGGGAGAAAATTTTCTTCAGAGTTTACACCCTGTTGGGAAATGAAAAGACTCTGGTAATTAACGCTCTGGATAAATACACCAAGGAGAACACAGCTACCTGATACGGCATTAGACAAAAGTCACATACACACACCAGTTGCGTCCCGCCCCCTACCTCCCCCACACCCTCTAGCACACCCCAGAGGCTTTGAATAGGATGAGCTACAGGGAAAGGGAAGCAGCAGGGAAGATTCTAGGCTTTCAGTGCCTTGAGTAGGCCAGGAGAGCCCCAGGAGTCTAAAGGAGAGAAGCAGCTCTACAGGAAAATGTGGACCAAGGCAGTGGTGGCCCACAGGTCCTGTAGACAGAGACTGGACTGGGTGATGTCCATTCTAGAAGATGCCATCTGAGAGATGTTCTCTGGGGAATCAATATACTAAGGGGCTGTGGAGATGAGAGTACTAGATCATGTAGCAGGGCTTTAAGACAGGTGGAAAAATCTGGCTTCCACAGGTAGGTAACGGGATCTCGAAAGATAACTCCGTGATAGGAGATGAACGAACGGTGCCTTCAGGACACACAGCAAGCAAAGAGGAGCTGGAGGAAAGAGAAGAAATGAATGAGAGGGCGGCAACCCAGACACAGGAAAGACTGAAAATGTAGCAGGAGTCACGGGGAGTGAGAGGGATGCTACACACAGATGGCAGGTGGTAGCATACTCCTATAGTCCCAGCACTCAAGACACTGAGGCAGGAGGATGGCAAGTTTGAGGCCAATCTGTGCAATACAGAGAGATCTTATTTCAAACTCTCTGCCAAAAAAAAGGAAAAAGAAATTATACATGTGAATATTACCTCAATAAAAAATAATGCCCTCTGAAACGTATATTAATCAATAGAAATTCTTTTGTAAATGCAGATTCTGAGCCATTGAGTGCTTGCTGCTTCATCTAGAGGACCAGATCCCAGCAGCCATGCCAGAGTTTCCAAAAGTCTGTAACTCCAGCTTTGGGGGATCTGATACCTTTTTCTGGTCTCCATGGGCATCTGCACACATAAGCACATGCCCATACACAGAAACACACATATGCATAATCAAGAATAAAATAAAACTGTTTTGAAACTGCAGATTCTGATTCAGGCAGTCTGGGCAGGGCACGGGATTCCAACAAAGCCTTCAGGGATGATGATGAGGACAACGACGGTGATGGTGGTAATGATGATGATGGTGGTGATGGTCAGGCAACCACAATCGAAAGCAGCTAATGACTAGAGCCGTGCCTCCCAGGAATGACATGCGCGTATCTAGTAGAATATACAAAGATTTTGTATAATGTATGCCTGTGGGAAGCAGCAAGCTACTAGTTAGGAAAAATTCCAGGTTAGGAGAGGTATTGTGGTTGCTTCCTCGCCTTAAAGCACGGTGCTGTGCTGAGGTCATTTACTCCTCGGACAACTTGACAGGGAGGTATGTGTGTTCTCCCCCACTGTCCCAGAGAGGACACTGTGGCTCAGAGAGGTGGGCCACACAGCTTAGGCTTATATGAGTAAGTACTAGAATCAGTGAACTCAGGTCTTCGTGGCCAGTGAGCAGCTCTGGCCAGTGTGCAGCAGGCTGGGGTATCTGCGTTCTGATTGCTCAGTGCTGCCTCTGCTACCATTTTTCCCCCTCACAGAGCTCAGCACAACATCTTTGCCAGTAGTATGGGAATTCGAATTCACTCAGTTCTGTTTTATAGATCTGGACGTGCATACCCATTTCCAAGAGGGCAAACTGAGGTTCATCAGAACTACATAGTCTGGATTCAATGTTCACATCTCCCTAACTCCAGATTCAAGCCCATCTGCCCTAATGCTCACTGAGGAGGAATTGCTAACACACAGACTTTGTCCCAAGGCTGAGTAACTTCACACCATTTGCGGCACACATGCCCCACCCCCGCCCCCCAACTCTGCTCTCGGTCTGGCGGACACATGCTAGAGTTTAAAACCAATCCAGAGTTTAACCTGTAATCTTGGTGTCAGTGGTGGCTAATAGCTGTCGTGTAATTGTAAGAAGTGCATCAGACCACGGGCAGGTGTAGACAAGCCACAAGAAGCATGTGCTATACATCCTGGTCTTCTGGAACTGTCCACCCCTAGATCATATATGAAATTGTATGCAGAATGCCGCAGAGCCTTCTTAAGACCAACCTTTGTTTCAGATGTCACAGCAAGGAAGATGCTATAAATAACTCACAGCAGCTAATCAATCGTTTTGCTTTGTTTTGTAGCCAAGACCTGTTCATATGGCACTAAACCAGTGCCTAAAATACTGTTATTTTGCAAGGAGAGCATTACAGAAACAAGGGATTACATGTAAGACAAATGGCGCTCCAGATTCCAGCCTCCATCCCCTTTCATGCTAAACGTGGTATTTTAAATCATGACTACTTTTCTCTTCCACCAGAGACCAGGTTCTCTGACCCCCCTTTCTTGTCAATCCCTACCGCTCTCTCCTCCTCCCCCTTCCTGGTTTCCTGGGTAATTTCTATGGATGCTTTGGCCTGCATGCTTCTCTTTCCTGCCTAGCACAACATGACGGGTAGAGCAAGATTCTCCTGTCTCCTCCAATGGAGACTCCGGGCCTTAACAAAGCCTGCCCATCTCACACAGGAGCTCACTGGGCAACACTCCAAAGAGGAGCTACAAGGCATCGACAAGGGATGGGTGGGACCCAGAAAGATCTCGAGCTCTGCTGTATGTCTGCTACCCTCTCCAGGAGACCGGTGAGGAAGTGCAGCGATGTGAAGTCACGCTTTATGACGGGGTGGGTTTAGCCCTCAGATTGGAGCAGAACTCTAACACCAGTGCTGGGTTGGGACTTCCCTGGGGTGGGGAGAGTGGGGGAGCAATGAACCATCTCCAATCAAGGACAGAAAAGGGGGGCGAAGGAAGTATGGAAGGAAGGAAGGAAGGAAGGAAGGAAGGAAGGAAGGAAGGGCTCCCATATAAATGTCAGTCAGTAAGTATATCCAGATCTCAGCTCAAATGGCTCCTCAGCCTACTGGGATGTTACCCTGACACACCAAGGATGACCATTTACTTCTTTTACCCCCCCCCCCCCACAAGACCAAAATATCTGGAGAGAACAGGAAAGAGAAGGTCCTCTAAGGCAATTGGGATCCTGATGCAATAGGGATCCTGGCTCTGGCCCCATACATGGAGACAGAGAGGTCCATCTAAGGCTTTGAGGGCCTTACAGTGACTTGAAATCTGCACAGGCCCCCCTTCATCATCCACACACAACACGTCGGGTGACCGCCCTGAGGAGCAGCTGCATTCCTTACTTCCGTGTCTAGAAGGGTCCCTGGGGGAGACAAAGGAGTTGAGCCATCCCAACTCAACCCCTTGGACAACACAAGCCTCTGTGTCTCTCAACTTCAAAACTCTTTGTTTATTCTTTCATAGCTTTATTAGGGCTTCGCTGAAAAACGAAACTATATATATTTACAGAGTCCCGGGTGATGATTTGATGTACGCACACGCTCGGTGAGACAAGGACCACGTTCGAGTCAGTGAACACAGCCATTACCCAACATGCTTTGCTCTCAGGGTAAGACTGCTCAGGGTCCATTCGCTCACCTTCGTCATAACAACACTGTCCATTGCCGTCATACCCCACTGCGCATTACACTTGTGAATCAGTCACCCAGAGCTGGGTGTGCCCACGCTTGAACCACATCTCCCCAGCTCTCACCCCCACTCAGAAACCCCAACAACTGCATTCTACTATTTCTCCTTTAATAAGGTCTCATGTAGCCCAGGCTGGCCTCAGACCTGATATCTTGAACCCCTGATGCTCCTGTCTCTACCTCCCTACTATTGAGACTGCAGGATTACACCAGCATGCCTGGCTTGTGCGCCACTGGGACTAAGACTCTGAATTTTCTCTAAGCCTTGAGTTTTGATTCCAGCTTTGCCCAAAGAACCTGAAGAAAAGTCGGCCTTCCTCTGCCTTCCTCCTTCCAGGGTATTTCAGGCAAGTGAAACCAGGTGGCCTGCCTTCGAGCCCGAGAGCACTGAAGCCCCCTCCCTGCTTCCCCCCACAGCTGCTAGCCTTTGTCTATCAAAATAAATTCCAAATCCTGTGTCACATCAAGACAGACTCACATATCAGCACATGTGGGGTGAGGCTGAAGGACGGACAGCAGGGGCACAGAGGGCTGAGGCACCAGCGGTTGTTTTCACGGAAGGACATGACCCCAGAGTCCCTGACATGCCACTCAAACCAAAACTCCACGGCACCTCTCTCCTTCCCTGCCTACCTCACTGTGACAGTTCCCCCCAGGGAAAGACTGCCTCTGCCCAACCACCTTCTAGTCACCCCCTCACGTTCCTGCCTCCAAAGAACACTTTGGTAGTTGCCACGGTGTTCGACGAAATGCTGCATACAGAATGTTTAAAAATAGTAACCAAAACCGAAATGTGTACCTTGAACAAATCATCCCAACAGATGGGACTTAGAGCATTTATTATCCTTCTCTGGTCTGGGACTTTTCAAGCACTCTGCTTGCAGCGGGCCAGGCCTGGAGAGTTTGATGGTGCCTCTCTGACCAATCACATACTAATGAAAAGACCTCGGTGGGTGGAGGCAGCAGCTTTGCGTATGGATTTTAATTACTGGGCCCTAGTTTTGCCAAGAAAACACAAAAGGCTTTTCTGGCTGGATGCTGAGGTGCAGAGGGAACACATGGGCCGGGAGGGTAGGAGTGTAACCCAGAGCAGGAAGCCCAGCAGACACCCCCCTCCACCCCCAGCTCCCCCCACCTCTGCAATCTCCCGCGAGGCCTGTGTACCAGCCTCATCCTAAGCCCTTCGTTCAATGTCTCAGGAACAAAGGACATTCTTAATAGACAAGGCACAGCCATCCTGGACTGCATATATCCCTGGACTGTCTCCGAATTGGCCATTTTTCCACCCCTGTGGCCTTCCCTTGATTTGAGACCAAAGCCCTTGTTGTCTCTTCCCCTACTCATAGGTCTCACCGATCCTGGGGTGGGGGACCTATAATTAACTTTCGGCTACCCAGAACTCATTCTTCTCTTTCCTAGTTAAGCCATCCTTGCCTGTATGCAAAGCTGAGGCAGGAGTATGCCTCAAAGCAGGAAGATGTGACCGAACTGTGACCAACCTGCACAATTAACCCCTCCTGCCCTGGTGTTTGTCTCAAGGATAGGTACTTGATCCAAGTCGGGCACCTGAACGAGGGGGCCAGTCCACACTTTTTGGGATGGGTCCGCCAGCCGCATGGCACGTTGGGCACCGACTCTCCTACCCGCAGCTTTAGCTGGCCTTCAGACACAGCAGGCTGTTGCTCAGTGCTCCCTGGCTGAAAACCTCAGTCAACACAAGTCAGCACTACCCACTGCACAATTGGGGAGACACGTTCTCTCTCCGAGTCAGGGTGAAAAGTATCGTTCACAGTTGTCATGGAGAGGAAGAGATCTGAAAAGAGGCATCTCAGGGGAGACAGAACTGAGAAAAGAAAGAAGGAAGCTACCAGAGTGGGCAGTTGTCCTGGTGAACAAGGCCATTCTGGAAAGAATCCACTCAGGACGTTTTTAAGGACTATAAAGTTAATAAGTTATTTTTGTGTTTGCATTGGCTCCATTTGGACTTCCTATCAATTTACAAATAAAGTCATCCTGTCTGGCAAAAATAAGATTGGAGGCAAGAGTGAAAATTGCACAGCCCTACAAGGACCACACTCGAGACAGCCTCCGAGGGGCCCCAGAGATCGCGGCCCAAGCCAAACATCGCAGAACTGGAAGAGCTGCTGGAGACAAAGCATCGGCCCCACCACCTTCGCCAGCTGGTCACGCACACGTGTGCACAGACGTCCCACAGCAGCCAAGTGACAAGTTCATCTTCTCGTTCGCTGTCTCATGTGTAGCTGGGGCTCCCTAAGGCCTTAGCTGTAGACTGAGCACTGTAGACCTCCCTAAGGCCTTAGCTGTAGACTGAGCACTGTAGACCTCCCTCTCAAATGTTCCCCTGATGAAAGCCTCTTCCCTTTCTTTGTATATGACTGGCACCTCTTCTGTCCCTTCCTGCACGGATGACCTCCACCTCCTGTGACAGTCTCTTTCATTGCCTTGTTTGATTGACACTTAGCAGCATCCCAGTTCCTCCTGCTCACAAGCCTGCCCTTTCCGTTGCTCAAAACCTTTTCTTCTTGAATCTATGCCTCCTACAGACATGGAAGAACTCTACACCACTTACCCCTGCATCCTTTAACTTCAGGACACCAGTCACCTGCCCATCCTTCTCCATTCTTCCTCTATTTTCACAAGTAGTTCAAATACATTAAAAACAACTTTAGCTTTTTTACACTCTGCCCACAAGTAACCCCCCCCCCCCACTTCTCTAAAATCAATTTCTCAGAATTTAGTAATCTTTATCTGGTTAATCAGGTGTTTCTTCCTATGGTTAGATCTCAGCTGCCTGAAATATTTTTAGTTTTTCAGAGACAGGGTTTCAGGCTGGCCTCCAACTCCTAGGGAAAAGCAATCCTGCCTTGGCCTCCCAAATGGCTGGAATGCGCCACCAAACCTAAGGTCCATGAACACTTCCTAAAGACTCAGAGTGGTCGTAGAAAGTGCATTTAATTGTCTATTTCCTGCAGACTCCTTAGGTGATATGCTCAGTTATTTTTGCTTCCTATGACTAAATTCCCCCATTTCTGTGACAGATTAATGCCATTTGCCAGCGTTTAATATTAGCCAAGATCTGGCAATTCACAGATGGCTAGCTTCATGCAAACGTGAAACAAGGGTACTACTCTCTGGAACCCAGCGTGCAGTTGGAAGCCCTCAAGAATGGCAATAATTATCTTTACATTCCTGTCAGAGCGTCTGGTGAATTTCCAGGTTGTTGGAGAAAGATCTGGATGAGACTCACAAACTTGTTTCCTGGTCCAGGTGAGACCGTATATTAGGCGGTTGAGCTAGGGAAGGGGCAGGGGTGATTCAGATATAAACAAGTGATACCTTTATCATATGAAGCCCCTTTTGCCAAACTCTGCAATTTCTCATGAGTAACATTTGATTGGCAGTGTCGTCTATTACCAGAAGTTATTCTGGGGTGAGAAACAGGATGAAAAAAAAAAATAGATAGGTATTTACATTAGGTCCAAATTCTAGGCTTCTCTTAATATCATGATTAACATGACTAGGTTATCTTCTCTACAGATCTTTCTTCGGAATATTCAGCTTCAAAATGACAATTTATCCTGGAGCAAACAATGTACCTTTCCCAGGCTGGCATCTTTACTCCACTGGGACCAACTTGCATACCCTCACACACCTCCACTGCCTCCTTTTCTCTCTGGCCAACACTGCATCTGCCATGATGACACTCTCCTTCCAAGAGTCTGAGATCTGGCTTCCGGAAAGGACAGGAGACCCAACCCTGCAAGGTATGGCTGTCGGCTCCCAGTGCATATTTAACTGCTGTAGAAGAGTCAGGAAAGAGCAGGGAGACCCCAACTCTTCACCGTCTTCTCTACCTAAGCTGAGATATTTGCTCGCTGGACATATATGCCTGGAGTCAAATAGCAGAACACTGTGTGACCTTCATGGCTCATTCAGAAAAGGTAGTGACCTGTCAAGTGTGTGTATGCCAATGTTTTGTTTGATCCATCACTCAGCCCATCTTGCAATGTCACCTTCCAAACAAGAATGGCTGCCTTAGCTTTGACCTGTGGCCCTGCTTTCCGAATGGTCAAAACCAAGAAGTGGACTTTCTCTAGCCCAGAAATTTTCAATCTGTCATCTATGGACCACCTGTAGCAGACTTTCTGGGGTAGCTAATAGAAAGGAAAGTCCCTCGACCTGCTCCAGTGTGGCCACTAAACACACTAAAACCTAAGGGACACTGATCTGAATTTCTTCAGTGTGCCCTCAGTCTAGAAAGGGTTGGGGTGGGAGTGGGGTCTTCTTCCTTATGCTTCATCGGCTCTCCTACGATCCCAGTGATCTCATGGGGTGCCTCTTCTTTTACCCCCAAGTCTCCCAGGCAACCTTTTTCCTAAAATAAGACGAGATTCAGGAACCCGGGTGCAGGGTTCCTGAATGACCGTGGGGAAATACTTGAAGCATGCACTGAAATCCTCCCAGAGAGAAGATCCAATGAGCCTTCAAGGAGACAAAATCAGGCTATGCTGGATCCTGATCCCTCCCATCTGTTCCATTTAGTCTTCATACTAAGGCCACACCCACATCAACACAGCATGGCCAGTGAATCCCACAAGAGCAGAGTGGGCTACCTAGCTCCACGCAAACTCATGCTTAATGAGAAGACAGCAGCTGGCAACCAGGGTGACAGCGACGTCAAACTCCTTCCTCCTCCTGTTCGGCCACCCCACACCCGTGCTGCGCAGTTTAATCCCCTTACTTGATCAACTCTTGCACCACAGTTTCCCTTTTGTGTGACTTTAGCCAAAATCCATTTGATTACAGCTATATTATTCAGTTTCTCTTTTGTGCCTTTATCTTTTCTGATTCATGAGGTGTAAAATGTCCTCCCTGGTCATAAGGGCACAATCTGTTTTGCTGAGACGTGACAATTAGAACCAAACCTACGAGCACTTGCCGTGAATGGCTCAATCTCTTCCCAGGTACTTCCTCACACAGGCCTCTTTTTCTTTCTCATTAATTTTATTTATTTATATGCATGTGGTTATTTAGCTTGCACACGTGTCTATGCACCACAGTCATGCCAGGTATCTATGTAGTTGAGAACAAGGTTCCAGAGCCCTGAGACCGGAGTTACAGACAGTTGTGAGCTACCACGTGTTGTAGGATCTTTTACTCTTTTGGCTTTTTGAGGGGCCCACCGACCAGCTCCCAAATAAATCACACGGATGCTTATTAGTACTTATGAATGCCCAGCCTTAGCATGGCTTGTTTCTTGCCAGCTTCTCTTATCTTAAATTATGCCGACTACCTTTTGCCTTTGGGCTTTTATCTTTCTCTGTTTCTGTATCCCTTACTTACTTCTTTCTCCATGACTTGCCGTGCAGCTGGGTGGCAGGGCTCTGGTGTCCTCCTCTCGTTCTCGTGCTCCTCTTTCTCTCCTTATACTCTGGCCTGCCAGCCCCGCCTATCCTTGCTTCATCTCTTTATTAGGGCCATCAGGTGTTTTAGACAGGCAACTCATCACAGCTTCACAGCTAGTCAACCGCAGCATAAACAAAAGTAACACACCTGAAAATAATAGTCCCCAATAGCCATGTGTGTACCGGGAATTGAACCTGGGTCCTCTGAAATAGCAGCTAGTGTTCTTATCAGGACCAGCTCTTTAGCCCCTCACTCAGTCCCCTTGAAGCTGAATGGACCAGGACCCCTAAGGATACCATACTCCTCAGTTGCTTACATCCCTGGTGTAAAATGATGTGGTATCTGCATGCATCCTTTCGTGCTATAAAATTTCTCATAATACCCAACATGAGGTAAATGCTACTAAATTATTATGCTGTCTTGTTTTAAAAATGACAAGGAAAAAGTTGGTGTGTTTTCAGTCTAGATTTAATTTTTCTCTGAATGTTTTCCATCCACAGTCATCTGAATCTGTGATGGTGGGAGCCATGGATACGGAGGGCTGACTGTACTATTTTTATCACCTCCAGAAAAGTGCTGAGGGCTGTCTGATCACAGGTCTGGAATCAAAACCCCCGGTACCCCTTCTCTCTGCCGCTGATGGTGATCTTTGCCACTGTGGTTATCTGGCACCACACAAGTAACTGTCCCTAAGTCCACACTCACAGCTGACCTAAGTCAAGCCACGACGAGAGTGGGCATGTGGTCAGCCTCACCACCCTGGGCTCCTGGTCCCTCGACCAACCCTCTGCCTTCTGCAGGCTTAGCTCGGCAGGCCCCTTGCCACATGGCTCCCCATATCTAGCCGACACTTCCTCTCAGAATAATGCATGCCGTCTTCATGTCTAGCTTTCTTCCGAGCATCCTTGCCACAACAAGTCAGGAGCTCATTTCCGCTAATACTGCCCCTACACGCCTCATCCACGCCATCTACCCGAAAGCCCAGCTTCACTCTCTTTCATCCTGCCCTCTGAGACGTGTCTCAGAGCATCCCGGGAGACTCACAGTCCCCACCACAGAATCTCCACATGGGCCTTTCACACAGCTCTTCCTTTGAAGCCCTCAAATCCCCCAGTGGACACTTGTCTCTCCTTGGTAACTCTGTGTGGACTTTATTTCCTTCAGTCTTTGTCCTGTCCTTTTCAAGCCAACCAAGATCCGGGCCAAGGGACAGGGTTCACTAATTGGCCTTGGCACGCCACGTGTTTCGCCATGACATGTGTCAGGCGGCCCACTTTATCGGGCTGGAGCCATCCCACCATGGTGGTGTCTCCATCCCAGGTCCTTAGGTGCTGGGACCGTGCCCCCACCCCAAGCCTAGCTGAACTCTGAGTGCTAAGTTGCCTTTTCCAGCTATCTCACTCTCCAGGCCTGCACATCTGGAACCATTCACAACGTGGTGGTTGAAATTTCCACTAATTCAAATGGAATGCTAGGGATGGAGGCCATGGGGAGGCCCTCGGCTTCCCTCAAGTCCAGGCAAGTCACTCTGCTGGAAGAAGAGCATGCGTCAACAAACATCCTAGAAAGGGCTCCCTAGAGCTGAGCCCCGATGGAGAAGCTCAGCTCTGAATACGGTGGCCCTGAGGTAAGGCTGCGGGTTAAACGCTGTCCCTTCACAATTCACCTTCTAAGAACAGGCGTGTGCGGCTGAAGAGGTGGCTCAGCTGCAGTCAGAGCACTCGGTCTTCCAGAGGATCAGAATTTAGTTCACTAACCTGTGCCAGGCAGTGCAAAACTGCCTGTAGCTCCAGCTTTTGGGTATGGGATGCTTCTGGCCTCCACGGGCACCTGCGCTCACGTGCACATACCCACATGCAGGCAAACACACCCACACATAATTTAAAATAATAAAAGGAACTACATACATCTTTTTGTTTTAAAAATAAGAAGGCATCTCCTCCTTCCCTCTTTTCTCCCACCCCCACTGCCCACTCCCCATCCCCGACCCCCGCATTATGAAGACACCATGAGAAGGTAACTGCTAGCTGGGAAGAGGACCCTCACTAAAACCCAACCACGTTGGCATTTGACCTTGGACATCCCAACCCCCAGCTGTGGGAACCAAAACCTCTGCAGCTGACACTGGGCCTGTGTTCTTTTGTTGCAGAGACCAAGCCTATGACACAGATAGCAAGCTCCAACATCCTCGCCCATTTTACATGGTTCATTGGTACGAACTAGAATCCAGACATATGACCTGCTTCGTCTGTTCAGTCACTGTGCCTAGAAAGGCCACAGGTATCGGGGAAGGCAGCAAGGAAACTGGGGAAGAAACACATAAAAATGATTCATCCTCCCAGCTTCCCAATAAACATAGAATGACCACTTTATATAATCATAAATTCTTTCCAAACAGCATACTTACCTGTTTGTAAATGCATGGAATGAAAACCTAGAAAGGTACACACTGAGCAGACAGCAAGGGTCATCTCCGGAGTAGACTGGGAAAGAGGAGGGGGGAAGATACAGGATGTTGATAAAGAGAGACTTTCGCTGACGTCAACTATTTAATGTGTTTGTCTATACAAGGAAAACCACGCAGTCTTGTATTCATCTGCTGAACAAAGAAGGGAACAGAAGCAGTATGAGGGACGTGGGGGGCCCGACTTTCCTGTGTCGTATGGCATCTCTTCTCTATCCCTTTCTCTAGGGCAGGAGAATGGAGAGTTTGGAGGTTCTGAGTGTTTGCCCACAAATGGTATCTCTCTAGAAGTTGGTGCTATGCTCATCACAGTAAGCGTGGCTTAGATACATATGTCCTGGTTAGTTTTGTTTGTTTTGGGTTTTGGGGGGTGGTCAACTTGACACAAACTAGAGTCACTTGAGAAGGGAGCTCCTCGACTGAGAAAACACCCCCACCAGATTAGCTTGTGGTGCATTTTTCTTAAATTACCGATTGATATGGGAGAGCCCAGCGCACTGTGGGCAGAGACCGCTGTGTAAGAAAGCATAGAGACACAGCCAGTAAGCAGCATCCCTCCATGGCCTCTGCCTCGGTTCCTGCCTTGAGTTCCTTTTGCCCCTTTAGTCACGATGCTTTGCCATGGTAACAGAAACCTAACTATGATGACAGTGTGCGGGTGTTCATGACTAAAGGATCTGGGGGAGGGGCAGAGCTCATAAAGAAGGTTCTGTGAGAGCCTGGCCAAGAAAGAGGGAAACTTCAGGAATCTAGTGTCTCTGGATAAGTGGGAACGTGGTACAAAGCAGGAAAGGAAGTCTGTATGGTTTCAAAGTTTAGATGGCTCGTGGGACTCTTGATGGAGCCTGGAAAGGATGCTGGAAGCAGAAACCAAGGTTCAGGACTTAAGAGGGAGATCATAACCCCTAGAGTGCATGTCTCTGTTCCTTCTGACCAACCAAGGCTCATGCAATCCCCTCAGAGATTCTGCCCTCCTACACTTAGACAGGGGTGTCTAAGGGGTGACTATGTCCCAGTGCCACACTGGGCCTCAGCAGAACATGAAGGCTGAGAGCACAGATTCTGGCTTCAGCCCAAATGCTGGTCCCATCACTTGGTAAGAGTTAAACAAAACCCACATGAATAGGAGGTAACCAGGTACAATCAAGTGACCTCACCCACACAGAAGGTATCACTCTAACTTCTAGAAACAATATACTTCCACGAACACTAGAGTTGATCTTGAGGTCCCAGACTACACAACAGAGACGGAAGGGAGCAGGCAGTCATTGTCTACCATACCCACCCCACCCCCAGGTCGGCAATCAGGCCCTAATTGCCATGCTGTTGGAAAAAGGTTTTATAGATTTCATTAAAGGCCCTAATTAGGTGACTTTAACCAAAGAAGTTATCCTCAGTGGGATCAACTCAAGTAGGCAGAGGGACTGAGCTCTTCCAAGGAAGGAAGGAAGGAAGGAAGGAAGGAAGGAAGGAAAGGAAGGAAGACAGGAAGGCAGGAAGGAAGACAGGAAGGCAGGAAGGCTAGCAGATGAACCCACAGACAGACTGACAGACTCCATCAGGCAGTGGGTTCCCTGTGGCTTTTCCCTTCCTTTCCCAAACATCCTCTCTCAGGCAGCTGTACATAGCCACAGCCACGCATCACGATCTTTTCTCTGTATATTCCAACCACTTCCCATCCAACTGCGCAGCCACCTAAGCCTCGTATAAGACAGTTCTCAGATATACAATCTCCCACGGTTTTGCCTCTCTAGCTGAGTCCTAACCGAGGCTGTTTCTCACAGATGTTGACTTGGGAGCAAAATAAAGCTACTTCCTCTTTTCCACATTCAATGTTGCAAAGTATCCAAGAGCTGGCACAAACAAAATCCAGTCGTCTCAATAGTTCTGACCTACAAAGTCACTGTGGACCTCAAATTAGTGACTCCAGCAATGCCGCTTCTGGGAGAAACTGCATTCATGCATGCATGCATGTAAGTGCTAGCCAAGTGCTCTACCACTGGCCTATATCCCCAGTGCCACTTCCGGAAGAAATATGAGTTAGGTCCTGTTAACTCCTGGGTGAAATAGGCCTCTAGAATGGTGGACAGGTCCTGCCTCATAAGGTAGGAGTGATATTCTCCTGCTGGGTAGCCATAAAAGTCACAAATATTCCTGGTGATGGAATCAGAACGATTGGAAGAAGGACTGGTAATGACGGCCCCCACTCAAGAAGCATTTACAGTGTGTCAGGCACAATTACAAATACTCTGACATCAAACATACGACACGGCTGGAGAAAAAACGTCCAAGGGAAATGACATTCTCCTAGGGTGCCAACAGCCTCAGTCTGCCCAAGATTGATGAGTGTCCCAGTCAACACAACAATGTTCAGTGTTAAACTCAGGAAATCTTTGGGAAACCAGAGCAGCTGGCCCGTTGGCTTAGGCTGGCCACACCAACGTGGGCCCAAAACCTCGCTGGTCCATCTGGGAAGAGTGGCAATGTCTTTGAATCTTAGTTTCCCCATTAATAAAAAGGGTTTAACCAGCAGTACCTACCACCTAAGAGCGTGGTGTGAGATCAGAGGGAGAAAGTCCTTGACACATCGCAGAGGTGTATCAAGAGATTAGAAAAGGTCAGAAATCATCCATCCCAGAAAACTCAAGTTCTCCCAATCGTAGCATCTCGGTGCTACAAAGTATTCAGTACATGTCCATCCTGGTGGCTGCAGCTGCGGGGAGGCAGAAGGAAGCCACAAAACAAAGGGTTCATTAAACTGGGCTAGACAGGAGAGGTAGAGAGAGGTGGACTGGGAGTCTGAGGCCAGCCTCAGCTAGATGATGAGTTTAAGGCCAGCCTGGGCCACGGAGCAGTCTGTCTCAAACAACAACAGAAGTTCCATCAGTCTTCAGCCATAAGAAAACCAACACAAAATGTATAAAACAACATTTTTTTTCAGATATTAGGCAAGTTTTTGGACAAAGCAAGCACAAGACAGGGATTCCCTGAGAAAGGAGGAAAACAAAAATTAAGTAGCACCCTGTCCAGAAAGGGGTCCAGGGCCACTGCAGGGAGGAGGGAGTAGGCAGGTCAATGGAGGAGCTTGCTCGGGGAAGCAATGGTTCCTACTCCACCCAACCAGACTAGAATGGCCTCCGAACACAGACAGTCTCGGGTACTGTCTCTCCACGCAGATCTTTCCCTGCTGAGCCCAAATTAACTCTGGCAAAATATTAGCAAACTTCTCCTTTAATACCAAGTATTTCCGGCTGTGGGTTACAGGGTCACTGCTGCAATGCCCAGAGCTCTGTTGCCAGAGCATTAAAGCGGCTACAAACAAGATGTCAACAGATAGCCGTAGTGTGTCCCAATAAAACTTTATTTCCCAACGCAGGTCGCTGGACTGTGGGGCATAGTGCAGTAACCTCTGGTTTAGATAAACACTACTCTAGACTTACCCTAACCGTGCTGAAAAGCAGGCTCACAGGGATCACACTAGTTCCAAGGAACTCGCTGCGTCCCAGACCAACAAAGTTCAAACAACAACTACGGAGATGCAAAAGTCCAGCATGCTCCAATACAGAACTCACAACATCCAAAGCCAGAGCTGTCAGCTCTGCAAAGAAGTGGAAGAACATAGCCCATAGTGAGAGAGAAGGCCGTCGAAGGGAGCAGACCCAGAAAGGCAGAGGCCAAGTAGAGAGTCGAAGTTTCATCATGATGAGATGTTTGATGGGGCTGGAAGGTCAATGAATAGCCGACAGACAAGCACACAGACACCAAGCGCACTTAAGATGAAGAGCTCCACAAAGATAAAGAGAAAGCAAGGCAGGGACAGAACAGGAAGTGGGAAAGGTCACATCTGCAAAGAAAAACAAAACAAACTGGGTAAGCCTCAGAGCCGGTTAGAGAAAACGGGTTGATGGGTTTAAAATCACAGTAGTGGAGCTACCAAGACGGCTGAGCGGGTAAAGGCACCTGCTGCCAAGTCCAGTGACCCAAGTTCAATCCTCCGGACACACACAATAAAAAGAGAGAACTGACTCTCCTGCAGGTTGTCTTATAAACACACACACACAGAGATAAACACATACACACACATATACAGATGCACAGATACACACACACTTTTTTTTGCACTTAATACTTTAGCTATGAAGTGAGCTCATTAGTCAGAGGTGAAATAGTGAGCAGGCCTACCTTCAAATTTCTGACCTCACTTCCCTCAATGATGGACTAGGAAAATGAAATAAATCCTTTTTTCCCTAAGCTGGGTTCGGTCATGAAATGAAACTAGGACACCATTAAAATATATTTTAAAATATCAAGCTATGACCATTAGGGAAAAAAAAGCAAATGGGCTTTTTGTTTTTGTTTTGGTGTGGTAGCACATGCCTTTAACCGCAACACTCAGGAGGCAGAGGCAGGCGGATCTCTGTGAGTTCGAGACCAGCCTGGTCTACAAGAGCTAGTTCCAGGACAGGCTCCAAAGCTACAGAGAAACCCTGTCTCAAAAAAACAAACGAACAAAAAACCAAATAAATAAATAATACAATTTCTAAGAATCATTTTTATTTTCTGTATGTGGGTCTTTTTCATGCACCACGTGCATGTCCAGTACCCACAGAATTCAGAAAATGAAGCTGAATCTTCTGCAACTAAAATTACAGACAGGTGTGAGCTGCCATGTGGTTACTTGGGGGAAAAAATCTAGTCCTCTACAAAAAGCACTCTTAACTCCTAAACCAACCAAAGTAATAGATCTTTTTCATAGGAGGATGAGGAGCAGCAACAGCTGGGCATGGTGACTCTGTCTGGAATCCCACTGCCTGGGACACAGATGCAGAAGGATCACCATTAATGTGATGTCAGCCTAGTCTACAAGTTCAGACCAGATAAGAACTGTGTGGTGAAACCCTACCCCAAAAACTAACTAAGTGGCTGGCAAGATGTCTCAGTGTATACAAGCACTGCTGTACCCACCCACAAAATGTACTGGTGTTCAAGATCCCTGCCTGGGATCATACGTGCATCTATAATCCCAGCATGCCTACAGTGAGATAGGAGGGAGACAGAATTAGCTAGACACTCAAGGGGAAGCTAGCCTGGAGCACCGAGTCCAGAAAAGCTGACCTCTGACCTCCACAGGTACTCTGTGACAGACACGTGAGTAGATGTGCCTGTACGCATACACACACACACACACACACACACACACACACACACAGAGAGAGAGAGAGAGAGAGAGAGAGAGAGAGAGAGAGAGAGAGACTTCAGAGTTCTACTACTGAATATACTCTCCACTTTGAGGTGGGATTTCTTTTTTTTATATATATATATTTTAATTTATTTATTTATTAAGGATTTCTGCCTCCTCCCAGCAACCGCCTCCCATTTCCCTCCCCCTCCCCCGATCAAGTCCCTCTCCCTCATCAGCTTGAAGAGCAATCAGAGTTCCCTGACCTGTGGGAAGTCCAAGGACCGCCCACCTCCATTCGGGTTAATAAGGTGAGCATCCAAACTGCCTAGGCTCCCCCAAAGCCAGCACGTGCAGTAGGATCAAAAACCCATTGCCATTGTTCTTGAGTTCTCAGTAGTCCTCATTGTCCGCTATGTTCAGCAAGTCCGGTTTTATCCCATGCTTTTTCAGACCAGGCCAGCTGGCCTTGGTGAATTCCCGATAGAACATCCCCATTGTCTCAGTGTGTGGGTGCACCCCTCGCGGTCCTGAGTTCCTTGCTCATGCTCCCTCTCCTTCTGCTCCTGATTTGGACCTTGAGATTTCTGTCCGGTGCTCCAATGTGGGTCTCTGTCTCTGTCTCCTTTCATCGCCTGATGAAGGTTAATATTCAGGAGGATGCCTATATGTTTTTCTTTGGGTTCACCTTCTTATTTAGCTTCTCTAGGATGGCGAATTATAAGCTCAATGTCCTTTATTTATGGCTAGAAACCAAATATGAGTGAGTACATCCCATGTTCCTCTTTTTGGGTCTGGCTTACCTCACTCAGGATAGTGTTTTCTATTTCCATCCATTTGTACGCAAAATTCAAGAAGTCCTTGTTTTTTACTGCTGAGTAATACTCTAATATGTATATATTCCATACTTTCTTCATCCATTCTTCCATTGAAGGGCATCTAGGTTGTTTCTAGGTTCTGGCTATTACAAACAATGCTGCTATGAACATAGTTGAGCATATACTTTTGTTGTACGATAGGACCTCTCTTGGGTATATTCTGAGGTGGGATTTCTCCGCTTGAATAGCTAAACAACAAACAAATAAACAAACAAACAAACCTTCTGAAAATTCTAAGTGTTGACAAGGATTTGGAGCAAGTAAAACACTGAAGACAAGGACACAAATAGTGACAAGGACTAACAATACAGATTGGCATCTTCTCTGCTCATTAGTTGTTTAGTTTTTCTTGAGACATCCTCACATAGTCCAGGCTAGTCTTAAACTCCATATCCTGACCCCACTTCCCAAGTGCTGAGATTCTATGCATATAAAACATCACACTGGCCTACTGACAACTTACCTGCGACCCAGGAATCCCGCTCCAGGGCATTTACCGGTAAGAAAGAAAACGTCTCTCTAGAGAGCCTCGGGTGTCAATGCTCTCAGCGTCTTCCTACCACTGAGAACTACTTACTTGTTTCTCAGTGGACAAGTTCATATTATAGTACATTCACACAATGGATTCACACAACACACAAAACACCACATTCAGTGAACTACACACACAGCAACACAGACGAACACCAAGAAGTATCAAGGGAACAAATCCAGCCCCAAAGCAGCAGACGGGGAGAAATGACAATTAAGATAGGGGCAGAAATCAATAAAACAGAAACAAACAACAGACCAGGCAACAGTGATGGCACTGGCCTTTAATCCCAGCACTCGGGAGGCAGAGGCTGGTGAATCTCTGTGAGTTTGAGGCCAGCCTGGTCTACAAAGTGAGTTCCAGGAAAGACAGGGCTACAGAGATAAACCTTGTCTCAAAAAAACAAAAACAAACAGACAAAAATGATTGTAATGCCTTAAGTATCTCAATAACGCTGACCCCACAAAAGTATATACTGGGGCTGAAGAGATGGAGAGATGGCTCAGCAGTCAAGAGCGCACAGCTCTTGCAGAGGACCCATGTGTGGCTCCCAGCACCCACATCAGGGAGCTCACAAGGTCCTGTCTAGGGATCTGACACCTCAGCACGGGGATAGAGCATCTTTACATGGGTGTGGGGGATATGCACTAAGGTCCTCAGGCTTATGTGGTAAGCACTTCACTGACTAAGCCATCTCTCTAGCCCGTTTTTCCCTTCCAAGACAGGATGTCTGTTTTTGTTGTATATTTTTGCATTTGCATGAGTGTGTGATATGTCTGTATGTTTGTGTGTATTTATATGTAGGTGTGTAGGTGCTCGTGTGTGCTTGTGCAGAGGCCTCATCTTGAGACTAGGTATATTCTTCAAATCTCTACCTCTGCAGGCATCTGCTCTCACATACCTATATCCATAACATATACATTATTCTTAAAAACAAAATAAAATAGACTGAAGTAATCAGTGAGGTCAAAGAAGACTGCAGGAGACTCCCTTAGGGAAAAACATTCCAACTTCTAAATTTAACCCATCTCCTAAGCATTTATTTTGGTTTACTTTTCCTAGTATGCATAATATGCTCATACATTAGCATACATATATAATTTATAAGAAAGTATTTAGACATTGAGATCTGTAGTCGGTTTTGTTTGTTTGTTTGTTTGTCTGTTTTGTTTTTCCTGCTGATAGAGACCCATTTAAAGCCCTTGGAGACTTCAGATTCCCCGTGGTTGGGCTTCGGCATGGTAGAAACAGAAGCCCAATGGTTAACAGTTCCTAAGATATGGCTAACAAGTCTGCTCCTTCAAGATGGAGAGGGAGGAAGAGCTTCAAGCCTGGGAAGAACCAAAGGAAGATAATTTTGGTTTTAAGATGAGTCATTTTAGTAAAGGCTAAAAAGAAAAGAATCAAAAACAAGAGTTGGGAGAAAATAAATAATGGGTTTGCAGCAGAAGATGGTCTGGGAGTCGCAATGAAGAGCTAAGCCGGAGACAGAGTTACGAAACTGGCAATGAGATGCGCATGTGGACACATCCAACATGTGTGGACACATCCAACAGAATTTGATGTGGCGTGTCCTCCTCTACCACTCTTCGCCCTCCATTTTAAGACAAGTCTCTCATGGAACCTGGAGCACAGTGGTTCAGCTAGGCTGGCTGGCCAGCAAGCCAAGAGGATCCACCTGTCTCTGCTCCCTCAGCACTGGGGTGACAGGCATAATCTAGCAGCTCTGCTCCTGCGTGGGTGGCACTCAGGTCTCTATGCCTCTGTGTGTGTATGCGTTCATACGTGCGTTGTAGGTGCATTTGTGTGCTTGCCCATGTGGAGGCTCAAAGTTGGCATCAGGTGTCTTCCTCAAATCACTCTCCACATCTGTGGGCATCTGGTCTCACACTCACATCCCCTTATGCACACACGCATGCACACACGTGTGCACGCACACACACGCAGACACAAACATAGATTTTTTTTAAAAAAATAAAGCGTATCAAAGTCAGCAATGCCTCTGCCTCCTCTGTAATAACCAGTGGGCCACACACCTACAAGCCTCCACATGCGTTCTAATCTGAATCTTTGGTCTCATACAAATGTAGCAGATGCTTTACCCACGGATCATCTCCCTGGCCCCAAGACTGGGTTTTGTTTTGCAGCTGATCTAAAATTCACAATCCTCTTGCCTCAACCTTCAGAGTGTTAGGCATGCACCATCACACCCGGTCATTAGAACATGAAAGATGAGAGGGGATGGCAGCTTAGACATAGTCTTCGTCTTCGGACCGGTCTGGCAAATCGCATTTGGAATGATTTGACTCTTCCACATCAAGGAGAAAGTAGCTAAGACTCTAGCATCTGTTGTCTTTGTGGCACGAGGACCCACATCACAGTCATCTGACCTGATCTCAGGTGCCCAGCAACAGTTAGCATGGAAGGAAATGCTCCAGCATCAAAAACCAAGCAAGGGGAAAGTGGTGGGGGACACGGAAACAAGAAAAGTGGTATCGGGCTCCTTGGTAACTCAGTGTAGACCAAGACTTCCATATTGTCTCTGGGGCTAATTTTGGCCCTAGTGGTCAGCACTAGCCTGGGTGTGGTGGCTGTGCGGGCAGGACCACCAGGGAGTACGGAAGTGAAGCTGGTGAATCAGGTTGAGATCTGACTCACCCAGGCCTTGAGAACGGGGACTCTGGGTCTGGTGGCCTCCTCTCTGAGCAGCACCAAGGCCTTCAGGGACATCATTAGTGGTTGTGAATGCTTGCCCAGCACCCTCACAGGATGGCTGCCAGGCCTGCCCACACGCCAGTTAGGTAATTATGTCCGACTTACCTCCTGCAGATTGAGGGAGCTAACAGGGACTCCTGGACTTAATCTCCTCTGAGCAAGGCAACAGCAAGGCCTTCAGGACCTACTTCCTCCTCAACAGTTTAGATTTTTCCCCTCTTTGCTTCTTGGTGCAGGAGAACCAGGCAGGATTGAGAAGAGGCCGGCTGGAGACCACTTTCTCACGTAGCTCCCCAATCTAAAGTGTCTTCTTCCGGAGAAATGAAGGCAGCCTCTCTAGTGAGTGCAGGCACCTCTGTGCTTTCTCCCTAATTGGTAGCAACCCTACCTCTGATTCAGAGGCTGTCAATTCCCCCCAGCTCTGGGGAGGGCACATCAGGTTTGCACCCCAATAGCTCAGGTAAAATGCTGTTTCAACAATGGAGTGCCCTGTGACCTAAGGAGTAAAGACCCAGTTTGGAGAGCTCTATGAAACCAGAGAAAGACACGTCCCATCTCTGCTCATGTCACTGAGAGCACAGAATACAGGCCTGAAGCACAGAATAACATATTTTTCCTCTAAAGATGAAATTAAATGACCCATATGCGAAGAATTGCCATGCGTTCTAAGGAACAACACTGCATCTAATTTCCCCATCAACCCTGTAAGTTATAAGTTCTCTTATGTGAAGCGAGATAAGATATTTCAAAGGTCGATAGTACTAGCCATGCTGCCTGGCTAGTAGCATTTAGGCCTTCTAGTTTCTTCGCTCATAAAATGGAGCTAAAGGAAGGCTCGCTCTCATACATTATCTAGCAGGTTAGTGAGCTGAACATGGAGAGAACGGAGAAGAACATAAATTTTAGCTATATCAATTCTTATCATTTCCAGTTAAAGAAAAAAACTGGGGATGAGAGTAAGTGGAAGGGCATATAATTAATATTTTGTAAAATCCTGGGTTCAATTCCCAAAACAACAAAATTAATTCACAAGGAAACCAAGCCTCATCTGTGGTGCTACAGCTGATGAGTGTGGACATAGAGCTTAGACCCGTGGCTGTTTCTAGCTCCAGGAACTTGTTCTTCACCATCAAACACACCCTCTTCTATACTCGCCACTTTAGGGGACACTATTTGAAAAGGAAAAAGCTGGGGGGAAAAATAGCCACGCTGGGAGAAAATAGGACCGTCCTAAAGAATTGTGTGCACACCTCTTACGCTGAAACCAGCCAAGCAAAAGCCAAATCTACAGTTGGTTTTCCATATTTAATCAAGAGAAATCCCTCCCATATCAACCCGGCTTGAACCAGAGTGAATCTCTTGTGATTAAAATCCTCTGCAGACTTGGGCAGTGTAGGAACTCAACTCTCATCCCCCCAAAATGCCCTTAACTCCTGGGCCTGACTAAGCCAAGAAAGACAGTCAGGAGAGAATAGATTCCAGGATTCTGCAAATAAAGCTTTTTCTCAGACCACATGTTCACTTCCCTCAAGCACCTTCTACATGCCAGACACTGTGTTGACACACTTCTGGGTGGGTTGGGCACAAGCCGCATAAGAATATCGGTAGGGTTTCTCCTGGGATACCAATTATAGCCACCTGCAGCCAGGAGCAGAAACCCAGTTCTCCAGCTCATCAGAACAGAAGTTTCTGGCAACTTGTGATCTGGGCCAGGTCTTTCCCCAACTCTGCATATTCATTGCTGCAGCTGGACGCTAGCTTGTCTTCAAATGGAAGAGGTAATGGGGAATTTCTGCACAGATTAAATTATTCATGTTCATCGAACTACATAAGCGGCATTCAATCTCTATCTCTGGACACAGCCTTTGCCCAGATCAAAGTATTCGATCGAGGTCCAAACAGGAAACGCAGATATAAAATGGGTGACTTAATATACCCAGACGAAGGCCTAGGCCAGCAAGGTGGCTTGCTCCATTTTCTCATCTAATCTACTCATAGAGAGCCTGTGTGTGTGCACACACGTGCGTGCATTTGTGCGTGTGTGTGTGTGTGTGTGTGTGTGTGTACGTGTATGTGTGTTGGGGTATTTGGGTTTTTTTTTTTTACATCACAAGTATTGTAGAAAATATACAGTGAAAACCCCAATGATTCCTCTGAGAATTCACTGCCCTCCCTCATCCCCTTTGATTCCCTTGCCTACTCTCCACAGCCTTTGAACTTCTGAAAAGACACTTTGAAGGCATGACAGAAAGCCGTTTTTCATTCATGCCCCTCTTTGATGATCTTGCTATTCATCGGAACCGTGGAGTCCACAGGATGTCGGTGGCGAGAGCTGAAAGTCAATACTGGCAAGGAAAGGCCCAGTGAGACAGCATGAGCCATTCTGGTCAACGGAACGGAAGACTAGAGGAGGATGGAGCAAGACGAGGGATGCAAGCAGAGTTTCTGGCCACTCTTGCATGTCTCATCTTCTTCAGAGTGGCCATTCATGAGACCAGGAGCAGTGCACAGCCTGAAGGGGCTTTGATGAGACACTTCCCCCTGCTCTGACCTCCAACCCTGGAGCTCTTTGTCTAGCCTCAGATTTCTGCCATGCCCACCTCCTGCTTGGGGAGAACGCATTAGGGGTTTGGATGTTTCCACCTTTCTCTAGGTTTCCAGTGAATGATTCATTCAGTTCTGGGTTAACATGATCCTTAGGAGGGGCAGGGGACTGTGTGCTGAGGAGGGAGGGAAGGAGGCAGACACTGAATAAATTACTGGAAGCAAAGGCTTTTATAGAGGACACTCAGGAAGCCTAAGGCCTTCAAAGCAGCAACACTGGTCCCAGACCTAGGGTTAGGGGTGCAGAAGCCAACGGAGCTGTGCAAACCCAGAGGGAAAATGCATCACTTTTTCTGAGATGCTGTGGGACTAGGGATGCTGAGATGAAGTTATGAGCACTGGGGATGGAAACACCTTCATGCAACCACAAATATTAGCTGCAACAGATTCTACTACTCCAGGGATTTTTTTTTAATGTCAGCAGGTAAAAGAACTCATCTGCTCACAGATATTTCCTGAGCCCTTGTCCTAAGCCCCGGGACGGTATTAGGGAGTAACAGATGAAGTATCTGCCTTTGCCAAGAGTTAAGTTAAATGTAGAGCTTTACTCGCTATGTGTAACTATAAACTGCGGCATATGTCTTGAAGGATATTATGAATCCAAGCACAACAGCATTTGCATATGGACAGCAAGGAAATGCAGGTAAAAAGGGGGACATTTAAGCTCAGACCTGAAATGGGGAAGGAGCTAAAAGGCACAGCAGGAATAGCATAATATAAACTGGGGGCTGGGGGCGAGGGTAGACAGCATGTTATGCAAAAGAAACAGGACAGAAAACAGTATAGTTAAAGTGACACAGACTGAAGGCAACAGTGTAAGCAGAGGGCCCATCAGACACAGACTCAAACAATATGTACTGAGCCCCCACGACACCCAGATACAGTTCTGCGAACACAGCAGTGAACTTGGCACACAAGGTCCCTGGCCTCCTGGAGTTTATGCTCCAGGTTCCCTAGTCGGGAACCAGATATCAGCAGAGCCACTGATAGCTCAAATTAAAAAGATTCAGTGAGGGCAGGGACGGTCCCACTTCACACACTCATTGGGAAGTCCATAGTACAAGCCTCCAGACTCAAAAAGGACAACACCGCTATTCCTTAACTTCCCAGATACATGCTAGACAGATACCACCCATGGGAATACAGCAGATGACAGGTTAGCCCGAGTCGGACTAAGAGATCCATCCCCAATGATTGGAATCTGGCCTCCCCAGGGCAAGGTCTGGAAGTGTGCAGTGGCCCCTCTATGGGCCAATGGAAGCTCTGAAAATCGCTTTAGCAGACAGTTTGAGGCATGGGGTTTTTAAGTCCAACAATCTGGCTTTCTTCTCCCAGTCTCGCTACTCATTGCCTGGGCCCAGCACCCAATCTTTCTGCTCCCCGGCTCCTTTGACCTGTAAGTTCAAGGTGTCTAGAACTTCACTCCAGAGAAGCTGTGCGGATTAGAAGGTTGAGGGCGTAGGGGATGCCTGGTGTGGTGAGGGTACCCTGAGAACGCTAACTTAGCATCTGCTACCGTGGCTGATATAGTCTATCCCGACTGGAGGCGCCTACTTTAATGTAATTTTCATAAATCACACAATTACAAGTTGGACAATTGAGCACCATTCGCAACCCTCTCCCCTTTCTTCATCCACTGCCAGGGAAGCCAAGGCATAGCTCAGCATCCACCCGGCATAACCCCAGCACTTCAAAGTCACGAATGCTCATTTCTGAGAACAGTGTAGCAACCACAGGAAGCATGCTGCAGCAGGGAACAACTGGCTGTATGAGTCCCACAGGACTCGCTCGGAAATATCTTCCATTCAGAAAGACTTTGTGAATTTTCCATTGCAAATATTTAATATCGAATTGGGTTCTCTCTTCCGCCTCTGCCAGTGGAGTGCTCAAAATAATTTTAATATTAGCCGAAGCCAGGGAAAATTAGGAAAATAAATCTGAAAGTTTTCCTCCCCTCACCCCCATCTCCTCCTCTCTCCCCATCCATAACATATCACAGTGCCCAAATTCAATGATGTGAAATCAAGCACGTGGAAAAGTCACTTGTACAACAGATGACACCGCTCACAGGCTGGCCGTACTGTTTCCACCTGAGGGTTCTAGGCTACTCCGAGAGTCCGTACGCTTCAGTTTCTTGCTCCCTAAGAAGAGAAGATGAAACTGGGCAATGGTGAAGCACACCTTAAATCCCAGCACTCGGGAGGAAGAGGTAGGTGGCTCTCCATGAGCTCGAGGTCAGCCTAATGTGAGCATCAGAAGTCCAAGAAGAAATACATTCTCAGTCAGGGCTGGAGTGAGCAGGCTTTGCGTCTTCCCTCAAAGCAAAGATGGAAGGAAAGATGTATGTAAACTTGAATCTACCAGAGACCAAACTGAACTGCATTTAAATGACATGTTCTTTTTTGTATTTGTTTGTTTATTTGGGGGGGGAGTGTATGCACAGGCCAAAGGACAACTTGCAAAAATTGGTTCTCTCCTTCTACTTGGTCAGACCCTGGGATCGAACTCCGGTCTTCTGACTTGGCAGCAAGCACCTTTACCCACTCAGCCATCTCACTAGCCTTTTGAATAGCACTTAAAACTGCTTCCCTTAGTTCTTGGGACTCCGATCCCCACATCAGAGTCAACAACAGATCACAGTCCTAAACTTAACTTGTACATTCAATAACCTCTCTAGAGTGTGCACTCTTCCCTTTTCCCTCTACGCATGGAGGAAGGGGAAGTCTCAGGACTCCTGCAGCTTTCAGCCAGGGAGGAAGATTAAACCATAATGTCACAAATAGCAGTGATTCGGGAAAGGAAATAGAGGGGGCGGGGAGAAAACGAGGGGCTGAGACATGCCTCAGAAGTAGGGGTGAGTGTGTGCATGTGTGTATGTATTGTGTGTGTATGTGTCGTGTGTGTATGTCTGTTGTGTGTGTATGTGTGTTGTGTGTGTATGTGTTGTGTGTGTATGTGTCGTGTGTGTATGTCTGTTGTGTGTGTATGTGTCGTGTGTGTATGTGTGTTGTGTGTATGTGTATGTGTTGTATGTGTATGTGTCGTGTGTGTATGTGTGTTGTGTGTATATGTGTATGTGTTGTGTGTGTATGTGTGTGTGTGTGTATGTGTTCCTCTCCCTCTGTCACACACCTACAGGTTCTTTACTCAGAAAAAATTAGACCTAGTGCCAAAAGGTGACTAAGAGTCTTCCCATCTATGCAGTCTCTGCTCTTCCCTGAACCCGTGTAGAAGCTGGCAGGATACAGACTCGGCGTACACTCCCAGTCGCTTCTCTTCACTACGCCCATGTGAAAGCTGGCAGGATACAGACTCCGCGTAGACTCTCACAGATGCCCCAGTACACTACCAGAAACATATGGGTTTTGCTGGAACCACCACAGTCTAAAAACAATCATGGTAGCAATCACAGTTTCATGAACACACTCCATACCAGGCCCAGGGTAGGGGCCTCCTCTGTGTCCCTCTCATAATCTCTGCACCATGGAGATGAGGATGCTGTTAGCACATCTGCATTTTATTAATAGGAAAACTCAGCCCAGAGAGGGCAAGCCCTGCTCTGCCTGGCTCATAGGTGGGGCAAAGCTATGTGGGTCAAAAACATCTCCCCACCACCACCACCAAATACACAGCTTCCCTGTGCTCTATGGGGACATAGTGTTTCCCCTCATTTACACTGGGATGCTAAACTTGTCATCTGAAGAAATGAAGACATTCAGATGACACACCTGCACCGGCCCAAGTACTGCTAAACTCAAGACAACTTTTGTTTGACCTGAGGCTACTTTTCTTAATGATTTATTTCTACTTTATGTGCATTGGTGTTTCTACAGACAGTTGTGAAATGCCGTGTGGCTGCTGGGAACTGAACCTGGGTCCTCTGGAAGACCAGGCAGTGTTCTTAACCATCTCTCTAGCACCAACACAAGGCAATTTTTAAACAAGGATTTGTTGCTGACATTTAAAAATTGAAAGAGTTTACAACTGAGAATATGGCCTAATGATAGAGCACTTGTCTAGCTTATACAAGACTCTAAGCTCAATCCTAGCACAAAAAATAAATAAAATAAGAGAGAAAGAATAACCATGAATTAACATATAAATCTAAACACCTGATTTCTTTTTAAAAGTATTACAGAAACCAGTGAGAGGGCTCAATGGATAAGGACACTGGCTCCCAACCAAGCCTGATGACCTCAGTTCAATCCCCAGGACCCACATGGTAGAAAGAGAAAACTGACTCCAGCAAGCTGTCCTCTGCCATGCCTCTGAAATAAATAAACAAAAGTTAAATATCATAAATTACTGGGGCTGAGAATGTAGCTTGGTTGGTAGAGTGCTTGCCTAGCATGCACAAAGCCCCAGGTTCAATTCCAAGCACTACACAAAATTAAGAATGGTGGCACACTCTTCTAATCCTAGTACTCAAGACAGAAGTCTCATTCAGGTCATCCTCAGCTACATAGCTAGTTCAAGGCCAGCATGGGATATATGAACCATGTCTCACAAAAAGATGGGGGGGGCACAGGGTGATTATCACCAGCTGTGATGACCTATAACTATATTCCCTGATATTCAAGGAAGCTAAGGAAGGAAGAGCCCAAGAGTTCAAAGTCTGCTGTGGGAAGTCCTTCTGTATATGTGTTGTTTTTATTGGTTAATAAATAAAGAAGCTGCTTTCGGCCAATGGCTTAACAGACTAGAGCTAGGTGGGAAAACTAAACTGAATGCTGGGAGAAAGAAGGAGGAGTAAAAGGGAAGACATATAGCTGTTGCCTGAGACAGACACACCAGAACCTTACTGGTAAGCCACAGCCACGTGGAGATATACAGATTAATAGAAATGGATGAACCAAAGATACAAGAGCTAGCTATCAATATGCTTAAGTGATTGGCCAAGCAGTAATTTTAAAAATATAGTTTTTATGTGATTATTTCAGGGCTGAGCAGCCGGAAACAAGTAGTCTTCCCTACTACACACTGGTGTACCAAAGAAGTCAACTATATCCATGTAAAACCTAAAAAAGCTTAAAAAGGAATTCTAGACACAAAGAACAGAGTTAAGCATGGCTTTTTGGTAGCAGCATTTTCTCGAGCGGGCTCTGGTAGATGATTCTTTTAAGAGAAGGCTTATTGACTCAGTGGTAGCAGCAAAAACTATAAGTCCTTTAAGAGGCTTCCTGGTTCCTCAGCACAAATGGCTCTGCCTCTTTTGGGAGGTCTAACTATGGAGCATTTAAATGGGGTCTGCAACTTGCTTAATGGCAACATAGACCTGCTGTGTGCCTAAATGAAGTAATGTACATGGCTCTCAGAGGCAACGAGCATGCCTCTGCCATGTTGGACTAGGCGAAACAAGCAGGCAGGGCTAAGTTGGCCCTAGCCACACCTGCCTAGCATTTTTTAAAAAGGCACTTCTGGTCAGAAAATAATTACAGATACACAATAAAGAGATTCAGATAAACAAGACCTCTAAATGGGTCACAGTATTAGATTAAATATATAGGCTTGGTAGAGAGAAGAAAACAAATATAGAGAGTTATGCAAAGAAGTAAATCATTTAAAAAAAACAAAGTCTTTAAAGAGACAGAGTACAGACAGTCATAGATTAAAAGGAGTAAAGAAAAATAAGCTTCATAAAGATGGTATATACATAGAGAATGTGGATTATGTATATTATTGTATTTTCTTTCAATTTTTTTGACTGTGAAGGAGCTAAGTACAATGAGACATTTCACTGTATAGGCTGCTAAGCCTATATATATGTGTGTGTGTGTGTGTGTGTGTGTGTTATCTATATTATTATAACATATATATTTTAACGGTATCTTGGCTACAAAATTTGGATCTAAGAATTTGTAGCTTTAGAAAAGATATTCTTCTTTTGTTTCCACAGAGGATAAGAACCAGAGGATTGCTTCCAGACTAATGTAGTTTGATGGACCAAGAAGACCACCCCAAAAGGTCACTGTGAACACCCCCAAAAAATTACTTCACCCAAAAAAAGCAAAAAGCAGTTTGGAGAAAACTATGCTCAAATTCCCAAATATTGTTTATAAATGTCTGTAAACGTTTATATTTAAAGGGGGATATGCAATAGAGATTTGCATTGGTATGGATCTTGGTTTATTGATACAAGTTTTAAAATCATTTTTGTTTTATAAATATATTTCTGCTCTTGATTAAGGTATTATGTTTGTGTAGCTCATTTAAAATATAATGTATAATTAAGAAATATAGGTTAATAGATAATCATCTATAATAGTCAAGCTTGTAATCATGTTAGTTATGTTTTCTAGATATATAGAAATATATTTCAGTTAGATAGGTATTCTTCAAATCTTTCAGAGACCTTCAGAATATGGCATCTAAAATGTTTTAAAAACTTAGGAACTTAGGTAATATTATATCCTTCTGGAGTCTTTGATGGAGTTGAAGAATAGATTGTAATAATTAGTTTTCCTTAGTTATAAGAAAAGATAAAGTAGATATAAATATTCTAACTGTAATTCTTGCTTGATACCTGTCTTGGTATATGTAATCTTACTATGTTAAAGTTAAAACCTTCTTTTTATTTAGACAGAAAAGAAGAGGTGATGTGAAAAGTCCTTCTGTATATGTGTTGTTTTTATTGGTTAATTAATAAAGAAACTGTTTTGGCCTGTGATAGGGCAGAATAAAGGTAGGCAGGAAAACTAAACTGAATGCTGGGAGAAAGAAGGTGGAGTCAGGGGGACACCACAGAGCTGCCAGAGGAGAGAAACACAAGTTGCTAGCTGGAACCTTGCCAGTAGGCCACAAACCTCATGGCAAAACATAAAATAATAGAGATGGGTTAATTTAAGAATAAGAGTGAGATAGAAATATGGATAAGCTAACAGGCCAGGCAGTGTTGTAATTAATACTGCTTCTGTATGAATATTTTGGGTCAGGGCAGCGGGGAACAAACAAACAGCTTCCCCCTACAATCTGGACACCATAGAGAGACCTGGTCTAAAATCAGACATATATGTGGGAGGGGTGAGAGGCGAGAAAGAGATTTGAGAGATGAGTCAACAGATAAACATACTTGCCACCAAGCCTGACCAGTCCAATCCCCAGATCTACATGGTGGAAGGAGAGAGCTGATGACTGAAACTTGTCTTTAATGTGTGCACATGTATGTGATGTGTCCACATTTAATGTGCACACACTGTCTTAGTTACAGTTCTATTGAAGTGAAGAGACTTCATGACCAAGGCAACTCTTATAAAAGAAATTACTTCATTGGGAGTTTGCTTACACTTTCAGAGGCTTTGTCTTTGGTCATGAGGGCAGGAAGCAGACAGGCATGGCACTAGAGCAGTAGTTGAGAGCTTTCTATCCTGATCCACAGGTAGCCAGCAGAGAGAAAGACTAAGCCTGGCATAGGCTTTTGAAATATCAAAGCCCATATCACCCCCAGTGATACACTTCCTCCAAGAAGGTCACACCTCCTAATCCTTCCCAAACAGTTCCACTAACTGTGGAGCAAGCATTCAAACAAATGAGTCTATGGATACCATCCTCATTCAAACCACCACACACATACAATGAACAAATAAATGTAACTAGAAAAGAAAATCAAAACACATACAGATCCTCTGTTGCCATTGGTTGCAGATCATCACAAAGCCACAGTGCCTTGAGCTGAGACTCTGCCTCAGGAAAAAGGTAGAAGAGAAGGGCAAACGACCTGAGACTATCTTCTGACCTCCACATGTATGCTATGGCCCTCTTACACCCTTGCACACAAACATGCATACACATCACACACACACACATAAAAATAAATACTTTAAAAATTAAAACTCATCACACTGATTTTATTGCCTGTTTGTATGTCCATTCCTGGGACATACCCTCTGTGAGAGCAGGAACTGGGTGGTCAAGGCTGAGCCTACTCCTAGCTCACAGAAGATGAGGCTACAACTGGCTTTGACCTTTGTTGAAATAGCTAGCTTAACCATTCTCAAGTCCATCCAATGCCCCTCCATACACTCCAGTACTCACTCTGTGGGTCTGTGCAAGAGCCCTCGGCCCCAAGACCCAAACCTTGGATGACTCCTGGGAGACAGGCAGCTCCAGTGGGGGGAAAATGTCTCCAGTGAAACTTTTCTTCTGCCTTGGGAGAAGTATCCTGTGCCACTGTTTTCCCATCTTGTGCTGGTATCGACCCTGGGCCCAGCTACCCACTAAAATAGTACTTGGCCTCACTGCCAAGAGAGGCACAACACACCCTCTATTAAACAGTAACAGAACACTCACTGGGAACCCCACCCAGCCTGCAGTTCAGGGCCAGCTTTAGAGTCTCATCAGGGTAGGACAAGAACAACAGGCAGGAGGAGGAGATTTCGGGGGCTGAAAAATCCTTTAGATTCAGGATTTGACTGTAGGGTTTGTTTTGTTTCCCGTTCAGTACTAGGGATTGAACCTGGGGCTTCATGCATGCTAGGTAAGGAGATTTTTTCCAATGCCCCAGACCTTCCTAAAAAACAAGTATCTCTATTGGTATCCAGGATGGAAATGGCAATTTCATGCGGTGAGGAGAAAAAAATGTGGCTTTCTAGTCAGAAAATGAACTAGCTGAGGCATTTTAACTTCTGAGAGCCACCACGCTATCCTCCATGGACTGTGGCCTCTCATTATCCACAAAGGAGATTGCCCAATACCCTCAGTGGATACCTGAACCCACAGGTAAGCTTCAATTCATATACATACAATGGCGTCCCCCATCTTCCCACCTATAATAGTGCTTTATCTTTAAGCCAGGCAAAGTAACATATAAAGAAAAGCAGCAGAAGCAGAACTATAACCATGCCCTTCAATAAAAGTAACTAAAAGCGTAATTTGCTTATTTCTAGAATGGTCCATCTGTTACTTGTGAACTTGTAGAAGGAGCTGCGGGCAGGCCTGATTTTCGTCCCACCCGGCTCCATGGTTAGCTTTATACCCGAAATAACAACACGGAAATTGTATTCTTTTAAACACTGCCTGGCCCGTTATATCTAGCCTCTTCTTGGCTAACTCTCACATCTCGACTAACCCATTTCTAATAATCTGTGTAGCACCACGAGGCAGTAGCTTGCCAGGTAGGAGTCTAGCCTATGTCCATCTTGGGCTGGAGCTTCATTGCATCTGACCCACTTCCCTTCTTCCCAGCATTCTGTTCTGTCTACTCCACCCACCTAAGGGCTGGCCTATCAAATGAGCCAAGGAAGTTTCTTTATTAACCAATGAAATCAACACAAACAGATTGACAGATGACAATACTACATCATGAACTGAAGCTCAGAGTAGTTTTGTGAATATAGGAAAAGCCATGGGTAGAGGGAGCACACGTTGTAACTTGAACCACTGGGCAAACCATAGTGATGCTACTTACACAAAATCTGGTTCTAACTTTAGGCATGAAGGGCTGTGGCACCGTAATGGGAAGTGGGGAGACCATGCCTACAGAATGAGGAGCAGGAAGGGTGGCCGGTCTTCTAAAGAACAGACTTGCCAAGGGACTGCAGACTTCACTGAACAGCTAGCACGCAGATACATGCTGGGGTGCTAAACACACCTAGTAGATGATATCAAGGTTGGTGGGGCAGGGTATAACCAGAGGAGGAACAGATGCTGGACATCTTTTGTTCGTCTATCACACATGGGTCCCAGATTTTCAAAACTCAAATTATTTATATGGTGATGGTCTTCCCCTTGGTTTCCAGGGAACAGCAATGTGCTTGCTTGATTTCTGTGTCTGTAACCTAGAACTCAGCATCAGACTCCATTTTTTTTTCTAGATTGATTTATTTTACATTACTTTGTGTATGCGTGTTTTGGTCACATGTATGTCTGTGCATCATGTGTTTACCTGGTGCCTGAGGAGGTCAGAAGAGGATGCTAGATTCCCTAGAACTGGAACTATAGATGGTTATGAGTCACCAGATGGGTGCTGGGAAATGAACCTGGGTCCTTTTCAAGAATGTCACCATGTCAGGTAGTCCTCGCCTTTCCTTCCTTCCTTCCTTCCTCCCTTCCTTCCTTCCTTCCATATGACAGCATCAGCATCATTGGGCACAGAGGATGCTCAGAGGGAGGCACACAGTTTCCTGACTCCCTCTCCATCACTGACCATCAACACCCTAAGGCTAGAGCCTTGGCTGTTGTGAGCACCTGGCAACAAAGTGCACAACAAACACTTAGGACCATGCAACACCAGTGAATGAAAAAGGACAGACTGACGCCAAGGAGGAAGTCAGCTGACGGCCTCTTATCCCTCGGAGACACGTACTCATTAAGAAAAGAGTTTCTGGCGGGAAAATCCGAGACTAATCTTCACAATTATAAACCCAAGCTTTTAACCAACTTAGAAAAAGAATTCTAACCAGAGAGGCAGTCCTTGGAGGGGACCTTGGGGCTGAGCAGGCATCTGAGGATGGCCCTATGTGGCCCCAGTTAAATGTCCTCATTGCTATCTTGAATCTCTCACCTAACTCTGACAGGGAAAGGGGGGCCTGCACTTCTAAAGCCGCTCCTCAGGGAACAAGCTCACTGCATTATTGTGCCCCAGATGATAGACCAAAGCTCTGAGCATGCACTATCTAAACTCAAGGTCTCATCCACTGTGGCTGCAGAATGGCAGCCACAGGGCAGGAACCTGGATGTGTGGCCTTTGCAGAAGGGAAACTGGGTCCAAACACAGCTACACTTTGAGAGATTTAACAGAGCCTGAAGAAAAGGCCTACAAGACGAATCATGGAAAGGGAAGGGGCATTATGGAATCAGAGCCAGAAGGGTAGAAACCAGTCTGCCTTCACCCCTGTAGGTCATTAGTGTGTTTGAGATGTAATACCGCTTTAACACCCCGACTGAAGAAGGCACGAGGGGAGAGACACAGGACTGGGGTGAGAAGGGAGTTCATTTTGGAGGAAAGCTGCTCCGTGGGGAGTCACCTCACTGTAGGATGCTGTCACTTTGTTCTAGAAGATTCTTTTCTTAGGCATGTTTTTCGTTTCCCCCTTTGACAATTAGGTCTGGGTCTTCCCAGCACCTCTCTCTGTCCAGCCTTTCCTGCACTCCCTCAGGGGTCTCCCACACTTTCTGGCTTCCAAGAGCACCCTGAGGGTATCTGCCAGCAGGAAGCCAAAGCGGGAGGAAATTGACACAATCCCTAGATGACATAAGTCCGCTGACACGCTGCCAACTCAGCCTATTGAACATGCAACTGAAAAGCCAGCATTTCATTCAAAGTAGGTCACCTCCAAGCCTTGTAGATGTCAGCTGGCAGGTCACCACAGACCTAGAATGCAGAGCCAAGTAGTTAGTGGTTTTCCTTGGGGACAAGCTGAGGTCACACAGAAAGATGAGAACTAAGAGGAGCTTGTAAGAACGGGTAAAATAGAACAGAGTAGGTAGGGGACACTCGTGGGCAAGCTGGGAAGGCGAGCCTGTCAAGGATGTGCAGCCTGTGGGTGCGCGTCCTGTCCCGCTCACATGACATCTGGCTCTCTAATCCCACACACTTACTTGCTGGATAGGCAGCAGAGCCTCCATGGAGGGACAAATGCCCCTTCAGGGAGCAAGGAATCTAATTTGTTGATGTCCTCATTTTGACGGAGCACTGTGTCAATCCCAAAGCTCACATGGAAAAATGTCTGGAGACTTCACAGGTATGGGAGAAAAAATATAGTAACAGTGAAACTGTTGAGTACATGGCTCTGGGGTCAGCCACATTTGGGTGGACACTAGGTTCTAGTTCTTGTTTATTGTAGCCCCTTAAGGAACTTTTCTACGTTTGGCACGCTGAACTTTCTTAAGAACGGTGTTATCCAGCCTCGGTTTCTTGTGAGGACGGCAGCACACGATGCAACTTATGATGAACCGGGCACCGAGTTCGATATTTGGGACTGTTACAACATTCCAATTCCTACTGTTACTGGGAATACTCATAAGCGTGAGGTTTCCTGGGAGCTTGAGAATATACCTGAGTTTAGTTCATAACATGACCCACCCATGATATGAGGATACCCATGCCTCATGGGCAGACTTAGAAGTAACTGGCAAGACATATGTTTTTCATGGTGTTTTACATCCTCTATCATTTTCCCCTCTTGATCAACAACAGAGGAATATGAACCACAGAATAAAATGCTAAATAGGCTGTAACAAGCTGAACACCCACACAAGCTCACCTCAAATTCTGCTTCCTAGAAGACCAGTGACAGACTGTACTAAGTGGTGTATGGTGGGGCAGGGGTGAAGACCCCTTGTAGTCAAATGCGTTCAGAAAACTACATCTGACATCACCCTTTTTCAGCTTTTGGTATGCACTGATAGTCTGTGAGTCTTGGAGTAGGGGCAGTGGCATGGAACATTCTCTCTGTGTATCTGGTCTTGGTTTGACTTTTGATGTGCACCCTGCAGGATGCTACTGTTGCACAAGCTTTGAGAAAAGCTCATCCGTGTTCAAAAGGCCTGCAGGGTCAGTGTCAGGCAAGCTGCTGGGTCTGCCCTTGATCCTGTATATTCAACATCATTAATTTGTTGCCATGCTGATCAGACATGAAAATGATGCTAAGCTGCAAGGGGAACCCAAGAGGAGAGGCAGTGCCAAGATAATTGTGGTCTAACTACGGGGACAGTCCATGAGAACAAAGCGGGTCCCGTATGCATGACATTAAGAGCAAAACAAAGCAATCGGGATGGAAGAAAAGAAGGAAAAAGGCAGTACCTGGAAAAAGAATGCTCAGGCCTCTAATCTCAGATATGCAGGAGGTCGAGACAGGAGGAACAAGAGTTCAAGACCTGACTGGGCTACAAAGAGAATGTTAGACGAGCCTGGACAACCTAGTGAGACCCTGTCTCAAAATAAAAAGTGTATTTAAAGAACAAACGGCACAGCTTAGTGGTAGAGCACTTGTTGAGAAGACACAAAGTCCTAGGTTCAATTCCCAACATCACAAAAATAACTATTAAAAAAAGACAGAGAAAATAAAAGACAATGCCGTGTGTGGTGGCTTGTGTCTGTGGTTCTAGCACGCACATCTGAGTCCAGGACAGTCTGGGCTACAAAGTAATAACCTATCTCAAAAAAAGAAAAAGAAAAAAAACTAAACGATAATAACAGAAGGCTGAAATACAAACAAACCTGGGGACCTCTAATGACCATGAAAAGAGAAGACAAAACTGGGTCCATTGTCATGGTACCTGAACCTCTGGATTATGGCTTGTTCAAAGTTGTGACTAGCCCCTTGCCCCCAGTCCAGGAAACATGCAGTAAATAGCCCTCTAAGGTCCACTTGCTAAGGTTTGATCCCCAGGGGTAGAACTACTGAAAGATGCAATGAACCTATGGGAAAAAGGCTTCTGGGAGGTCCTTAGGAAGAAGGGACCACAGGACCCCTGCCTCTTTGTTGTTGTTTGCTTGCTTGCGAGCTTCTTGGCCATAAGGCAAGCATTTCGACTTACTGCATGCTCCCATCATTACCAGCGAGCGCTGTCCACAGAGGTTCCAAACAAATCATCATGCTGAGGCGATGGCTCAGCAGTTTAGAACACTGGCTGTTCTTGCAGAGGAACTAGGTTTGATTCCAAGCACCCACGTGACAGCTAACTAACCACCTGTAACTCCAGTTCCAAAGGATCTGATGCCCTCTTCTGACCTCCACGGTGGGCACAAGGCACATGTGTGACAAACATACATGCAGATAAAACATTTCTATACAAAAACTATTTCTTAAAAAAAAAAAAAAGGTACCCTCAACCATGGCCTGGAACCTGAGTCAAGCCAAGCATACTGATACATGCCTGTAATTCCTGCACTTGGGAGGCTGAGACAGGAAGATCACAAATTGGAGGCCACTCTGTGTGTAATGAATTTAAGCTCAGTCTAAGGTACAAGTTAGATTCTGGCTCAAAGCAGGTGGTGGATACAAAGAGCCAAAAATATATTTTTTTCTTTGTAAGTCCAATATTTCAAGTAATCTGTTATAGTAACAAATTTTGTTTGTTCCTTAAAAAAAAGTTCTTTAGGAGCCTTGGTGTCTCACACCTGCAATCCCAGCACTTGGATCACAGTTGAAAGCTAACCTTGGCTACATAGTGAAACCCTGTCTCAAGAGAAGAATAAAGTGGGGAAGAGGAGGGAGCTCAATGGGTAAAGGTGTCTGCTGTCAAACCTGACAACCTGAGTTCAATACCTAGGACCCACATATGGGAAAAGAGACCCAACTCCCACAGGTTGCTTCCTGACCTCTGTGCACACTATGCTGTGCCCACTCCACTCCACCCCCATACGCAGAACAAATAAATACACTAGAAAAAATTAAACTACACCATTAATATTCCAAATTGGTAGTATGATCAAGCAGATTCAGGTTTCCAAAGACGTGGCACTTTTAAGAAGAGCATAAAAATCAATTAGAGATTTCTCACCTTTCCTACTGTGAGACGACTCCTGGGAAGAAATGTCTACCCATGGCCTGGGGTGCCAAGCTTAGAGGTACACAGATAACTAAGGAAAACTGTTAAGATGACAAAGGTGCCCCAAACCATTGGTCCACAGCGTTGTGGAATATTCTGTTACACTCTGTGAGGAAGTGTCACTGTGATTGGTTTAATAATAAGCTAAACAGCCAATAGCTGGACAGGAGGTATAGGTGGGACATCTGGACAGAGAGAGCTCTAAGAGAGGCAGATCAGCAGCCAAAGAGAGTGAGCAGGATGGGGAGTACAGAGTAAAGGCAACCAAGCCACATAAAAGAACACAGATTTTAAAAAAAAAAAAAAAGGGTTAATTTAAGTTCTAAGAACTAGTTGGGAACAAGCCTAATCCAAGGTCAAGCTTTCATAATTAATAAGAAGTCTCCATGCCATTTTTTGTTAGCTAGCGCCCAAATAAAAATCCATGTACACCACAGAGATTATAGAAAAGAAATAAACAGATGAGATGCACAGAAACCTGGGAGAGTCCGGCCTTCTGATGGCAAAACACCTTCCCTGGAGAAGATGTAAACAGTCAGACCCCTCATCCTAATGTCCCAATCACAAAACAGGGTACCATTCCACCAGTGTGCATTCTGGGAAACCAATGAATTTACTAGGCTTACTTACAGAGCAAAGAAGGGAGACTATAGGCAGAATCGTGGATGGCTTGAAAGCAGCCACACTGGAAGGACTGCTCCCCACAAAGACAACATCTCCCCAATGGTCATGGAGGAGTTTCTTCCCCTTGTACTCTTCCCCTACAGTGTAAACAAGCCCCTCACTGAGCCCCAAGGCCTTGTGCAATGAGAGCAGAACTGTATACAACTGGCTGGGAGGAGCTGAGAGTAGCTGGATGCTCCAGTGTGGGCCCCATGACCCTCCCAACTCTTCTTCTGTGATGTCAGGTCAAGGGTCAATAAGCTCAGCTATAATCTTTTGCGTGTGGGCACAGCTGTTCTAGTGAAGACGGTGGCCGTATGACTGGGAGGATATTTATACATACCCTCCACACAGACAGGTGAGGGAATACAGCATGCCACGGAGATCCAAGGAGAATTCACTGCTTCTCCAGCTTCATGAAGGCGTGTCCAACCTTCTGGAAGGTGTCAACTCCACAAAAGGACACCACACCCTCATCCCTACCATCAGGAAACATAGGCTACCAAACAAGTGAAGTGCCTGACATCCCCAAACTAGCTGAGTCTTTTCAAGGAAGTGAAGAAGTCTATCTCAGTCAAGCTACCACAGAGGCTCAAGGTCATTCTGAATTAAAATGTGGTCTCAGAACAAGGAGCAGAAGCATCACTTGCTAGAGAGATGGTCTCCTGGGTGACTCACAGCATGTCAGCCCGGAAGAAGCATTCCTTTGAGATAGTCAAGGTTCTGTAAGGGATAAAATCAAATATCACGGTCCCTCTGCAGCCAGAAAACCACTTCAACTTCAGAAAAACTGCCTTTTGAGGCTATGTGAGTCTGGATTTCAAGGTCAAGGTTGTGAGCGTCTTGTTCTAAAGACCTGTTCATTCTATATCCTTTCCGAGGTTACCAGTGGAGAACAAAGTAGAAGAAGCCATGTCCAGAACGCATAGACGGACAAATTAAAACATAGTTATCATTATATTTTAACAGTGGTAATTGACAGAAATCCAGAACCACCTAGGAGGCCAGCTTCTGGGAGCTTCTGGGCATGTCTGTGAGGGAATATCAGCCTGTATTAATTGAGAGTGGAAAGAGCCATGGGCAGCACCACTTAAAGGAAAACACAAGTTCTAACCCCAGCAACCATCTCTGCTTCCTCACTGCACTCAGCCACCTCATCCTACCACCACATCTTCCCTGCCACGGTGAATGTATCTCACACTGTGAGTCCACACAACCCCTTCCTGAAGTCGCTTCTGTGGGTAGGTCCTGTCACAGGAACAAGACAAACCATCAATATAGTGGCCATTTCCCCTTTTTTCCAACTTTTATTATATCCGTTTGTGTGTGTGTATACACATACATATATGTGTGCAATGTGTTGTGGTGCCCATGTAGCCAGAGGACAACTTTCTGGGTTCAGTTCTCTCCTTCTACCACGTGGGTCCCTGAGACTGAACACAGGTTATGAGGCCTGGCAGCAAGCACCCTTACCCCTCAGTCATCTGGGCCACTCTTCCCTCCCCCAACTCCCCTTGGCGCTGGTGAACAAGCACAGGGCCTGTTACCCCAACCCCATGACCATATTCCTTAGTAACAGATATATTTGTCAAGTACTCAAGTGTAGTGCCTATACACTGTAAAGTGCTTTTTAAATCCCTTGTCTTACCCAGTCCTCATAATAACCCTGTAGGATAAGTGCTATAATTTCCTTCCCCCACTTTACAGATCAACCGAAGACTCCAGCATAAAAGAGCTCAGGTCTGCACAGTTAGCAAACGGGGCACCAGGTCTCTAAACCAAGTTCAAGTCCTTGACGGCTAAGACCCATGCCTATCTCCCATAGAGGAAATGACTTGTTTCCTTCTCTGTTCACTGCACAGACAAGGCAGTCTGAAAGCCTTCAGGTTCCCCCCGGGCTCACCACGTTGTCGAGGATACAGTCAGGCTGCTGGCCGGCTGGCTCAGACACAGGTGCACCCGGGATCAGGCCTCAGGCCTCCATTATGCCGTGTTCATTACACAGGAAGACTCCGAGGTCATGCTTTCAAATCCCAACCCTTTCCTCATTATCTGCCCCCAGCAGCCGCGTTCTTCCAAGTCCTGTATTGACTCGCTTTGCTCCTGGCTGCCGGCCCATCTCCATTAGATCCCAGACATTTGAGTAAAGTACACAGCTATCCAGTTCTGACTGAACGGAATTGACTCGCCATCCCTCCTCTATAATTTTGGGCAGAGTCTGAGAGGATTTAGAAGGTGTCATTGACTTGGAATTACAGTTCATTGTTACAGAATGAATTTCCGGACTCTGCTGAAGAGAGCTGGGCACCCCACCACCACACACACTTACACAAGCAGCTTTGTTCCCATCAAAGTGTCCCTCTAATTGCACCATGCACATTCGCTCAGGACTGCGCCGATTCTCAAGGCAGAGCTTTATCAAAGGAAACTCGGCTTCCCATGGTGCATCGCGTCCGCGCCTTCACGTGGGCATCGATCCCAGCCGTGCATTCTAGCTTCCGCTACTATCACTAACTTCTTTACTTCAAACTCTTTGCAGGCCTTTGTCTGATACAGGGCGGCCAAGTCTTGCAAGTCAGGCTATTATTTTGCATAGCAGAGAGCTAGGCTCTTCACCCTGCTGAGGTGACATAAATGGTCACAGACCGACCGGGTTGATAGCTGACTGACTGTATTTTCCATAGTACACATCTGTCACTTGCCCAGAGTGAATTCGCTCTTCTAGATATGGGCACTCATTAGAATGAGGGACTTGGGGGAAAGCCCTAAGCCTATGGAGATCTTGGAGCAGATGGTGCTGAGTTAAAAACAAAACAAAACAAAAACCATAACATTATGGCTTCAGTCTCAGAAGATGTAACAATAAAACCCACTCCCGAGGTCAGCCTAAGCCTCTAATCCCCTGGCACAGCTGGAAACACAAAAGCTCCTTGGAGCTCAGGCCCCCAACTCACCTGGTGGGACAATAGACAAGACAAAGGCCCCTTCCTCAGCTGCCCTACTACCTCTTGCTCCATCTCCCAAACCACTTAAGGAGAATATTAGGGGTGTTCAAACTTAGCAGAAAAATCGGATAAAACTGTACAATTTTCTTACAATGACTGTAACAATGAAAAGAAAGACATTAAAAAAAAAAAAAAAAAAAAAAAAAACCTTTGGTGATCCCAGCTAGAAAAAGCAAGGCATTTTCTCCAAGTATAATTTTTTAATAAAACTGTTAAAATTTTTAGTTTTTAAAATTTACATTTATTCTGTGTGTGTGCACAGGCAAAGGACATCCTGAAAGAGCTGGTTCTCTCTCTCCACCTTGTGTGTGGGTCAGACTGGGCCATCTCACAGACTCAAAACGTTTTTAACTTCTAGCTGCTAACAGAATGCTCAAATTTTTATCAGTCTTTCACTCCCAGCACTCAGTAGGCAGAGGCAAGTGGATCTCTGAGTTCCAGGCCAGCCTGATCTGCTAGTAAAAGGCTAGTCAGAGATACACAATGAGACTTTGTCTCAAAATATAATAAAAATTCATTTTTCACCAGAGCTGACTGTGATTGTGCCAACCTGCAACCCCAGCCCACAGGAAACAGAAGCGATGAGGTGGAGAGTTTGAGGCTGACCTGGGCTACACAGTAAGACAAAAAACCTGGGTGACGTCTCTCTGGCCAGAGCCTTCACCAAAAGCGCCCTGTAGCTGTAGTTTGGCTATTTGGCACTCTCTTTGGATGCCTTCTGCATGGCTGGCTAATTTGACCACCACAGTCTCTAACTGGCCTTCTAGCAGAATCTCCCCAAACCACACAGTAGGAAATAAAGCAATACCAAAAGGACAGCCCCAGGACACAGCCAAGTTCAGAAGGGAACAGGGCCTGGTCCAGATTCCCTCCCCTTCACACTAAAAATGAGGCTGAAGTCACAGTGAGAGATATGTCACTGCTTAGCAGGGGGACAGTAATGTACTCTCCATTTTTCTAAAAATCTAGAGGAGGAGCTAGGCGATGGTGGTGCGTGCATAGAGGGGGAGCCGGGCGGTGGTGGTGCACGCGGTTAACTCCAGCACCCGGGAATCATAGGCAGGTGGATCCTTTTAAATTAGAGGGGAGCCTGGTCTACAGAGAGAGTTCCAGGACAGCGAGGACTATAAGGAAGGAAGGAAGGAAGGAAGGAAGGAAGGAAGGAAGGAAGGAAGGAAGGCCCAGAAACTGAAGATTAAAGGAGCAGAGCTGAAATGTGCGTTGGTGGGACATGACGCTCCAAGTTCAATGCCCAGATTCAATACAAACACACATGGGAAAAAAAAATGGGTTACTAGGTAAAGTGAGCGGGACTTGATCAGGATTGAGGGGACTAGTGGAGACTGAGGTGCATTGCTCTACTCAGGCGCTGGCCAGACAGGGCACCAGGCAAATGTGTGCAAATGTGTGATAGGGACCGCACCCTGTCCTTTGCCGAAATCTCAAGAGAAGTCAGCCCTCTCGGATGCCAGCATAGCTCCCACTTTTAAATGCAGGCTCAGAAGTTTGAGGGGCAATAATCGGGCACTACAACGAACACTGCGGACCCTCAAGCTCAGCCAGTTCTTTAACCTCAGGCTTTCGTTGTTTTTACTAGCGACTTTGGGTATTTTATTTAATCTTTTCATGTCTCATGTTTCCCATCTGGAAAAAAATGATATTTTGCAGCCAGGTGGTGGTGGCGCACGCCTTTAATCCCAGCACTCGGGAGGCAGAGGCAGGCGGATCTCTGTGAGTTCGAGGCCAGGTCTACAAGAGCTAGTTCCAGGACAGGAACCAAAAGCTATGGAGAAACCCTGTCTCAAAAAATCAAAAAAAAAAAAAAAGATATTTTGCTTCCAGGACTACTGTAAAGATAAAAAAAAAGTGGGGCGGGGAGACGTTCCCCCAGATTCTGGGGTCTGCAGGAACATGGGATTCTAACACTGGTCCACAGTAGAACTACAGTCAGGCCCCCACTCATGCCATTTGGCTGGGGTGGACAGAAAGCAGCCAACCACACCAACCAGGGCACTGTAAGAATCTCCTTGTGATGAGAAAGCATGGCCTAGTCTTGTGTCACAGTGACCTGAACAAGACTGGGAGACCTACACACAGGCTGACTGCCCACCCCAGGCTTCAAAGAGAAAACACAGGCCTACCTGGTAGCTTGCAGCACCAGCCAGAAGGCCACTGTTACAGTGAACAGAGGAACAGTAAAGAGAGAGAGAGAATGGCTCAGACCTATGGACAGAGGCAAATTTAAAGCAGGAGAGGAAGGGAGTGGGTCAAGATGGTGAGGGAGCTGACCCCTTGGCCAGTGGCAACACACAGGAAGGCCAGCCTGGTACTTTATCTGGGCAGCACAGCAGAGATGACCCTGTTGATGAAAGCATAGGTGAGCCAACCCTCAGGACAGGAGTGTGGAAGACCTAGCCCTACCCCTCATCTGACTCATGGCTGCTGTCCTGGCAAGGTGCAGGGCCTGCTCCTCAGAATGTTGCAGCTGGTGGGGGGCAGGGATGGCTCTCCCACTTGGGCAGGGGAGGGATTCCCCCCCCCCCGGGATTTCCCCCCAGTCAACATGTGGGGCAGGTGGGAGAGCTGATCGGGTGATCCTAAGAGCAGGAGGGCCATCCCTGATCCCTGACCCCCACCAACTGCAACACCTGGGAGAGCAGATCCCCCCACCTCGCCAGGACAGCACCATGGAGCCAACATGGTTAGCACAGGTCCGAAATTGTGACCATGGGAAAGCTCTCCCCATTTCCCATCTGGCAGACCAACCCTACAGCTGAACAAGGCCAGACCCAGGGTGATGACTTGGCCTGCCCCAACATCTACCCCATCTATGATCTGCTGAAGCACATGAAGGAACCTGACCCTCAGACCAAAAGCTGCAGGATCTCCACAGCATAGGGTACCAGCGCAATGTCCAGGAAGAATCCTAGTAGGGGCCCAGGCATCAGTTATATCATGGAGACCAGGGGCCTCGGACCAGATCAATGAACACTTGCAAGTAGACATGTATGGACCAAGGGGTATACGGTGTGACTTGTTGGGTCACATTGCAGCTTCCATGAAGAGATTTTTTTTTTTTTTTTTTTTTTTTTTTTTTGGTTTTGGTTTTTCGAGACAGGGTTTCTCTGTGGTTTTGGAGCCTGTCCTGGAACTAGCTCTTATAGACCAGGCTGGCCTCGAACTCACAGAGATTCACCTGCCTCTGCCTCCCGAGTGCTGGGATTAAAGGCGTGTGCCACCACCGCCCAGCTCATGAAGAGATTTTTAATTCCTTCCTCTTTTTTTTTTTGTTTTATTTTTCTCATTTTATTTTCTTCCTTTGTTTCTCTTGGATTTTGTTTTATTGGGGTGGGGGGAGTTCAGGGGCAGAGGGCAGATTCAAAGGGATTCATTCCCTAATGAAGGAGATCAAAATACATGATGTGAAAAACACCTAGGATAAATATACTTTATTTTAAAAAAGAATTTAAAAACATACATATAGCTAGGCGGCAGTGGCACATGCCTTTAATCCCAGCACTCGAGAGGCAGAGGCAGGTGGATCTCTGTGAGTTTGAGGCCAGCCTGGACTACAAGAGTAAGTTCCAGGACAGGCACCAAAGCTACAGAGAAATCTTGTCTCAAAAAACAAAAACCAAAATACATAAATGTGTGTGACAAAAAACAAAAAAAACCAAAATACATAAGTGTGTGTGTGTGTGTGTGTGTGTGTGTGTGTGTTGAACAGTGTCTAGCACATGGAAACACTATACTTTTTTAACTATTACCATCTGTGGTGGCGTGAACAAGAATTGCTCCCACAGGCTCATGTATTTCATATATTTGAATGCTTGGTCATTAGTGAGTGGCACCCCTTGAGAGGGATTAGGAGGTGTGGTCTTATTGAAGTAGGTGTGGCCTTGTTGGAGGAAGTGTGTCACTGAGCACGTGCTCTGGGGTTTCAAAAGCCCAAGTCAGGCCCAGGGTCCATCTCTCCCTGTTGCCTGCAGATCGGGATGTTGAACTCTGAACATCTTCAGAGCCATGTCTGCCTGCATGCAACCAAGCTCCCTGCCATGACGACTAAACCTCTGAAACTATAAGCCAGCCTTTAAATGCATTCCCTTCTAAGAGCTGCCATGATCATAGTGTCTCTTCGCAACTACAGGACACTGACTAAGTAAGATATCATTGTTACTTTGCAAGTGCGGTGTAGAACAGTTCTTTCTCAACCTTGTGGCCTCAACCCTTTTGGGGCTCGATGACCCTATCACAGGGATCACATATCAGATATCCTGGATATCTGATATTTACATTATGCAGACCTACGTGGGATGCTAGGTACTCTCCAAGGCACGCCCATGGCCACTTTCCTCCCCTCTCCCTCCCAGCCTCTGTCTGCTTTCCTCCCTCCCTCTCCCTCCTCTCACATGCACACACATGCACACACAGGACTCACCCTGGAGATTTTCTGCCAGGCAGGTGGAAAAGCTCGGGATGCCTTCGTAGTCAGCACCTTTGGTCAGAGACATTCTGGGCACAAAGAAATCAGGAGAAAAGTCTGACTCTGCTCAGAAATTCCCAGAGTTTTGGGCCTTAGGGCTACTGTGATAGTAGTTGGGCTATGGGTTCCTTAGGGTTAGCCATGGCTGGGTATTTTCATAACGAGTCAGGCAACCCACAGCTGAAGGGTTATCTGAGAGGCCCTGGCTTTCTGAGTGGATGCAGCTCTACAAAGAACAAACCGGTCCCTTGTTCTGTGATTGTTTCTCACCAGTCCATGCAAGCCCCCCATCCTTCCACATACTGCAAAGCATTGCCTCAGGCCCTTCCTTCAGTTCCTACTGAGCTACCACTTACACATCTGCTAGCACTTAACAACAGGAGGCTTAATTAAAAGGAGAAAAAAAAGGGAGGGAGAAGGCGGAGGGAGACAGTGACTAGGAAATGGAATTGTATCTCCAATCTGTATTAAACTCTTCCTTTCCTCGTTTGACTCCTTTAATCTACCCTAATTTCTTCCAGCTGCTGGGCTGTCCATCCCCAGAGAAACAAAAACAAACAGTTAGGAATCACTGTCTTTGGGGCGCTTCACATTTATACCTCTCAATAATCCGATAATACTGCTGTAACTAAACCACTTCCGAGGGTGATGAGGAACCCACACTCAAAAAGGGAGGTAATGAATCTTCCCAAGCCAGCCAGTCCACGGTGGCTCACGCCTTTAATCTCAGCACTTGGAAGGCAGAGGCAGGTAGATCTGTGTTCAAGGCTAGACCGTACTATATACAGAGTTCTAAGTTTCTTTGGTTTCTCACAAACCAAACAAAAAATCGTGCCCAAGATCACACAGCTTGTAGCTGATAAAGCCAGGAGTCAAAAGGAATCTATGCCTCCAAAGCTCATCAGCTACCTTTCCCATCTGCTTGAAACCGGGCTTTTCTAGTATGTACCCTGGGCTGGAAGTCATGGGAAGGAAACCTCAGTCTATGGCCTCTGACTTAGTGGACACTGTGTCTTGCTTCCTTGGACATAGGTCTCTGTGTACTCTGCCTCTTAAAGGATATTTGAAGGTAAAAACAAGACCAGAAAAGTGAAAGCGACATTTTTTAGGAAGATGCTACCAAAATCCACAATGGCATAATCAGCCTAAGAATCGCGTTTTTCAAGACGTCTGAAATACATTTATACAGTAATCTTCCCAGTCAGATATGTTTTCCTCATTTCCTTGGTGCTTTTTAAATTACAGAAGCAAAGCAAGCTCATATCGAACAGTCAAGTCCACCACATGAGAATGAAAGCAAAGATTCCTCCAGCATGTTCTAATGCCCCAGGTCTTTCTGGGTCTAAGAAATTGCTGTTGGTTTTGATTCTCCCTTCTGAGGTCCAGGGCCTCATGCATGTAGAACAAGCACTCCACCACTGAGCTACACCCATAGCTCTAGGTTTGCTTAAGAATATATCAATGCTGGACTGTGGTGGCGCACGTCTTTAATCCCAGCACTCAAGAGGCAGAGACAGGTGGATCTCTGGGAGATCAAGGTCAGCCTGGTTTACAGAGCAAGTTCCAGGACAGGTTCCAAAGCTACAGAAAAAGCCTGTCTCGGAAGGAAAAAAAAGAAAGAATACATCAATACAGTGTGTGACTCTGTGTGTGTGTGTGTATGTATGTGTGTGTGTGCTCCCAAGTGTGCACCAGATGTCTGCCCACTTGTAATTGGGCACACAGAAGCTGAGGCAAGAGACTGGTAGCAGTTCTAGGCCAGCTGGACTTCATACCAAGGCTTTCTCAAATACAAAACAAACAATAGCACATATCCATATCTATAAATTTTTGTTTCTTGAAATCAGAATCTTATTCTGTAGGAATTTTGGGTTGGTTTTTGTCATTTTCTAATATTGGGGACAAAATCCACAGCGTCACTCATTCCAGGTGAACACCCCACAGCCCTGCCATATTCCATGGTTTTAAATCTTCTCATTTGGCCGGGCGGTGGTGGCGCACGCCTTTAATCCCAGCACTTGGGAGGCAGAGGCAGGCGGATCTCTGTGAGTTCGAGACCAGCCTGGTCTACAAGAGCTAGTTCCAGGACAGGCTCCAAAACCACAGAGAAACCCTGTCTCGAAAAACCAAAAAAAAAAAAAAATCTTCTCATTTGGGACTGGAGAGATGGTTCAGTGGCTAAGAGCACAGGCTGCTCTTTTAGAGGACCCAGGTTCAATTCCTAACACACACATGGTAATTCACAACTGCCTGTAACCCCAGTTCCAGGGGATCTGACACCCTCACACAGACATACATGCAGGCAAAACATCAATGCACATAAAATAAATGTGTTTTTTTTTAAAAAAAAAAAAACAGCTCATTTTGCTCAACGTTGCATTTATTTATGTATCTCCACACTGATCTGCTCAGAGCCATCTGTCTTCTAAACTCACACAAGTAACTGCATTATATGCATGGATTGAGATCTACTTACCCAGTTTCCTGTCGAGGAGCATTTGGCTCTGGACTCTTTGATGTTGTAATGGCCATGGACTATGTTAAGAATCGCTAAAGGGAGCCTATGAGGAAAAAGAGAAAATATTTGTCACTTGTGTCTCTGGTCAGGGGTTAATTTCTAAACCATGTAAGGAACTTCCATAATGCAATAACAACAACAACAACAAAAAGAAATGACAGTCCAATTTAAAAGCAGACATTTCTCTAAAGGAGACACACTTAATAGCTAACAGCTATATGCAAAGATGCTTGGATAGGTGAGTGTCGTGGCATACACCTTCAACCCTAGCACTTGGGGGGTAAAGGCAAGAGGATCCCAAATTTGAGACCAGCTTGAGCTGCATACAGAGACTCTATGAGGATGAGGAGGGGGTGAGGAAGGAAAGGGGTAGAAGGAGGAGGAAGAGAAGAGGAGGAAAGAGCAGCAGCAACAGCAGCAGAAGCCACTGCCTTACCAGAGCCAATCAGCAGAGCTATTATAAAGCAACAGAAAACAGCAAGTACAAGGGAAACTGCATTGCTGGTGAGAATGATAGCAGGCCCTGGAAAACGGCATGGGAATGGTAAAACCTTAAAGCTAGAACTACCCTTTTATCCGACGACCCCATTGCTTGGTAAATCTAAAGGCACTGCAAGTGGGATCTTGGCCTGGCAAGAATGCTCAACAGGAAAGGACACCTGCTTTTGTGAGCCTGATCTGAGTTTGATCCTTGGAACCCATGTAAATAAAGACAAAAGGAGACAAATGTGGACTCTGCCCTCCACACATGCACTGTGGTATACACACACACACACCCCACATCAATACAGACATACAGATGATACAAGATAGATAGATAGATAGATAGATAGATAGATAGATAGATAATCTCAAAGAGATATTAATACCACGTCATATTTTCAGCAATGTAGAGAACCACATACCTATACCTACAATCCCAGCACTCAGGAGGAGGGTAGAAGCAGGAGGATCAGGAGTTCAAGGCCAGTCTGAGCTAGGTGAGACAAAGCCAAAATAAAAGAGATCTGCAACAACCTAAATATCTATTTAGGAATGAATAGTTTCCTTTGTATATACTATACAGATAAAATAGAATTATATTCGACCTCACACTTGTAATCCCAGCACCCAGGCAGATGGGTGGGCAGGCAGGCAAGAAAGCAGAAAGAAAGTTAGGCGTAGCGGTGGACACCTGTGATTCCAGCACTAGGGAGACAGCAGCAAGAGGCTTCTCAGTCTGATGCTAGCCTAGGCTACACCATAAGTCCCTGTCTCAAAAATAAGGAAACTAGGGGGAAAAAAATCTCTAGCTAACAGTACACATGATTATTGTTGAGTCAACTTGACAGAACTAGAGTCACCTAGGGGACCAGGCTCTGGGCATGCCTGTAGGGGGCCATTGTCACCTCAGTACCTGAGGTGGGACAAGTGCCACTTCCTGGCTGGGATCCTGGAGAGGGTGGGGGACGTAAACTGAGCAGAAGTACCCATTCTTCATTCTCTCCTGCCTGTCTCTGGATGCGGTGGGGCCAGGTGTTGCCTGCCGCGTGTGAAGAGAAACCACTTCTCCCTGAGGTCGCTTTTGCCAGGTGTTTGTGAGAGCAGCAGGGAAGAGCTCTTGCCCCATTAACCCAGAAACGCATCTGAGTTATAGTCATTGGTATTATTACTGAAATGGAACATTTGTTCAGCTTAATAAGAGTCAATTCATATAATGTCATAAATAATAAAAGATGTTCCCAGGCGATGGTGGCGCATGCCTTTTAATCCCAGTGCTCAGGAGGCTGAGGCAGGCGGATCTCTGAGTTGGAGACTGGCTTGGTCTACAGAGTGAGTTCCAGGACAGCTAGAATTGCACAGAGAAACCCAGCCTTGGAAAACAAAAACAAATAAAAAATGTAAAAGAAGACAAAAGAGAAGGAAGAACTAGGACTGGAGCTCAGAGCTCAGCCAGTGCAGTCGTCCCTTGTCTTACAGCTGCAGGAAACTAGCTGGCAAAGGCAACTAAAGAAATGGAGGGCTGGGCTGCAGAGATGGCTCAGAGGATGAGAGCACTCATCGCTTCCAGAAGACCCGGGTTCAATTCCCAGCACCCACATGGCAGCTTATAACTATATGTAAATTCAAGATCTGACACCCTCACACAGAGACATACACGCAGACAAAACACCAATGTACATAAAATAAAAATAAATTTTTATAAAAGAAAGGAATAGTGTTTATTTTGGATCACAGTGCAAGGGTACAGTCCATCATGTCAGTATGCCATGGAGGCAGGAGCTTAAAACGCCTGGTCCTGACGGGAGGTCAGGAAGCAGAGGGAGGCTGGTGCGGAGCTTGCCTTCTTTTTATTCAGTTCTAAACCTTCACTTAGGGTGTTTCTTTGAACCTCAATAAACCCAATCTAAAGACTCCCTCCCAGACATGCCCAGGTTGCTTCTACAGTGAATGTAAGCCCCAAAAACAGTATTTTCTGTGGGCCCATTGTAGTAACCGAATCTCAGGTTTGTGTGTCAGTTCTTTTGTAAGTCTTGGATGTTCCTAATGTAGACAGTTTTCTTAATTGCTAATTTCTCAGATAAAATACCCCTGTTAACAAGACCTATTCAAAATATTGTAGACTGCCCGGTAGATCATAGATTTCTGAGATACACAATTACTATGGAAATGTTACCTAAAATATATGAAGTGTGCTACTTAAAATTAGGTATAAATGAGAATGTGTCCTATAAACTTAGTGATCTCGTTTCTGTAAAATTGATAAAATTGGTAATAAATGCTGTTGAATAATTTAAAAAAAAAACAATCAAGATTAAGGATCATAGCTAGCAGGCTCTCGATTTGATTCTCAGCACCCCACAGGGGAGAAAGATCTACAGAGTAGGCATCTCCTGCCTTTGAGGAATGGCTATTTCTAAGCATACACATTCATAAATGTGTTATCTGTCATGTTTTCATGTTAAGAATTACAGTAAGACAGACAAGACCACCGTACTCTGAGGGAGAAGTCCTGAGAAGAAACACATGCGCCCAGGCTAAGGAGGTCACGATGAGAAGTCACAAAGGAAAAGGCAACCTAGGTGCGGTAATGGAATCTCATGAACACATCCAGGATGCTCCAGGAATTCAGAGAGATCGATACTAAGAGTAGGGATGGTGAGACAGCTCAGTGAATTAAGTCAGTTGCTATGAAACCTGATGACCTGAGTTCAGTCTTCAGGACTCATATGGGGAGAGACCCAACTTTTGCAAGTTGTCTTCTGACGTCCACGCTCATGCAGTGGCACACATGTGTACGTACACACACACACACACCACACACACACACACTGGGAGAGACAGAGACACTGAGAGAATCAGAGACAGAGAAATAGAGATAGAGAAAAACAGGGACAGAGAGAAAGAGACAGGGAAGTATCCGAAAGTGATGGAAGAAGGCTGGAATGTGTCTCCTAAACATCCTGCCGTGAAGATGAAGTGCAGAAACAGACTGCACGTTCTCGACAGAGCCTCTTGGCTGCCCCTGCCTGTTCATTCAGCCCTCTATAAATGGTCACTCGTGTTACCTCTGGGTCTCAGATCCAGAAACACAGCTGTGTGTGTGAGCAGTCACACAAACTGCTTCCTCGCTTTCTCCCCTTGCAGGTATATAACTCGGAATGGAACGGCTATAGAACACAAGAGATGGACACCAAGTCCTTGTAGAAACTGCTTTCCACAGTGGTTGTACCAACAGGAGGTGGCAGGAAAGAAGTGATAGTGGCAAAGGAGAATGTGGAAAGGACTGGACACACATGTGGGAAGACGTCACGATGGCACTCTTTTTCTGTTTATGTAAAAACTGAAAAGCAAAAAGGTGGCTGAGTCATTTTACGCTCTTGCCAGGACTGCATCCAGATGAATACATACCTTCTGCCTTGTCAACACCAGTAAAGTCAGTCTCTTTCATTTCTGTGTATTTTTTTTTAGTTTATTTATTTTTATTTTATGTTCATTGGTGTTTTGCCATGGGTATCAGGTCCTCTGGAACTGGATTTATAGACAGTTGTAAGCTGTCAGGTGGGTGCTGGGAATTGAAGAACCTGGGTCCTCTGGAAGAGCAGTAGATGCTCTTAACCACTGAGCCGTCTCCAGCCCCTGGTTTTTATGTATTCTAGTAGGCATGTCTTGGTAGCTCATTATGTTTTAATTACATTTCACTAATAACCAGCAAGTTAAGCATCGTTCCTGATATAGACTTTTTTTTTTCCTTTTTGGTCTTTCTGAGACAGGGTTTTGTTTTGTTTTGTTTTGTTTGTAGCTTTGGAGCCTGTCCTGGAACTAGCTCTTGGAGACCGGACTAGCCTCGAACTCACAGAGATTCACTGCCTCTGCCTCCGGAGTGCTGGAATTAAAGGCATGTGACACCACTGCCCGGCTTCCTAGTTAGTCTTAAATGAAGTGTCTTGACAAATCATTTCACCAGGGCTGTGACAAACATCTGACAGAAGTGACCGAAGAAAGGAAAGGCATGCTTTGGCTCACAGTCTAAGAGGACACCGCATCGGGAACAGGGAGGGTACAGCAGCAAAAGCGGCCCTAGCTACGGCAGCAGGACAGTGAGCAGTCAGTCACATGACACAGTGCCAGAAGCAGAAAGAAATGTATGTGTTCTGCTCCCTTCTTTATAGTCCAGGATCAGGTCACAGGATGGTGCCATTCACATTCCAGGGGAGGGTTCCTTCCTCAATTAACCCTCTCTGGAAACAGACACGCCCAGAGGTGTATCTCCTAGGTGCCTGTAAATCCCACTATTAATAAAGATTAATTATCACAGGTAGCACCCGACGCCCGTCTGTGCTCTATGCGCTACCATACAATTCGTGAACCGGACAAGGGGCTGAAGATTGAAACACACAAAGACACACAGACAGAGACACGGGTCATCCTTGAAACAGGAATGCCCCAACAATGCCCCCTTTATTGTGTCCAGGGGCAGCTTATATAGGGATAGCCATGCTCCAGCCATAAACAAGAAACCACTCCCCTGCCATTAGGAACTCCTGAGGGTCTCATTCTCAGAGCAGCTGCAGGCACTCAGATCAGGGGAAAACAAGTTGTTTACAAGAAATTCAGGATCTGGGGGTTCACAGCTCCCAACAATCACATGATTTTTAGTTAAGTCTTCTCATTATTTCATTTTTAAGGCATTTTATATATCCTATACATAAATCTTTCATGAGAATTACGCTTTAAGAATATTTTACCCGGGGGCTGGAGAGATGGCTCAGCTGTTAAGAACATTGACTGGTTCTCCAGAGGACCCGGGTTCAATTCCCAGCACCCACATGGCAGCTCACAACTGTCTGTAACTCCACTTCCAGGGGATCTGACACCCTTACACAGGCAAAACAACAATGTACAATAAACAAATTAATTTAAAAAAAAAAAGAATATTTTACCCTAGTCTGTCATTTCTCTTTTCAAGTATCTTCATGATGTTTTTAAAAGTAAAAAAATTAGCCTTTAAGGCCGGGCAGTGATGGCACATGCCTTTAATCGCAGCACTCAGGAGGCAGAGGCAGGTGGATCGCCATGAGTTTGAGGCCAGTCTGGTCTACAAGAGTTAGTTCCAGGACAGGCTCTAAAACTACAGCGAAACCTTGTCTCAAAAAAACAAAACAAAACAAAAATTCACCTTTAATCCCAGCATTTTGGAGGCAGAGGCAGGCCAACCTCTGTGAGTTAGAGGCCAACTTGGTCTACACAGTGTTCTAACACAACCAGGCTACATAAAGAGAATCTGGATTTATTGTTATTATTGCCATAATTATTATTAAGTTTTATTTTATGTGTGCAGGTGTTTGCCTGCATTTATCTCTGTATACCATGTTATACAGTGTCCATGGAAGTCAGAAGAGGGCACTGGATCTGGAACTGGAGTTAGAGTGGCCAGCTGTCATACAGGTGCTGAGAATACAACCAGGGTCCTCTGTAAATACAGCCAGCGCTCACTTCAGAGTTCTCGGCTGTGGAATAATCCTTACACAAGGAAAATATGCTGCCCTCACTGTTAATAAAAGTTGACTGGTCAATAGCTGGACAGTTTCCTCTGGAACCTGCATTGGATCCCCTGGAACTGAAGTAACAACTGATTGTGAGCCACCATGCACACACTGGGAATTGAAGCCAAGTACTCTGCAAGAACAACAAGTGCTCATAACTACTGAGCCATCTCTCCAGTCCTGAGCACCATTATAAATGCCAGGAATGCCAGGCAGTGGTAGCACACTCCTTTAATCCCAGTACTTGGGAGGCTGAGGTAGGCGGATCTCTGTGAGTTCCAGGCCAGCCTGGTCTACAAAGAGAGTTCCAGGACAGCCAAGGTTATTACACAGAGAAACCCTGTCTTGAAAAATAAAAAATAAATGCCAGGAGTTTAGCAGTGAGGAGGGAAAGAATTCCAGGTGTGGGGCTTAGTGGCACATACTCTGTTTGAGCCTCGGGAGACAGAGGCTGGAGGATCACAAAGTGCTGGATGGAAGGAAGACCAAGCTACTCAGGGAAATCCTGTCTCGAGAAAGTGGTGGAAAGATGGCTCAGTAGGCAAGAACACTTATATTGCAAGCCTGGAAACCTGAGTTCAAATCTGCACAACCTATGTAAAAGTTAGGCTTAGCCCCAGCTGTGCTCGCCATACCAGCATCTTAGTGGGGCAAAGACAGGTGGATCCTGGGAGCTCCCCGCAGACTAGCCAAAAAATGGCAAGCTCCAGGTTCAGGAAAAAATCCAGTCTCAAGGCAATAAGGCAGAAAACAGTGGAAGACACTGTCTACACACATCATACAAACAAGGAAGAGGAAGAGGAGGAGGAAGATCAAGAAGAGGAGGAGGAAGCTCACCCAGGGCTTACCTTTAACTGAGAAGATAAGCAAGCCAAACACTTGTGTGTGCCCTGGTGATAGAGAATCAGATGACCTGAGGAAGTGAGCTGTAGGTGGGGATCCTTCCACAAGACCTGATCAGGAAGAGGAAGTGGTGCTTGCTGAGATGGGAATGGGGCAGGGTCTAGGCGAAGGGGGAAGAACAAATTCTTTGAGGTCTGACTGTGGGATGTAGCTCCTGGGAGAGCCTGTGAAAGCTGAAACAGCACAGTAAACAAATTCCTCAAAATGGCAGGCCAGGAGTGCTCTAGGAACTGGGGAGGCAGTAATGCCAGCGGATGGGACTCGGTGCTAGAGTGCTTTGTGTGATGACGCGCAGATCCCAGTTTCTGATGAGTCTGAGCATATTAAAAAATAAAATAAAGGCCGGCCGATGGTGGCGCATGCCTTTTTTCCCAGCACTCGGGAGGCAGAGGCAGGCGGATCTCTGTGTGTTCGAGACCAGCCTGGTCTACAGAGCTAGTTCCAGGACAGGCTCCAAAAAGCCACAGAGAAACCCTGTCTCGAAAAAACCAAAAAAATAAAAAAATAAAATAAAATAAAGGAAAAAAAGGAGGAGGAAGGGAGAACAAGAGAGCAAGGAAAAGAGAGAGGAGATGAGGTCAAGAGGTAGTCCAAGTAGGGCCTTGGCGTTACTGTAAAGACTGGCATTGAGTTTGAGTGACATGTGCAACCAAGAGAGAGAAGGCCAGCCATCAACCTCAGCTGTCTTCCTGGATTGCTCTGTTATGCCCAGATCACGGAGTCTCCCCAAAACCAACTAGGAGACCGAGTTCTGTATGTAAAATCAAAGAGCCTTTATTCTTACACAAGTTTGCATACTCAGTCTCCCCATGTGTCCAATGTATTGGAGTGATCAGAGAGCCCCAAACTCAGTTGGGGTTGGGTTTTTATAGTAGTAACGATAGGAGTGAGGGACTTCTAAGGTTCAGGACCCCTGATTGGCTGACATTTGTCTAGGGGTGTCCTGATGAATAGCGATGGGTGTGTGCTGGCAGTGATCCTATCTACAATGGTTGTAATGTCAGGAATTTCCTTTGGATGGTCTGTTCCTGTGTGGTGCCATCTTATGGCTTTTCCTGGAACCTGGTGTTGCCTGTTATGGCAGCTGTGCGGCCTGGGCCCCATGTGTGGTCAGGCTGCCCTGGGCCCCACACTCTTCACCTTAGTTTTTGAAACATGAACTCTGAAGCTCATGAATATCTGGCCAGCAAGCCCCTAGATCTTCTTGTCGCCCCAGCTCTGGGATTATAGGCATGACCTGACATGCCAGGCTTTTTATGTGGAAGCTGTGAATCCGAACTCAGACCTTTATGCTCAGCAGCAAGCACTGTACCCACTGAGCCAGCTACCACTACTGAAAGACTCTGAGCGGCGGGATATAACCTGATGACATTTCAGAAGTTGAAAAGGGCAGGGTCAGCCACAGGCACAGTTCAAACTGACTGAGATAAGATAGACAGGAAATAGTGGTGATACTTGAGATCAAGATGGCAGGATGGAGGGGTAAGGTGTGGAAAGATTCCACACTGATCTGCTGGTGTCATTGAATGTAGGGGACTGGGAGACAAGGGTCAATAAAGAATTCAAGATCTGATCCTTAAGTACCTGGTAAGATAGTTAGATACCTCCTAAGTCTGAGAAAGAAGGAATCAGACCTTACTAAGTTTGAGATGTTGTCGAGCTGAGATAATGAAGCTGTGAGCATGGTTAGGTGCAGAGTGGAGCCATCGAAGCATTTAAAGATGTAAGATGGAGCGTTGTCAAGGCAACAAGAGCAAGGAGAGGAGACACTTCAGCACATGGAAGGACAGAAGGAAGACAAAGAGAAGAGCTGAGAAAGCTGCAGGAGAAGGGGCAGGAAAGAACAGTGTGGGGAGGCAGGAGAGGACAGTGAGGAGGGGGGACAGGAGAGGACAGTGGGGGGGGGACAGGAGAGGACAGTGGGGGGGGACAGGAGAGGACAATGAGGGGGGACAAGAGAGGACAGTGGGGGGGACAGGAGAGGACAATGGGGGGGACAGGAGAGGATAGTGGGAAGAGGGACAGGAGAGGACAATGAGGGGTGGGACAGAAGAGGACAGTGAGGAGGGGGACAGGAGAGGACAGTGAGGAGAAGGGACAGAAGAAGACAGTGGGGGGGACAGGAGAGGACAGTGGGGGGGACAGGAGAGGACAGTGGGGGGACAGAAGAGGACAGTGGGGGGGACAGGAGAGGACAGTTGGGGGGACAGGAGAGGACAGTGAGGAGGGGAACAGGAGAGGACAGTGGGAGGGGGACAGGAGAGGATAGTGAGGAGGGGGACAGGAGAGGACAGTGGGGGGGACAGAAGAGGACAGTGAGAAGGGACAGGAGAGGACAGTGGGGGGAGGACAGGAGAGGACAGTGGGAGGGGGACAGGAGAGGACAGTGAGGAGGGGGACAGGAGAGGACAGTGGGGGGGACAGAAGAAGACAGTGGGGGGGACAGGAGAGGACAGTGGGGGGGACAGGAGAGGACAGTGGGGGGGACAGGAGAGGACAGTGGGGGGACAGAAGAGGACAGTGGGGGGGACAGGAGAGGACAGTTGGGGGGACAGAAGAGGACAGTGAGAAGGGACAGGAGAGGACAGTTGGGGGGACAGGAGAGGACAGTGAGGAGGGGAACAGGAGAGGACAGTGGGAGGGGGACAGGAGAGGACAGTGAGGAGGGGATAGGAGAGGGTGAGCCCTGGGAGCCACGTGAAGAAGTGAATAGTCAATTGTGCCAACTGCTGCCGACAGGTGACACAGAGTGAGCCTGAGAAGTGGCTGCTGGATTGGGCAGGGATAGGCTGAAGGGCTGGCAACAGCTGGGCTCTTTATTTAGGGAGGTGTGAGGAGGGACTAGGACAAGAACTTTGTGCCTCTCCCAGGGGGCTTTGGCCCTTCTGCCCAAGGCTTGCTTCTTCATGTGTGGATTCTTCTGCCTCTTTACTGACTGCCACACTGAATCCTTAGGAAACCTTCCCATGCAGGCCACCTCCTCACACTACCAGGTGCCTGCTCCCTTTCCAGACTAGGCCCGGTGATACTTCCCTTGGGTGTGTATGTTGGTACAGATAGCATCTTTGTCTGTCTATGGACCTTTGCTTAGGGGGTTGGAGTGGGGACAGGAACTGTGTCCTTTTAGCTGTGAGTGCATCACCTAGCATGTGGCCTGCTGTGGAACAGCCGCACAGTCAAGAAAGACACTGGGAAAGGGAGGAGGGGAAGACAGCTCAGACACACCTGATGACAGGGATGAGGACCAGGCCGACATCCTAAAATCCTGCCTGTTTAGACTGCTGCTTCCAGCAACGCCTGGGTGGACTCTGTAATTAGGGACTGGGACAGCCACAGGGCCACGGCTGTGGAATGGCAAACGTCTGGCTCTCAGGCTTGTTTGGGGGGTGAGACAGGGGATGCCACCTAAAGCTCATTTTAAAAAGTGATAGGGACAAAGATAAAATGGTGACCCTCAAAGGAAGACTAGGAAGCCGATCTGTAGTAGCCGATCTGTTGTCTGGAGCTAGCTAGTTCCCATCCTAGACTCCCTTATCTCGGGACACTCCCTCCAGCCATTGTTTATTCCTTTCAAAGCATTGACCATCAAAGCTAGATGTTTGCAAATTTCTTTTCTGCTTATCAGCTGCCCTCCCCTAGTCAGTTGAGTCCCCTGAGGACAGGAACTTGGTACTTAAGTCACACCCCTCCCAGGCAGAGGGCCCAAATGCTTATCAGAAAAGTGTCCAGATACCTGCCGCTTCAGGGAATGCAGTCAATTCCAGCTTGTCTGCTGCGGTGTTTAAACCCTACAGTGCCACAAGTTTTCATTTCAGCTTCTGCAATGCTGGGATTCAAACCCAGGGGGCTCCTGTATACTCGGGAAGCACTTGACCACAGCTACAGTCACAGCCTGGAATGGAGCCTGGAACACAGTGTTTGAACTGGAAGTGTGAGTCAGGGTGTGTGCGGGGACCACACTCTCTCAAAAGATCTGGGAAACACTCTGTTCCAAGTCTCTCTCTTCTAGTATTTGCTGGGAAATCCTGATCCTTAACATATTCTCACAGACCCGACGTCAGCCTCCTTCACATGCTACCCATGCGTGGTCATCATCTCATCTTCCTCTGAGGAACCCTGCCGCCTTGGACTGAGGGCCAGCCCACTCTTGTATGACCCTATACCCAATTAAGGGTATACTCCAAGGCACTGAAGCTAAGACTTTATATCCTCGGCCAGAGAGAGGGTTCAGAGGGTGAGAGAACTTGTTCTTCCAGAGGACCCAAGTTCAGTTCCCAGCATCCGCATCAAGCAGTTACCACCTAGAACTCCAGCTCCAGGATCTACAATGCCCTTGTCCTCGACAGGCACCTGCTCTCACACACACACATACCAGGCACACAAAACCACACACCTATACATAATTAAAACATTAAAAATTTGCTTTAAAACTTTATATTCCTTGCAGGGGTTACAATCCAACCTATAACCACCATCCCCCCAAGGACCTGGCCATAGCCTATGCACGATTTACTTGGCTCACTTACCGCACTGTCCTGGGATTTACATGTTTGTGTATCTATTTTGAAGCAGGGTCTCATTATATAGGCCTTGCTGGCCTGCGACTCAGAGATTCACCTGGCTCTGCTTCCCCACTGCTGAATTGAAAGGTGTCTCCCACCATGAGGATAAGTGCTAGGGTTACTTTTAAATTCTCCATTGCACCAGGAAAGACAAAGGGACTTCATCGGATGTGCGAATTCAGCTGCACGGTTAGTGGGGAGAGTTCTTGGACTAGTGATGTGGGACATGGGCAAAAGAACAAGCAGGGCAGGGTGGACTTCCTGGGTGGAGGCCCAGGGCTTCCCAACATCAGCACATGCAAAGCGCTGACAGAGCCATGACAAGGCCGACTCCGGTTCTGTGAGTTGAGGATTCTTGGATTCTTCTGCATTTCAGCTGTTTTTTTTTTTTTTTTTTTGGTTTTTTGAGACAGGGTTTCTCTGTGGTTTTGGAGCCTGTCCTGGAACTAGCTCTTGTAGACCAGCCTGGTCTCGAACTCACAGAGATCCACCTGCCTCTGCCTCCCGAGTGCTGGGATTAAAGGCGTGCGCCACCACCGCCCGGCTCAGCTGTTTTTTAAAAAAAAAAAAAAAACAATTTATTTTTATTTCATGTGCCTGCATGGATGTCTGTGTGAGGGTGTCAAATCTCCTAGATCTACGAGCTGCCATGTGGGTGTTGGGAACTGAACCCGGATCCTCTGGAAGACCACTGAGCCATTCTACATTTCTAACATGCTCCTGGGGCTTGCAGCTGGTGCTACATCTGGAACCACCCTTCATCAGGTGACGTCTTTGTGTCACCCGGGGGCCAGCCATCCTTGAGGTGGTGGCGTGCACGCCTTTAATCCCAACACCTGTGAAGCAGAGGCAGGTGAATCTCTGTGAGTTCAAGGTCAGCCTGGTCTACAGAGAGACAGAGTGAGTTCTGGGACAGTAAGGACTACTTGGGAAAACCCTGTCTGGGAAAACCCTGTCTTGGAAAACCAACCAAACAAACAAAAAACAGAACATCTGAACCTACTGGTATTTTCTTCCTTTGAAAAGTCCCTTTGTAGCCGGGCGATGGTGGCGCACGCCTTTAATCCCAGCACTCGGGAGGCAGAGGCAGGCGGATCTCTGTGAGTTCGAGACCAGCCTGGTCTACAGAGCTAGTTCCAGGACAGGCTCCAAAGCCACAGAGAAACCCTGTCTCGAAAAACAAAAAAAAAAAAAAAAAAAAAAAAAAAAGTCCCTTTGTCAGGCCTGGCTGACCCACACAGGTTACCTAAAAGTTCCTATCTATTTCCCACCTGTTTGTTTAGGGAGGGGAGTTGCTCCCTCCCTGCATGCCAGAGGTCTTAGCTGAGGCCTCAGCTTTGTGGAGTTAAGGAGGGACAAGCCTGAGGAGGAAGCCGATTAATCCTCTCTCCTCCCTCTCCTGCTGGCCCAAGGGGCTTCCTGAAAGGAAACGCATCTGTCTGCAGCCTCTGAGGGCAGCAGGGGATAAGGCCCTGCACGTAATGAGGATGGAGGTAGGGATGCCATTTAGCAACCTTGGCTTCCGGTCCTCCTTCCAATTAATCATCTCCAAGTCGTGACCATCCCAGGCACAGCCCCAGACCCTGAGGTCAGCTCTCCATCAAAGGCGACCAAAAGGCCGAGGAAGTAAAGGCTTGGCTCCAGCTGCTCTGGAGGCTCATGCAAGAAAGTCAAAAGATGCTGTCGCATGCCTAAGCACATGGACAGGGTCATCTGAGAACGACATGGTATTTCTGGAGTGGGTGGCAGGAAGGTCGAACAACCACAGCCCTACATTTCCACTCTCTTTACACACAGCCCAGGAAAACCTGGACATGCCACTTCAGAGACACTGGTTTCTGAAAGAAACAGGAACCTTGGACTGGGGGATATGGTCATTGGTAGGGTGACGGCACAACATGCCGCTTGAGGCCCTGAGTTCTATCTTCAATGAGAAACACGTGCGCGCACGCGCGCACACACACACACAATCCCATACGTGTGCATGCTCCAGATGTTGTGTGGCAAGAGGAACAAGCACACTGTCAGTTTTCTACAAAAGGCTGGGATGACAGCTACAGCTACGAAGGGAAGTAGGAAGGAAGGCAGCAAGAGAGACAGGGCTGATCAGAGAGAAACAAAACCAGCTGAGGGGAAGGGAGACACCTTCTCCACTGAGAACTTAGGGGAAATTTTATCTTCCAGATCTTCCCTGCACGCCGGGCTTTCTCCCTTGGCCTTGGCAACCAGCCACTGGGAACAGGAATGGGAGGGTGAGCCAAGCCCCAGAAGCTGGTGACGATGAAGTCCAGGGGGCTCGGGCCAAGCTCACCACTGCTCCTGCTGCACCGTGCCCATGAGGGACCCAAGTGAATGCAGAGCCGAGTGGCCGGAAGATGCACAAAGACATCTGGAGGAGAGCTGGGAAGAGATATCTAAGATGAGACAGAGGATTCATGGCAGGGCATGGCCCAGATCCCCCGGCCCTCCTGGGGAGGGAGAAACAGGCTGGAAACACAGGACATAGCAGATGGCCTTTGAGCTGACCTAATTCTCCTCTACTGAATGAAGAGTTGGGCTAAATGCCCAGGCCCTGAGGTCTCCAGGGACAGAATAGGAAAACGTCTAGGCACAGTCTGTGCGTGCCTTAATTCATACAAATACACACATTTACGTTCAGAGCCTCGGCCTTAGAGGTGGTCTTAGAACCACAGGGAGGCTGAACAGATCTGGAAAACTTACAATAGCTATGTGCATTTGATCAAGTGGCTGCTTTTTTTCTTGTCCATGCTGGTTGGGGACAAAACACGGGGTCTTGCCCATCCGAGGCAAAGTAGGCAAGGGTGAGACTGCAGAGCTGAGCGACACCCAGCTTTAAGAGAATAACTTAACCTCTGAAGATCATACGGTTCCCTTGCTAAACTGTGTTGGGGGACCTAGTGAACCACCTCCACTTCCAGCCTCCTATACATAAACAATCAACAAAACAAACAAAAACCAAGAAAACTCACTTATTAAGTATTTACTTAGAAACATTTCTAACACACGCTTCAAACCCAGGACTTGGGAGGCAGATGCAAGCAGATCTCTGTGGGCTCCAGGCCAGCATCGTCATTATAGCAAATTCCCGAACAGCCAGGGCTATATAGTGGGACCCTCTCGCAAAATCAAACAAAACCAAGGGCTAGCGATGTAACTCTGGGTAGAGTACCTGCCTATTATGAGAAAAGCCCTGCATTTGTCCTGGGCGTATGTACATGCACACAAAGACACAGCTTCAAAACACTATCTGGAGAAAATAGGTAGAAAGCATCGCCACTGACGGAGTAAAACAGTAACACCTACCCTCGCCTAGGAGAGAAGTTCTGAGCTCTGCTAATGTCTTAAAGCAACTTGCTGTGCCTCCCTCCAATGTACAATTGCATAATGTGCCCACCCAAGTCACTAATGTACCATATTTAGCCATGCATATAAGTCTACGTTCAAGCTGGGCAGTGGTGGCACACACCTTTAAACCCAGCACTCAGGAGGCAGAGGCAGGTGGATCTCTGTGAGTTCGAGGCTGCCTGGTCTTCAGAGTGAGTTCCAGGATGGCCAGGACTGTTACATACAGAATGCCTATGTCGAATGCCCCTTGCAAAAAAAAAAAAAAAAAAAAAAAAAAAGTATGTCACATACAGATGAACATATTACCAAAGAGAAGAGACTATAAGTGTGGGTAAAAGTCAAGTCATGGAAAGTGTCTTGGCCAGGACAGCACGGGGCACAAAGACCTTTCTGTGGATTCCCCACACTAAGGTTCCTATGCACGCTCGACACCACAGACTGGTGCCTTGCTTCCCAGAATGGCAACCTTCCCACTGCTGCCTGCCACCGCCTTTGTTGGCACGGCTACTAAAACACCTTAGGGTTAAGCTCATGACAAGCTAACCGAGCTTGGGGAGGAGGCCAGGAACCTTGCTCCTCACCTTCCTCTTGGCTTACCTAGCAGTCACCAGGGTCCTGTCCCTGTCCACGGCTCAAAGCAATCAATCCCCTCACTCCATGGGCAGGGCTCTGGGTGGGGCCCTGGGCTAGCTGCTGCAGAGAGCTGCCCTGCTCCTTCAGGCCATGTTACATGGAAATGAAACACCAGCCTGTTCAGGGGCTGCCCAGCACATTATGAGGAGGAAGCTATAAAAGCTGCCAACATGGGTTACTTTAAGCATTTTCCTCCTCAGACACACAGGGAATGAGGTGCTGCCTTCTACTCCCCGGACCCCCAAAAGGCTCTCTGTGTCCTGCCTGTGTTTACTGACATCTCAGACTCTTGGCTGTCCTAATTGCACCAAAGTGATTCTCCCTTCACACCCTTCATAGTCCCTGACCCGACTGACTGGCTGCCCGTAGCGTGCTGCTCCCAGACCGTACAGCCCACCGTCTTCTCAAAGTCTGACTGGGGAACCAAATAAAAAGCTTTTCATTGGCACTCAGGTTTATGTGCAGCAGCTCAAAAGCCTTCTTTTCTTGTGTCACACAGCTCCCATCTGAAGACGTTTTGTTTAAAGTGCCACATTCTCTCTATACTTCCTGTAGAATGGAAGCTGGGAGGGGGTCTGACTTCAAGAGACTGTACAGGGCAGGCAGAGATGCAAGGTGGCCCCAAGAGACCAGAAGAGACAAACGATGCTGAGAGCCTTGGCAACAAAGTGCACTGCTGAGCTTCCCCCAAGCAGCTGGAGGCCATGGTGCCATACGATTTTCCACAAGTCCCTGGTGGCGTGTTATCCTTGAAGTACAAGACAGGTTGAAAACCTGTTTCTTCATCCATAAATCCAGGGAAAGATCTTGGAGAGGGGTGGCTACCGGAATGTTTCCTGTCATCACTGGCACATTGAAACCCCCATTCCAATGGCTAACTCATTACCACTAAGATAAAGCGCACGCTAGGCCAGTCTCGGTTCTGAGAATAAAGCAAAATGGTCTTTCCTTCAGGCCCAAAGAATTCTCAGTGTGAAAGTAAAACAAACATGCATATTTAACACAACTGAAGTCATTGCTACAAAGATTGTGCAGGCAGATGATGCGATCAGCACAGAGGAATAAAAGGCTACCTGGTGGCATACTCCTTTATTCCCAGCACTCAGGAGGCAGAGCCAGGCAGATAGATCTCTGTTAGCTTGAGGCCAGCCTGGTCTATAAGATCTAGTTCCAGGATAGCTAGTTAGAGCTGTTACACAGAGAAACCCTATCTGAAAAAAAAGCCTATCTCTTGACTTTTCCTGCTTCTGCCTCCTTGAAGGAAAATTTTATTTGTTTAGTTTTGTTTTTTGAGATAGGGTTTCTCTATATAGCATTTCTGCCTGTCTTGGAACCAGCTCTTATAGGCCAGAATGACTCTGAACTCACGGAGATCCTCCTGCCTCTGCCTCCCTTGTGCTGGGATTAAAGGAGTGTGCTACCACGGAAAATTTTTTTAAGCTTTTATTTTTAGTGGGTTTTTTTGTGTGTATATAGGTATGTATGTGTATGTGGAAGTATGTGTATGCATATATATGTGTGTATACTTGTGTATGTGTGTGTGTAGGTATTGTGTGTCTGAGTGCATGCTTTACAACCATCTTCACCCCTGAGCTATCTTGCAGACCCCAAAGGAAGTTTTGGATACTGTAGAAATATTCTCCACCCTGACTGTGGTTTAGTAAGTATTTCTTAAAATTCATAGGACATTTTACTAAGAAGTGTTAATTTTATTATATATAAATCTGACCACAGTAAACTGAACCAAGCAGTTCCTTTCCCTGTAGGTTGCTGGAGTCATGTTCAATATTTCTTGTTTGTTGTCATTTTTGAGACAGTCTTACTCTGCAGCCCTCCCCTGCCTGGCTCTCTGTCACTGTGACCTCAATGTCATGGAAATCAGGCTGCTTCTGCTCTCCGAAGCTGTGAGCCACCATGCTCAGCATATTTGAGCATTTCTTGAGAAAACTGATAACAAGTCACTTTCCCTTAGTGACAAAGTGACAATATTGCCTGGGAGGCATGTGCCCTAACTCATATTTTGGGCACATATTTTTTTTATTGTTTTTATTGAGCTATATATTTTTCTCTGCTCCCCTCCCTTCGTCCCCCCTCCCTTCTACCTTGTCCCATGATCTCCACACTCCCAATTTACTCAGGAGATCTTGTCTTTCTCTATTTCCCATGTAGATTACATCTATGTGTGTCTCTCTTAGGGTCCTCATTATTGTCTAGGCTCTCTGGGATTGTAAATTGTAGGCTGGTTTTTCTTTGCTTTATATCTAAAAGCCACTTATTAGTGAGTACATATAATATTTGTCTTTCTGGGTATTTTGCTTTTTGAGACTATGTTTTGTAGCACAAGTTAGCCTTGAACTCCCTAAGTAGGCCTGGGACTTCATAGACGTGTCTGTTTGTGCATTGACCCGATCCTGGGGCTTTACAAATTTATCTACAGCAGGGCACAGTGGTCTAAGCCTATAAGCCAACACTCAGGAAGCTAGGGCAAGAGGATCTCAAGTTGGAGACCAACCTGACCCAGTAGCGAGTTCCAGGTCAACCTGAACAACTTACTAAAACTCTGCCCAAACACACAAGGAGTCAGACATGGTACTCCACGTCTTTAATCCTAGCACTCGGGAGGTGAAGGCAAGTAAATCTCTGAGCTGTCCAGGCCAGCCAAGGCTACACAGTGAGACCTAGCAAAACAGAAAAAAGAAAAGGGTGGGGGAAGACCAGGGAGACAACTCAGTGAAAAAAGTGCTTGCCTTGCATGGTGAAGTACGAGGACCTGAGTTTGACAGACGTGCATGTGGCGAAGATGACCATGCTGGAGCATGCTTGCAATTCCATTCCTGGGAAGGCAGGGACAGCTAGGTTCCCAGGGCTCACTGGCCAGTCGGCCTAGCCTACTTGATGAGCTCCAGGACAGTGAGAGACCCTGGCTCAAGGTAAGATTATAGTATTCCTGAGGAATGACATCTGAGGTTGACTTCCGACTTACAAACACACCCAGAGACGAATAAACACCACCCCGCAAATACATAAATAGTCTGTAAAAAACCTGACCTCTGAAAAGTTTTCCTGTTGATAGTCATGAGGTATCCCATATGAGCCACTAGATCAGATATCATGCCTCAGTTTCCCCTGTAAGCCAGGCCTGTCAATGTGCAGGAGAAAGTCCTCACTAAAAGAGCAGGGAGAGGCTGGGAAGACAGCCCGGTCATTAGAAGCACTTGCTGCTCTTCCAGAGGATCCAGGTTCTATTCCCAGCTCCTAAGCATCCGTCACTCCAATCCCAGAGGATCTGATGCCTTCTTCCCACCACTGTGAACAGCAGACCCATATGCAGCACACAGGCATACACACAGGTAAAGCACCAATACACAAAATATAGATAATAAAAAGAAGATTTCAGACAGGCTTTCCTGTAACCCAGGCTGGCCTCAAACTCACTATGTAACTGAGGATAACTTAAACTCCTGATTCTCCTGCCTATGGCTCCCAAGTGCTGGGATTACTGGTATGTGCCACCATGCCAGGCCCAAGCTCTGTCCTGAGGCAATTTCATTTTAATAGGGAGAAACTAAAATTAAAGAATTGATTTATAATTAATATACATAATTACTTCATAATTGATTAATTTATATTAACACAAACTATGATTAATAAATAAAAATTTAAATACTTTATATCATAGTGATATTTCATTTGTATTTTAGTAAATAAAGCTTGCCTGAAGTTCAGAGAGTAAATCAGCCTTACAGACCAGACAGTGGTGCACACCTTTAATCCCGGCACTAGAGAGGAAGATAAAATGGGAGGAGACGGCCCTCATACACTGTCTCATTCTGAGATTCCTCAAGGCAGGGTCACCGTTTCGGACTGCAGAAGAGGTAGGAGCCAGTAGCTTGCTGTTTTGCTTTTCTGGCCTTCAGGTTGAACCCAATTTCTAGTCTCTGGGTTTTTATTAACTGTGCTACATTGTATGTTGGGAGGAAGGAAGTGGCATGCAGAAAACAGTGGGGCAGAAGATGGGGAAGGGGAGTGCCGGGAGGAAGAATGACCTAGCCAAAGGGGACCTTAAGAGCAAAGTCTCTAATACCTAAGGGTACAAGGAGCATGTGAGGTAGCAGCTGTTACTTCACTAGGGCTAGGGGCTGCTACAAGCCACCAAGGCGAGATGGAAGCCACGTGCTATGTCTTAAATTATACATGGGCGCGGGACCATGAGCCAGTTATACATGGAACATAAGGAGGGAGGAGGATCACAGGTTCGAGGCCAGTCTGCTGCTCTGAGTGAGGTATAAACACATACACACACACACACAGAAGCATGTATCTCATGGCATAAGGATGTGAGTATATTAGATTTTGTTCCCCTGACACATCTCGGCAGCACACAGCCTAGCACACAGTCAATGAGTACCTTTATCTCTCTCCTTGGAGAGAATGGCAGGTTGTCTCCGTGCAGCGTCCATCAGGATGTCCCTCAACACAACTCTCCAAACTCTGCAGTGTTCCCCAAAAGAACCGAAGATATGCAAGATGTCCATCTAGACTTCAGAACTGAATATCCCCTTCAAGAAGGAAAGATACTGCCAGTGGCCATGATGCTCTTTGATCCCAGTACTCGGGAGGCAGGGCAGGCAGATCTCTGTGAGTTCGAGACTAGTCTGGTCTACAGAGTTAGTTCTAGGACAACCAAGGCTACACAAAGAAACCCTGTCTCAAAAAAAAAAAAGAAAAGATACTCCCTTCAAGAAAGAAAAGCCCTACCTGAGTTGTGGAGGAAAAGACAAGGAAAACAGAAATCACCCCTTTCCTCTCTTCTCTCATGCTGAGTTGGCCATGGTCTCTTTGGAGGACTCACTAAACAGTAGCCAGGGGAGCTGGAGAGATGACTCAGTGGTTAAGACCACTTACTGCCCCTGCAAGGGACTGAGGTTCAATCCCCAGCACCCATGTAGTGACTCACAACCACCAGTAACTCCTGTTTCATAGGCTGCTAAATCTAGTTCCAGAAGATCTGATGCCTTCTAACCCTAGGAGCCCATGCATGCATGTGGGACACATACACATAAAGTAAATACATTCAAAACAAAATAAAGCAGCCAGCTATCTGCACTGCCTGAGCTAGCTTAGGTTCAGGAAACAGAGGCTCCAGTCTGGATAGTCCCCAGCAAAACTGACTGGCAATGGCTTAAGAGCCAACCTCACGCAGCGATCTGGTGACATGGCTCCACCAGGGAGAGTGTTGCAGCCATCTGAGTATTCCATGACCCCATGAAATACTACTGCCTTTTCCCCCCCTCCATTTGACAGGTTCATCATATCCCAGAATGACCTCAAAAACTCTATCCTCCTGCCTCAGTCTCCTGAGAGCTGGGATTACAAGTGTACCCCACCAGGCCTGACTGCTCTATCCTACTTTGATGGCTTTCTGTAGTTTACCCAACCTGGGGTCCAAAGCCTACACCCTCAAACTGAGATGGTACACTATTCTTCTTCCCCACATGATGCATGGAAGATTTCCGAACACTCCTCCTCTTGTGCCAGGCAACCTCTTCCCGCCCCCTTCTGACTGGGGTCTCTCCCCCTCCTTAGAAGAGATACCACCAAGAAATCACAAATTAAATCCATTTTGAATTTCATTTTCTATAGCTGGACCCAGAAGGCTTGAGCTTTTTGGAGTTTTCTTCTCTGATTTTGTCGTGGGGTCTCACTATGGTCGCTCGGGCTGGCCTGCAACTCCCTCCGTAGACCAGGCTGGCCTTAAACTCATAGAAATCTGCCTGCCTCTGCCCCTCGAGTGCCGAGATTAAAGATGTGTGCTATCACATCCAGCTGGATTGGTTTTCTAGTCTGTGTGATGGGGTTGGGGATGATGCTCCCTGATTCAGCCAAATGAGCAGTCCAGCAAGCTCCAGAGATCCTCCTGCCTCTGCCCCTCTAGCACTGAAACAGGTTCACACTGCCATGCCTGTTTTGGGGAGTACATTGTCCTCATGCTCAAATGGCAAGTACTCTACCCACTGAGCCACACAGCCCACCTACAGGACCTTTTTACTCTTTCCCTTGTTTAACTTCACTGAAGTGGGTAGGGAAGACATTCCTGGCCGTCGGACAGGGGAAAATTGTGGCGAAACAAGCGAATCCAGTGGAGGCCCTGCTGGTCCCCATCTGTTCCAAATCTTCCCCGCACAGGATGTCATGTCTAAAAAGCAAGAAAAATGTTCCTTCCTCTTCCAACATTCGGCAGGAGCTTGCATGCAAGGAAGAATGTCTGGTTACTCTGTGGGTTTTCATCTGCCATTTAACTCGCTTGCTGCCAAGCTATTATACTAGCTCCTCCGCCTACTTCCCACTCGCGGTGGCACGGCTCACCACCAAACAGGGAACCATCCCTGCTCTGGCAGGGAGCTGACCTCCCCTCTGTTTCAACAGCCCCCTCACAAAGGATTTGTTCTCCTAAACCAGGCCAATGACTTTTACAGATTTCTCTGCTGAAGACCGGCCAGCAAGCTGCCTGGGCCCCCACAGGAAGTGAAGGCAGCCCACCAGGGTTAAGGGAGTGGGTCTCAGAACAGCCACCTTCTGGTACTATATCCCCTGCCGCCTCCCCCCCCCCCCGCCCCCCACAGCTTGCTTCTAGGCACTTGCGTGCAGATGTGTGCAGGCAGTCAACTCCCGGACACTGGATCAGGAAGGATGTTCCCCAATAGCTTCCAAAAGCCCTGACCGCTGTGTTTCCAGGCCTGGGAGGCTGATATTTATAGGAAGGGCAACCAGCCAAGCAAGGCCGGCTCCAAGTTTATTTGAGCTAACTCTCTCTTCCCGTCTTCTGTAGTTCTTCAAGTTAAACGGGAAGACATTCTTCCCTCTATGGCTTGACTTTTCATACAAGGATGAAGGCTCTGAGAAACGCTGCCCAAAAAGATGAAAAAGGGACCTGGGGGCCCCACCTCACCCTCTTTGGCGAGAGCCCCTAGCCTTTGCCCACTAGCCACTTGTACCTGCATCCTCCTGCCTGATACAAGCTCCCTGGCACACACTTCATTGCATCCCCCTATAACACAGGGGCCTCTGCTGTCCTCCAGGTGGGCAAGGATCTCTCTTACCCCAATCCAGATTGTCCTTCCTCACTGTCCAATCACCTCCTTCTCATAGCATCCTACAAGGTCTTGCAAGATCTATCCCCTCCCCACCACACACACATACACACTGTCCTACAGCTATCACACCCAGACCTTCTCTACAGGCTACCTCCTGCTTACAGTCCTTTCAAGACATCCTCGGGGACTTTGCACAAGCACCTCAAACACCTACCTTCTGGGGTACTTGAAAGTCTAGGTCTCCCACATCACTAGGGTTCCGCCCTCCAGAGACCTTGCTAACCCTCGCTATTAAAAAGCATCCCTGGGGCCAGGGACATGGCTCAGCAGATGAAGGCACTGCTGCTTGAGTTCCATCCTCACGACTCACACAGTGGAAAAAGAGAACCCACTCCTATGGGTTGTCCTGTGACCTCCACATGCATGTCACATACACGCACACAAGCACACATCACACAGAAACAAAATAAATGGTTTTTAAAAAAATCCTTAAACCAGATATCATGCCTGTAACCCCAGTAATTGGACAGTTAAGGCAGGATGGATTCAAGTTCAAGACCAACTAGAGCTACTACACCTACTATTTGGGGCCACCCTGGGTTACAGAATAAACCCTGTCTTAAAAACAAACAAAACAAGCACCCTGCTACCCATGGTAGTATATACTCTTAATCCCAACACTTAGAAGGCTAAGAAGATGTCAAATTCAAGGCCAGCCTGGGCTCCCTAGTAAGATTCTGTGTTGTGTGATTATTTTGATTTCATTCTGAAAATAAAGCTTACTTTGAGTCAGAGGGAGGAGCTAGCCACTAGCTGACTAAAATTAATCATAGAGGTTTGGAGGACTGTGGACAGACAGGAAGGAGGATTCAGCCCTCTTTTGTAGGAAGAAATGCAAGAGATAGGAAGTCTCTAGTGGCTGTTCCCCTGCTTATCTGAACTTTAAGGTTTTTACCCTCATATCTGACTCCAGATTTTTATTGATAAAGACTATTTAGGCTTCACCTTACCTAATGGCATTCAATTTGGAGCACAAATTCACAAGATATCTATTTGCTCCTGGCTTTGCAGCCACCAGAACTCCACCTGCCAGAGGCACTGTGCCACCTGGCTTTTCCTTTCTTTCTCCAAGCCTTCTGAGTGAGTCTGGGATTTTCCTATTGCAGCTTCTCTACAACAATCTCCAGACTTGCCACCCAACTGCAAAGGCCCCAAACTCCAGGCTCCAAACACTGCTGGACTTACCTGCCCATGACCAGCCGGCTCTGCCTTCAAGCAGCTCTCGCCGCACAGGCTTCTTCCGCACGACTCCTTGTGCCCACTTTTCAGACAGCTGACTCCCACTCCTTGGGATGCTGCCACACTAGGTAGCCTCCCTGATGCCCACTAGGGCTTCTATTGTTGTCGTGACCACCACACACTCTCAGCCCACATCTGCAGACAAGCAGCTGCAGCTGCCCTCTGCCAGGCTGTGCGGCATCTGTGTTCTCTGCCCAACTGTGCTGCACAACGACAGCCACCCTCACGCTTCACTGCCACCATCAACAGATCTGGTGAGACAACTGGGAATTTGCAAAGGGGGAAATTAGTTAAAAAAAAGAAAAGAAGTTTCCCCATATTAAAAATGTGAAATAATAATATGATGGAGAGAATTAGGTCTCTATATGAATTCACAATGGATGGTTTAAAAATTGAACAATTAAATGAGGAGATAAACAACTTAGCTAGGATTGGTATGTCAGCCATAAGGATTATCAGTCTGGTAATTCATATTTTACCCTTGAAAAATGGTTTGGTAACAGTGCTAAATATTAGAAATTGACTAACAAGAATCAAAACTTTAAAAATCTGCTATTCATAAAATAAGGGCTCAGGAAGGAAAGTCTGTGTCCTGGTATAGGGATGGGGAGGGCTGTCAGGCTCATTCCAAGGTATGGGAGTGAAGGCATCTTTTCAGAAGGAAAGCCTGGCACTTCTCATTGCTTTTCTTGTTTTTGTTTTGTTTTTAGAGACAGGGTTTCTCTGTGTAGCCCTGGCTGTCCTGGAACTCACTCTAGAGAACCGGCTGACCTCAGACTCTCAGAGATCCTCATGTCTCTGCCTCTGAGTGCTAAGATTAAAGGCACAGGTCACCACCACTAGATCCCATTGCTTCTTTTTATATGGATTGTTCCTACACCGGGTTAAGAGGACTGGCATTCCCTTCAAAGGTTCAGTTGGTTTCTTTGAAACAGAAGCTTCCCTTTTGAAAGACACTCATAAACATACAAACATCTTTGTGAGTTGTGACTGTGTGTGCCTGTAACCCTGAAGTAGGAAGGAGTTCAAGGCCAGCTTCTGCTATCTGAGACCTTGTACAAACAAAATGAACAAAAACAACCACAGCACTGCCACTTAGTTTTTGTTTCGTTTGAGAGAGGGTCTCTCGGTTGTTCTGCTGGAAGCTCCGGCTGATTCCTGCAAAAGCTTTATTTTTCTGTCTCCAAACCCCGGCTCTCTCAGAGAATCTCCAACAGAACAGAGGCACCAAAAGCCCAGTTCTACATTCTTTAAGGCTGGCGGCTCCTCCCCTGAAGTTGCCAGTGGCCCAAGACCCTGCCTAAAAGCATACCATACTTGGGCACAACCCCAGTTTACTGGGCACGTCATCACCGCTCACCTACAGGGTACATAAGTGCCCTGCCTTAAATCAACCATGTGATTTTTCTCCTGCCCCTTCTCCTGCTTCCATCTCTAAGGGCTGGAGGACTCACCTGGGAGTGGCTTTGCCTTAGCAAAATGAACTTGGTCTTTTGCTTTTCAATTTGACCTGGTCTGGCTTACTGCATCAGTGAAGAAACCTATTATCAGGGTACAGAAAACCTATTATCTATTATGCAGTCCTGGCTGTCCTGGAACTCTGTAGACCAGGCGGGCCTTGAACTCCCAAGACTCACCCGCCTCTCCTGTGCAAGTGCTGGGATTAAAGGCGTGTCATATAGCGTGTGGCCACCACTTAGCACTTTCTATGCCACGTATAAAATATCTTGGGGCTAAGTTGTAATTAGAGTACATTTGCCTATCAGGTCAGAGGCCAGGGCTTCCACTCTGAGCACTTAAAGAGCAGCAGAACCCTGAAGCCTCAAGAGGGCAACTGGTGAGAAGAAAGGGTCAGAACTAGGTTTACCTGAGCCCACGCTCTGTTCTAACGGGCCATCAGGCACTGTACCCACAGGTAGAGAGCAGCTTATCTGACTAAGTAAAAACTATTGGTGGCTATTACTGTGGACTTTCCCCATTCCCAAACTTGTCCAAGAGGTTTTACACCGGCAATGTCTTCTGTGAGTGACAGGGTCTCACTCTGTAATTCAGGCTGACCTTAAACTGTACAGCCCATATTGGTTTCGAATCTCACAGCAATCCTCCTGTTTTCGTCTTGCACCACCACACCACACCCAGCTTCCCTTCTTCTTAAACAGGGTCTCCCTATGTTGCCAGGCAAGTTTTGACTTCCTACACTCGAAGTATTGCTCCTGCCCCAGCCTCTTGAGCAGCAGGCATGAATCACTGGGCCCTGTTTGACCCCACCCCACTCCCAACCTCCATCTCCCCGCTCCCACCCCTGTGCTGGATAGGCATACAGTAAACCAGAAAAGGCCAGCTTGGAAGGTGCTCCCTTCGGCCTGAATTCAAAGCCCTTCTAGCCTCACTTCTCACCTCTCCTTTCCAGCGGCTGTGAAGACACTAAGAAAACCTGTTAGGTTTGCTTTGGGGTGGGGGGAACAACTCTGGCCTGGGAGAGGATTGCTGCTGAGGGTGGGGGAGGCAGGAGGAAGGGATAGAGAGAGGGAGATTATGCCCTAGGGCTGAGCCTTGCTGGCCCCAGCCAAGATGAACAACAGACCTGACAAATAGGTCCCCCACATCTAAAGGGTAGGGGACACTAACATTCAACAAAGGCAGCAGTGGGAAAACCAGAAGCTAGGCAAGCTCCCCACTGCAGGAGCTGGCTGCTTCTCCAGGGGAACCAGAAGACAAGAAAGCCAGCTCCTGTCTCCACAATTCTGGGACATTCAGGCAAGAAGGGTAAGACTTTTGGACAGGCAGCCTGTCTGGGCCTGGCCTCTCCCGTGTTGATGAGGTCTTCCCTAGTGAAGGGAGAACGGCACTTGAGAGCTCAGCTGTAGACAGAGCTACCTTGGCTGCCATCCACAGTAGCTGTACCACTTGTAAAAAGTTACAGCAAAGGTACATCAAGGCCTCCCAAGTCTCATGTTTACCAACCCCTGCACACCGCAGCGCTTGCAGAGTGCTGAGGGCAGGGTACCACTGGAGGCAGGCGAAACTGGAAGGATGAAGCTAGCTAACAACGATTCTCAGCCCCTACCTGCAGCCTTGGGACCACGGTGGGGTGGGGCTGGGTTAAAACACAGGTTTTTAAGGCCACCCGCAAACGTTCTGATTCAACAGATACCTGCTAGGACTTAAGCATCTCCATTTTTTAAAAAAATATTTATTTATTTATTTATTTATTTGTCATGTATACAATATTCTATCTGTGTGTATGCCTGCAGGCCAGAAGAGGGCACCAGACCTTATTACAGGTGGCTGTGAGCCACCACGTGGTTGCTGGGAATTGAACTCAAGACCTTTGGAAAAGCAGGCAATGCTCTTAACCGCTGAGCCATCTCTCCAGCCCCCAAGCATCTCCATTTTTAATATACTCCTCCAGGATGCTGTTGAATACTAACCTAATAGAGAAACTCTAAATTTACAGCCAGGCATGGTGGTGGGTGTCTTTAATTCCTGCACTCAGGAGACAGAAGCAGGAGGATATCTGAGTTCATGGCCAGCCTGAAAGGTTTCCATACCCTGATGTTAAATCTATCCACTGATGCAGTAATCCAAATCAAGCCGAATTAAAAATTAAAGACCAAGTTTATTGGGTAAAACATTCCTGGGTGATTTTCCCCGACCTCTCGAGGTAAGACTGGGAGAGGAGTTTGGGTGGGTCTCCAACAGGCAGTTGAGGGTCTGAAACTCAAGGTCACCCTCCTCTTTGCAGTGACTTCTATCCAGCATGGAATACAAGACACAAGATCTCATAAAGAAAATAAATAAAACTGAAACACATGTTCGCACACATGCACGCGCTCAAACACATACACACACACACACACACACACACACAGCTCTTTAGAAAGCAGTGTGTACTGACAAACACAGAAACATTAGCATGAGTGATGCTCTTGGACCTATTCAATTTCATGTCTAGGACTCTCCCCAAGGATACTACTCTCCTAAAATAGTGTGGGATAACACCAAGAAAGACAGTTACCATGACGACAGTGATGATGATGATGACGCAAGAGGAACAATCAAAATAGGATCTAAACATTGTACTTACTCTCTGGTGGTCAATTTGGTTTTCTGGGTTTCATTTACACAAAGCAAAGGAAACAACCCTAAGTTGCTAGCAGTGTGTTAGGTGTATTTGTATGACTTCCCTCACCCCCATCTTTTTTTTTTTTTTTTTTAATTTTCCCTCCATGGAAAGGCTCAGCTCTTAGACTTTGTGGACAGAGACAGGCAGATATGCCTGAGGAAGAAATCCACCTCTCATTTTTCCTTCACAAAACATGGAGGATCCTTCCCACAGTTTTAGCTTCTTTGCAGAGATAATAAAAGATCTTTTAAAATGACCCTTAAAGAAAGAAAATAAAACAATAATAATAACAATAACAATAATAATAAAGAACTCCCTAAACTCGCCTTGAGAATAAAAATAAGAAAACACAGAAACATGGATGCTTTTTGATCTGACACAATAAAGTAGAACTGTTACTCTTAACGTGCTATGAGTGTTTTCCCACATGTATGTCTCCGCACCATGTGTGAAGAACATTGGAACCCCTAGAACTAGAGGATTGTAAACCACCATGTGATTGCTGGGAACTACATTCAATCTTCTGCAAAAACAGTCTTTGTTCTTAGGTGTCGAGCCATCTCTGCAGCTCCAACAGCTTTTGTGTGTGTGTGTGTGTGTGTGTGTGTGTGTGTGTGTGTGTGTGTTTATACTCTCTGTGATGTGATACTTCGGACATCAGTATCTGAAGATGGCAACGGTAACTTTTAGCAATCAAGGACTGAAGAAAAGCGGCTTTGAGGTATAGGTTAGTGGAGGAGCACCTGTTTGGCATACTCTAGGCCCTGGGTTCCATTCCCAGCACAGCAAAAGTAGGGGACCTGACATTTTGATAGCCCTCTCCTAAGCTCATGTACGCCTTAACTCTGAAAGAGAGGTTGTATAAAGGGCATTAGAGTATCAGGCCCCACCCCCAGTTCACTGAAATAAAGAATGGGAATAAGATTTGTAAACTGTAGGGGGCTGGAGAGATGGCTCAGCGGTAAGAGCTCTTCCAAAGGTCCTGAGTTCAATTCCCAGCAACCACATGGTGGCTCACAACCATCTGTAATGAAGTCTGGTGCCCTCTTCTGGCCTTCAGTCATACACGCAGGAAGAATATTGTATACATAATAAATAAATAAATATTAAAAAAAAAGATTTGTAAACTGTAAAGAAGCTAAAATAGAATGCCTAAGGAATCTATTTTGCAGAGTGATCCTGAAGGGGTTTCAACACAGGCCAAGTAATCCTGGATATCTCCATGAAGTCCAACACTACATGAAGGGAACAAACCTAACCCAGGGGGAGGGGACCAAGGAGGGAATGTGGAGGTCAGTGTGTCAGGACAATCCCCATCTCCAAGGCTTCCCAGGGGAGGACAAGGACAGCAGTCATCAGCTCAGCTGCCTTCAGCCAATCAGAAGAGCAATCTCTCTGCTTCCTTCAGGTGACTTACGTCACTCACAAGGCATGGTTCCACATTTTACCCTGGAGAGGATGATGAGAGTCACTTGCCACCTCAGGATTACAGAAGTCTCTTCATTCTAGTAGGCTATTTAGAAAGGGAAACTAAGTGATTGTTATTTGCTTTCTTTCACTGAGGGGGGATGCATACTTGGCTATATGGGCATGTGAGTGTGTGTGGAGGGACACACCTGGCTATAGGGGCATGTGAGAGGGGGCACACCTGGCTATAGGGGCATGTGAGTGTGGAGGGGCATGCCTGGCTATATGGGCACGTGAGTGCATGTGGAGACCTAAGGTCTCCACTACGTGTCTTTCAACAACTGCTCTCCACCACAGTTTTTTGAGACAGGGTCTCCAGCTGAGCCAGAAGTTCTGCTAGACTCACTGACCAATGAGCACTTAGGATCTGCCTATCTCTGTTTTCCCAACACTGGGACGCTAGGTGAGCAGACTCAGGTTTTTATGTTTCTGTGGATCCAGACTGAGGTCCTCAGGCTTTTGAGGAAGGTACTTTACTGACTGAGCCATCTCAGCCACACGTTATGATTTTGTTATTACTAGTATACTGGCTAGTTTCTTGTCAACTCTACACATGGTAGAATTATCTGGGAAGAGGAATCTCAATTGAGAAAACAGCTCCAGGAATCAGACTTCTGGCAGTCCTTGACTAATAACTGATGGAGGAGGGGAGGGTCCAGCCTACTGTAAGCAGTGCCACTTCTGGGCAGGCGGTCCTAGCTGGCCTAAGAAAGCAGACTCAGCAAGTCCTGAAAAGCGAGCCAGTGAACAGCACTGCCCCAGGGCTTCTGGCTCAGCTCCTGCCAGAGTCCCTGCCTTGGCTTCCTTCAAGGGACTGTCACCCATGATGTGCAAGGTAAGGGACGCTTTCCTCTCCAAGTTGCTTCTGGTCATGATCTTTATCACAAAAGAACAAAGACAATTAGTATTACTTCAGTTATTTCAGGTTTTTTTTTTTTCCTAAAAACCACTTGTTCAAGAAAATATGGAGAGCTGGAGGTGTAAGCTTGCCTACCACTATTATATTACAGTTTCCTCTGAGACGGAAACATTCCATTTTAAAGGGATGCTCCTTAAGCAGGAAGGTAAACAATGCAAAACAGCTTCAGGAAGTCCCTGAAACTGATCAGATTCAATAGACTCCTCTCTGCCAGAGTAAACAATAAAAGCTAAGAGTCACCCTCAGACCCAGCAAAGCCAAGCTGCAAGGACAGTTCTGGACCAGGCCAGCTGGGTGGAAGAGGTTTTGACCAACTGGAGCTGCCTGTAGGCTGTGCTGTATGCTCCAGGTTCCCAGTTTTGTGAGCTGTCATCTATACTTCTAGGGGCTTTGATGATGCAGCTGTCTGTGAGTCACTTCTGCTTGTGTAAGTAACCCCTTACGCTTATTCCTGCAAACCACCACAGTAAACCTCATTGGTTTGCCAAGTTTTCTGTTGTGGGATTTCTCTCTGGGGGTGAGTAGACCTGTGTGCTGCATCTCACCAGAAAAAATTTATCACACAACAACCATGTATGAGACCCTGGACGTAATCCCCAACACTGCATAAAGGAGCAGAGGACTGCAAAAATAAAAATATCTACCTTAAAACAATCTTTATAAGTCCTGCATATAGCTCACTTTTCTCCCTTCCTACAAAGAATGGCTAAATCCTTATGTGTGCTTCCAGATGGCTCCTTCTACAAATGAATGGACATGTGGACAACTTCTTTTTTACATACATAAGATCATGCCCTATTTCTCTGCTACCGGCATCTTTCACTTCAAAAGCATGTCTGCATAGGCATTATGGTCACTGTCCCTGAGGCAGAAAGTTTGAGCAAAGACCTCTACTCAGTGGTGATGGAGCCTTAGCCAACTTACATAATATCCCTTTTCCCAATAGGAAAAAGTTCTAACAACAGAAACCAAAGTATTATTAGGAAGGCTTAATTAATATGATAAGTGAGCTAATTTCCCAAATGATGGCCCTGGGAATAGTAGGCTCACCTAAGTACCATCTGTATGTTGCCCTGTTTTTATTTCCTTTTTGCTTCTTTAATTACCATAGAGTAGTCCAGTACTTGGATAAACCATAACCTACCGAACCTGTCTCCTTTTGATAGACTCAGGTGGGTTTCTCTTTTTAGGGCAGTGAATACTATTTTTCCAGTGCTGGGGATTGAACCCAAGTCCTTGAAAGTGCTATGCAAGCAAGCAAGCACATGCTACCACCGAGCTACATCCCCAGCCTTGCAGTCAGCACTTCTGAACACAGGTCCTTGTACACTTGCGTAGCTATTATAGTAGGACCATTTCTAATGTGTGAATGGCTGCATCCAAGGTCAGGCTCATTTGTTATGAAACATGTTGCCAGCGTCTCCCCTCAAAGGCCACACTAATTCATATCCCTGCCAACACCTTCTGTGTGCCGGGTTCTTAACATCGCCACAACACTGGCAGCCCGGATCTTTGGCATCCTTTCTGCACTTGCCTTGCCTAAGTGAAACCTAAATCATAACCATCAACAATGCTCTGGTTAAAGTCCCAGGGACACCTAATCCCTTTGTCTCTTCTAAACAGAATTAGGCTTTTCGGCGCTTTGACAGGCCTTCAGTTGCCTAGACACGGTTCTGGGATGACTTTGGAAAAACATAAATAAAACATACTTGCTGCCTTCTCCTAACACCCTCCAGAGAAGCCCAAGGAGGCCTGCATGAGGCCTGCTGTCCTGCTTTCTATCACATGCGAAAAGATTTGCAATAGCAGCTGGGGTTTTCCTGGGTGGAGATCAGAGCCAGCGATTGTATATAAACATTATCCCAGGACTGGGGGTGGGGGGAGCGCTGGAGGCTGAGGCTGCAGCATCCCACTGTGTCTTTAAAGGACAGGGCAGACATGGAACACCCCCAGCCTGTCCCACCAAAGGCCTCATGAAAAGCCAGGAGGCACTATAGTCCCAGGCCAGCCCGACAATCAACACAAAAAGAACCAAGCTGGATGCTGGTGCAGGGCTGAGCTGGAACCTGGCACCAGATATAAGAGAGTCCACACAGGTCTGAGAGACCAAGCTAGAATCTTGCCATCTGCTTTGCAAGGTTACACCTGCTCAGACCTTAGGATCGTAGCTGCTGTAATATATTGACAAAGGTCACTCTGGCTTCATCCATAGGGATCTGAGACACGCGGTGACCACTTCATCATTTGTATAGTCCTCCTGGAATAGAGGGGAACTGTGGGGGAAGGCCTCTGAGGGGGCGGGGCCTCTGGAACTTCCAGGCAGGAATGTCAGTAATTCTCAGGGCTACCCCAGCTAAGCGCCGCAGACTCAAAGACATTTGTCTTCCAAACTTGTTTTTCAGGCTGGTTTATGGCTCAAAATCATTCACCTCTGATCATTCTGCTGTCTCCTAACCTCACAGCAGCTCAGAGATTCAGGCTGGGAGTGGGGGTGAGGGCGGGGGCACAGGGGCAGGGGCGGGACACAGAGTCCCTGAAAGGGATGGTCAGAATCAGTTCCAGAGACAATACCCTGCTGAGGCAGGGTAAACCCCACGCCCTCTCCCTGTGGAAGGAGAGGCAGCCCATTCACCCTCACCTCTCAAAGACCTTGGTGCTGGCTAACTGACACATTCGAAGTCCCATGTTGGAGTTAGGATTCCCTATCGTAGACATTAAAAACGGTAGGCAGTCAATCGCCTGCCCTTGGGGGGCTTATACTCCCAGTAAGGGACATACCGTTCCTGTGTCTTGTTTAATACAACTGAGTAACCCACAGGCTAAACGCGTCATGCCACCCTAAGTGGGCTCCATTGCTCTCTAAAAGTACACTGACCAGGTATGACAGTCTATACCTGTCATCCCACGGCTTCAGAGGTTGAGGCAGGAACATTGTATATTAAACATAGCCTACGGCATCGTCGTCTACACAGCGAGACCCTGACTCAAACAACAACAACAACAAAGCACAAGGCACTTCTCTGTTTGAGATAGGGTGTCTCTATGTAGCCCTGCTGTCCTAAAGCTCACTAGAATAGGATGGCCTTGAAATCACAGAGACTTGCTTGTCCTTGTCTCTATCCCCCACCCCAATCCCAAATACTGGGATTAAAGGCGACCAGCACAGCAATTAACTGTGGATATTACAAAGAGCTAATCAGGTCCACGCTGGAGCTATAGGACCTGGGTTTTTTGTTTTGTTTTTTGATTTTTTTGGTTTTTCAAGACAGGTTTTTTTTTTTTTTCCTGTAGCTTTAGAGCCTGTCCTGTAACTAGCTCTTGTAGACCAGGCTGGCAGCCTCAAACTCATAAAGATCCGCCTACCTCTGAGTGCTGGTATTAAAGAACACACCTCTATACCCAGAAATAGTCACTCTTTTTATTTTTTTATTTATTATTTATTTATTTTTGGTTTTTCAAGACAGGGTTTCTCTGTGTATCTTTTGCTGTCCTGAACGCACTCTGTAGACCAAGCTGACCTTGAACTCAGAGCCCCACCTGCTTTTGCCTCCCAAGTGCTGGGATTAAATGTGTGCACCACCATCACACAGCAAAGTCTATCTTGTAGCTTTAAAAATCTGTTTAAAAGTCAGCCTGGTTGACAGATTGGGTTCCAGGACAGCCAGGGCTATACAGAGAAACCCTATCTCAAAAACAATATAGATATAGGCACTGTCTATCTAGAACAATGCTGAGGCTGCCCTCAGTCCACAGCACACACACATACATACATAAAACCAGGTGTGGGGCTGGAGAGATGGCTCAGAGGTTAAGAGCACTGGCTGTTCTTCCAGAGGTCCTGAGTTCAATCCCCAGCAACCACATGGTGGTTCACAACCATCTGTAATGAGATGTGGTGCCCTCTTTTGGCAGAACACTGTATACTTAATGAATAAATAAAATCTTTGAAAAAAAAAACAGGCATGGTGGTACATGCCTCTAGTTCTGGCACTCGGTAGAAGGAGGAAGATAAGTAATCAAAGTCAGCCTCTGCTACACAAAGCCTATGATCAGACTAGACTATGTAAGAGCTCATTTCAGGGGCTCGAGAAGTGGCTTGGAGGTTAGGAGCACTTACTGCTCTTACAGAGGACCCTGGTTCGATTTCTGGCACCTACATGGTAACTCTCAACCCTGGATAATTCTAGTTCCGGAGGATCTGATGTTCTCTTTTGTGCCTCTGAGGGGATCAGGAATGTATGTATTACACATACATACATGCAAGCAAAACACTCAGGTATAAAATAAAAAGAGGAACTCCAGTTAAAAAAAAATTAAGACCTTCTTTCAAAAAGAAGTAAAAAATTGGGATGATCTGAAACAAAAAGACCTGGGACCAGAGCAATGGCTTGGGCCATGGGCACCTGCGATGTAAGACTGCCAACGTGAGCTCGCTCCCCAGAACACACGCAAAGGTGGAGGAGAGAACTGGCTCTGGACTTGTCCTCTGACCTCCACACACGCACCATGGCCCATGCACCCACACACAACAATAACCGTAATAATAAACAGCGATAAATGTTTAAAATGTCACTGGGAAAGAACAATATAAGCATAACAGCAGTCAAGTTCTAAGAAACGGGAAAGCTTAGAAACATTGCAAACGTGACAGCAACACCACAGACTTGTGTCTCAGGGTCCCCTTCCTTTCTAGGGGTCCCAGGAAGGGTTTCAGGAACCTCCACTTTTATTTTCTCATTGCAGATGTGGAAATGGTTGCAGGAGCAAAGACATATGAATGTTTAAAGCTTCCTAAAAATGATCTGCTCGCATCAGTGAAGCCTTAGCCTTCGTCTGTACCTAGCACCTGTTTGCTCAGTGATACTTTCCACACAGACCACCAGGTGTGGTGGCTTCTGCCTGCAATCCCAGGGAAGTGGGAGCCAGTTCAAGGCCAGCTTAGTCTACTTAGCAAGTTCTAGACCAGTCAAGGTTATACAGGGAGAATCTATCTCAAACAATAATTAATTACTTAAGAAACAAACAAACAAAAGACAATAATATTGACCAAGCCTGGCATTTTTATTGTTTTAATAAAACACCCTCCCGGAAAGTAGGAGACTTTCGCCTGGGGTATCTACCACCTTGAACATTTCTTTTTCAGGTTTCCACTGCCCATGAAGCCAGGATCGTGGACACCCATCTGCAATGGTCTGGATGCTCAGTAAGAAGTGCAGCACCCTGACAGACTTCCTTCTCTGGATAATGCTGAGTGGAGGCAAGCTCAATCATGTTTCTTATACGGGTAAAACAAAAGCAAGAGGCAGGAGTCTCAGCATGAGAGGCCACGATCAATGTGAGAGGGAGAAGGGAAATGAAGGAAGGCCCCTCCCAGGACTACAGTACCCACAGCCACGTCAGAGGTGTGTCTGGCCCTGCTCTGTGGATCTGAGAAGACAAGATTGCATCTCCTGAGCTGCCGACTTGAGAAACTCATGTGGACGGTGTTTCATCCATGCCCCATCTAAGAGGTGGTCCAACATCAGGAGGTCTGCAGATCGGCCTGAAGCCCTCCCACCTCCTCTTCAATAGTAACACGGTAGTAGAGGGCCTCCCCTGCGCCTGGAACTGTGTAAATACATGGCAGACATCTCATTTTACCCTCCCAACAACCCTATGGCTTGGCACCGTTACCCTGCTGCTGGACACTCTGAGAGGTACAATGTCTTGCCCAAGGTGACAGGTATTGAGAAACCAGTAAGTCGGGGTCTGTCTGGCCCCAGGGCTCAAACTCTCCATCCTGTATCTTCCAGCCCCTCCCTCCCTGCTTTCCTCTCTCCCTCCCTTCCTTCCAGCTGTTGTGTCTTTGCTATGTAGGTAAGGATGACTTTAGAATTCTAATCCTCCTGTCTATACCTCGCAAGCTCTGGAATGGCAGGCCTGTGTCACCGGTGCTGGGGACCAAACCCAGACTCTGTGCATGCCAGGCCAGCCTCCTACTAACTGGTCTACATTCCAGCTCTCTGTCCCACGTTCTTTTGTCCTGTTTTCCTCTCTTGATTGCTTTTCCCTCGTATGCTCAATGATCTCCTCCTCTTTACCCCAAAGCAGGTCCAGAACCTTTGGTGGGATCGTGGGCCACTTGGGAGGCTGAGCTGGAAAGCACTGGGCCCTGCAGGTGGAGGAGACCCTGCTTCTGGGATTTCTGGGGAACAAGAAACCACCCTCCATGCTGCCTGCCTGCCCCAGTCAATCGAAGCCTCCTTCCTTTGTGATTTCTCCTTGCTGGCCACTGGCCGACAGGAAACCTCCTCAGGAGACTGGAGGTGACCTTGGCAGGGCACTCACACATCCAGTGCCTGTTTTTCTGTTTGTCCAGTGGGGGAGGGAGGGCAGCCCCAGCTTCTTGCAGGGCTTGCTGTGGACTATCTGGATAAACACGAAGTGTGTGGAAAATAACCTTGAAGAACAAACTCGAAATACTGGCAGTTCTCCACTCCATCCTATAGCTTACATCCCCGATCAGCATCGAAATCCACTCCCATCTGAATTCTAGGTGAGAGTCCCTGGCACTCCTGCAGCAGTCTTGGTATATGGTTAGCCCAAGAACACTGGGGGAAAAGCCAGGCAACAGGATTCAGAACTCGTTCTGCAATTGTCACCCCACTATTTCATCCCTCCTCTGTCACCCCACTATCAACACTTACTAGGTAGACTAGCTAACACCTACCCAGACCTTGGCTGGTCCTGGGGTCCTGACTACGTGTGTGCTTCACGTAAACTTTTTTTTTTCCATTTTATTCCTTTATGAGAAACGCAGATTCAGACTAGTAAATTACCAAAACTGCCAGGCAGCGGTGATGTACACCTTTGATCCCAGTACTCAAAAGGCAGAGGCAGATGGATCTCTGTGAGTATAAGGCCAGCCTAGTCTACAGAGCAAATTCTGAGACAGCCAGGGCTACAGAGAGAAACCCTACCTCAGAGGTGGGGGGTAGTGTCACAAAAAGGAGATGTCAAATTCAAGGTCAAATGTCAGTCTGGACCACATTGGGCTGTCTTTATAACAGGCTCATGAAAGCTACTTTGGCCAAACAACACTGACTCCACACTTGGGTCCATGTGTAACCAAAAGCTGGGCAGAAGCCAGGCATCTCCGTTGTCCTCTCGATTTTGTCTCCTTTACTCTGGGGCAGTCATCTGCTCATTACTACAGGTAGGCATATGACTCACTCGGGGACATCCATTTAAACCACAACGGTTATCTAACCCACTCAGCCCCCTCCGACACTGAAGGCAGAAGCACAGTAACTGAGGCATCCGACTATCAGTGTTTCCAAAGCCCTGCTCCGGAAGGTCAGAGAGTGTCCACAGGTCTCTAGTCCATGGTCACCTTGGATTCCAGGAACGGCAAACTTCACAGACCCTGGGGTGAGATCAGCCCTGGGAAAGGAATGATTATCTTCTGAGGTGCAGATTGCTCCCCTCAAACACTAAGGACTTCAATGTTTTTATTTTAACGAGACCACTTTGTGCTGGGCAGTGGTGACACATGCCTTTAATCCCAGCATTTGCGAGGCAGATCTCAGTGAGTTTGAGGCCAGCCTGGTCTACACAGTGAGTTCTATGACAGGCAGAGCTACACAGGGAAACCCTGATTCTAAAAAACAAAACAAAACCCACCTTGCAGAACCAGAACGCAGATCACACTTTGACCAAGGCTGTTCAACCTCTTCTGTACTCTGTAACAGACTGCCTGTCACAGCCTCTCTTATCCGAGCAGAGAGAAATCCACACGGTAGATGCAGGATAGGTAAACTACAGCTCCATTCCTCCAATACTTAGAACATCTGTCCTATAATGAACACTCAATAACTATCTTGACCCCTGAACAAATTAACCTGGTTGAAAATTTCTCGTCAGCCTTTCCAACTATCCCTTGCTCTAGACTGTAGAACCGTATCTTCTCTTTTCCACTAATGATGCCTTATTCCTCGATGCCACAGCTGAAGACAATTTCGTGAACACAGTACAGTATGACGGCACTTGGTCTGGGGAGGTGCTCTGGGATGGTCCGGCACCTGCTCAGCCTGGCCCTGGGTTCCGCTCTCGGCCTCTCTGCCACTCAGGTGCAACCTGCTGGATCCTGATTCACATTCCCCAGATTGTTGGGCAGAGGAGTAGAGGTCTTTGGTCTCCACAGACCCCACTGAACGGCAGCCAGAGCAGACACTTGGAAATAAAGAGGGAGGAAGGGAATCTAAGCGGGGTAGGAGACACCATCAGGAAGAAAACGCAAGCAAATGGCAATTTGGATATCTGCCTGAGAATAAAAGAGAGGTTGTCATTTTCTCTTCTGGCTCCTGTTTGCCCTATAAATCTCAGTTCGCTAATCCGAGTGTTTTAATTACCGCTGTATAATACAGCACGCTGTGTTGGGCCTATCATAAGGAAATTAAAATGAAGGTGGGGGGCTGAGGGATCTAGGCTGTCCCAGTTCTCCCCTTTCTCTTGTTTACAGCAATCCAAAGGTGTTTCTCCCCCTTCTGCCATAAACACAACACGGGGTTTTTCAGAATCAAAGATTCTACTTCCCTCCCATTCACAAGAAGGAACTGAGTCTAAGGCTGGTTTCAATCATGCTTCTCCTGGGCCAGTAATCTCCTTCGCCAATGTGACGAAACCAGAAGAACCAAATCATGAATCAAACACCAGCTTCTTTGTGAAAGAAGAGCCCCCAGTGTGAGGAAGCTTGCTGATTCAGACCAGCACAGAGAGCCAGGAGCATGACCGTAACCCCAGCACCCAGGAGATGGAGACGGCCATTTAAATATCACCTCGTCTACCTACCTACTGTACTAGCTGCCTGGTCATGGGCAAACCACATAGCCTCTCTGAGCTGTGTTCTTCACAGAGCTCTTGGCACAGTGACTGTGACCACACAGGTGCAGCTCAACGCAGCCCTACACCAGCCTTTTCCCATTGCCATCCCAACTCTCTACAGCAAGCTTCTTCCTAAAATCCCTGTGCCGTCCTCCCTCCAGTCCATCCAATCAGGGAGGCTTCCTGAGCACTGTAGAAGAGCTAGCTCCTTCCCCCCATTCTCTCACACACTGCAGCTCCTGTTCACTCTTCATTTCTCTCATAACCTAAAGCCCAGCCTGCTAGTCCCCAAACATACATATATAGACACACGTGCCCACATTGGGACACGTGGTATATAGATATGTAATTTGGGGATCTTGTTAACCTCCGAGCAGAATTGGGTTTTATTGACTGTTATTGCTAAAACTTATGACAATGACACCTGGCATGTACTTGGGTATTTAATAAATATTAACTCAGGCTTTTGCAGGAGATCCAGGTTTGATTCCCAGCACCCATACCAGGTAACTCACAGACACCTGTAACTCCAGTTCCAGGGTATCTGAAGTCATCTAACTCCCACACACGTGATACACATAAACTCATGTAGATGTGTGTGCACATACACGCTACACACACACACACACACATACACACACATATTCACACGTTAAAAGCATAAAAAATTTTAAGCCATGCATGGTGGTATGCACCTTTAGTCCCAGCATTTGGGAGGCAGAGGCAGGTAGATCTCGGTGAATTCCAGGCCAGCCAGAGCTGTTATACAGAAAAATCCTGCCTCGACAAACAACAAAAAAAAATTAAATCTCTAAAGAATAAAGAAAGTAAATATCAACTCTATGAGTGCACAAGATCCATTTTTCTCGTATTGTCTGTAAAGCCCATCTAAGCCCAAAGGTTTCTTTTTTTTGGGGGGGGGTTGTTTATTTGTTTCAGACAGGGTTTCTCTGTGTAGCTTTGGAGCCTGTCCTGGAACTAGCTCTTGTAGACCAGGCTGGCCTCAAACTCACAGAGATCCGCCTGCCTCTGCCTCCTGAGTGCTGGGATTAAAGGTGTGCACCACCGCCTGACCCGAAGTTATTCTTCAACCAAGAAACTTATACCAGAAAGCATCAAGTGACCTACCTGCCTTTGGGTTCTCACTTACCTAGACCTGAGTGGGGACTCTGACTCCTGGAAGTTTGCTCTAGTTTGGGCCTGCCTGCTCAGTGCCCCGACACTAACCGGTACCCTCTCAGGCTACATCTGGGGAACGATAATCCAATGGCTGTCTGTGAGCACTCGGAATGTCCATGCCTCTGTGACTAGCGTTCTATAAAAGGACAGGTGGACACACTGAAACCCAGTCTGGAAATCCAGCAACAAATGTGCTCCAAGCTGAAGAATGACAGCTGCAGCACACAGGAGCCAAGGCGGGCTGCAAATCCCTCTGCAACTCCCCCAGCACCAAGAACCCTCTTGTCTTTCTGCCTTGACTGAAGACAAGCAACTGCAGTCCGAGTTCCAGAGTGCCTGGGTGACGTCCTCATGCACAGACCCAGGGGATCCTGGGAGTACAAGTCTCACCCCAGGTTCACCAGTGTTAGCTATATGACATCACCCAGTACCAACTGCTCATCTCTTAGGAGCAAATGAGAAAAAAGACACAGCATCTGGCATAGTGCACGGCACATGGTAAATACCTAACGTTAACTGCTCTATGTGATGCCACTGGTACCCAAAATCAGTGTTCTGGTGGAAGCTTCACCCCAGCCCCTGGCATCCATATACCCAAAGAGTCTGAAATGTTCAGGAGGACGCTGCATACCAAGTCCCCTACCCCATCTCTCTCCAAACCTTGCTGCATCTCACAAAGCCTGCCAAATGACCCCTCCCCCATAGATGCTCAAGACCACTCCCATAGGGTACTTAAACTGCCCCCACAGAAAACAGACGCATGGTTTTCAGGTCTTCTTTTCCCATCTCCTCTTTCATGGGCTGGAAAATCAGGAGCGTTTTTTATCCATTAAACCTGGGCTTTTTCTAACTCGGTTTAATTTGGTCTGATCTGGATTGTTGCCCCGGCGGAGAGGCTTATGGGGCGCAGAAACTTTTCAGTCACACCTCACCCACCTCAGCAACTCTTGTCATTGCTCCTAGAGCTGGGAGTCTGAACGGAGTTCACTGTGGTGCAGAAGCTATCTAACCTGAAGTCCAGCACCAGGCAACTGTTAAAGGGACCTCATCATTTAAGTAAAGTGGAAGGTGGGGGTGTACAGTTGTAGAGCATTGACTTGGCATACAAAGGACCAGGGTGCAATTCCCAACATCAACACACATACACAGAGTCAAGTAGAGGCAATTGCTCAGATTCCACACAAGGAGAAGACTTAATAAGGCTGGAAAACTGCAGCTCCAGTTTGAGAGCCTCAACCACCCACGTCAGTTCTCAGACAGAGGGGCACAAGGACTTGACCAGGTACCTCTAGAGGTTGAAGAAACAAAAGACCCGACAAATATTTCCCTGTAATCTGTTCGGCACCAAATTTGACGAGCTCAAGAGTACTGAAGAGGGACCCCACCAGTAGTCAGAATGTGATGGGAAAAAGGAACCGGGGCTGGGAGGGCTGGTCCGGTTCAGATTCTGTCTTGGAGCCTTTCTTGCCAATCCATACAAACAGCATCACCTACCTCAGGGTTTTAACAAAAAAATTAAGGGCAACACCTTGGTTTAGCACAGTGTCTGGGTAATCAGCCGTTGCTTTTAATAGTCTAGAAGTCTTCCAGAATAAACAGTAATTGCTGCACAGGAACACTATGTACAGCTAAGGCAGCCCCTTCCGAGAGCACGGACCAGGCAGGTCCACTCCCTTATGGGTCAAGCCACAGGTTGAGAGGGAGTATTAAATTAATCAGACAGTTCCTGAGATCCTAAACCGATGACAAGAGGCTTGGGACCAGAGGAGGTGAAGTGGCAGACAGGCACCGGAGACACCTTAACCCACACGAAATCTTAAGTAGAGGAGGCCAGTTGCCTGGGTAGGTGTGTTCCCCATGAAGTAACTCAAATTGACGTAGTCTTACTTTGGCTTGGTAACAGAGACGACCACCAGCTCTTGGGACCATTATTTCTAGAATGTTTCCCTAGCAGTGTAGCTCAAAAATGAGGTGCGTAGCTCTGACCTAAACCAGTTGTGGGAAGGAAGAAGCTGTGACTTCCCGCTACTTAAGTCATCCCCGCGTGCCTCAGTTTCCCTCGACATTAAAGCCAAGGACAGCGACCCCTGCTTAGGCTTCGGTGGGGTGGTAATTCCCGGGTAGGGCACCCTGCAAGAGCAGCAGCAGCAACAGTGCAATCGAATAGCAGTGCGCGCCCACGTGGACTAAGGGCCATCCCTGGCTGCAGCTGCTGCAGAAAAAAAAAAAAAAATGTTCCCCAGCAAGCAGCTGGATCGGGGCTGGGATGTTCCCACAAACGCAGGAGGTACTCCCTCCTAGGTTAGCGGGAGCCTGCGCCGCGAGCCCTGCTGCAGAGCCGGAGCCTAAGCGGCCACGGGAGCGCAGGAGCCCCGCTGTGCTGGGCCCGGCGGGGGCGGCGGAGGCGGAAGCGGGGGCGGCCGGAGCGCGGTGGGGATGTTTAAAGGAAATTTACAATCATTTCCTCTCTGTGGTTTGGTGACAAATCAACAACATCCTGTTCTTTTGTGAGACTACGGGCGCCTGCGAGGCGGGGGCAGCGCTCGGCTCTTAAAGAGACAAGCACAGGCCCCTCCCCCCCCCAGCCCTTCCCGGTGCCCACCCCCACTCCAACTCTGTTCTTCCAGCCTCCCCTAAGTGCCGCCTCCGGGCAGGAATACCTAAACTGCTTCTCCCCTCCCGGGGTTCCCGGCCACGACCTAGATTGTGACCCCTCCCCTGGAGTGTGCGCCCCCCCAACCAGGCAGCGGGGAAACAGTGGCCAACCCCACTGACGGTTGTTGCTTCCGGAGTTATCTCCCACAGAGGGGATGAACGGAGAGTCCAGGGTCGCCCTTTCCCAAGCAGAGAGCAGCGAGTCACGAGCCTTGGACCTCAGGATACTTTTTAATCCCCTTCTGCCAATCCCCTTTCCTCAAATTTTCCAGCCCCCAAACTGTGGATTTATGGTTAAAATGTCGATGTGCGTACACGAGGTTTATAAAACGCCAAGGCAGAGAGAGACTTTCCGAGCTGTAGAAGTAATGAGAATCAGATGCTTAGGATCAGGGGGAAAAATACAAAACACAAAACACTCAACTGCCCTCCTGGGATTCTGTTCATTTAGTCACTTAATAATTATTTTCTACTAAGTGTTGGTCATCACTCTGGTCCACTGTACAACAATGATGTAGCAGACAGGGTCCTTGACCCCAGGATGCTAAGATCTTTTCAGGTTTTAAGGATGGGTATGGGTAGGCGGAGTACTTCACATCTGTAGACTAAAGTGCCCATCAGAACAGGTATTCTCTGTAAGAACTCTGAGGTGGTCAGTTTACCTAAAATGAAAATCCTAGCCTATGCTGGCGGGGTGGGGGAGTTGCATGTCTTTAATCCCAGCACTTGGGAGGCAGAGGCAGGTGGATCTCTGTAAATTGGAGGCCAGCGTGGTCTAGAGAGCCAGTTCTAGAACAGCCAGGACTGTTACAAAGAGAAACCTTATCTCAAAAAAAAAAAAAAAACAGCCCTAAAAAACTGCGAAAGGGTTCAAGCAGTATTCAAGCAATATGGTTAGGAGAGAGCTGGAAGCTGAGACAGTACCTCAGCTGCCCTCACCCCCCAAAGGACAGCCCCAGGATCTCCCATGCCTCTTGGTGTCCTCTCTTGATGCAGATTTGAATTATTGAAGAAAAATGTCTAAAACCCTGGTTCTCTTGAGAATGAAGCTGTACCCAGGAGAATTTGCTTGGCATAGCTGGAACTCTAACACTGTTAACTGAACTTGGTTCTTACCGTACAGACTGTGATCAGGGGTTCACTGGATCTCTTTGCCTCTTTCCCAATGTGGACATTGGGAATAAATCTTTCTTTGCAACTATTAGTTTGACGGCTTTAATAGCTTCTCAAAGACAACTTGCCTAATTTGACTTCTTAAGGGTGCAGACTTGGGATCCCAAATTAGTTCAACAGTACCTCAAAAAAACAACTCACCTTAGATCTAGGGAGTCAGAGCTCCCAGTAAGAAAGCCTAGTCACTGAAATTTCAGGAAGGCTCAGGGACATGCTTAGTGAATAGCCAAGTAGTAATGTCACACTCCTTTAATCCAGCATCCAGGAGGCAGAGGCAGGTGGATCCCTCTGAGTTCAAGGCAAGTCTGCTCTACATAGCAAATTCTAGCCTAGCTGGGGCTACACAGTAAGACACTGTCTCAAAAATAGATAGATAGATAGATAGATAGATAGAGGATTTGAAACCAGGGACCGAGACAATCTGAAGTTTGAGTTTCAAGACAGCCAGGTCCTGAGTACTTAGCGTCATACAATACTCCATTAACATCAACCACATCTCATCTAACTTAACATACAAGAGAAACTCCCCAATAAAATAGATACAGTGATTATTCCCACTTTGCAGATAAGGAAACAGGTACAGAGAGAATGTGGAACTTGGTCAAGAGCAGTAGCTAAGAAGGCCTCTAAGAAGAGGCATGTTCAGGTGACAAGGGTTGTTAAGGACAGTGCAGCTGAGAAGAACACGGTGGGTGTCACTAGTCTTGTCCTGGATACCAAGGGTGTTGGTTCCAAGTGACAGAGTTCAGCCCTATAAAAACAGCCCCCCCTCTTTTGTCTCCTGCTGATTCTCTGGATCCATCAGAGATGATCTCTCAAACCCTGAGATTCTGCCTCAGTCAGAGAAACCATTTGGCAGAACAAAGAGGAAACAACTGCCCTAGGAATAGAAGACTCCCTGGCCCTTCACATTCTCCCACGTGAGGCCACCACTGTCCTTTTCAGTTGGTCACCACCTTCCCATTTGTGCAGGGGCCTGAGGCAGCGCCTAGGGGAAGGTGTGGACAAGGGGAAGTTCCTGGAAGGAACTGTCTTCTTAAAGCAGAGACTGGAAGAAAAGGAAGAATGCACATTTGAATAGGGTGGTTAGTGAATGCAGAAGAGAGCCTAGGTGTGGTGGAGAGGCTAGGTGTGTGTGGTGGTGCACACCTCTGATTCCAGCACTTTGAGTCCAGCCTGGTCACTAAGTAAGTTCCAGGCCAGCCAGATTGAAATGGTGAGACCCTGTCTAAAAACAGATCTGACCAGAAGGAACACAGGAAGGCTGAAACAGGAGTTCCACGCCAGGAACAAGCTGGATGTGGCAGCTGGCATTCACCTGGAATCCCAGTGCTTCTGCAGAGAGATGGGAAGCAGGATTTAAGAAGCAGGAAGGCCTGCAAACCTACAGGAGGCAAAGCAGAGCAAAGACTCCTGAAAACTGAACTGTGACCTCTTCGCTCTTGCCACAGCAGGCATGCATACAGGCACTCACAGACACACCACACACATAAATACACAATAATATGTCCTGTTTTGGTTTTCTTTGTGTAGTCTTGGTGATTCTAGAACTAGCTCTTTAGAGCATGCTGGCCTAGAACTCACAGAGATCTGCCTGCCTTGGCTTCCTGAGTGCTGGGATCAAAGGTGTACACTACCACTGCCCAGCTCGGCAGCATTTGAACACCTGTGCAGCTGGTCTCCCTCTCTCTACCTACACAGTACTAGGATTACAAGTGTCCACGATCACACCTAATTTATGTGGAAGCAGTGCTACTGCCTACGTCCACCTGAAAGACATCCTTGGGGGTCTCTCGGAGCCTCTCAGTGACCTATCTGGAAAGTGGGAACAGAATCTAGTCATTTTCAAATCTGGATGGAAACTACATTTGCAAGGAATAGTGTCCAAAACCACTGGGGACAAAAACCAAGGCTTTGACAATCTAAGCAAGCACCCTACTATGATGAAATCACTGTTTTAGTTTTTAAAAATTTTTATTTTACGTGTATGTGTTTTGCCTGCATGTGTGTTTGTGCACCACTTGTATGTCCAGGACTTTTGGAGACCAGAAAAAGGCATCAGATCCTGTGATCTAAAGTTACAGAGAGTTACAGGCTGTCATGTGGGTGCTGGAAATTGAACCTGGGTTCTCTGGAAGAGAAGCCAGTGCTCTTTACTATGATGAAATACATTTTAAAAGGCCACGGTCATTGCCAGCTTAAGAATTACCAGTACGAGACCCCAGACAGTCATGAACCTCACCTTACATCTGAGAGAGGAAACCGACTGAGCTAAGCAGCTCACACACTGACTTGGTCTCTGGGAATAAAAGTCATCCAAGGGTCTGTGCTCACCCAAATCCAATAGTGATGGGACTATTATTTATTCAAAAAATATCACTTTTGACCTGGTAGAGCACTTGCCCAGACTGCCCAAGGTCCTGGACTTGCTAACTAATATCCAAACAGGGTGTGGTGTGGCAGATGAATCTCTGAGTTCAAGGGGTCTACATAGTAAATTCCGTGATAGCCAGGACTACAAAGTGTATCTGTTCCTACTACTGGTAGTTTATGTGCTGGGTGCTGGCTGATATAGAGCAACACAGACAGATAAAATCCCTTTGTTTTCTTTCTTTTTCCTTTTTTTCTTCCTTTCTTTCTTAGAAACAGAAAAAAAAAGGAAAAACTGCTAGGTCCTTTCCAATACATTTTGGAGAAAGTTTCTCTGAGAATGGGAGGTTTAAACTGATGGACCATTAACAGCATAACAAAGCAAAAGCAATTTTCCAGGTCACCGGCTAACTCTAGAATACCACTGTTTAAAACTCAGCTCTGGGGGAGGGACTCCAGGCTGGTCCCGGAGAGAAGGGTTTGTTCCTGGCTGCTTGGGAATTGGAGAGATTGCCCATTTTTACGCCCACTAAACCCAGTAAACAATATCACACCACAGCCTGGCTTGTGTACACACACATTTTTAATGGGTTTGTGTGAAATGCAGATTTTGGAGAAGAAAGTGCCTGTCTGTCAAGATCACAGCCAAAAGATTCTCTTTGGCTTCAGATTTAGGGAATGGATCCCTGCTCTGGCTTCATTAGGAGATCTGCTGAAATATAACATGCTCTTAAATATTGTCTAAAGCCACAGATCATGTGTGTGTGTACACGTGCGTGCATGCACACAAACACAGAGAGAGAGAGAACCTTTATCCAGCTGTGGTGTTGCGCTTTATTGATTCCCATCATTCCAGGTGATTAGAGAACAGAGTGCTTGGGTAATGGCAGCTTAGAGGGGACCTTTCTACTATAAAAGCTTTTCAGGAATCCCCTTTGCTGTGTGGGAGACAGGGACAATGAATGTTGCCGAATTCTGTAGGGAAATAGATAGGCTTTCTCACCTCTCAACCTTGCTATTGTTGTTGTTATAGACAGGGTCTTTCTACATAGTCCTGGCTATCCTGAATTATTAGTATTGTCATTATTATTATTGACAGGGTCTCTCTACACAACCCTGGTTGTCCTGGAACTTCCTATCAGACCAGACCGGCCTTGAACTTAGATATCCACCTGCCCCTGTTCGCTCCCGAGTGCTGGGGTTAAAGGGTAAAGGTGTGCACTACCACTGCCCAGCAGTTTTGTTTTTTAAACAGGGTCTGACAATGAAGCTCTGATACTCACTCTTGAGGTAACTTGGAGTGGATACTAATTTACAGCAATCCTCCTGCCTCTGCTTCTGGAGTGCTGGATTTAGGCACACAGCATTAAGGTCAACTAGTATTTCTGGTTTGCTTATTTGATTTATTTATTTCCTATGATGCCCAGGCTGGCCTTGAGATCATAGTAGTCCTCCTGCCTCTGCTTCTCAAATACTGAGATTTCAGGCATGAGCTATCAAGCCCAGTAAAGTTCCTTTGACCTACTGACTAAGCATCTCCCAGGGCCCTGTCAAATACACCAAGCTGCTTAAAGAACACAGGCGGCCCAGCTTAGGATGGCTCAATGGTTTGCTTCAAACTGCAAAACATTCCAAAGCAATATAATATGTCTACCAAAATAAGTAGAAAACATATTTCCTCCTTTCTAATTGTAGTCTTTCCTGAGCTGTCAATATGCAGACAGATCTTCTCATGACATGGGGAAGTTACCAGCACACCAAGGAGCTGGTGCTACTGTGATGTTCAGTAAAGTAGGTGTATTGAGTGTGCCTTCAACCTCCAGTGGGTTTGTAGGAATGGAACCACCACCGTCAGCTGGGAGTCTACATATTTTTCAGCTTTCCCAAGTAACAGTGTTCTCCAGAAGAAATCAAAATTAAGGTGGGAAAAAAAATCTCTATTTTAGACCATCATTCTAATAATATTATTATTTTGTTGTTGTTCTGGTTTGTTTGTTTTTTCAGAAAGTGTTTGTCCTGGAACTCACTCTGTATACTAGGCTGGCCTTGAACTCAGAGAGTTCTGTCTCCCTAGTGCTGGGATTAAAGGCCTAGACACTTCCCTGCCTATATTCTTATAAAAGGTAATTCTAACTTGCTAGGTGGGAATACTGTAGCTCAAGAGAACTTGCCTTGTACTTTCAGACCCTGTCTGATTCCCCACACCAGCAGAAGAAACAAAAGAGGAAAAAGACAACCCAGTGGAGTCCAGACCAGACTCCTCACTTCTGAGAGTTCCTGCCTACCTGTTGGCATCTAATCATTTTCCTGATTTCCTGTTTCCTAGAAAGAGAAATTTAGGTGGTAAATTTCTCAGCTTATGTATCTGGAAAACTACTTTTATTCCTTAATCTTTATATTCTTTTTCCTTTCTTTATTCTTTTTCGAGGTAGACTTAAGCAGTCTGCTCACCTTGGCCTCCAGTAGTTGGGACACTCAGCTTGCACTACTGCATTTGGAATTCTTCACTTCATATTTTGATTGATAGTTTCACAAGGTACAAAATTCTAAACCTTACTTTCCTGGCTTGACCACCACTGTTCCCAAGACGTACGAGGGTTGCCAGGTCCAGGTCGCTGAATAACAAGTTTCAGGGCTAGGGAGATAGCTCAGCTGGTAGCTCAAATGACAAGCTCTTTTTGTTAGCTTCCATGTGGGGGCTGGGAGTTGAACCAGAGTTCTCTGAATGAGCAACAAGTTCAAGTGCAGTTAAGCCCTGAGCTATCTCTTCAGTCCCTGCTTTTGTACAAAACAAATGCCTCCCTTCTTACCAGGCCTCCGAATACCTGGAGAAACAACTGGGCCGTTATCCTCATCAACACCAGGGGCTAGTGGCTTTGTCTCTCCACTGAGCTCGCACAACACCTACTGGGTATCCCCACAGTATGGCTATTGGTTTACACTGCTGGCTCTTCTGATAGATTATGAGCATGAAGAATTGGGAATTCATAGCCATAGTGAGTGCCACTCCACAAATATGTGTAGTTAAACAAGAATGAATGAATGGTCATTGAGGATTTTTTTTTACTGTTTCTTGTTTTGTTTTTTAATGTATCTGTGTCTTAATTAGGAGTGACTACCGCTGTGCTGAAACACTATGACCAGAAGCAACTTGGGGAGAAAAAGGTTCATTTCACTCACAGTTCCATTTAACAGTTGAAAGCAGTGAAGGCAGAAGCTCTAACAGGGCAGGAACCCTGGAGGAGGCAGGAGCTGATGCAGAGGCCATGCAGGAGGGCTGCTTACTGGCTTGCTCCTCATGACTTGCTCAGCTTGCTTGCTTATAGAACTCAGAACCACCAGTCCAGGAATGGCATCACCTACAATGGGCTGGACCATGCCCCATCAATCACTAATTAAGAAATTCTCTACAGGTCTGCCTACAGCCCTGTCTTAAAGCGACATTTTCTCAACTGAGGCTCCCTCCTCTCAGATGACTATAGCTATGATAGCTTGTCTCAGGTTGACATAGAAGTAGCCAGCACAGTATGTCATGTGCATACATGTGTGTCTGAGTGTTTGCCTGTGTGGGCATGTGTATGTGTAAGCCTGAGATTAACACGTGGAGTCTTCTTAATAGTGTTCCACATGTTGATTGAGGAAGGTGTTTCAGTTGAACCCAGGCTTTCTGATACAGCTTGTCTGGCTAGCCAGTTTGCTCTGGACATCCTGTCTTCACCTTTTAGGAGTTGGAATTGTGGGCAGGCCACCACACCCACAAGGACATTGGTCCTCGTACTTGTCACCTCAAGTGTTGTAACCACTGAGTTCCTTCCCTACTATGCATATACACACATATGTTATATGTATAAATGTTTTGCCTGCATACATGTCTGTGTACCACACATGTGCCTAGTGCCCTCAGAGCCAGAAGACAGTGTTGGATCCCCTGGAACTGGAGTTACAGACCATTGTGAGTTGCCATGTGGCTGTTGGAACCAAACCCATATCCTCAATTAGAACAGCCAGTGCTGTTAACTCTGAGTCACTGCTCCACCTCACCCCACCCTGGGTATTTTTTACTGGCGTATATTCACTCTATATTGACGGTTTCATAAAGGTATTTTCATACAAGTATATCATGTTCTGTGAGCTATTTTTTTTAATGAAATGATACAGTCAAGTGCCAGGTTGGTAGCACATGCTGGAAGATTGATGCGAAAACACTGGGTTTAAAGCCAGCCCGCGCTACACCTCTCAAAGGACAAAGACATAATCAGTGAGAAAGTGTTTGACAAATGCCCTCACCAGTTGGCACATGGTCCTTCGAAGATTCAGTGGTAGGGAAAAGGGCTGCTCTGGGAGACAGATATGCCATTGCCATATTCAAGGCACAGAAAAAGCCCTTACTGTTTCTTGTCCAGAATCTGTCTCCTGTGAGGACAGGGACCAGCTCTGCTCACTGCTGTTCCCTCCAGAAAATAAAGATAGCTTAATAAAAACCTGATGAATGGGGGGGCAGGGCAGAGTAGGTACTTGTCTTTCATCTCAGCACCTGGGAGGCAGAAGGCGGCCTGCCTGGTCTGCATAGAGAGTTCCAGGCCAGTGCTACACAGTGAGACCTAGGCTCAGAAAAGGAAGGAAGAAAGGGAGGGAGGGAGAGAGGAAGGTAGTGAAGGAGTGTGTATCTCAGTAATAGAACATTTACCTAGCCTGCACTTCAGGTACTAGGCTGGATTCATCCTCCTGCCTCCAACCAAAAAAGTTAAATGAACACCTAATCCAAACAAATCATATGTATTATGCCACCAAGAAAACTGACAGGAGGGTTGAGGAAATGGCTTAATATGAGAGCCTGAGGCCCTAAGCTACGGTCTCCAGTCACTGTTCGTCAGGTGTGGCTACATCTACAACCCCAGGGCTAGTGAGGCATAGACAAGCCACTGGTCCCTGCAGCCAGCCAGTCTGGCTGAGTCAATAAACTCAGGTTGAGAGAGACCCTGTCTCAAAAGACACAGTGAGGAGTAATTAAGGAAGACATCTCACGTCAGACTCTAGCCTCCACATATAAGCACAGATGCGGTACATGAACTGACATGCGTATGAACACATACACATTAACAGACGACCACACACACGTGGACACACACACACATGTACTCCCAGAAGCACAGAAAGTCTAACAGACAAAAAAAGTCCTATAATGTTTTACCATCCTGGGAAGAAGAGGGGTTCATCATCTCTCTCCTCCCCACCCCTACCTCTAACAGCCAACCAAAACCTCTCAGTACCCCTCTCCTCCCCAACCCCATCCCCCACCCTGTCCAGGTACAAGCAGTCCCCTTGGATTACCTTGCACGTTAATTCCTAGGACTGTCTAGCTGATCTCCTTCAGTGTCTCTTTGCTTGGAGGTGGCTGCTAAGGAGGGAACCAGGGTCTCCTGCATGCTGGGCTAGTGCTTGGCCACTACACTGAACTAGAGCATTAGCCTGAGCTTCTGCTCCAGTCTGTCTCTCAATCACCTGATCTCCTGCCTCCTCTTCCTCTGCGGCAAATGTCATACAGGCCCACCTTCTTCTTCCTCTGGTCCTCTACTGGACCTTCATCACCATATTTTCCTTTATATAACGCTCTCTCCTTTGGCCTAATGACCTTGATCTCTGTTCTCTTTGAAGTATCACTTTTGTACCTTCTGTTCAGTGCCCAAAGATATCTTCTAAGGCTCCTAATTAAATTATAGCTCCTCTGACGGTTTTCAATTGCAGAATTATTATGAATCATTTTGCAGTGCTGGGGATTGAACCCACAGTTTTTCGCTTGCTAGGTTATACCCCAGAATTGTTTATTTGTTTTTTTGAGATAGGATATTGCTATATAGCCTAGACTGACCTAAATGTTGCAATGCAGTCTAGGTTGCTGCTGCCTCTCAAATGCTGGGATTACAGGCACGGCCCACCACACCCAGTAAAAATTACTGCTAGTGCTGTCTAGACTCTCTCATGGGCACATCAGCTCATTTACACTTCTCGTTCTGCTGATGCAAGCTGCCTGGTGTCTCAGCAGAACAGAGCTAGCAGGATGTATAGCAAATGCACCTTATCCGGCATGTTCCCCGCACCACTTGCTGGCCCAGTCCACCTCTCCAGCACCACCTGATTTACATTTATTTACTTGAGTACTCGTCTCTGGTTTCGTTTTTGAGATGGAGTTTTCCTGTCTAATTTCCTAGTGCTAAGCTTACAGGAGTGTACCACCCTGCCAGACCCAGATCTAGTTAATGCTTTCTTCCTCTAAGCTACCTTCATTAACAGCATCAGGACCTCTTCCTCTTCCCAGCTTTAAAAATCTAAGTAGTGCTGTGGAATAATCCTGTACACTGCGAATATATGTTACTCTCGCTGGTTAATAAAGAACCGACTGACCAGTAACTAGGACAGTCAAACTGAGAATGCTGGGAGGAAGAAGGGAGGAGTCAGAGGAGTCACCAAGAAACACAAAGGGAGCAAGACATGCTGGTGGAGAGGTAAAGTCACGAGCCACGTGGCAATACATAGATTAATATAAATGGGTTAATTTAAGTTGTAAGAGCTAGTTAGTAATAGGCCTGAGCTACTGGCTTATAATTAATACAAGCCTCTGTGTGGTCATTTGGACCTAGTGGCTTCAGGAAAGAAACGTTCACTTACAAAGTAGTACTTATTGCAGCCAATTGAGTCATGATGGATGCCTTAAGCAAGTCACCACCAAGTTGACTTAGGTTTCCTTCCAACTAACCTTGGGATTTCTTGATGGCAAAGAGCTTATAATGTCCCATTATTTTATTCACTCATTTGTTTGTTTGTGGAATAGGGTCTTAATAGGTGGACCCTAATAGCCTTGAACTCATTATTTGGCCCTAGAGATCTTTGAAGTCATGATCCTTCTTCTTCGGCCTTCAAGTTAATTTCTTGGACTACAAGTACGTGTTACCACCAGGCCTAACATGTAATGACTGGCTGAGGTTTACTGCATAGGCTAGGTTGGCCTTGAACTAGAGGGCAATTCTCCCACCTCAGCTTTCCAAGTACTGGAATTAGAGGCACAAATAGCTAAAAATGTCCTATCCTGGTAGATTAAAATTCAAACATGACAGCATTCAGCAAGCAATGAGGAACAAACACATCTGGGGTAAATCCTGCTGTAAATTATTGACTGTGTATTTTGGGGCAAGTCATTCCAAGCCCCCGAGCTTCAGTGCTCTTCTGTGTACACTGGGCTGTTGCTGCTACCACTGCTGCTGCCATGTGGGTTGTTGTGATGGTGGAAAGGGTGATTTGTGCATCATTTTGATGTACACAATTCAGTACTCATGACCCCTTAGGGTTCTCACTGCTTGGTTAGTTGGCAGAGACACTCCAATCCCTGATCTTGGATTTGAACTTTTGGCCTTGACTTTAATTCTTTTAGTTACAGAGGGAATCTTATGAACAAAGACTTTCCCCCAGGCCCTGCCTCTGTACCCACCCTGGCTACCCAAAGCATATGTCTGTAGGCAACAGCTGGAGACCAATGTGCCATTCAGGTACATCTCAGGTCCCACTCTGTTGACTTCCGTCCTCGGCATTTCTGGATGCAATGCCCCATGGTCTGACGTGTTTGTTCTGTGAGCCTGCCTGAGCCTTTATTTATTGCTGCCACGGTAGTGCAAAGGCAGCGCATGCTCATTGTTTTTAAGAGGTACTAATGTACAATAGTGGAGAAGAAAGAACAGAAGTCTTAGTCCCTACCCCAATTGCCATTCCTATGCTTTAGAAGAAGCCAACTAGTAGTTTCTCCTGTGTATTCCCAGAAAATATTATGGTTTTAGAAACACATGCATACACACATACACACACATACACACACACACACACACAGAGTGCAATGCCTTGTTTTAAATTTCCTAAATAATCAATCTTTCTCCTTTCTTCATCCCCTTCTCTCTCCCTCCATCTCTTCTTCCCTCTCTCTCCTCTCTCCCTCCCTCCCCGCTCAGTGTATGTATATGTGTATACGTGTGCACGTGTGTGTGCCTTAAGCCCAGGATGAACTCCTGATGCTCCTAGGATCACAAATGTGTACCTCACACCCCTGCCCTACAACACAATTATCCTGAGCATTTCTCTATATCCACATTTCACAGGTCCTCCACCCACTGGTTAATGGCCACAGATTTCATCAGCACCCTCCAGATGGGCATCTATTAATAGACTGCTGATACTAGAACATTCTAACGAACATCCTTACATGCTGAGAGCTCTGCGGACTAAGTCTTCGATGCTTCTGTTTGCTACATCAGACTAGACACTAGGAGAACCTTCTATTTCGGTTCTACTTTCAGGTTCTGTCCTTGGACGCAGAGCTCAATAATGCGTGCACTTTCTCACTCAGTGGTCAGCAGCGGGCCTACGTCCCTCCTCACCTCAAAACAGAAGAAAACGGTCATGGGGCTGCTGCTTCTCAAACCTGCTCTGTGGTGTGTCACAGAGGCAGGCTTCTCCCTTTCTCTGGAAGCAAGGGGGAAATCCTGGACGTGAAGAGGAGCACTTCAGAAACCAGCTGTGTTCTCTCAGGTGAGCCAGAGGAAGGCCCTGAGAAGGAAGGAAGCAGCTTTTGGTTCATGAGACACAGTCCCAGCTGTTCTGTTCCCAATGGGGCCAGAAGGATATGAATGTGACAACGAAAAGGGTGTTGTGACGCGCTTCAGACAGCGGCTCACAGGGAGTCAGCAGTGACGTGGCACTATTGTCCCAGCCCACATCTGTCCACTCCAACGTGTCCTTTCCCAGGCTAAGGACAGGATGGGCCACAGGAAGTAAAACTGTGACACTCAGCTCAACCCAACTCACCACGCCCACCCCAATCCCCACCTGCCAGCTCTGACCACATCCCAGAGAGGCTACAGGGCTGGGGCGAGGCTAGAGCAGAGGCAAGGGCTGGGGCTTGGGAGCTCACTGACCACCCTGGGACCTTTGGCGAGTCATCAAACTATCTTGTCAATAAAAAGCCACACCAGCAGTCCTTGAGAGCAGGATGTACACTAAGTGCCCAACACAGGACATGGAATTGCATAAGCAGTCAATAAATATTTGATATTTGCTTCAGTGCTATTTCCTTCTGACCTCACACTGTACTAACTCAGAGGAGGTGATCAGCAAGACAGTCATCATTAATTTACTCCTTCATCGTCAGTCTTGGAGATGAACCCAGGGCCTCGTGCACGCAAGCCATGTATCACAGAGCTATATTCCCAGCCCTTTTCTTCCTTTTATTTGGAGGCAGGGACTTGCTAAGCTGCCTCAGATGGCCTTAGACTCCCGCACCCAAGGGATCCTCTTGCATCTGCTTCCTTCACTGCTGTAACTTCAGGGTCCCGCTGCCATATTTGGTTAGTTTCTGTGTTGTTTGTTTTTGTCTGTTTTGGGACAGGGTCTCACTGTGTATCCCTGGCTGGATTGGAAAACTATGTAGACCAGGCTGGTCTTGAACTCACAGGGATTCTACTTCCTTTGCCTCCCAAGTGCTATAACACCCAGAAGTGTAGGTTTTTGTTTTGTGTGTGTGTGTGTGTGTGTGTGTGTGAGAGAGAGAGAGAGAACGAGAGAGAGAGAAAGAGAGAGAGAGAGAGAGAGAGAGAGAGAGAGAGACCATCACACATATAGTCCAAATAGGCCTTGAACTTGGTATATATTTAAAGATAACCTTGAGGGGTTTGGAATTTAGCTCAGTGGAAGAGCGATTGCCTAGCAAGCAAAAGGCCCTGGGTTCGGCCCTCAGCTGGGGGTGGGTTGGGAGACAAAAAGATGTGGAAAACAAACAAAAAACCAATAACAAGGTAACTGAAGACGGCCTTGAACTTCTGCTCTTTCTGCCTCCATTTACCAAATGCTAGGATTACAGGTATGTGCCACCATTACAGACCTAGTCTATACAGTGCTGGGGACCAGATCCAGAGCTTCATATATTAGAGGCAAGTACTCTCCCAAATAGGCTATATCCCCAGCTATTCAGCTCACTTCTCCTGCCCCTGTTCCTCCTTCTCCATCTCCCCTTTCCCCAAGAAGTTAAGAATATTCTGGATATTCTTCCTGCCCTGAATTATTCCTAGCACTCAATCACATAAGGAAAGTTTGTACTCCGTGTCCCAGAACACAGGCCTTTACCTCAGAGTTTCTGAAAAGAAACCCAAGGCTTTGGAAAATCAGAAAAATTAGGAAAAGAGATGGATGCATTCTGTCGATGACTATAGAGAGAGAATTCACTGCATTGGAAACGGAAGGCAGAGGCCAGGCTTCTGCTTCCTCAGCCCCTCACCTCACTGGCTTATTTATGCTCCACCCCCCCAAGCTTGCCTGCCAACCCTGCTGAAGTGGTCTCCACACCCAGTATTCCGGAGCACCACTGAAAAGCCGCAGCCTACCTGCACTCTGAGCTCAACACCATACATGGAACACTTGAGTTCATTCTCTCTGTGCCTGTCTGAGCTTTTCTGAATTCTGGCACTCTCCTGTTACACTCCTCTCTCCCATCTGTCCTTATGGCCTTCATTTCATCTCCAAAATCTATATGTTGGGTGGCTAGAGCGATAGCTCAGGGCTTAGGAGCACTGGCTGCTCTTCCAGAGGGACTGAGTTTGATTCCCATCACCCTCGTAGCAGCTAACAACCACCCGTAGCTCCAGTTCTGGGTACCTGACACCCTCTTCTGGCCTCTGTGGGCACCAAACATATACATGGAACACAGATATACATACCTGTAGGAAAAAAGATTTGTGCACATAACATAAATTTTTTAAAAATCCATACATTGAATTCATATGTAAAAGTTCTAGTCATTTGTAATCTAGAATGTGATCATATATATAGAGACTGTCAAGATGAAATTGTGAACTGTGTTAAAATGGGAACTCCAGGGTGGGCCCTCAACCAATATGATTAGTGCTTTTCCAATAAGAATTAATCAGGACGCAGACAGACAGAAGGCCATGTGAAGATACAAGAGAAGACAACTATCTAAAGCTCAATGGAGAGAGAGTCTGAGAGGAAAGTAATCTAGTTAGAACCCTCAGACTTTTGGTCTCCAGAAATAAAAATTAGTAAATTTGTGGGGTTTGGTTTTGCTTTTTGTTTTTTGAGACAGGGTTTCTTTTTGTAGTCTTGGCTGTCCTGGAACTCACTCCGTAGACCAGGCTGGCCTCGAGCTCACAGAGATCCGCCTGCCTCTGCATGCACTGCCACCACCAGGCAATTTCTGGGTTTCGAGTCTCTCGGTCTGTAACGTTTTGTTATGGTGATCCCAGCAAGGTCACTCATCCCTAGAACACAGGCAGCACTCCCAAGGTGGCCCACATCCACCAGCCTCCAAAGCTTTAGCTACAAGTCTCTCTCCAGCTCCTGTCACAGGTCAATGTGTCCACACAGAGACCCAGGCACACCATCCGTCCACACCCCAGTTCCACATGAGGTGACAATCTGACCACACTCCCCTCCCCCACTGCTTGCTAGTCCTTAAACTAGAAGAGGTCTAGAACCACAGACTTACAGAAGGTCAGGCCAGCTCCCTGCTTTGCACTTGTGTGGCCTTTACTGAAAAAGCAAACTCCTCGGAAATTCCGATTCTCCTTAGAAATTCAATCGCAGATTCTTCCTAATTTCTTGCCCCTTACCAGCGCTATCTGTGTGGCTACTCCGTGGATGTTGTCTGTGGTTGCTTGGAGAGAGGGTCTCCCTATGTAGCCTAGGCTGGCCTCAAACTTGCAAGCCTTATGCCTCAGTTTCTCAAGATTACACTTCCACACCTCTCTCCACCCTCAGAGTCAACAAAAGAACATCAGCTTGTTTCAGATTTACCATCTGTTGCCCAGTGATTTACTTTGTATTCTGTTTCCCCCACAAAGTAAATACTTTGACAGATTTCTCTCTCTCTCTCTCTCTCTCTCTCTCTCTCTCTCTCTCTCTCAGGGTCTCACTGTATTTCTGGCTGTTCTGGGACTCACTATGTAGATCAGGCTGGCCTCGAACCTGCCTCTGCCTCCTGAGTTCTGGGACAGAAGAAAAAATAAATATCCCTCGAACATGCCTACCTAGGACTATACAGCTCCATTAGCGTACTTGCCTACTGTACATGGAATCCTGGGGAACCACAGAAATCCAGCATGGTAGTACATACCTGTGATCCCACCCCTGGGCCAAAGAGGGGTTACCAAGCTACCAAAACCCTTTTGGCCCCTTCCAATCTCTTCCTTACATCGTCCCAGGTTAAAAAAAAAAAATTCAAGATAGGGCCTTGGTTGTCCTAGAACTCTCTGTGTAGACCAAGCTGGCCTTGAACTCAGGGATCAAAGGTGTGTGCCAACACAAAGGCTTTACCTGGGGATGGCATGGCATGGCATGGCGTTTAGCGTCCTCCCCCTCTATAAGAGCGAAAACCTTCAGGCTCTTCAAGGATATCAGTAGTAACAATCATCATGGTATTTAAGATGGTTCCCGGCTTTAAACTCCCCGCAAAGACCGTTCACAGATCTTAAAAGAAAACGCAAAGTATTAACCACAGCCTTCAAAGGCCTTCCATGACCAGGCCTCTTCCTGTCCTGGGCCTTCTCTCAGAAAGTCAACCTCCAAAGTCAGGGAGTCCCTTTCCATTTCTCAGGCCAAGCTCACTCTCCCTCTGCCCCAAACGCTTCTCCTTCAGGCAACTGCTACAGCACCTCGTCACTCTGGGTCTCAGCTGAGTCACCAGCTCTCACTCCCCACCCATCCCCCAGCTCAGTCTCTTGTTTTACTGCCTGAGAGCCTGTCACTCTGAACAAACCCTGTTTGCAGCCAACAAACGCCTTGCCTAAAGGGAGTGCTCACAGCACCCAAACTAAGTCAGGACTGTCCCATCCTTGACCCTCCTGCCTCCACCTCCCAACTGCCGGGTGACAGACATGTGCCACCTCACTGAGCCCTCTCATATTTGTTCCAGCAAGTTTCCCTCCCCTCCCCACCCCTGGAAAAAAAGCTGTGGAGTCAGATGGGGCAAAACTCAGCTTTTTATATTGGCATCAGGGGTTCAAAGTCATGTCTCTGTGATTTCTCAGCAAGTGCGCTAAAGCTGAGTTATCTCTCCAGATCCTTGGTTCTTCTTCTTGCTACCTGAGATGCAGTCTCATGTAGTCCAGGCTGGCTCAAAATTGACAGACAAGGCTGGCTTTGAACTCTCAATTGTCCTGCTTTCACCTCCCAAAGGCTAGGATGACAGAACAAGTCTTCTCATGTTTGCCTGGGACCTCAGTGTAGCACAGGCAGTTAAATAACACCGGAAGTATTGCGTAATCACTTTGGAAAGCTTAATCTGCATTCAACATACAACTACAGATTTATACACATATTCAAGGTATGTTTTGGGAGGGGTGCTGGGGATCAAACACTGGGCTTCACAGAAGAGACAAGTGCTTTACCACTGGGCCTTTTCCTAGTCCAAAAGGAGTACTTTTTATATATATATACTTATTAATGTGTATGAGCGATTTGCCTGCATGGATGCATAGCTGGTACCTACAGAGGTCAGAAGAATTCATTTGATCCCCGAAATTGAAGTTATAGATGGTTGTGAGCTTCCATGTTTTGAACCCAGGTTTTCTGGAAAAACAAGTGTTCTGAATCATCTCCCCAGCCCTTGTTCTTTTTCTTTTCTTTTTTAACCAATAGCTGGCATGCCTTTAGGGCTGAAGGGGTTTTGTTTATTTTCAGCGTGAGACAGGGAATTGTGTTTCCCAGGCTGGGCTCACACTGGCTGTGTAGCTACAGATCACACTGGTTCTGCTTTTCTGCGATTCTGGATCAGACGCAGGGTTTCCCGCATGCTGGGCAAGCACTTCTCTCACTGAGCCGCATCTCCAGCCCGGGGAAAGCTGTCTCTGAATTGGAACTGGCTATACAGCTATGTTCATTTTGTGAGAATTCCCAGGGCTGTACACTTGTGAGTGTGCCCTACTCTGAATGTACTTATGTTGAATCGCACGAAACTGGCATTTTTATACATGAGAAGTGGGTGGATACTGGCAGTCACATATGGTCCAACTTACACATTATACTTCAATAAAAAGATTACTTATGAAGAAAAATCCCTCTGATGGAAGCAGATTTGAAAAAAAAAAATCCCTGCCTAGCTGAACTGCTTTCTATATGGTTCTATAAAAACTGATTTTGAGTAAATCAGGTTTGGTCTCCTTGGCAGGTGGCCAAGAGGCTAGGGGTCATTGTAAAATCTTCCCTGGGGCCCAAGTTTTCTGACTCTACTAAAGCCACCCCCCCCACCTCACCCCCTGAAACAAGGCCCAGGTCCACTGAAGGAGGCAGGAGCACCCTAAATGTATAACTTGTTCCCCAGGCCTAAGGTGTCCAGGGGCCCAAAACATACAGAGTGATTACTTGGGGTCGCTTGACTTAACAAACTCCTTGCTTGGCATTGTGAGCCTCCTGGCCTTCCCGATTTCCCCTGGTCTTGAAAAAAGTTCATCACCAAATCTGTAACTCTCCCCCCCGCCCCCCCAGCTTTAACCCCTTCTGGCAGTCATTTCAGACTCTTCTCACTAGACTAAGCCTGATGCAAGCGAGGCCCTCCTCTAAGGCAGTGACTGCAGCATCCTCAGGATCTGGCCTGGTGCCTGGTTAGCTGATGTGGCATGAATGGATGCGGGGTAGATAGAGGGTCCAAAGTATCGCTGATCAGTCAAAAAGAAGCCAGCCCTCATTTCTCCACGGAAAGTCAAGCCTACGCCTGTGGAGCGTTGCTGACTCCTGGGTTCAGACAGGCAGTCCAGTCCTTCCGTAAGCTTCAAAGGGTCCCATTCTACTGTGGGAAGAGCCTGTTACGAAGGAGATGCTTACTGAACTAGCCTGTGCAATAGGGATCCTCAAGCACAACACACACATTACAGTGGGGTTGCTCACCTTTAACCCCAGCCCTAGGGAGGCAGAGGCAGGTGGATCTCTGAGTTCGAGGCCAGCCTGGTCTACAGAGTGAGTTCCCGGGTATCCTGGCCTACACAGGGAAACCTTGACTCAAAAAGCAAACAAACAAAAAGACAATGAGGTTGCTGTGACTAGTTCACTTAAAACCACTCAACAATTGAGATGCATCCTCAGGCTAGTTCATTCAGGCATTCTATCACCTTAGACAGAGTCTTAGGTGAATCAAAAATTTCCGTAATTTGTAAGCAACAGCAAAGTACTAGCTGGGCTTTGTTTCTCAATTTTACATATTATTATTATTGTGCATGTGTCTATAATGTGGGGGGGGGGGTGCATGAGGTACAGCACACATGTAGGGGACAACCCCAGAGAGCTATTTCTCTTCTTCTACCACGAGGCTTCCTGAATAAAATCCTAGCACCCAGGATGTTGAGGTAGGAGGGAATGGAAGCCAAATAATCTAGACAGGCCTTGTACTTACTCTCTGCAGCTCATGCAAGTCTTGGGCCGGGACATCCTCCTGCCTCGGCCTACCCAGTAGCTATGATTCCAGTCCTGTATCACCAGCGCCAGCTAAAAAGAGTGCTTCTTTACACACATTTACACTGCATGCCACTGCCCAGTTTGGCAGAGTGAAAAGAAAAGACCTTAGTGGATTCTGGGGGGGAAAAGAATAAAATAAAATGGAAATTGTACTTTAAAGAAGTCCTCGAGATCAAGATATGGCCCCGCAGTCAAGAGTCGACAGAGTAGCTACTGTTCTTCGTGAAGACTCAGATTCCGTTTCCAACACCCACATCAGGTGGCTCACAACCAACCCCTACAACTCCAATTCAGGGTACTCAATGCCTCTGGCCCCCCCAAAAAAAACCAGGCATGCACAGAGTACACATACACTTACACATGTACATACACATAAACAAAAATAAATAAACCAGCATTTGTTTAGTGCTCTTTAGGAAAGGGGAAAACTAATGGCCGTAGCCAAGTCCACTATCCTCAAATTTTGCCCTCTACAGGGAACAACTAGAAGATCACAGAGAAGCTGTATAGCTGGCTCCAGGCCAAGTCAACTAAAAAGCACATGGCACTTAGCACTTGCATGGCACTAGGCAGGAGACGGCTGTGTCTTGAACGGGAGCCTAAGAGACTAAGGACTAGTGGGCATGTTGACACACACCAGAATACCTATACTGGGGAGACCGTGGCAGGAAAATTTCCAGTTTGAAATCAGCCAAGGCTATATAACAAGACCTTTCTCAAATAACTGTCCCACTTCCCTCGCAAAACAAACCAAACCAAACCAACCAACCAAAAAAAAAAAAAAAAAAAAAAAAAAACCAAAACCAAAAACATTCAAGGCCAGGACTGCAGATAATGTGCCTACTGTGTGCAGCACTGGGTTCCCTTAGAGACTGGGTATTTAAAGGCAGTCACACTGGTCTTGAACTCCAACTCGATCTACTCCTGCTGAACCAGGCTATCTGCTAGCTCTCAATCTACCTGCCTCAGCATCCCAAGACTTGGGATGACAGATAATCTGCCATCATGCCTCGCACCACACTACTAGGACTGCCCTGTGTATCCCAGCCTGGCCTGCATCCTGGACTTCTGGGCCACAGGGACACTTTTCCAGAGCCCCAGGCTGTGCCCTCTCACCTGCAGTCTTACTTTGTATGTGCTGCTGATATTAACTATAATTACACCACTCTTTGACCAAGGAACGACTAATTCAATGTCCCCTATTGAACTGTTCTAATAGAAGATGCGGGCACAGGGAGCTCTGCTTCTGTTGCTTAGAGTTTGAGAAAAGCTGGAGAAACGTCCACGGAGCACAAAAATGTGGGTAAGAGAAACGACTTTGTATTACTCCCCCCTGTTCTTCTCTGCTCACACTGAGTATAGGCTCCACGAGGACGGAATAGTGTCTGTCTCTTCTAGCCCATAACCTCAGCACCTGGTAGTGGGTTTGCTCTAAAGGAACTATGGAATAATTTTAATGGAATTAACACACACATAAGGCGATACCTCAGACTTCTTAGCTCTTCTCGTTCTTTTTGAGACAGGCTCTCCTTGTGTATAGTCCAGGCTGCCTTCTACTTCACTGTGTCTCTTAGGCTAGCCTTGAACTCTTGCCTCAGCCAACCCAGGGCTAAGACTGCCAGTGTTAGTACTCGGGCTTGTGCACTGGCCTGACCTTGGGGTCTGCGTCCTCAGCTGTAGTCGCTAAGAGCACCACCTGTGCACAGTCACTATGTTCCCTTTCAAAAGGGCCCTGGCCTTCTTCCATCTCTTTCTCTGTCTCCATCTGTCTGTCCTTCTGTCTCTCTCTCTCTTTTGTCTTCTGCTACTCCTGTCCCCAGAGCCCAGGTCTTCCCCTCCCCTTTTCCCCATTCACTTTCTAATAATAATAATAATAATAATAATAATAATACCCCTCCACCTGCGCTCTGTCCAGCGGCATCTTTCTCTCTCTCTCACACCGCTGTTTTCTAAATTACAAAGGCCAGGACTAAAGGGGTGTGTCACAATGGCAGGCCTTTCCCACCAACCCCTGCCCCCTTCTTTTCAGCACTAGGCGTTGAACCTAGGCTGTGGCTGCCTGCTCTCCCACTACACTGTACCTCAGGTCTGTTTCAGTTTTCATCTGGAGGCAGCCTTCTCTAAATTGACCAAGCTGGCTTTGAATTCACCCCATAGCTCAAGCAAGATTTAAATTTACAATGTTTCCACTTTTGGCTTTCTTCGTAGTTAGTATTCCAAGCCCATACCACCAACCTTGGCCAGGATACAGTTTTCCAAAGATACATTACAGGGTCTGGGCATGTAGATCAGCTCTAGAGATCTTGCTATTATGTATGTCTGAGTGCAGGGTTTGATCCTCAGCACCACAAACTACCATTACCACCATCAGACACGCATTTTAAAGCAATACAGATGAGCTAGGTGGTTGTGGCAAACGCCTTAATCCCAGCACTTGCGAGGCAGAAGCAGGCAGATCTCAGTGAGTTTGAGGCCAGTCAGGTGATTTACAAATCAAGTTCCAGGACACACATGCCTTTCATTCTGGCACGAGGCAGGTGGATCTCTGAGTTTGAGTCCAGCAAGTTCTAGAACAGCCAGAGCTACTGAGAAACCCTGTCTCAAAAAAAAAAAAAAAAAAAGAGGCAGTGGTAGCACACCTTTAATCCCAGCACTAGGAAAGGTAGAGGCAGGGATGGGGGGTACCTGTGATTTCGAGGTCAGCCTGGTCTACAAAGCAAGCTCTAGGAACAGAAACCATGTCTTGAAAAACAAATAAATAAATCTAAGCAAGGTGGTAGTGGAAATGAGCTGAGGCAGAAGGAGTTGAGGCAGCTGGAGACTAACCTGGGCTACATAATAAAAGACTCGCAAAACAAAAGCCAAAGTAACAAAAAGGAGACCCCAAGGGTGAAAACACACTGAGGTCAGGGGCAGCAAGCAGTAAATGTTGCTTTGTAAATGGCTGCCATTGAATTGGAACTGCTGCCTCTCCTCCCTCTTCAAATGAATCTCCTGGAAGTTGTTGATAAAATGGGAGCCCAGAACTGAAGTCACTGTCTGGAGGTGATGAACTGCCCTGGTACCAGGGCTGGCTGGAATGACTTATCAACATAGGCAGGCTGAATGGTTGTTAGAATCTGATGCTAGCAAAACAAACAAATAAAAACAGGCAAACAAACAAACAAAAAAACCAGAATGCTATTTCAGAGGAAACCACTGGCATTTTTGGAATGAGCTGTCAGTTGACTTGGGACAAATCTCTGGCACGTGTGAAGCCTACCAGCTGCCCAACTGTAAGAGCAAACGTGAGGGCTTCTACCTTCTAAGAAACAAATGTTTTGATTCCCCTGTCATCTTTCATTCTGTCTTCCCCCCCCCCCCACACACACACCCCAACATCAGCTCCAGGACTGCTGTTGAGTTAAAATCAGGTGTTAAACCCGCTTAGCACACCTCATCCTTGCTCATCAAGTTGTGGCTGAAGACTTTCTGTTCAAGTTGTCCACGTGCCAGGCTTTTGCTAATGTGTGGTGGTGCCTCCACCCATGACGCCTCTGCTTAACACATGCTCTAAAACCTTCCGTGGACTCGCTGGTCAGCCCTCAGTTGCAATTCAAAACCACAGGCTGCTTTCTGAGACACTTCCTGCTACCCAAATTGAAATCTGCCACCCATGGGGCTAGGAAGATTTAAAAAAAAAAAAAACAAAACTTACTTTGTGTGCAGGCTTGTTTTATGTCCACTTGGCACAGCTTAGAGTCACTTTATAGGCAAGAACCTCCATTGAGAGAAGACCTCTATAAGATCAGAGATCTGATTTTTTTCTAATTTTTTTCTTAACTAATAATAATTTTAAAAAGTGATTGATGGGGGAGAAAACAGCCCATTGTGGATGGGGCCACACCGGGGCTGGTGGTCCTGGATTCTGCAAGAAAACAGGTTGAGCAAGCCATGACAAGCAAACCAACATAGCAGCCTGCCTCCATGGCCTCTGCAGTGGCTCCTGCCTCCAGGTTCCTGCCCTGGCTTCCCTCAGTGAACTGTGACTCAGGACATCTAAGTCAAATAAACCCTTTCCTCCCCAAGTTGCTTTTGGCTTTTGTCATGGTGTTCCATCACAGCAATAGGAACCCAGACTAAGCCTGAAGAGCCAAGTCTGGATTCCCAGAATCCATCTAAAAAGCCACACATCTGTAATCCCGGTGCTGGGGAGACAGAAACAGGAAGGACCCTGGGCCATCTAGCTAAGCAGTGAGCTTCAGGTTCATTTGGGGGTCGGGGGGAGCGCCTGTTTCAAAAACCAAAGTGAGAGGCTGGAGGACTGGCTTAGTGAGCAGTTAAATCTCCTGCTGCTCTTGCTGAGGACTCAGGTTCAATTCATATCATCCACATGGAAACTCACAACCACCTGTAACAGCACTCCAGGAACCCGGCACCCTATTCTGGCCTCCAAAGGTACCAGGCATGCACATGGTTTCCATACATACATGCAGGCAAAATAGTCACACACATAAGGAAAAAGAAATCTATTTCTTCTAAGGAGCTGGAAGAAGACACACAACAGTACGTCGGTTCTCCACACGCGTGTGCACGCCTCCCCATATCCATACAAGCGCCTCGTTTCCATGACCTCCAAGAGGGCTGACTTCTCTCTCAGAGCACCTGCCAGTGCTCTAACTGCGCTCATTCTGTCTGTGTCCTAAGACTGAGTGGGCTTCACAAGGGCAGGAAGGGGCATCTGTCCCCCCTGAGCCCCAACCACTGCAGAGAGCAGCACACAAGCAAATGGATTCTTCACAACTGCTGTCAGTGCCTCTCAGGCATTATGATCGCACAGACCCAGGGGATGAAGGAGGGGGGCACTGGAGCTCCTCCCACTCCCCACCTTAGGCTGGGCATTCTCCTTCCTCAAGACAGGGTCAGAGTGGAGCCCTGTCTTCTGGTGAATTCTTTTACTGAAGGAAACAGGACAACATTCCTTTCCCCTACACCCTCCACAGACTGTTTAAAAAAAGGAGTCATTTATTCTCATCTTTGTAATCCAGTAAGGACCATGGGTGAACACCAGCCAGAAAAAGTGCCATTGTTTAACTGTTTAAATGACAAGAAACAGGTTTCTAGGATCCTGATGGTGGAGAGGGGATTGGTCTCAAGGTAGAGAAACCTTGAAATTCAGCACAATTACTAGCCCTTCTGTTCACCAGGTACAGGACTTTTGGCCTCAATTTGTAGATCTGACAAATGGGAATAGTGATAAGGACACAGGAAAGTCCCTAAGTTCTCCCTCCTTGGCTTTGGGTGGAGGTTGAGGGTCCGTGGGAATAGTCTGTTCTAGCTCCATGAACTGAGTAATCTCTGAGACGTGAGTCCGAGCGGCGAGAAGGATTTTTATGCTAGGACACAATGACCTTGAGCAGTCCTAACGGCTTTTGACAGAGCCCCAGCCCCAAGCCAGACCTCACCCGTGGGCTATTGGTTCCTCCGACAACAGCCAAGCACAGCCCTATGATGGCGTAGGAGGAAAAAGATAGCCTCACAACCCATGAAGGCTAAACACCAGCAAGATGTACCTCGCCGGCATCAAAGCCACCCCTACTCCAGGCTCCAAGGAGACTACAGACTTCCCGGTTACTGGGCGGAGCTGGGCCTGATGCTGGAGCGCCCAACTTCAGGAGTCAGGCCTAATGGAGGGGCTTCTCTTTTCACCGGCTTCTCCCCCCACCCCCCATCAAAGAACGGCTCTCCGGCCATTTCCATTCTCTGTGAGGCTCAAGAGTCCTGTTATTTAATATCGTGGCCACCCCAGCAGCATCCTGCCAAGGCCTGCTCCACCCATCCACCTGGCCAGTTCACCACTGTTCCCTTTTCTTTTTTAGAAGGAACAATCGGGAAAACTGCCTTCTGCAACAAAAGGCACGGGGCCGCAAGATTACAAAGGCTAGCGTCTTCTTAGGACTGGAAAACGACAAGGGCGCGAGTAGTGAAAGGGGCACCTAGCCAGGGCAGCAGAGGGCGGGCGGAAGCCCGGGGCACTGCGGACATTACTCTGGGGCGGGAGAGAGGCGGGGTTGAGAGGTGAGGGCCAGGCCTCTGGCTGAGTGGACAGAATCGCCCCGGGGGGTATTGGAGCCGGAAGAGGCCTCGGCCCAGATACTGTCCACACCCAAGAAATGGGAGGAGGAGTGGTCTGCACTTAGAAAGAGAGCCAGACGCACTCAGCAACACCCACCCTACCCTTTTTTGAAATAGACAAAGACATTTTCTTAATTTTTGGCGAATGCGGCTGGAAGGTCCCTGCCCCCGACGTCCCCAGGCGCCACTGATCTTGAAAAGAAGAAGGTTCCCAGTAGGGGTCCTCTCGCTTCCCCTCCCCATCGCCTGCGGCGACAAGAGATATGCTGATCGAGGTGTGTCCTCCCCCACCCCGCTCTGGGCCCAGAATCCCGAGGCCGCAGCGCCCCCCACCCTCTAGTCACACCGACGGTTCCTGCCCAAGCCCGCAGTGGCGTGAAGGTGGCCTTTACCTCCTCTTGCAGGCTGGGAGGAGGGTACAACCCACGCAGCTGAGCCAGCTGCAGCTGTCGCCGCCGCCCTCCATTCATTAAAAAGAAAAAAAAAAAAGGAACAACAACCTCCACCCCTCTTTGTAAAAGAACGACGGCCCCTGGAGGAGCAACAACCGGCCCCAGCAATCACGGGTTAAGCTCTTTTCCGGCCCCCCATTCATAAAAAAAAAGAAAAGAAAAAAAACCGCAGCGCATGCGCGCACAGGGTCGCCTGTGCCCACCCATTCATAGAATCGCGGGCGGCGCGCGTGCGCAGTGGAGCTCTCTGCCCTCCCATTCATAAAAAAGCCATTTTCCCAGGCAAGGGTTGCAACATCGCCGCCGAGGCAGCGAGCTGAGCTGACAGCGGCGGAGCTTGCGCTGCAGGACTCAAGGAGCCTTACCGGCTCCTCTGACTGGCGTCTGCGAGTACAACAGCGACTGACCCATTTGGGTTCGGGGATTTACACAGACGTGGAGCGATGCTTGTGACTCTACAGCTCCTCAAAGTAAGTCCATAGCCGGTTTGGAGATCCGAAAGTACCCCTTCGGTACCGTGACGCGGCTCCCCTCGGGTTGGGGCCAATAGTACGCTATTTCTAGCCGCTTTGGTGTTCCTTCCCTCGGTCTGCGCCTCCTCGAGTCCCTGCGGTACGCCGCAGCTACCAGGCGCACCCGGCCGGCACGGTGCTAGGGGTGTTCGTTGCCTGGCACTGCCGTTGCCGACCCTAGGCATTGCCAAGTCGAGCTTCCGCGCCCTCTGTGACTCTGGAAACCTTGTTAGTGTTCGGGGAGTTTGCCTCTGGCCTGGCCTCTTCTGCCACTGCTCTCCTTGAACGCTGGAACCCGCAGCCCCGGGCTCGCTTTGGAGCAACCGGTTGGGACTTGGGGGCGCCCTAGGTTTGGGCGGCTCGCCCACCCCCGGGCTCCGTGCCCACGGTGCCAGCTCTGCCGTAGGTCTTCCCAGCCTTTCCTCAGGGGCCTATGCTCGACGTAGCTTTTTCTTTACCAGTTCCGAGTTGTGGCGGACTAGGTTTCCTCTCCTATGCCTCTCCACTGGATGGTCAGCATGGGGCCGGCCAAGGACTGAAGCTTTTTTGCTCCCTCTCCTTGGCTAGGCGGTTCCAGACCGTCTGACCTTTGCTCGGCTGCCTCATTTTATGCTGTGCAACTGCCTTGCCTCTTCTTTCCCTAGCCTCTTCTGGGCCCGAGGCTCCTTGGCCACCCGGTGCCCCCGTATTCGCAGGCATCAATCTTTTCCAGTTCCCAGAGCCCCTGGGCCTCTCGCTAAGGCTGTGGTGGGGGCTGAAGGTGCGTTTACATAACGCCGGGCGTGTGGGAGCTGAAGGAAGAGGTTGCATGCGTAGGAGAGATAAGGTGCCCACTTTCCCTCCTTGTTGGTACCAGACTTGATAACAACACGGAGAATAGAGGATAGAGATGGTATGTTCTAAAAAAATTTGGAGTCGCCGGGGCCACGGGGGGAAGGGGGAGGACGGACTTGGCCAACCCGGGCAGCTGGAGCTTGGCTCCATCACTGGGGCCACGGCTGTGCCCAGTTTCCCCCTCAAAGCAGACGATCAAAAAGCATTTACAGTAGCTTCTCTTGGGCAAGAAGACGGTTTCTCAATTCTTTTGATTGGGGACTGGGGGTTGTGGGCAGAGGAGGAGACTAGAAACAGAAAGATGGTTGCATGATTTGAAGAGCTAAGGGATGGCGTTCTAGGCGACATGGGCTGGAGGGAATTGCGTGAGGTGTAGAGGGGAAAGCTGCTGGCTGGGCATCCATATTGTCAGGCCTGGCTCAGGGCAGAAGGCCTCCTACTGCGCAGGGAGGCTTCCTGGAACCCTGCGACGCTGCAAGGATTGCTTGGGGTCCTCAGACGCAATGCAATGGCAGTCTCTTTAATGTCACCAACCAGGGATGTGATTCTCCCCCATTTTGAGGGGGAGGCAAGGGAATCTGGGGAGGGCAAGAGCTCGGGCATATCCACTATGTAGGTGACCAGGGCTGCAGCCTTCGTGACAGGCCTCTACTCAGCACAAAGCTGGAAGGTGAGACCTAGAGCAGTTGGGAAATAGGGCTTTATCAATCTCTTAATAAGTTCCGTCTGGCCCAAGGCCCTACTCAATATTGCGCTGCTGGATTTCACAATGTTTGGAGTTCTCCAGAATCTTCACACACGGAGCACAAACATCTGAGATTTTCTGCTTCTAACCCCACTTTAGTTGCAGATCTGGGGGCGTCCGGCAAAGGAAAGGACTGTAGTTGCTCAGGCTTTCTCTGAAAGAAAAATTGGAGGGTTGACACCCCTGAGGTTACATTTTTTTTTCTATTTCCAGTTCTTTGGGAGGGTCCCTTTGCTCCAGGAAAATCCTCCCCATCCTTGCGCAGGTGAACCATGTTGGTGGGCATTTAGATTGCTGCAGTCCTGAGTGTACAGCTAGGTGGAGGGGCTTTAATCTCTTGCTTATATCTCATCAGGAATTTAGAGCTGAGTTCAGGAGTCCCTTCTGGGACATTCATCCTTCTTGCTGGATCCCACAACCTTTTCCACATTTCCCTCTGAAATGGTAGCCTCACCACAGTTCAGGTTGGTGGGAGGAGACAACACAGACTGGATCCATTCAGGGCAGATGGCAGGCTGGGCATCCACCGTCCTTTTTGCCTGTCTCACGTTCCAGAGTTGGCAATTTGGAAATCACCCTTTGCCCAGTTCATGCGTCTTTTTCACTATCTTGCGAACTTAGCACTGTATGTGCCCAGAGGTTTGGCTGACTTTCTAAAACAACAGAAAACAAATGAAGGCAAATAAGTGATCCAAAATCAAGGGAAGAGACAAAACCCAGCTAACACTGGCTTTTGAAGTGTCACTCTGGGTCATGCATAAGGACCTTAAATTCCACTCACCGTGGCAACTTTCTGCCCTGTTTTGGACTCCTATAACATTTTTAAATTAATTTGTTTTAGGGGCAGGATCTCATTATGTAGCCTGGCTGTCCTGGAACTCATTCTGTAGGCCAGGCCGGCCTCGAACTCAAAAAGAACCACCTGCCTTTGCCTCCCAGGTGTTGGGATTAAAGACTGTGTAGCTGTGCCCACTAACATTTTCCCTAAAACCCGTGTTAGATAAGGCCTGATTGTTGGTTACAGGATGGCCTAAGAAGAAAAGGCCCTCTTTGGGGTTTAATTTGGTTCTGAATCTAGGGTGTCTGTCCTGTGGTAGAACCAAGAACAGCGTTCCTTGTGCCTAGCCGAGGGAGGCTTCCGGCCAACCACTCGACCTATTAGGACATTTGGAGAGTAGACGGAACAGGTTTGTTGTTGGCTGGCTAGCTGGCTTGCTGGTTTTGAATGAAACAGTGTTTTTTTCTTGTAGACACTAGCCCTGAGCTCTTTTAAGTTTTTATTTTAATTGTTGTGTATGTAAATCATGTGCATGCATGCACACTTCCACGTGAACGCAGTTGCCCACAGAAGTCCCGCATTGGGTGCCTGTGGAGCTGTAGTCACAGGCTAACGTTGGAACAGCTGCCTTAAGCTGGCGCTTTTCAACTCGGGTCCTCTGAAAGACCAGTCAGTGTGTGTGTGCTCTTAACCCTTAGCCGTCTCTCCAACCCCATAAACGTGGCTTTTTTTTTTTTTTTGAGACAGGGTTTGTCTGGGCTGCCCTGTAACTTGATTGTATAGACCCACACAGACCGGTCTCCAACTCAAAGAGATCCACCTGCCTCTGCCTTCCCAGTGCTGGGATTAAAGGTATGCACCACCGACGGTCAACTTTGAGGTTCTTAATTTCCCTGCCTCTGCTAGGTTTGCAAATGCAAACCTTGCCGAGCAACGAGAGGGCTTTTATTTGTTTGTTGAGACAAGGTCTTGACTGGCCTGAAACTCCCTGTGTACACAAGCTGGCTTCCAACTTGGATCAATCCTCCTGCCTCTGCCTCCGGAGTGTTGACATTACAGGCAGGCTCCACCATACCCAATTTACAACAGTGTTTTTAAATAACACAGTGAATCATGGCAATCAATTTTTGTAAGGAGACATCGACTAATCCTGCAGACGAGGGCTGGTAAGCATGGGTCTTGGTGAACAAACTTCTCCAAGAACCTGAGAGACCAGGGACAGCCAGTAGTAGGGCTGCTAAGCACCAGGCTCGACTTTGGTAAGCTCGCTGTTAATCTTGTGCTCTTAGGAGGAGGGTCTGGTTTTAAAGACCCTTTGAATAAAAGGCACAGGAAGTACAGGGTGCTGCGTGATTTAAAAAGGTGGGGGTACTCTTGGCTCTCACTGGGTTACCCTGCAGATCTGGGCAGCTGACTAGGTTGGGGAATGTGTCCACGACCTGTGGCCAAGCTTAAGAGGCCCCACTGTTCAGCTGTGATGGGGGCTGATCTTTCCAAGGAAGGGTCTCTAGTCGGTGGAGGAAGTGGGGAAGCAAGACTCCGCAGAGAGCCACAGATGTTCTAGGTCTAGCGGAGGAGGGAAGGGGGCCCTGGGGCAGGTGGCCAGTTGCAGGGGTGTATTTTTCCTTGTCAGTCTGTTTCTGGCTGGGAAAGGGGGAAGTCATTTCCTGTTAAATTCCCAAGAGGAAGCTAAAAATCTATTGTCAGTTTTGTTTCTTGGTGGAGGGTTTGGGAGACATTAAGATCGCGTTGATGACGTCTAAAAAGAAGCCTTCCCGGGGGTTGGGAGTCTGCAGGCTTTTGGTCACATTCTACACTTTGACCTGGCCCGTTCAAATGTGCGGTGCTGCTGGTTAGCAGGCCCCATCTGTTCTGTTTCCCTCCTTTGTGACTTGGCATCTGATCCCTCGTAATGGGCTACTGGGCAGACAAGTATATGGGTATACACACAGCAAAGCGCAGAAGCTTGAAGCTGGTTAAAATTGCCCAGATACAAGGGAAGGAAAAGGGGGCTGAAAACCGGGGCACTGTTTCCTTTGGTGATCCCTGACAGGGCCAGCTGTGAGCTCTCTAGTGCTAGTGAAGTAGGGAGTGGGTAAGGGTGTGTCCTCAAACAAATTGAGCCGCCCAGAGACTTTCTGCTTCCTTCCTATGGGCTTCACAAATTGGCTTCCCCCATAAGACCCAGGGGGAAGTCCCTGGCTTTCCCTACCCCCCCCCCTTCCCTTAAGGGTCTTAAAAGCAATAAGTCATCATCTGGCTATAGCTTAATTAACTAAACTGGGTTAGCGACACAAAGGACCAGGCAGTGGTGTTGCCGAGAGGTGGGCAGGCTCTCTGGCAGCCTAACGAGCCTTCTGTGGAAGAGCCCGCTAAGACTGAATGGACAGCACAGAAACTGCCCATTCATTGCAACCGAGCTTCTTGCCAGACTGTCGTTCACTGACTTGTAGATTTTAAAGTACAACCAGCAGGTTTTCCCACTATTCCCCAGCTTCCCTTCGTAGGGGAAATCAAGGTAAGGGTGGTCAGGGGCTTTGGACGTTTAACTTTGCATCTTGATTCTTTTCGCACAGCCTGTGTCCAGTTCCCTCCCCGCAGGTACAAGTGACAGTGAGGGTCAAGACAGGCGGCTCCGGGCCGCCAGACCCAGCAGCAGCAGCAGATCTAGGGACTGTGGTGGGAAGGAGGTGGGGTGGGTAGCTTGCTGAACCATCAGCCTCACCATCTCCTTGCTCCTGGCCTCTCCCCTTCCTTCCCCTTCCCTCCATACCTGCACTCTATCGTCAGAGATGCCCCAGGAACCCCAGAGTTGAGCTTGTTAGGGAGGGAATCCCTGTCACACCAGGATTTCCTTTTCTTTAAGGTCTGTTACAGTGAAATTCTGTAAGGGAAATCCATGGGGTATTGATGAAAACCCTTAGGAAAAGAGGGACAAAGTGACAGGAACTATCTGGAGTTATTTATCTGCTACTGAACCTCTCCCCACCCCCCACTCTACCACAGCTGGTGGCTAATGGGGTGGAGTTGGGCTGCTGAAGGGCCTGTGGCCAGGAAGATGATTGGTACTTGTATACTTCTTCATGAGTCCCTGTGGATAGGGAAAGCATCCTCAAATCATTGCCAGGTAGGGCTCCATGTCTGTTTTGGTCACAGTGGTCCATGTTAGAGAGGAGTCCTGTTGTGAACACATGCCTCTTGCTCTACCTCTGTAATCTTTGTGCTTTCAAGTGCCTCCCTGCCCGTGTGTGTATGTGGGCGGGGGGAGTCGGTATGCATGTATATACTTACACTACACGCATGTATACTAGACGCACGTTCATGGGGACCAGGAGAGATCGTCATCGGATTTCCCCATATGAATGATTTGTGAGCCATCGTGTGGGTGTTGGAGGCTAAACCCAAGACCTGCAAGAACTCTTAGTGAGGAAGCTGTTTCTCCAGTCCCTTTGCCTTACCTATGGAGATGGGCATGGGGTCTTTCATTGAACTGATGGCGTGACTGGCCAGTGAGCTGTGGGGATCCTCCTGTCCCCACTTCCCCTACCCTGGGGTTACAAATGTGACAGCTGTGCTTTGGGGATCAGAACCTAGGTCCTCCTGCTTGCGAGGCAAACACTGTGCTGACCAGCCATCTCCCCAGCCCTGCGCTTTCATTTCTATCTCCAGAATGGGAGCGCTTCCCTAAGGTGTTGGTGCAGCAGAGAGCCTGACACCAAGAAGTGTTCTTTAGTCACTTGTAGTAACTAGCTATTATTATTGCTGCTGTTGTTGTTGTTGGAGGGGGGAGTGAAAGTTCCTTATGCTAATCATCCGACTGTGAGGTACTTCCTAGGCTAAGTGCAGGGTTGGCCTCACTTCCAGAATCTTCCAAATTGACCATCAAGCTCTTTCCAGCAGCTTACTGAGGCAAAGCCTCCTGTCCCATTTATATTATATAAATCTCTTCCTTCCTTGGAGGAGAAGCAGAGGGTACCTATTAAAGTGCTCTTAACCCCTGCAAGGATGTGCAAACTGAGGGGTAGAACTGTCTGGGGTGGAGACTGATCTTGGAAATGGAACTCAGACTTAGGGGTTTTTTTTTTTTTGTTTTGTTTTTTGTTTTTCTGGGCAGGGAATAGACCTGGAATTGTGCTGAGGGGTTACCATACAGGCAGTTTAGGAACTTGTTTTTCTTTTTCAGCCATGGCAATTCAGCAGAAGCTCGCGAGGTCCGGGGCAGGCCTAAGCAAGTGGGGGCACTGGCGCTCTGAGATGGTGCCTGGAAGCATCAGCTGTGCTTGTGTCCTGAGAGAGCTGAGTCATTGGGGGCCGAGATCCTCACTCTCTAGGCTGGCCTCATTTACTAGCCCAGATGTTGACAGCTGCCTCTGGAGGGTGATGGGGCAGTAGCCTCACTGCCTCCGGTGGCTGCTCCAAACTAGCTTGCTGATGGGGCTTTTGCATGATTTGGAGAGTCTGCTTGCTGGCTCCCAGGCCTGCTAAACATCCTTGAAAGTTGCCTAACGCTTTTTGCTTCATCTGCAAGAAATGCAGCTGTTTTTAGAGTCTCGGTAGTCTGCTTGGCAAAATAGAGTGTGCAGTCAGTTCGCCCCCCTGCTTTAGAGTACCTCTCCTTTCTCTAGGCCTTGGTCAGCCCTGCACTTGGTCCTGAGATAAAACCCTAGCTACAGGAGTTAATATGTAGCTACGTGAAACTTCCACAGGCAATTTGTTGGCAAGTAGGGCTTTCTGAAATTGGGCTCATACTGTCATTGTCCACTGAGGAAGGTTCTGGCTGAGACACTCCCTTGGCTAGCACCTGCAAGTCTTATCTGTGACACTTTATATTATGCCAATGTAACGATGTTTCCTTTAACCAAAGACCCCAGAAAGGACTGGAAGTTGGGGCTTCTAACTAGACTGGTCGGGTGACTCCAAACTTGCCATTCTTCTAGAGGCAAGGCCTTGGGAACTTCTTGGAACAAATTTATTAGCTGAAAGGTAGTGTTAGAGAGAAGATGCTCTCCAGGATGTGTCTATACGGCCTTGGCCTCAACAGTTCACCTGAAGCTGCCTTGACAAGGGACCATTCTTTGGAAGGCCTGCCGTCTGGTTAAAACAAACTCACTCAGAGGTGAGCTGAACTGCCTGCCCATGGTGGCTCTTTCCTTTAATTGTAGCAATTGGGAAGCTAAGGAATAAGGGCTTCGGTAGTAATAACTAATATATTAAGTAAGCTTCAGGTCAGCCTAAGATGAAATGTGAAATCATGCCTCAAAAAAAAAATTTCTTTTCTTTTTTTTTTTTTTTTTTGTAAAATAATGTTGTGATTTCACTGAAAAGAACATTGTGGCCCCTGCCACTATGTAGACTTTATCCAAGACAGACAGGGAAATAGTGTAGACAATAGTTTGAATGGGAACTTTCTGGTGACTGACCCTACTCGGAAAGATGTGATGTTTTTTTTTTTTAATATTTATTTATTTATTTATTATGTATACAATATTCTGTCTGTGTGTATGCCTGCAGGCCAGAAGAGGGTCCCATTACAGATGGTTGTGAGCCACCATGTGGTTGCTGGGAATTGAACTCAGGACCTTTGGAAGAGCAGGCAATGCTCTTAACCTCTGAGCCATCTCTCCAGCCCAAGATGTGATGTTTTTTGCATTTAGCAGCATAGATGTTGCGCAGACTAATGCTGTGGATATTCTTCTTTCTCTCCCTTTCACGAACCTTCTATTTAGAGCTAGCTGTTTATTTCATGCGGACTAGAAGCAAGCATCCAAGAAAACGCTTCAGCTATTTGTAACCAATCCCTTGTCTCCAAGCCGGGGCAAGCATAGTTGTGAGTCCCATCAGCCTCCTCCCTCCACCACGGCAAACACTTCACCATACAGGGAGCCAAGTGTCACTCTCTGTGATACTGAGATGGACTTAACAGTCCCAGCAAGGGGGTGTAAGCGGAACTAGAAACCTACTTCGCATCCCCTTGGCAACACCTTTGATGCAAGATAAACTTAGTTGAGAGACAGGAGCTGTCATTAGCATCTTGAGAAGGCATTTACAGAAACACCACTCTTAACAGACACTCCTCAGTGTGTGCTGTCTTAATGAGGACTCCTCTGCCCCTGCTCCGTCTTTCCCTCCCCCAGTCCCTTGAAGTTCTTTGTGGAATCTTCCCAGAGTGTATTCTCTTCCTTTGGATTCCAAATTGTCTCCTTTGAACAGAGGTCTTGGCCTTCTGCTGCTATTTCTTTAAATTGATCTCCCGTCCGAATTCCAAACGTAAAGGTCAGCAGGCAAGGAAATGGCACTTCTAATAGAAAACAATGTGCACTTTCTAAATTTGAACCAAGCCGTTTCCGCTCTTTGATTTAAGTGACTTCCTGGGTTTCCGTGTCAGGCGCTGCCGTTGAATCTCTGGCCGGATGCCAACTTAAAATTGCACTCTCTCAGTGAAATTAGAAACTGATCCAGGGTTGCCTTAGCTATTCTAGTAAATAGCATTTAGTCTGAATGTTCGGCTCAGCACTTGGAAATGGGTGATGTGAGTGCCCCTTGAGAGGATTTCCCATGCAAGTTGTCGGGAGCTCACCTACCCAGGGCTTATCTACTGCCGGAGGTTGCTGTTCTTGGAAGCAGGAGTAATAGGTTGATGTCCTGGATGAGCAGGCGTCAGATGCAGCCCTTCTCTTCTTTCTTTATCCAGCTGATGAACTCGGGGGAGCACACAGGAACTGTTGTATTGACCACGTACGCAGTCCTCAGTGCCTGGGATGGTTCCTCCAGGACTGGGAAATGCTTACGTAGGACGTCAAAGTGGTTGTATTTTGAGGTAGTGACGAATTATTTAGTGCTTTCTGTGTGCCTGGCTGTGTGCAGGTATCAGGTGTGTGTTTTCTCCCTTAATCCTTGCAAGAACCCCTTTTTACAGCCCCAAAATTAAGGCATAATCCTAATGCTTACTACTACAGAGGTAGGCAAATCTCCATGAGTTCAAAGCCAGCCCAGGACTACACAGTGAGACCCTTCACCTGCCACGATCCCCCCCACCACCACCACCACACACACACACATACACACACACTCGGGAGTGAGATGGCTCAGTTGGTACAGGTTCACAATACTGGGGACCTATGATCAATCATTTTCACACATGAAGGTGGAAGAAGAGAGAACTGATTGTTCCCTCAGAAGTTTTGTCCCCTGACCTACACATACATTAAAAATAATTTTAAGCTGGGCAGTGGTGGCGCTCGCCTTTAATCCCAGCAGGGCCAGACAGATCTCGGTAAGTTCAAGGCCAGCCTGGTCTACAAGAACTAATTCCAGGACAGGCACCAGAGCTACACAGAGAAACTCTGTCTCAAAAAAAAAAAACCAATAAATAATTAATAATAATTTTAAAAGAAGTTGTAACTTGTTTACAATCAACGCCATTAGGCCTAAAGTGTTCTGTTGTTTTAAGACAGGCTCTCGCTCTGTAGATCAGGCTAGTCTCAAATTCACAGCTGTCTCCCTGTTTCCATCTTCACAGATTCTGGGATCATAGGCATATGCCACCATGCCTGGCTGACCCACCCTTTACCCCACCCGGTGATGCTGGTAACCAAAGCCAGAACCTGTGAAGCGTGCTAGGAAAGCTGTCTTCCACCAAGTTGTACCTCAGCCTAAGAGATGTTACTTCTACCAGTATTTTTCTCATTATTGACAATTTAAGCCTTGGGAATTACTAGGAAGTTCATTGAAGAAATTTGGTTCCCATTTCATTTTAGACTCCCAAGGCCTGATAGAAGGTTGAGGGGAGAGTATTAACAGGCCATGTATTGATGCTGGGAATCCATTTTCTCTTTTTTCCTTTCTCTCTCTCAGGGCCCCTAGAAGCCTGTCCATTGGTGCAGTCCAGGACCGTCAGCCTCATGGAGCGCCCGGTCCCACAGAGTACTGTCCCTTTGACTCCCAGCTCCGCCATGGTGCAGCCTCTCCTCGACAGCCGAGTGCCCCACAGCCGGCTCCAACACCCACTTACCATCTTACCCATCGACCAGATGAAGACCAGTCACGTGGAGAATGACTACATAGACAACCCTAGCCTGGCCCCCACCTTGGGTCCCAAGCGGACCCGGGGTGGGGTCCCAGAGCTGGCCCCTACACCTGCCCGCTGTGACCAGGATGTCACTCACCACTGGATCTCCTTCAGCGGTCGACCCAGCTCTGTCAGCAGTAGCAGCAGCACCTCCTCAGACCAGAGGCTCCTCGACCATATGGCTCCACCACCAGTAGCTGAGCAGGCTTCACCCAGGGCCGTGCGCCTCCAGCCCAAGGTGGTCCACTGTAAGCCGCTGGACCTCAAGGGCCCAGCAGCTCCGCCAGAGCTAGACAAGCACTTCTTGCTGTGTGAGGCCTGTGGGAAGTGTAAATGCAAGGAATGTGCGGCCCCTCGGACGTTGCCCTCCTGCTGGGTCTGCAACCAGGAGTGCCTGTGCTCGGCCCAGACCCTGGTCAACTATGGTACATGTATGTGCTTGGTGCAGGGCATCTTCTACCACTGCACCAATGAGGATGATGAGGGCTCCTGCGCTGACCATCCCTGCTCCTGCTCCCGCTCCAACTGCTGCGCCCGCTGGTCCTTCATGGGTGCCCTCTCTCTGGTGCTGCCGTGTCTGCTGTGCTACCTGCCGGCCACAGGCTGTGTCAAGCTGGCCCAGCGCGGCTATGACCGTCTGAGACGCCCTGGTTGCCGCTGCAAGCACACGAACAGCGTCATCTGCAAGGCAGCCAGTGGCGACACCAAGGTCAGCAGGTCTGACAAGCCTTTCTGACACTTTGGATGAAAACTCGGCACTGCCCTTGGAAACATGGTCCCTCCTGCCAGTCTCCTGAGGCTGACTGTACTCATCTGTCCTCTCCTAAACTCTAGATTGAGAACAAACAGGCAGAGACCACTACCACCCAGCCTGGAGTCCCCAGAAGGATGAAGATGTACTCTGGGGTTTTCGTGTTCTTGAAACTTTCATGTCAAGCAACAGTGACAGCATCGGGGTGTGGTGGTTTGGGATGTGATTTCTTCCCATTTCAGAAGATGTGGACACAATCTGGAAGTTTGGCCCCTTGATGGCCTTCCCAGCCCCTCAGTCTCTCCCTTCCACTTTGTCATTGTCTCTGGCTCCTGCTGGAGCCTCCTAGCTGGGAGGAACAGCTCACGGAAAGTGGGATTCCTCAAGGAAGACCCTCAGAGCCTTGACTTCTACCTTTCCTTCCTCTGTCCGTGCCTGTCGGCCTTGGCCTCTTGGGAAGGTGCACCGTAGCAATTCCTGCTGTATGTACTTGACAGTTGAGAACAGAATCACCCTGGAGCAGCAGGAGCCGCTGGGCAGTGTGTTCCTCCTAGCTTCAGTCACTAACTTGGGGGTGTCCACTCATCACACCGTCCTCTGCTTCTTAACTGAGTCACAGACTGGCCTGCCTGCTCTGTGTCCCGAGCTCTCTCTACTCAGATTCTTTGCAGAAACTCACTGAGTTAAGAGGGCCCTGGGTGACGCAAGTGAGACCAAATATCATTTTGCCAATGAGTCTGAGGCTGTGGTCTCTGGATCCAGTCACGATGTTTTTATATGTTTAATTAAACTAGATGCTAATGGTGTTTAAACAATAATAATACAACAACTTGCTTCTTTTTGGGCCACCCCCAGGAAGGGCTGATTTAAAATCTGGGGGCAAACAACCTCAAGGAGCATAATTCCCCTGCCCGTCAGGAATGGCAGAGAAGAGGCCGCACCTCCCATTGGCAGAATGACAGTTGAGCCGAGCTGGGTTTGGGTTTTCTTCTGATTCTGCTGCTTGCTGTCATAGCCTTTGTGTATAGTGATGTGTCTGTCTTTAATGTAAATAGAGAGAGGATGAACAGAGTCTATTTTAGTGTTAGGAGGCCCTGGTGGGGAAGTCAGAGGAGCCCAGAGTGGGTGGGGAGCAGTTCTCTGGAGGGGGTGACTGGATTTGAGCCCCACTTTTGTGCGCAGCACAACCCCCACCCCTCCCGACAGCCCCCAAAGACGTAGCAACTCTTTCTCTCACGGTGCTAAAGGACCCAGAAAGTGCAGCACGTCCAGTGGGTAGGTACTTGTTGCATGCAAAAAGCTATAGTGTCTCTGGTCCTTGCCCCCAGTCTTTGTGTGGGGTTTTTGCTTTGTGTGGTATTTTGTCCCTGTCCCTGCCTCTTGATGATGTGAGAAATGGCCTGGGTCAGAAGAGATGCCCCAGGTGAAATTGGGAAAGCATTAGGCAGAAATCGTGTGTGGCATCTCTGGCTCTTCCATGTGGGACCAGAGCTGCCCCCAGGAAGGAGGCGAGCAGGCAGGTAGCTATGAGTGGCTTGTACCTAATGCTCTTTCTCAAGGATTCACCCCCACCCCTACCTTGGAAACTAGTAGTAACACCTTATGATTTAGAATAAGTTAACTGTAACCATAGGTATTTATTGGTTGGAAAAAGGGAGGGTTTTATTTTCAGCTTTATTTATGTAACATTTACTGGCTTGTAAAAGGCAAGTATAAAATATTGCATCTTCATTCTCTATGGCTAACCCGTATAGCTGCCCTTGCCACAGTTGCTTGCAGTGTTCTTGCACAGACCGGAAGGAAAGATAGAAACACATTCAGCCAACCACTTAACACTAATTGAATGTATTAGAAGCTTACTGAAGGGGCTGTGGATGTTTTCCTCAGATGAGGTATGTGGAGGGAAGCCCCCAAAATGGTAGCATACACGAGCACCCTTCCTGAAAAACCTGGGAGCTTTGTCCAGGGTCCCTCCCCCCAATCTGTGTCCACAGGATAGCTAACCCAGTGGCAAGTTGCACTTTGGTGATCTTGGTCTGTACACCTCTTGTGGACAGTTGAGTTACACACCGTGTATACACACATGCACGTGTTACACTTACATACATACTGATGCTCTACCACACAGACCCTGTTTCCTGGCAACCCCTCTCCAGCCCTTACTTTGTGTACATAGCTGTAAACACGGATTTTTATGGGTTTTGGTTTGCCTTTTTATTTCCACACCCCCATCTTGTTTGGGCTTGTGAAGGATGTCTACAAAACTCCCCCTCCCCCCAGGAGTTTGCCTTGGGGCCCACTTGCTTGGTGGTAAAGGGAAGGGGTGAGGGGAACAGCCTTGATTTCCTCAGCTCTGTTGTTTTTTAGTTTTTGTTTCGTTTCTCTGCAAACACCTACAAGCGGGAAAGAACACAGAACAGAAAAGTGGTAGTGTAGCTGTAGAGTCCCCACCCCTTCCCAGGAGTACAGGCTCTTGCAAACACTAAACATTTCTGTAGCTGCTTCAGCCTGGTGACTTGCTGTCATTAGCAGGTTGTTTGGCTGGGTCCTAGCTCTTCAAAAGTTCTAGCTGGTTCCCATTTCTAGACTTGGGATTGGGTGGCAGTTGAGGATGGCATGTAAGATATTTCCTAAGAAGTACCTTGGCTATTTGGTTTGTGCATTGTGGGGAAAGAACAGTCCTCAGTGTTTGCCTTGGGTACTTCACAGACACAGGAGGTGGGTTTGTTGAGGTCGGGCAGGCTGCATTGGTGGGGCCCACCTGGATCACAACCCCAAAGGAGCAACACATGCAAACTTGGTCTGGGCTGAAACCCAGGTCATCACTTTGAAGCAGCCTGGTCTCCAGAAATGTCTGAGGTGTGTGGGCAGCACAGATTTGCACTGTACAACTTACTAGACCATCTGAGGCATCCCCAGCCTCCCGGTTCTTGCCTTCGAGTAGGTCACGTCCATCCTGCGTTTCCGTTTCTGCTGTAGGTAACTCTGCCGCTTGCGTTCTCTTGCTGTCCCGTGGCTGCTTTCACGTCTGCAGCAGTAGAGCTGCTCCCCATTGCCCACTCCACCACATTCCTGTTTCATTTCCCCCCTCACTGTAGCCCCTTTCACCCCACCACAAGTTACCACAGAAGGTTTCCTTTGTAAAAAATATTTATTTTGAAGCTCTATTTTAATAGTATTTATTTTAGAAAGTCTACTATTGTAAGAGTTCTTCTGTTTGTGAAGAAAAAACAAGTTACAAACTGAATGTACTGATCTAGAAGATATCTATAAATATATATTGTTAAATATACACGTGATGGCCATTCTCTTGTGTCGTCTTCCATTGCCTGACGTCCTCCCTCGGCAGAAGCTCCTACACGCCACCCGAACACGTGCACACAATGGGCTGGGTGTCTACACTGGGGCGACCCTCACCTACCTCCAAGGTCATCTAGAAGCCACCGAAGAATGCAGCACTGCTAGTGAAGCTGCCGGATGCCGCGTGCTGGAAAAATCTTTCCTGGGTCACCTGTTGTCAGGTTTGGGTTTTCTTCCTATATCTTGAGATAGTCAAGATAACCCATTAGCCCAGGTTAGCATTGAAAGTGTGTGATTAGGCCAGGTAGTGGAGGCAGAGGCAATCTGAGTTCCAGGACAGCCAGGGCTACACAGAAAAACCCTGCCTTATAATACCCCCCCCCCCAAAAAAAAAAGTCATCATGCCTGGCCGTTGTGTGTCAGTAATATAAACGGATAAGAAGTTTGAGAACTAGGAAAAGCTAGGGGTGTGGGGGGGACCAAATTTTGGTCCCAGTGCTGGACTGAGACCTCAAGGTCTTTTGACTTCTAAGGCCTCCTGTCCACAGAATGGCTTGTCTTTGTCCTTTGGTGCCTTGTCACACTTGGATCTGCCTGTCTCTGCCTCCTGAGTGCTGGGACCTAAGGCATGTCACCATTCCTGGCCTTGGTGTTTTTTCTTGGTCACAATGATGACATTTAGGATTCTTGGTAAAATCCAATCCTGTTCCTCATTGAGGCTTTGGAACGTATGTCAAGGATCCCCTAGTCATTGCCCAAAGAACACAAAACACATTCTACAGTGTAACCCTATCTACAGTAGGACTTGAATAAAGATAATCTCAAATTCTGTTTCCTAACCATGTGACCTGTCTCACCTCTACAGAAGTAACCCTCTGGTTCCCAGTAGTGTCTCAAGTCTTGACTCCTCAGAGTCCCTCATAATTGGTTGGTTGGTTTTATGTTGGGTCAGGTTTTAGAAGTTAATAACAAAGACACCAATTGAAGTTACATTCTTAAAGGCCTACCCACCCAAATGGCCTTTGGGGAAAGGTGAAGCTGAGAGTCTCCAGAAGAGAATTCTACGACTGCTAGACTATCCTCCATCTGGCTTTGGCCCTCCTTAGTTCCCAGTTACAAATGGCTTTGGGGTGACCCCAGTGGTGATTCGCTGCATTACTTTTTGCCTGATACTATTGGCTTCGGGATGCAGAAATGGGTGTTAGGTGGAATTGCTACTCATACAGAAAGTAAAAATTAAATTGAAGCCTCTGCAGCTGTACTTGGGGAAGCACTGCATGGAGGAGCTGGAAAGTGCCCCAGTGACCAAATATAAAAGTTGAATCAACCCACTTCCCGTCTGTAACCACACAGTACTCTTCGAAGAAGGAATGGGCTGGGCCTTGGTGCTAGCATATTTGCCTGGCATGTGGAAGGTCCTGAGATCACTTTCCAGCACTGCCCCCTCCCAAAGGGCGTGGCTTGGTGAGGGCATCTCTGACCCATTAGAATATATCCCTGTACCCCTGCAGCCTGGTACCCTGGTCCAGAGCCCCCAGTATACAGAGCTCTTAAGCCGTCTACCTAGCCTAGGTAATTCACAGCTTGAAGTGAATTTAGCTTCCCAAAACATGAACCCCCAAGAAAGACCCAGGCAGCCTGCCCCACACTGGAGGTGCTGCCAGATAAAAGCCGGGAGGACATTTTTAAGAGACTTGAAGTTTATTCATCGGAACTTTAATAAAACAATATGTCCAAGGCCCGAGGCAGGTATAATTTTCATAATTTATGGGTCTCTGAGACAGGAAGAGAGCTCAGGGTTTTATTGTGTTTCGCACGATAAATGGCATTCCAATTGTCTGCCCGGTGTTCTTTAAGGCCTCTTGTCTGGCGGCAGTGCGGCCTGCTGGAGCCCACCTGGGCCCGGAGGCCAGAGGCAAGGGCTAATTATGGATGCATCTGGATGCATTAAGCAGGAGATGACTGAAAAACTCCCTGGGCTCTACTTCCTGTGCCCACACGTGTGCTAACAGTAACTGCTACAAGCTTGGAGCCTCACTCCTCTCTCCTCCCGGCCTGCTCCTCCCCCCCCCCCCCCCCCAACATCCCCTCTGCTGGCTGGACCTGGAGATTCGCAGGAGGTGACTGAGGACTCTGTGCCAGCCACACAGCAAAGGGTGAGATCCCGATTGGAGCTGCTGTAGACTGGATGCTGCTAAGGAGCATCAGGTAAGGACAGGCCCCTGATGAAATAGTGCAGAGAGCATCACTGGGGAGCATAGATGGGACGTTGTTGTTTACAGTCTTGAAACAAAGTTATAATTGGCCTCACTTTTGACAGAAAATCAAGGTTCAGATGGGTAGATTTACCGATGCACCCTCAACCCACCACTGAGAAGTGGCAGACGGGACATTTTTAACCGAGAAGGTCTTCCAAAGTCAGTGCACTAGATGTTAAAGTCTTTTCAAAGTTTTAGACCCTGTCTAGAGAGCACTGCCTTTGGGGGTTCTTTCCTTTGTCCTCAGAGGCTCCTCATCACCGGTCCTTCCATGACAATTTGTAGTGCGGGCTGTTCTAACCAGGATCACTGTCCACGAGACAGGATTTGAACCCAAGTCGCAACCACTGAGCCCAGCAGCCCCCATTAAAGCTGGAGCGCTGGCTCAGCAGAAGAGTGCTTGGTTTTGCAGAGGACCTGAGTTTGGTTCCCAGCCCCACATGGCTGCTCATAGCTTCCGGGAGAACCGACGCCCTCTGCTGGCACTAGGTATGAACCTAGATAGATGCACGCAGAACACACATACACAAAAAATTAGAAATAAACAACACTATTAAGAACCCATCAATAAGCCAGTTCTGAGAACAAAACTAGTCACACAGCACTGCTCTTTACCCTTTCAGCATCGGCAGCCCCCTCCCAGCACCTGCTAGGCTGCTGCAGTGGCCATTTTCCAAGCACCACACCTCAGGGTGACTAAAGCCCTCTGCTTCCATCTAATGGAAGGGCCAGTACCCAGAGTGGATATGGTCAGGGTCTTGGGAGTCTGAGAAATGGCTGCCTTGCATGGTAAGGACTAGGAACTTACTGATCTACCTGGCAGGGACTAAGTAGTTCAACCATGACGATGTACACTCTGGGAAGGCAAAGAAGCGAGTAATTGCTCAGCCTACAAAACTGAATGCCTTAGTAGTCCCATCCCGATGTTGAAGAAGTCTCAGAAGCTGGATTCTGGTGGTAGCGGAGGATGGAAGAGCCTGGCGGCGGCGGCATTAATAGATACACTTGTGAAGGAGTGAAAGCAGGCAAGCCATGTAATCTTTTTCCATGGCACTTTTTTTTTTGTTGTTTTTTTTTTTTTTGTTTTAAATCTGGGCCACCTGTTTAGAAGGTGGGTCTTGGTTCCTCAGTAATTGTTTCTGGAAACACCCTCGCAGACATGCACAGGGCTGTATCTCCCTGTGTTTACAGATCTCAAGTCGACAGTCAAGAGGAACTGTCCAAGCTGGAGACGTGGCTCTGCTGTTAAGAGCACAGGGACTCAAGATCAATTCCCAGTACCCTCATGATGGGCAACTCCAGTCCAGGAGGATCCAAACCCTCTTCAGGCCTAAGGACCAGTTGTGCATATGCACCTGCTGCACAGGCATGCACACAGACAATAGATAAATAATGTAAATAGATAATAGATAATGTATTTATGTACATGAATGCTTGGTACCTGTGGAAGCCAGAGGACATTAGTTTCATTGGAACTGGAATTGTAGGTGGTTATGAGTCACTATGCAGCACCTTATTTTTAATTTATTCTATACCTTCACCATCCCCTCTCTCTGCTTTCCAGACCACACACAAGCCTCATCTAGACCACACCCCTTTTCCTTATGCATGCCTTGCTGCAGGAAACCTGTGACAAAAACCAGGAGCAGTTGGCCCCCTATGTGTGTGTGTATTGGATACACACTGTCAGGATGTTACTGAGGGGCACAGGAAGACTTGCCAGATGGTATGTGAATTAGCACAAGATCCTAGATGGATGGTGTGGAATTCACCTTAAAGATACCCAAGAAAATCAACAGGAGGAAGCAGAAAGGACTGCTGTCCTTACAGACCACAGGTTTGCCTGGGTTGTATAACTTAAGGCTCTCACTCAATAGTGACCATTACCTTTTTGTCCAGGCTTTCCCTTTTTCCCTCTTTAAATCTTACATTTCCCTCTCCTCTTGAGTGTGGGCCACTGAGTGACTACCACCTGTTGTGGAATAATCTTTTGGCACACTGTGAAGATTTGTCACTAGGATTGGTTTAATAAAAAGCAAAATGGTCAATCGCTAGGCAGAATTTTCAGGGCAGAGAGGAGGTTGAGAAGAAGGGCAGAGATGCAGAGAGTCACCAGCCAGAGACAGAGGAAGCAGAAAAGCAGGACGGACCTACATAAATGAGATGAGCAAGCCTCAGGGCAGTATATAGATAAATAGAAATATAAGTTATGCCTGGCGTTGGTGGTGTACACATTTAATCCCAGCAAGAGACAGGTGGATCTTTGTGAGTTCGAGGCCAGCCTGGTCTACAAGAGCTAGTTCCAGGACAGTCTTCAAAGCTACAGAGAAACCCTGTCTCAAAAACAAACAAAATAAGAAAGAAAGAAATTTAAGTTACAAGAGCTAACTGAAAATAAGCCTAAGCTATCGGCCAAGATTTCATAATAAGTTCCCTTGTCGTTTTTGTGAGCTGGCGGTCCAAAGAAAACTCAGCTCACACCCTCTCACAGAATAATGAAGGGGGTCTGGGTGGGGAAGGACCAGCCAGTTCCCTGTGGAGCCACTTCACAAGTACAGCCTTAGCCAAGTGACAGAGGTCCACCCTCAAAACCTAGCACAAGGACACTTCACCGCTGGTGTTCTTCCCCCAAGCTCATAACCTTGGTCTAATAATTAGAAAACAGCAAATAAACGTAAACACTGGAGCATAGTCTAAAAAACACCTTCCCACTGCTGCTTGGGTGTCATGGTTCTGAAAAGCAAGGAAAGACAGAAGTCAGGGAGTGGGGAGCCATGGCAGCGCTGTGTAAAATAGTGTCCTGACCAGACCCGGGAACTGGGAGGAGCCTCTGATGAGAAGATGGTGAAAGTGGAATAGAATGAGTCCCATGTACAGTTAGTTTCCTGTTTCAATACTGTGCTGTGGTTACTAGGGAAGGGGTAAATAAATAGGGGGTTTCCTTACTTTCTCTTGCAAATTTTTAAAATCTAAACTTATTTCAAAATATAGGCTGGGGCGATAGCTTATCTCTTAAAAGCACTGACTGCTCCACCAAAGAACCTGGGTTGAAGTCTCAGCACCCACATATCAGCACACAACAGGGTGTTAACTCCAGTTCCAGGGGACCTGTCGCCCTCTTCTGGCCTCTATGCATACACTTGGTGCATAGACAGACATGCAGGCACAACAGCCATCGCATACATAAGACAAAAATAAAAAATAAATTCTAAGCCTTAGAAAATTTGTAAAATAAAAAGGAGTTTTAGAATAAAACAGCAAAACTTTTGAGCTTCGTTGAACTTAATGTGAATGACAGGTTCTTTACCAATGTCCCTAAGACACTATACTATGCTATCCACCCTTTGCTGCCTGGCTATGCCCTTCCAGCCTACCAGGGTGCTCCCTGCCTTGGCCTGACACCTACTCTGGCTCCCCTCCTCTCTTTGCCTTCCTCCGTGGCATTTCTGAGCTGCCTTTGTCCTCTTGTCCCACAGCTCTCACCTAGGTGTCCTCCCCAAGCCTGGGCCTTTTTCGGTGCTCATGTAATTACATGTGTTCAGTGTTGTTCCTAATTTCTGACTGGCTTTCTTGTCTGTGGGTTAGAGGGTAAAGACGTTACACGGGGAAGAAAACACAGACACGTGGAGGTCCCACGTGGATGCACTTTTAATGGGGGAGGGGTAATAACGGGCAGGTAAAGGTGTGCTGACACAACAGGAGAGGCGGGAAACAGAGGAAAAGGGGCGGGGTCGTAGCGACCCTCGCTTTTTAATGAGGAATGCAAAGGCTTCTGGGAAATGTGTCCGTGGTCCAGAGGAACACTGGGAGCTGTAGTTCCGCAAAGGAACAACATTCAGTATTTACTATCTTCCTCTCTCCAAGGGAGGTTTTATACACTGCCTTGTCTGCAGGCTATACGTTTTTCTGACTCCTTAGTTACCTCCAATTTCTCTCTCTCTCTCTCTCTCTCTCTCTCCCTCTCCCTCTCTCATCTGACAGCTTTCCTCCCTGACTAAATCCCCCTTTTCAACAAGTCTATCTCCAATTTTCATGTCTGCCTTCTGTGTGTGACCCAGAGTTCAATTAGAGTTTCTTACCCGGCCATGGGTAGTTGGTTATCAGTGGCTAATCCACTGAGGAAAATGAAACCACCCCCAACAACCATTGACTGTGAACAGTCCCTTGAGGAGTGGGGCTTCCACATTTTCCCTCTCCTGACTACCTGGGCAAACAACTTAGCTGGCATCCATTTCCAGTTTTCGTTTGTTACACAAGATCGTTCCAGTCACTGGGCACCAGACTGGGGTACAACTAAGCCATGATTCGCAGGTCCAGAGCCGCGAGACTGGAAGAGTCTAACGAATTCCCCCATTGGCCCTGTGTTCCTTGATAGTGATTGGCTCAAAACAGACAGGTGACCTAGCACTGGCCAATGGGGTGGGAGAGGAAATCTACCTGCGAATTTGGGCCAAATGTTCTACCACAGAGCCTTATAAGCCCAGTGCAAAGTTTCATCACCTTGAGACACAGGAGACGAAATAAACAGGTAGCACTGTGTTCTTGTAACAATAAGACCGTAATCTTCTTAATACCATGAACAAGCTGGTGTGAAACTAGAAGCAAAATGGATGACAAAAAAAAAAAAAAAAAAAAAAAAAGGAAGAATCTCAGGGCTTTAAACAAAACACAGTAAGAAGTTAGCTAGTCCATTAGTCATTAAACCTAGTGCCTTCTAGTGATACAAAGGAAGAAATATTTTGTGTCTATTAAGCCATTTTGAGCTGGATGTTTGTCACTGGGAACCAAAGTCACTCTAGCTGATACAACTGGTATGCTCTCGAGCATGACGGTGATGCACAACTTCATCCCAGCACTCGGGAGGCAGAGACAGGCGAATCTGTGAGTTTGAGGCGAGCTTGGTCTATTTAGCGAGTGTGAGTGTGTGAGCAAGCCGGGGTGCACGCGTGGTCAAGAGAGTGGCTATGAGATCCAGTTCTCTCCCTCCACCACGTGGGTCCCCAAGGGCTTGGCAAAAAGTGCCTCTCGGAAAAGCGGTCTTACTTACCCACAATCTCTATTTCTTTACGAAGCCTAGGTTTAGAAATAGCCTAGGGATGGTAAGCGTCTTTTAAAAATTACTTATAGGGGTTGGAGAGATGGCTCAGTGGTTAAGAGCACTGGCTGCTCTTCCAGAGGACCTGGGTTCAAGTCCCAGCCCCACATGGCAGCTCACAACTGTCTGTCGCTCCAGTTCCACGGGATTGAACCCCCCCTACACAGACATACATGCAGGCAAAACACCAATGTACATAAAATAAAAATAAATAATTAAAATAAACAAACAAATAAATAAAAATTGCTTATAATCACAGAATTTTGAAAGTAAATCTCTACCATGTATTGAATTCAGGGTCAGGCAGGGGTCCATAACACCCTGTCTCAAAAACAAACTAAAAGACAGTTACTATTCCATCAAGCACTATCTATTACACGTGTACAACCTGTTATATACGTCGATCATACAAAAAAGAATTCGCCCAGCTCTCATCTCGGCTGAGTAAGGAACCCCCGTTGTCATTTTCACCTCTCTCTGAGCGCCTCCCTGCAGGTGTGACTGAAGTGGGTCGGTGACTGTACCTGGAGCCCTGTCCGCCTCCAGACAAGTGTCACAACATCCTCCACGGGCAGTCCTTATTTGCACCGTCAAGTCTAAGGAATGGAGGCGGGAGGCTTGGGGGCTTGGCTAACTGCGTTAGTCAAACCATTCTCTTCCTTGAACATAACCCCATTTTCCTCACAGGTGGAGTGGGAAGGACAAAGAGCGACACTCCCCAAACCTTCCAAAGTAGATCACGGGGAATGTTGTTTTGTAAAATCAGAATTTTATTTTCTTTGTAATTCCAGGAAGAACCAGGGTTGGTGGGGGGGGGGGGAGTTCAGAGCTTAAATAGATCTCAAATTAGAAACAGTCTGTCCCCTCCCCAGCTACACAGCCCAACAAATCTCTCTCTTGTGGACTTTCAGACTGGAGCCCTGCCAAAAATGTGAGCAAGAATTCAACCCATTGTTACTTTAAATATCCTGTGTCACAGGCCATCTAGGAAGGGCTAAGTATGGGAATTTTCCCTCTGAGGTCTGGGATAGAGATATAAATAACTCATTTGTTAGATTTAGTCTTCATCCTGCCTCCCATAGCTTCGGTGGCTTGAATAAGATAGCCTGGAAAATAATGGCCCCCTGAAGCTTGGTGGGGAGGCCAGGGGCTCCTTGTATCAGGAGTGTTTCTTGCTCTCTAAGACACCTTCTTGCCAGCTGAGAGTCCTAAGCTCACCCCAAACTTCTCTTGCAAGTTTAGTCTGGCTCAGGCAATATGCTATCGACCTTCAAACTTTAGAACAAGTTGAGTTTTTTTTCTATTCTTTCCTTTCCTTCCTCCTTTCTTTTTTTTGTTTTTTGTTTTTTTTTTTTTTTTTTTTTCGAGACAGGGTTTCTCTGTGGTTTTGGAGCCTGTCCTGGGACTAGCTCTTGTAAACCAGGCTGGTCTCGAACTCACAGAGATCCGCCTGCCTCTGCCTCCCAAATGCTGGGATTAAAGGCATGCGCCACCACCGCCCGGCTCCTCCTTTCTTTTTTTTTTTTTTTTTTTTTGGTTTTTCGAGACAGGGTTTCTCTGTGGCTTTGGAGCCTGTCCTGGAATTAGCTCTGTAGACCAGGCTGGCCTCGAACTCACAGAGATCCGCCTACCTCTGCCTCCCGAGTGCTGGGATTAAAGGCGTGCGCCACCACCGCCCGGCTCCTCCTTTCTTTTAAAAATCTTTCTTGTTTATTTATTTTAAAACACAGTCTCACGTAGCAATGGCCAACCTTGAACCTCTGATCCTCCTGCCTCTACCTGGTGAGGGCTGGGAGTCCAGGCATTTGTTAGCTTCCTGAGCTGGTACATCTGTCACTTGGTTAAGAAGGGAGGAGCCCTATGCCTGTGGTCTTTAACACTTCTTCCCTAAGCGGGGCCAGCTGGCGCAGGCCCTGAACTGGTGGCCTACTGAGACAGTTTGCAGTCTTCCCTCTGATGTCTCTGGCCCAAGGGCACAGCTTGGACAGAAACCCAGGAAGTCTGGAGTGATTTGGGAAGCTCCTTACGAAAAAGGAGGGACCATGTGGCTTATTCTCCTTGCACGGGATAGCCGAAGATCTGTCATCTGAATCTTGTGCTGGAGTTGGGTTGATCAACTCAGAGTCCTCCCTGCCTGATGATAACGGGTGACCGAGTTCCAAGATCTACACAAGGACAATCATCACACAGCAAGACAAGCACAGATCAAAGACGGGGCGAAGGACTTGGGTAGGGACTGAGCATTCCAGGGCTCCGTATCTCACAGCTGCTCGCTTGGTGCTAAGGGCCTAGACATTACAAGGCACAAGCCAGGCTTTGGGGCTGTGTTGTGGGAGAGACCACTGTGGATAGGCCTTGTGGTGTGGAGCAGTGGTTCTCAGATTTCCTAGTGCTGCGACCCTTTAATACCGTTCCTCTTACCGTGGTGACCCCCAACCGGAAAATTATTTTCACTGCTACTTCATGACTAATTTTGCTACAGTTATGAACTGTAATGTAAATGTCTGTGTTTTCAGACGTTTTTAGGCAACCCCTGTGAAAGGGTCATTTGAGGCTCCCCCTCCACCAAAAGGGGTCATGACCCACAGGTGTGGAGAGAAGGAAGCAGATGAGAACTAAGTAAGAGATGTGTAGGAGAGATGGCTCAGCAGTTAAGAATACATACTGCTTTTGGAGACCTGAGTTCTGTTCCAGCATCCATGTCAGGCTGTTCACAGTCCCCTGTAACTACGACTTCAGGGGACCAGACATCCCCTTCTGGCCTTCAAGGGCCTACATGAATGTACACAAAGCCACACCTTTATACATATAATTAAACATTTTTAAACACAAGGGCTTTTTTTTTTTTTAAAGGTAATCCAGGAAGTAGTGGTACACATCTTTAATCACAGAGCTTGGGAGGCAGATCTCTGTGAGTTTGAGGCCAGCCTGGTCTACAGAGTGAGAGAATGAGTTTCAGGACAGCCAGGGCTACATAGCAAAATCCTGTCTGAAAAACTTTAAAAACAACAACAACAAAAAGGTAAGAAATAGATGCTCAGGCTAATTTTAGAGTAAAAAGCAGCACGGAGACATTAGGTTTAGCAACAAGACAGAGGGGATGGCTTTGAGTGGTGATCAGGGATGGCTTCTCTGAGAAAGTGGTGCTTGGATTGAAATCCTGAAAGAAATATAAAGTCTGGGGCACTTAGCATAGCCCGTGGGATTCCCATGATTAGCTCCCCAGAGCTGTAAGAGGAAGGAGGGAGTTTGCAAAGAAGGGAAAGAGAGAGGGGGAAAAGGAGGAGGAGGAAAAGTTTGAGATCTGAACCTTCTAATAAAGAAATGCTTTCCCGTTGGGACCAATTGAGTCCTGGCCTTCAGCTGCTCTTCCCTGTCTAGAGCCTTCTAATTGAAGTTACTAAAAGCTTTGCCTTGCCTAGAGGATCAGAGGCTGGGATTTTCACCTGTTGGCCATTGACTGCAGTGTATTTAAGCCTCCATGGTGCTATTAAAGAAGGGCTTTTGTACCAGTGATTGGAGGTCTGTGTGTCAGTCTGTCTCTGCGTGTGTTTCCTCAACCTCCAGCCCTTTGCCCGAAGCTCACAAACTGGATTCTAGCGCATAGAGCGCAGACGGTGTGTGTGTGTGTGGCAATCTCCTACTGCACAGGAACGCGCGCGCGCACACACACACACACACACACACACACACTATAAAAGGTGTTCAATAACAAATCTGTAGGAATGGACCACCTAAAACACACTCATGGCTAGGGTGAACAAGAGCCACAAGCCCAGGGTTTCTCAGAACTGAAAGGAAAAACAAAACAAAACAAAAAACTAAACAAAAAAAAAACCTTCCCTCTAGGGCAGAGGCCAGGGCAGGAAGAAACTGCTAGGCTCCTGGGAAGCCCTTCAGAAGGGAGGGCACCAGACAAATGGCCCAGATAGAGATCTCAATGTGAGTGTTGTTTTCTTTCCTAATGACAGTGCCTCTGCTCCCTGCTTCAGCTGAGCTTCCTTTGACTGCAGGGGAGACTTAACACTCCCAGCTTCCATATCCTCAGGGACCACCAGGATGGTAATCTACAGACAAAGAAATGCCTGAGGTAGGGAGGGGTCAAGGGGAGCTGGACGGAAAGGTCAAGGCAGGAAGCTTCCCCTTGACCCCGGAGCACCCAGGGCAATTGCAACTGCTTGTCTTTAGGTCAAAGCTGCCAAAACAAAGTTTAAAGTGTAAAAACAAAGTGAGAAGGTCACACCACGAAGGCTTCTCTCAGGAAACCAGGGCTGAGTTAGGTAGACTTGGCTAGAAAGTTCTGTTACAGGAATATGAGAAGAGCCGGGGATTCCCAATTCAAGGCTAGCCAGGGCTGCAGAGGGAGATCCTGCCCAGAGAATGTGGGATACACAGGTACATAGCATTCTCCAGGCACTTCCATCCCTTCTTTTTTTTTTTCGATTTTTTAAAATTTATTTATTTATTAAGGATTTCTGCCTCCTCCCCGCAACCGCTTCCCATTTCCCTCCCCCTCCCCCGATCAAGTCCCCCTCCCTCATCTGCTCGAAGAGCAATCAGGGTTCCCTGACCTGTGGGAAGCCCAAGGACCGCCCACCTCTATCCAGGTCTAGTAAGGTGAACATCCAAACTGCCTAGGCTCCCCCAAAGCCAGTACGTGCAGTAGGATCAAAAACCCACTGCGATTGTTCTTGAGTTCTCAGTATTCCTCATTGTCTGCTATGTTCAGCTAGTCCGGATTTATCCCATGCTTTTTCAGACCTAGGCCAGCTGGCCTTGGTGAGTTCCCGATAGAACATCCCCATTGTCTCAGTGTGTGGGTGCACCCCTCGCGGTCCTGAGTTCCTTGCTCGTGCTCCGTCTCCTTCTGCTCCTGATTTGGACCTTGAGATTTCTGTCCGGTGCTCCCATGTGGGTCTCTGTCTCTGTCTCCTTTCATCGCCTGATGAAGGTTAATATTCATGAGGATGCCTATGTGTTTTGCTTTTGGATTCACCTTCTTATTTAGCTTCTCTAGGAACATGAATTATAAGTTCAATGTCCTTTATTTATGGCTAGAAACCAAATATGAGTGAGTACATCCCATGTTCCTCTTTTTGGGTCTGGCTTACCTCACTCAGGATAGTGTTTTCTATTTCCATCCATTTGTATGCATCCCTTTTTGAAACATGGCTTGGTTTGCTTGCTTGTTTTTTTAAACAATTCAGTCTTGGGGCAGGAGAGATTGACTCTGGCTAAGGGCCTGGGTTTGATTCCCATCGCCTATATAACCTCAGTCCCTGGGAATCTGACACCCTCCTCTGGCCTCTGCAGGTACTGTGTGTGTGTGGTACACTGATATACATGCCGTATATACGTGATAGACTGTATTGATATACATGCAGTTAAAATAATATATATATTTTTTTGAGACAAGATCTCACTGTACAGCCCTGGCTGGCCTGGAACTCACAGAGATCCACCTGCCTCTGCCTCTCTGGTACTGAGATTAAAAGGTGTGACCTATCATGCTGAACTCAAGTTTTTTGGGTTTTTTGTTTGTTTGTTTGTTTGTTTTAAGCTGGTCCTGGTGGCAAACGCCTTTAACCTCAGCATTTGGGAAGCAGAGGCGGCTGGATCTTTGTGAGTTCCAGGCCAAAAACACAGCTCCCATCTCAAAAAATAAAAAGAAAATCTTGTGCTTATTTATTCTTGCCCTTCCTATTTTTCAACTTACACCTGACTTAGCAGCAAAAATTATACCGGAGAATTCTATGGGCTGCTTTCACGTGTGTCCAGAATGCTGTCTACTCTCGGCACCTCTGTTAAAAAACAGATCAGCATTCTGTGTGTTAGCGAGCCATGACTCATCCTCTCTCACCTACGTCTTTCCTGATGGTCTTCCTGTCTGTGGCCTCCTTCACCCCCACAGGCATCATCTGTTCAAGCGAAAGGGAAGGGGTTCATCTTCTGCAGCCGGGTACCACGGTGAGGTCGCCTTGTCCCTCTGTATGGGTCTATATGCATCTGTGAAAACACAAGCTCCTTCCTTCCCTGGGAGAAGCAGTGAAGCTGAAGGGAGCAAGCCTGGCTTCCCAGGGACCCATTGCATAGTCTCAGCACTATGGGCTGTGCACTCACCATGTTGTTGCAGCTGATTATTGAACGTTCCATCTCCTTTGCCGCGGTTTAAATGTTAAGTGGCCGGTCCCGAATTCATGCTGAAACTTAATCTCCGGCACAGTACAAGTAAGAGACGGGGCCTTTAGGAGATGGCTGAGTCCTGAGGGCTCCTTCATCAAGAGTGGGATTAAGGCTTTTATAAAAGAGGCTTCACGCAGCTCTTTTTGCCCTTTGCTTCCTTCTACCTGGGAGACCATAGATTCTGCCCCCCTCGGAGCTCCAGGTGCCGTCTTAGAAGCTGAGCCTGAGTTTGGATTTCGGACCTCCCTTCCAGAGCCGTAAGAAATACGCTTCTGTGGCTTAGAAATCACCTTCTCGGGTGTTTGGTCATAGTAGCTCACTCCCTGTCTGCCGCTACTAAATGGCAGGATGGTCTCTGACACCTAGCGCAATGGCGGTCTGCAGAGCCGGACGTAGTGACCGCGTACGCTAGCACGTCTACTGTGTTCCTTGTGCGTGTCAGGCCAGGTACCAAACTCTTGACAGGGTAAAGTCTCTCGACAGACCCACGAAGTGTTGGGGGGGGGGGGTGGGGGTTGCCAGTTTATAGATAAACTGAGGCTTTTGAAGCATGGACCTATTGCCACCCAAAAGTAAGTGCTGAAGCTAGAATCGGAGCTGAACTACCGGAAGGAAGGAATGAAACAATCGGTTTGACCTTACTATTGCCTTAGCCGACACCGGGCTCAGGGGGATTAGTGTACATTTGTGTGGAGAAGGGCAGGAGGGGGCTAATAAACTTGCAAATCGCCCACCCAATCCTCACCTCCCCCTGGCTCCAGCCTAAATAATACAATGGCAGTTAATTGTTTCCTGCTGGGACTCTATCTCTTTGGCAATCAGGCACCCGGCCTGGGGTGGGGGAGCAAACCTCATTTTCCTCCTGAGATTGTCATTGTTCACTTCTGGGTGAAGTTGGGGGTGGGAGATAAGAGCCCACGGGTTTCCTTGAGTCTCCACTTCCGACTCCAGCAAATTCCAGCAGTGCGTGTTCAACAGCAAAAAGCCACCTGTTGAATAAATCATGAAGCCCCGAGGAGCTCTCCCTGGGCCGTCACCCCGCCGTTATTTCAAAATTAGAAGGGAAAGAGAAAGAAAAAAAAATTCCACCTCTGAACTCCACACTGGGGAAGTTTCCACTTGCCCTGCGTTTCAACCTCCTTCGGGGACGGAACCTGCTGCTAACAGCACCCAGCAAGAAGTGGTTTGGAGCCGGGCGGTGGTGGCGCACGCCTTTAATCCCAGCACTCGGGAGGCAGAGGCAGGCGGATCTCTGTGAGTTCGAGGCCAGCCTGGTCTACAAGAGCTAGTTCCAGGACAGGAACCAAAAGCTACGGAGAAACCCTGTCTCGAAAAATCAAAAAAAAAAAAAAAAAAAAAAAAGAAGTGGTTTGGAAACCAACCCTGAACAGCCGTCCTGACCCTTCCATTGGGGCCCTGCTGGCCAAGGACAGGTACTGAAAAGAAGTTTAACAGATCCTTGGAAAGACACGGGGGGACTACTTAGCCAATGAAGAAAGTGTGGGTCGTCCAAAGAACATAGATTCTCGGGGCAGCCCTGCCCCGTGGGTTCGAACCCTGCTTGCACTTAGACCCATTGCTGGACTTTGCTTCACTTCCCCCATCTGCAAAAGAAGCCTTCATTGTCATCTTTCATGATTGGGGCTGGCATGGAGAGGACGGTGGCCGCACGAGGCCAAAGCTAAGGTCCTGGAGAGGGAGCTACCTTAATAAGGCACCTCCTTCTCTGATAGGAGCCTTTTCTTGAGTCACTGTTCTCCAGGTCATGGACTGTGGCTTCTCTACCCATCCGAATTTGCTACCACACTCTGGGGAGCAGAAGTTACTTCCAAGCCCTTTTGGGGTTACAGAGTGGTTTCCCACTGGTCCCCACACTGAACGCAGCACAGGCTTTCAATATTATATCCATTCACGATGTACTCGCTGAGCTTGGCCTCAGGCCCAGGACTCCGGAGACTGTCCTTGGAAAGCCTGGCCTTTGAGCTAGGAAGACAAAACAAAAGTGTGGCTGAAGGTAAGGTGTTCATGTTCATTACCTAAGACAAGCCCTGATGGTGGTTTCGCAGAGTCACCTGCATAGAGGTGGCATGAATAAGCATACATTATCTGTGGAAGTGAGAAAGCCCTGCCCCAGAAGGGGAAGCTTGTCCTGGTGTAGGCCTCTCAGAAGAGCAACAGCGTGGGGGACTCCACCTTCTGGGCAGGAATGCTGAGACTCAGTGTAGGAGTCAGGCTTCAAACACTGCCCTTCCTGACTCCGAGCTGGTGTTCTTCCCCCTGTGGGGTGGGGAGTAAACACCAGTTATTCCTTTCCTCTGAGGAACTGTGCACGGTAACTGAGGTAGAACTGAGGAATTGTGGGATCAGACTTTAAACCAGTGGTTCTCAACCTTCTTAATGCTGTGACCCTTTAATAAGTACCCCATGCTGCGGTGAACCCCCCTGACCACAAAATTATTTCATTGCTACTTCATAACTGTAATTTTGCTACTGTTATGAATTGTAGTGTAAATATCTGATACGCAACCCCAAAGGGGTTATGACCCATAGATTGAAAACCACTGCCTTAAAGGATCAAAATACCAAAATGACAGTCCTTTTTAAAACAACAACAACAACAAACAACGCCCTCACACATTTATTTTGTGTGTATGTACGTGTGTGTGCATGCACCGTGGAGTGTGAATTGATGTCAGAGGACAACCTGCAGGAGCCGGTTCTCTCCTTCCAGGTGGGTGTTGCAGGGATTGAGCCCAGGTTATCGGGCTTGGTGACAAGTGCCTTTACCAGCTCAACGTTTAATTTTGACCCGGACAAGTGACAGACTAGAAGCTGTGATGAAGAAAGAGAAGCAGGCCAGGCAGTGGTGACACACACCTTTAAACCCAGCACCTGGGAGTCAGAGGCAGGTGGATCTCTTTGAGTTTGAGGCCAGCCTGGTCTACAGTATGAGTTCCAGGATAGCCAGGGTTACACAGAGAAACCCTGTATGGAAAAAGGAAATAGGCCAATTCCTGCAGCTCAGTCAGTAGCCTGGTCCACTCCACAAGTTCCAAGGTGGTTCCAGATCTTGTCAACGCTCCCTATACCCCCAAACACATGTTGTCTTCTGACTTGCACATACCGGGGTAACTGCATGGGCTCTGGAAATGAGAAGCCTGTTCTGTATGAAGAGAAGTGAATTTGCTGGACCCCTCACACAGAGCCACCTCTCAAGACATCTAGCTAGGGGGAGATCCGGAAAGCAAAGAGCGCCCCCATGGTCAAACTGCCAGGCTACCTGCGCTGCCTGCTGCCCATCATCCCCTTCCTGAGTCTCAGGCAGCTGAAGCTACACAGTCTTAAAATTCACTCCTTCCCAGAGACTATTTCAGGATTAAGCAGTCAGGAGGTCATAAAATGCAAAGAGGAAAAGGAGCGTCCAGCCATTGTAGGAACCTGCCATCAAGGGAAGTAACAGTGTCTGTAGGTCTGTCTGCCTTTGGGGAAATAGGCCATAAATCACTGCCTTAAGGGCTGGTGAAAGGCTACAAGTTATTTCCAAAAAGAAGTCTTGGGCTTTTGAACTCTTTAAGAGGCAATAGCCTTCACTTGGATGACCGGGCTTGCTATCAGGAGTGCAAACAGAGCCCACTGCACCCAGCTGGGAGAGTGAGCCCTGCAGCCAGGTTCAGCCACTGGGGTAAAGTGTTCCCAGCCTCCTTTAAAGGTGTGTGTGTGGGGGGGGGGGGGGGTGTCATGTACTTCCCCAGTCAACTCCACCCTGAGGATTGCTTTAGAGTAGAAGACAGAGGGACTAGCCCTGTTTAGTGTTCCTTGAGGCTTTGCCTTTCCTGTCCCTGCTTCCTGCCTTGGGCAATGTCTTCCCTGGTTCTGTCTTAACTGTCACTTCATCCTGGGAGGGTCCCCTGACCACCTGGTTCCTCAGCACACGTTTCTCAGTTTTAATTTTGATGCTGGGGAATCCAGGGCCTTATTCCAGGGCACCAAGCACTGAGTCACGCCCCCTGGTTCTCAGTTTTATTTTATTTAAAGGACTTCCAACTGTCTGAGAGCTGGGCTTCCTATTACCCATTGGACCTTTAACTCCAGAACCCATGGAAGGCTCTTCTTCAATCTTCAAATGTCAGAGGGTGGCTGGGGGAGACCTCAAAAGGTGGGGGACTTCAAAAGGTGGCGTTTAGACAAGGACTGGGGTAACAAGTACGAGGATGGACAGGCCTTGCTAGAGCTTGGTTTCTGGGGGAGAGACCAACTCAGGTCAACAGCCCTGAGGTTTGGGTACGTGGGATCCATCACTTCACCTGGCCCTGGATACGTGGGAGCCCATCACCTCACCCAGTACTGGATACGTGGCATCCCATCACCTCACCCGGCCCTGCATACGTGGGATCCATCACCGACTGGGGGAAATAAAGACACTCATGCTGGATCTCAGGGACTCAAAGCCTTAGTGAAGCAGGTATTCACACACAACTCTTGTCTCGTGCCAAAACCACAGGTCTCAGACCTCAAAGAAACCGCCTACCCTTATCCCTCTATCCCCACCCACACCCCTGCCAGATAGTGGTGCTAAACTTTCAACCCACATTCTCATCTGCTCCTCTGGGGAACCGGGGAGCCCTATCTTATCTGAGACAGGGTCAGTGTTGCTGAGCTTTCCTTCCATGACAGCCACAAGGCTTCTTATTCGTTTAAAGTTTTGGGGTTTTTGTTCATCATGAGTTCTTTGGTGTTTGGGGGTTGTTTTGTTTTTTTACATTGGCTTTGATTTTCTAAAGCTATTACGTTTACATTTTTAAAAATATTTTTTGATTTCGTTTGTTGGCTTTTTTGAGTTTGAGGCTTTTTTCCTGTATAGCCTTGGCTGTCCTGGAACTCACTCTGTAGACCAGGCTAACTTTGAATTTACAGAGATCCGCCTGCCTCTGCCTCCCAAGTGCTGGAATTAAAGGCACCCAGTTATTAATTACTTTGAAATTGTGCTTCTTTTTTTTTTTTTTTTTTTTGGAGTAGTACATGTCAAACACAGAACCTTGAGCATTCTAGGCCTGTGTTCTACCACTGAGCTACCTTTCATTCTCCATAAATCCACTTTTTTGTTGGTGTTTGAGGACAGGGCATCCTGTGTCTCCTGGAACTCACTATACAGACAAAGCTGGCCTCAAGCTCAGAGATCTTGTCATCCCTGATCCCCACCCCAGTGTTACCGCCATCCTCAGCCAGAACCCACTCTGCATAGCTCTGACACCCTGATGGCTCACAGTCAGGGTCTTTTGGCCATGGTACTCCTCTCTTCCCTTTATTCTGAAGGTTCTGGATAGCAGAGCCATTGTCTTTGTTTTCTTTCTGCCTCCCCCTACCCTGCCCCCCAGGATCCTGCCATCAATCCTGTCTTTTCCCCTAATGCACCCATTTGTCTTTGGGATATCTCTTAACTGATTCTCCCAAGCCAACTGTGGAGTCTCCCGATCTCTTCCTGTGCTGTCTGCGGCATGCAGTCTGCCCTCTCCTTGCGTGGGTCTTTTCTGGATTTATCTTACTCTCTCCTCCTAGATGACCCTTGCTGAGGCCAGTACTGCCAGAGAGAGAGTTCATCTTCTCTGGTTCAAATGCCCTCCTGTCCAGCCTTGTGTTTTCTTTCTAATCAGTGATCAAAAAAAAAAAAAAATGGGTTTCAGGTACAGTTAATGATAAGTGTGCACACTTAGAACCCAGACTGGCTGCGCTAAAATCCTGCCATTTATTAATGCACGACTTTGGGCAAATCCCTCAACCTGTTCCCTCAGGTACAACGTGGTGATAATCCTAGAGACCTTAACGTAATCTTCTAGGGCATTTGAGCCATAGAACCTGCTCACTAAATGCCAACTGTGATTATGAAGTCCTTAGTGAAGGTGGTAGTTGTTGTTAGGGAAATTAATGTACTAGGCATTTATGGGATATGCTAGAGAGGTAGATACAGGTCACAGCCAGCTAGGCACAGAGCTGAGCGTGGTGAAGAGAACAGAAGAAGATGCAGGTGTGACAAGGCAGGAGGCAAGTGGACATAGGAGTCATGGTGGGATGAAGGCCCCGCTGTGTGTGTATGTGTGTCTGTGTGTGTGTCTGTGTGTCTCTGTGTGTGTGTGTCTGAGTATGTCTGTATGTGTCATGTATGTGTCTGTGTGTATGTCTGTGTGTGTGTGTCTGTGTGTGTGTATGTGTGTCCTGGGACCTGTTGACACCATTTCTTCTTTCTGGAAACCAGAGGTAAACACTAGGCAAACTCAAGGGGAAAGATTAAGTGGCCATGCACCCGAAGCTTCTCCCCAGGGCTGGCCAGTCAGGGACTTCTTGACTTCAGCTACTTTGCTAGTGGGATGTATGACAGGCCCTCCAGGTCTTGGGTCAGTGCTGAGTGCAGGGTCCAGAGGAGGCTCGAGCAAATCCTGGGTGGCTGTGCATACCCTCCCTGCAAGAAGTGCATCTGGTCAAGGCCCATGAGAAGGCCATCCTGACCAAGAATCTCTGGTGATGGACAGAAAACCCAGGACCCTGTAAACAGAGGTCTTTCCCGGACAGAAGGCAGCGAGAGGGTGAACTGTCTTTGTCCCACCTTGTCACAGCCTCAATCTCCTCCACAAACTTGGAAAAAAGAAACCTTCCCACTACAGAGAGACCGCACATCTAAAAAGAGTCACCTCCCAGGGTGATGGGGTGACCGAGGAACCAAAAGGTGGCTCCATTTGGCCCCTGCTGTTCCCACCCTGAGGGACCACCTGGCTCCAGCCCTCGGAAGTGCCATTATCACCTATTAGCATCTGGAGTAAGTGAGTAGGTTTTAATGTTGGAGGAAGAGGCCTTTTGGAGGCTGGGCTGCCAAGGCTGAGACCCTAGGGAGGCCCGGGAAGAGGCTTCAGAAGGGTCACGAGGGGTGTGGGAAGACAGGAAGGCCCTAGACTAAAGGGTACTTTCACAGATTCCCAAACACTTCCTGTCTCCAGAGGAGCTAGGATATGGTACTTCCTGACCCTCTGTGCCTTGGTATTGGGGCCAAAAGGGGCCCGGCTGAAAGATGCCCGGCACTGTGTGCACTGTGAGCCAGTCGTCTTCCTCAGTGCTAAGGCTCCAGTTTTGTTCTTTGACAAGACAAAGGAAAACCAACCTAGAGAGTTTCTCCCTGGCCCTCCAGGAGAGAGATGCCACTGTGAGCTCCAGGCTACCTGCAACTTCTATTTTATTTTATAAACAGGGCCTCCTGTAGCTGAGGCTGGCCTTGAACTCCTGATCCTCTTCCCTCTTCCTCCCTAGTGCTGGCACTACAGGTGTGTGCCAAACAGTTCTAAGTCTAGAGAAGAAGAAGAAAGAAAGAAAGTGGAACTAAAGCAGAAGGAAAAGTGTCTTTGGGACAGACAAGGGGAGCAAGGGCACTCTAGGTGGGAGGAAAATGTCCCAGCTACTATTTGCCTTTAGTTCTATTAGTAATGATCATCATCAAAATCTTATCAGCTCAGTATTTACTTCAGCACTTATAACGGAGACTTTTAGCGCTGGAGAGATGGCTCAGCGGTTAAGAGTGCTGACTGCTCTTCCAGAGGACCAGGGTTTGGTTTCCAGCACCCACACAGGGCAGCTCACAGCTGTCTGTAATTGTAGTTCCAGGGGATCTGACACCTTCACACAGACACACATGCAGGCAAGACATCAATGCACATAAAGTAAAATTAAAAATGAATCATTAACAGATTTTATTTTTAATTCTGTGTATGCGTCTTGTGGAGGTGTGTACTCGCGAGCGACAGTGCCTGCAGAGGCTGGAGGGAAGCACAGTGTCACCTGGAGCTGGCGCTACCAGCAGGTGAGAGCTGCCTGATTTGGGTGCTGGGGTGTGAGCTGAGTCCTCTGCAAGAGCAGCAAGTGCTCTGAACCAGAGTCATCTCCCCACACCCAGGTCTACTTAAAAAAAAAAAAAAGATTTAAAATTATGTGTGTATGTGTGCATGTGGGTTTGTGTCCATGTAAGTGTGGGTGGTTGCAGTGTTCAGAAAAGGGTGTTGGGCCCCCTGGAGTCGGTGTTACAGATGGTTGTGAGCTATGTGGCATGCATGGGTTCTAGGAACTAAACTTCAGTCCTCTGCAAAAGATTCCCTTTTTAAATGTTTAACTATAATTGAATTTCGTTTTTTGAGATAGGGTCTTACTGTGTAGCCCTGAATGGCCTGGAACTCACTCTGTAGACTAGGATGTACTTGAACTCACAGAGATCAGCCTGCCTGATCTCTGCCTTTAATTCCCAGGCGCTGGAATTAAAGGTGTGTGCTATGATGCCCAGCCATAGTACATAGCACATATTCTTAACAGCAGAGATCTTTCCAGTCTCAACAATGGGGGCTCTTATAGAATTCTGCTCCTTTATCTTTTTTTTTAATATTTATTTATTTATTATGTATACAATAGTCTATCTGTGTGTATGCCTGCAGGCCAGCAGAGGGCACCAGATCCCATTACAGATGGTTGTGAGCCACCATGTGGTTGCTGGGAATTGAACTCAGGACCTTTGGAAGAGCAGGCAATGCTCTTAACCTCTGAGCCATCTCTCCAGGCCCCTGCTCCTTAATCTTTAAACCAACCCTAAGAAAGATTTTTTTTTTCTTTTTTACTGTCACCATTTTAGCAAAAAGTTAGGTAAGTCTCTGAAGGTATTTCCTAATTCACCCTTTAAAGAGACCATAGTTAGTGAGTTGGTCTGCTACTCACTCTGGGACCAGATGGGGACTAAGCGGGGCCAGTGGCACAGGGGCAGTCACAGCATTCACAGGGGACATGAGGGCGGAGCTGTAGTCACAGGACAGCACAGGTGGAGTAGCAGGATGCAATCCCAGCTGACTAGTGGGTGCCCTGCCTGGTCCATCCCAGCACGGAGTAAGTGGGTGAGGGTAGAGACAGGAAGAGTATTCCAGCTGATAATATGAGCCTTGGTGGACAGGAACAGGGCAGGGGTGGCTGTGGAGGCTGTTTTAAGGAAGAAATAGGGCAGGAAATATGTGGGTGCTAGGCCGGAAGAAATATTGAGGGGTATTATTTTAAGAGTCCTCTCTAGGAACTAAAGGGATGGCTCAGTAGTTAAGAGCACCACACTGAATGACTTATAATTGCCAGAAACTCTACTTCCAGGGGGTCCAGCGCCCCTTCTGGCCTCCAAGGACCCCTGCAGGCACATGGTCAGGCAGACGACATACACATAAAACAGGCACATAAATCTTTTTTAAAAATAAAGAGAACTTGTGTATGTGTGTGTGAGTGCGCGCGCGTGCGTGCACATGTGTGTTCGTGTTTATCAGGCACATGCACACCTCTGTCTGTTTGCCTGTGTAGGCCAGAGGTCAGCCTTGGGTGTTGTTCCTCAGGTACCAGCAGCACATCTTGTTTTTGGAGACAGGATCTCTCTCTGCCTGGTACCAATTAGGTTAGACTGGCTGCCCAGGGAGCATAGAGGTCTGTCATGTCTGCTTCCTAACCCATGCCCCGCATGCCTAGTTTATATGAAGTCAGTTCTGAGGACCAAACTCAGGTCCTCAAGCTCATGTGGCAAGCACTCTACTGGCCGGGACAGCCCCGGTTTAAAGTCAAAGCATTAATAATCACCTCTTCCTTCCTTTCCCTCCCTCCGTCCCTGCCTCCCTCCCTCTCTCCCTCCCCGCCTCTCTCCCTCTCTCCCTCCCCTTTGTTCTTTCTTCCATTCTTTCTTTTTTTTTTTCTTTCTTTTTTTTTCTTTGAGACAGAGTTTCTCTATATAGGCCTGGCTGTCCTGGAACGCAGTCTGTGGATCAGGCTGACTTCAAATGCAGAGTTCTGTCCACCTCTGCCTCTGGAGTACTAGAATTAAAGGCATGCTGCATTGTACTTGGCTCTGCTTTCGCCTCTGTTTTCAAATTATGCAGACAGATCCAAGTGTGCCACTTTAGAAGACAGAGGTCTTTCCAGAGGCTCCTGCGCAGTTTGAGATTTTCTCTCCAGTGCTGGTTCAGATGGGGGTGGGGGAGGACAAATGCCCTTCCCCCAGGCAATGACTGAAGCCGTGGGCTGGATGACTTTGGGTGATTTTGGTCACTCAGGAGACCCAACCACTCTGGAAGCAGGCTCAGTGCCAGTTTCAGAACCTGAATGTGGAAGAGGCATGTGGCTACCTCAGGGACTGCCAGAAGACGGTGAGGGGAAAGGATACTTCAGACAGTAGAAAATGCCCACCATCCCGGCACTGAATCCTGCGCCTTGCATCCCATCTCTAGGACTCCAGTTATCCCGATGCTCGTCAGGGAGGTGTCAGCCTTTGGCAATGGTGACGATCCCTTTTATTACTTCATCCCCAGTGTCTGGCATTATATCACCACGGATGCCTGCCCACTAAACACGAAAGTCTTCACCCTGTCAGAGAACTCTTCATTCATAAGTTTGTTTGTTTGTTTTTAAGTAGGGTCTTACTATGTAGCCCTGGCTGGCCTGGAACTCACTCTGTAGACCAGGCTGCCCTCCAACTCACAGAAATCCTCCTGCCTCTGTCTCCCAAGTGCTGAGATTAAAGCCTTGCGGCATCACTTCCTGCCATATAAGATTCTTAAAATACTGAGTGACATGCTGGGGAACAGTCTGAGGAAACAGGTTAACTCCTCCCTGAGATTTACACGGGACAGTGGCAGTGGTTAGTGGCCAGGCTGATTGCTTTCCCAGGAACCTCTGTGGGCTAGTTGCCCTTGGCTGTTCTTCCACTCTGAAGGTGACCGTGTGAGTCACGGAGTCGGGTGGGAGTTAGGGTAGCAACACTGGCTGTGTTGAACAATGCCTTTCTGTCGAAGACTCCCGTTCACTGAGTATGACTCATTCTGTCTTTATCAAACAAGCTTCCAGTCTCCTTTGGGTCTCTGGAGCTGCGTGGCACAGACTGTGTATAAAAATATTATAAAAATGGTAATTAAAAAATGGGAGTGGAAGGGATGAAGGGCGAGAACACTTGCGAACACACATGACTTTCCTTCTTCCCTCCGCTTCACAGGAACTCAAAATATAGATCTCTAAGCCATCTCGGGTCTTTCAGACAGGACCCTCAAGCCAGGAGGGTGGGGATATTTTCCCAAAGCATCAATATTCGTAGAATACCTCTGCCACAGATAGAATTGTTCAACGAATTGTAAAATTCCCAAAGACGCTGGGGCTGCTCCCCAGGAGTCCATCTTGTAATCAACCTGCCACGTTTCCATTCTTGGTTGTTGTTGTTAGTCTATATTAGACTTTATCTTTAATCTAATTGGATTTGCTTCTTATTATATTGTTGTTGTTGTGGGTATATAACATATATGAGTGCCGGTGCAGGTGTGACGTGTGCTCAGAGGACAATTGTAGGAGGAGTTCTGTCCTCCCACCATGTGAGTCTTGAACTTAGGTCCTTAGGCTCGTCAGCAAGCACCTTTACCCACTGAGCCAGCTCACCAGTCCAGTTTTATTTATTTTGTAGAAGTAGGGTTTGAACACAGGACCATGCACTTACTAAGCAAGAGCTCTACCACCGACCTTTATCTCCAGCCCTCTTTTGACTTTTTGGGACAGAATTTTACTAATTTGCTCAGGATGGCCTTGAACTCATTTTGTAGCTCAGATGGGTCTTGAACTTTCCATCCTCCTGCCTCGGCCTCTGAAATAGCTGGGATCACAGACCTGCACAACCATGCCCATCTTAGAATTTTTTTTTAAAGAGAAGTTTTGGATTAATAAAAAAATTAAATAGGAGGCTCCCATACAACCTTTCTCCTTCAGTAACGTGCTCACGGCTGGGTAGCTTTATAAAGGAAAGGAGTTTATTTAACTCACAGTCCTGGAGACTGAAAGACATAGCACCTGCATTGTCTCTAGTGAAGATGTCACACCATTTGGCACAATGGCGGAGGTACAAGTGACAGTGACAGATCTCATTGCTAGGCAGAATGTCAAACAGGCTGGGAGTGTCTAAACCCAGTTTTTCATAGCAGCCTTCTCATGAGAAGTAACTCCTATGTCCCTGAGACCCATGCTCCCAGCAACCCAAGGAACTTCAAGTAGGCCCCACCCCTTAAAGGTCACCCCACGTATTCATACATCACACTAGGAACTTCAAACACGCGAACCCCGGGGAAGAACCAAGTCTACAGCTTGGAATTTCAGCTTTATATAGATAGTACACACTGTATGAGGAATGGAAAGTTAGAGGAAGACGAAGCTGGAAATATCTCCTAGAGAACTGGGTAACACACAAAACAATGGAAAATAAAAGTTGTGATTATAAAGAACAAAAGGCGGGAGGCGGTGGAGGCACATGCCTTCAATCCCAGCACAGGCAGGTCTCCGTGAGTTCTAGGACAGCCAAGGCTTACGCAGAAAAACCCTGTCTCAAAAAAAAAAAAAAAAAAGGCAGAAGAGCAAAGGCCTGGGAGGTGGATAACTGTGCATGACTAGAACAGAGAAAATGGAGCAGAGACCATGAAGGCAACAACACAATGGGCTGGGAATGGAAGCGAGGCCAGGGAATGAGGATAAGAATTTGCTGTTGGGCTGTGGCACCCACGCAGACTGCTGTCTGTGCAAGCAGGGAGGAGCCCAGAACCTCTGCACACTGATGGTGTTGGGGTTTTTTTTCTTTCTCTTTACTCTTTGGGGTGCCTGCCACCCAGCTCCCAGATAATAACATAGAGACTTAATCTTTCTTATGAATGCCTAGCCTTAGCTTGCTTATTTCTAGCCAGTTTTTTGCAACTTAAATCATGCCATTTACCTTTCTCTATCTCTGTATATCTCTTCTCCTTATTCCGTATCTGACTGTGTAGCTGGCCCTGGCATCCTCCTCTCCTTCTCCTTTTTTCACTACTCCCCCTTCTTGCTCTTTCCTTCTATTTGTTCTCTCTGCCTGGCAGCCCTGCCTATCCCTCTTCTGCCTCACTATTGGCCATTCAGCTCTTTATTAAGCCAATCAGGTGCTTTAGGCAGACAAAGTAACACAACATCATAGAGTGAAACAAATGCAACAATAATAAAAAAATGCAACACATCTTTGCATCATTAAACAAATATTCCACAGCAGAAACAGATGCAATGCATCTTTAACTAATACTCTACAACACATTGGCAGTTGAGAAGGAAAAGGGACAGGGTGGCCCTAAGAGGATGCCCTGGAATCCATGTGTTTTACAAAATTCTTATATTGGTTAATTATTTATTTTACGTTTCTGGGTGCTTCATATGTCTTTGTATCACATGCATGCAGAATGCAAGGAGGCTAGTAAGGAAGAGAGAATTAGATCGAGCCCCTGGGACTGGAATCATAGATGGATGTGAACTGCCATATGTGTGCTGGGAATTGAACCCAAGTCCCCTGGAAGAGCGGCCGGTGCTCTTAACCTCCGAGGCATCTCTCTAGATCCTGAAATCCGTATCTTTTGCTACCTCAAGTCTGAATTTTGTGAGACCTACAGGAGAATCTGTGCTTGTCCCCACCACAGCCTCCTGCACTGGGCAGAGCAGAACCTGGGGTAGCGGAAGCAGCAGCACTCACCCATGCAGTTGGGACTGCAGTGTAGCCTATGGCAGTCAGGTGGCTACTGCTTGTTGTCCACCTCTCAAATCTCCTTTGTGGATAACCCTGGATAGACACTATCCAGAGAAGGGAAAACTGGGGAGTGTAACTCCAGCTTCTAAGGTGACAGGTTCAATGTCACCATAAGGAAAAGTCAGTATAAGCCGGGGAGCAAATCCTTCTGTGTCCCCAGCACTTGGGAGGAAAGTTGAGAGTTCAAGGTTATCTTCTGCTACAGAGTGAACAAAAGGTCAGCTTGGGCTATGTGAGATCCTGTGGAGAGCAGGGTGGAGGGTGGAGGGTGAGATGAAAAAAGAGAGAGGGGAGAGGAAGAGCAAGGGAAGAAAATTCAGTAACATATATTGAGATGAAAAGATTCTGTTTGTTCTGGGATTTTAAACCCAGATGTTGTAGGAGGCTGCTTGTTCATTTCCCAGTCACCCAGACTCCCGAAATAATCACACAAAAACTGTATTAATTAAATCATTGCTTGGCCTACTAGCTCCAGCTTCTTATTGATTAGTTTTTGCATATTAATTTAACCCATTTCTATTAATCTGTGTATTGCCACGTGGCTGTGGCTTACCTGCAAGATTCTGTCCACCATCTGTCTCTGGCAGGGATACATGGCTTCTCCTCACTCCACCTTCTTTCTCCCAGCATTCAGTTTAGTTTTCCCTGCCTAGCTCTGTTCTGCTAAGCCATTGGCTGAAAGCAGCTTCTTTATTCATTAACCAATAAAGACAACACATATACAGAAGGGCTCCCCACAGCACCCAGGATCTCAAGTACAGTAGGCAACACAACTAGCGACATTTTCTTCTTCCTTTCCAATTCCGTGTGTATGTATGCTTGTGTTTTTGCACATGTGTAGTAAGTCCTCCTATGTGCATGTGGAGGCCTGAGGCTGATGTTGGGGCTCATCTTCAGTCCCTCATCTTCCTCCTTATTCACTGAGGCCGGGTCTTTCAAGCAAATCTGAAGGTACGGATAGTCACCTTGCTCTGGGTACCCATGAGGACTCCTGGGGCTGGAATTAGGGGCAGGCTGCCGTGCCTATCAAACTTTTTGTTTGTTTTTGTTTTTTTGAGACAGGGTTTCTCTGTATAGCCTTGACTGTTCTGAAACTCACCTTGTAGACCGGGCTGGCCTTGAATTCAGAGATGCACCTGCCTCTGATTCCCTGGTACTGGGATTAAAGGCGTGCACCATCACTGCCCTGCCCCACCGGGCATTTACACGGTGTCTTAGTTAGAATTACTACTGCTGCAATGAAACACCACGACCGAAAGGCAAGTTGGGTAGGAAAGGGTTTATTTGGTTTACACTTCCACATTACTGTTTCTTATCAAAGGAAGTCAGGACAGGAACTCAAACAGAGCAGGATCCTGATCCTGAAGGCGGAGCTGACGCAGAGGCTATGGAGGGGTGCTGCTTTCTGACTCCCCATGGCTTACTCAGCCTGCTTTCTTATAGAACCCAGGACCTCCAGCCCAGGGATGGTGCCACCCACAATGGACTGGGCCCTCCCCCATCAATCTCTAATGAAGAAAATGCCCTAGACATTTTCTTTTTTTTTTTTCTTTTTTCTTTTTTTTTTTGGTTTTTCGAGACAGGGTTTCTCTGTAGCTTTGGAGCCTGTCCTGGAACTCCCTTGGTAGACCAGGCTGGCCTCGAACTCACAGAGATCCGCCTGTCTCTGCCTCCCAAGTGCTGGGATTACAGGCGTGCGCCACCACCGCCCGGCCCCCTAGACATTTTCTTAATTGAGGTTTCCGCCTTTCAGATGACTTCAGCCTGACATAAAACTATTCAGTACACACATGGGTTCAGGGCATCTGAAATCTGATCTTCACCGAGATTTCATCCTGCCCAGTTCATAACCTGAGCCATCTTCTTAGCACCCACCAGATATTTTTAACAAGAGGAATATTCTGAACAATGCATGAAAATAGGTTCCCATCATAGTGCATTGCTGAGAAATTCCAGAAAATAGGGAACAAGAAGACAATAAATTTAAAGATAGGAAAAAATAAAGAAAAGAAAAGAGTTTCAGACATCAGCTCTTCCGACAGCAGCTCTGACTGTTTCAAGAAAACAGAGACGGGGCTTCAAAGTTCTGAGGAAAAATGATTTCCCACCCAGACCTTCTCACTGACAGTAAGGACCAAATGAGGCATCTCAGCACAGACTGAGGGACCAGCAACTATGACTCACAAGGCAGTGTGGGATCCAACGGTACAGGAGGGAAAAGGATTCTGGCACAAGGCGGGGACCAACCAGGCAAGCAGCTGGCTGGAGGCTTCACAGGCACTGCTGGTGCCTGTCAGCTTCTGTGCCCTATGTTCAATTTCTAAACAGTGATGAGAAATACTTAGCCTATCAACAACAGACAGGACAGCGTTACCTCCAGAGTAAACATTAGTTATGAGGTGGGGGGAGTGGATAACATTTTAGGGTACCATTTGACTTAGCTGGGAATAGCTTTCCACAGCCATAATAATTTAAATGCTGCCTTCTGGGCTCATGAGCATCATACCATACTACACTGATAGGTAAGAAGGGGTGGATGAGAAAGGATAGAGAGGCCAAAGGAGCAAGCCCTGGGTCCTGCTCTACACTTCTGAGATGGCCATTTGCCTTTGATGTATTCCATGTCAAAGAATGATCTAGGGCTGGGGTATATCTTAGAGGGAGAAGTGCAAAGACCTGGACTCCATCCCCAGCAAGGCAAGAAGACAGCAGCTGCTGTCCAGCAGGAAGGAGAATGCGTACGATGTTTAGAATGATGTGTATGGTCACAGTCAAGAGAAGGAAACCAATGAGAATGTTAAAAATTGAAGAATTTTAATTGTAAGTTCAAGACCACAGCAAGTTCCAGGACAGCCAGGGCTACATAGAGAATTCTTGTCTTGAAAAACAAAACAAAATTAAAAATGAGGTCATGGCAGTCCGTGCTGTCAGACATACAAAGCTAGTTAAGAAGAGAGAATTTGGGGCTGGAGAGTTGGCTCAGTGGTTAAGAGCACTTTTTTTTTTCTGAGACAGGATTTCTCTGTGCAGCCTTGGCTCTTCTAGAACTCACTTTGTAGACCAGGCTGGCCTCGAACTCAGAGACCCACCTGCCTCTGCCTCCTGTGTGCTGGGATTAAAGGCGTGCACCGCCACTGCCTGGCTGAGCACTTGTTCCTGCAAAGGACATGGATTTGATTCCCAGCATCCACATGGAGGCTAACCACCTCCTTGGGGAAACATGCATGCATGTGGTACACAGACAGACATGCTTGCAGGCAAAACATGCCTATATGCTAAGTAATAAAATAAAATAAAAGAAAGAAAGAAGGAAAGAAAGAAAAGTAGAAGAGCGAACTCAAAGACTTCCAAGTAGTAGCTCCTAGGGAGGAAAATCTGGGTTTGTGGGAGACTAGGCAGGGGCCTGGTATTTTACAGCACATTTCACAACACTGTGGTCCTTTGATTCAAGTGGGAAGAAGGCAGTGAGCCATCACTTTAGGGTCCCCATGACAAACCACCACAGACATGGAGCTTAAAACACCAGGAACTTAGCCAGGTGATGGCGGTGCACACCTTTAATCCTAGCACTCGGGAGGCAGAGACAGGCAAATCTCTGTGAGTTCGAGGTCAGCCTCAAACTACAGAGCGAGTTCCAGGACAGGCTCCAAAGCTACAGAGAAATCCTGTCTTGAAAACTCCCTCCCTCCAAAAAAAAAAAAAAAAAAAACACCAGGAACTTGCTGAATGGTGGTGGTGCATGCCTTTAATCCCAGCATTCGGGAGGCAGAGGCAGGAGGATCTCTGTGAGTTCAAGGCCAGCCTTGTCTACAAAGTGAGTTCCAGGATAGCCAGGGCTGTTATACAGAGAAACCCTGTCTCAGAAAAAAAAAAAAACCAACAACAGCAAAAACAAAACACCAGGAACTCAGGACCTCATCCTTTCACAGCTCTGGAGGGCAGAAGGCTGCTATTTTGGGGCCTCCTGGGCTTATAAAGCAACAGCACTCCACTGCCCACCTGTCTGCACCTGGCCTTCTCCCCCAGGTGCCTGTTTTTCTCAACTGTCTGTAAGAGCTTTAGGGCCTGTCCCCTTCTGTGAGATGATTTCATCTCTGGATTCTTGCCTTAATTATGTCCCCAAAGACAAGCTTTTCACAGAGGTGACATTCGCAGTTCCTGGGGGTGGTGAGCAGTGGGACCTTCCCTTCGAGGGAGCATACAGCCCGCTGCGGTGATCAGTGAGTGAATGACAGAACACAGTGGGCTGGAGCTGGCGTGGCTGCAGAGGTGGAGAGAGGTGGACAGGTTGGGTTGATTGTATGTTCCTCAAGGTGCACCACAGAAATATATACTAATAAATATACATGTATACATATACACACATACATACACATACAGACATGCGTCTAGGCATATACTTATTTATTCTGTTCTCTTCTACATGTCTCTGGGGGTATGCACATATAGTGTACATACATGTCTTAGCTGCTGTTCTGTGGCTGTGAGGAGACACCATGACTGGGGCAACTCTTACAGAAGAAAGGATTTAGCTGGGGACTGATTTACAGTTTAGAGAGCGAGTCCGTGGTCATCACGACAGGAAGCAGACAGGAATGTTTCTGGAGCAGCAGCTGGGAGCTTTACATCCTGATGTAGGCAGTCTCTGAGACACAAAGCAACACTAGGCCCAGCTTGGATTTTGAAACCTGCAAGTCCACCCCTAGAGACACACCTCCTCCAACAAGGCCACACCTCCAATTCTTCCCTGACAGCTCACCAGCTGGGGACTAAGCACTCAAATACATGAGCCCATGAGGGTCATTCTCATTCAAACCACCATGGCACATAGAAGAAGAATTTGTCTCTCTTGATGATGGGAGCTGAGACTCCCTAGCACTGTGATTGGTGTGCTAGACACCAAGAGCGTCACCGTAGGATGTCAATATGGGCCTGAAGACTTGAGGACTTGGAAACCCTAGAAGAGTTAATGATTTAGGGGATGTCCGAAGGCCAGAAAGACCAGAGTCCCAGGCAGGTAGGAGGAGTCCCTTCTTGGGCAGCTTTGTGTGTGTTTAGGCCTTGGAGTGACTGGACAAGGCTCAACCACACTGGGGAGGTGTGATGGTTGATCTTGGTTGTCAACTTGATTGGACCAGGAATCAACTAAAAGACACACCTCTGGGTGGGTCTGTGAGCATATTTCCTGGAGAGATCAGTGGAGGAAGGAAGACTCTTCTAGTAAGAGAAGCATCTTCCAACACCAACCAGATAGAAGGAGGCCTGAAGGGAACGCTGGTACGTTTTTGCTTGCTTGCCTTCACCTCCTGCTGATAAGTACATCTGCTCTATAGTTGCTGCAGCTGCTACCCCCATTCACCGGGATCAGTGAAGCCAGCTTCTCTGGCGTTCTATCATGGACTGAAGACTAGTGGCTCTCCAGGAACCGCCCAGGCCTTCAACACCAGCTTGGAGTTGCTGAGACTCAGAAGCTGCTGGATTCTCAACACCTCCAGGGCACAGACAACCACTAAGTACCACATAAGCCACTTTGACAAATCCCCTTTGTGTATTCATCCTCTTGGCTTCGTGTCTCTAGGGAAGCCTGTCTAACACGGGAGGGCAATCTACTTTCCTCCGTCCACAGATCAAACACTGGTCCCCCCGGGAACATCCTCACAGACACACCTGGAATAACGCTTGACAGTCTGTAGCCCCTTGGAGAATTACCCCTAAGATTAATCAGATAGAGAAACAGGGACTGAAGGGCTCCACGGTCCAAGAAGAGGTGTGAACTGAGTGGCCCGAGTTAGGGTCAAATGGCGGGGGTAGAGAGGGACCATGGCAGAGGTGAGAGGCCAGGGACACTGGCCCACTGGAGAACAGCCAGGCGAGGCTTCAGTCAAGTTCACCTCTTACAGGCTTCCCTCCTCCCCCAACCTTGAAAGTATCTCTTGCTAAATGCAGGGGACCATTCTCTCCTGGAGATAGCACCATTCCCAAGCAAATAAACCAGGACAAAGCCAGTTCCTGGACACTGTTGTCTGCCATGGGAGTGGACTTTTTGGACCATCCTTTCTTACTCGCCTCCAGTTCAGGATTGACAGTGAACACCCACCTGGCACTGGTTGCTATGGTATTGCTCTGAGTAGGTGGTTTCCATACCAGTGAAATTGTGAGCCCTTTGGCCACCCTGAGAGTCCCTCACCCTGATATTTTCTTCCTATGTGGAGTCAGGGTGCTCTGAGAAGTGACTGTGTGAACCCATTCTGCAGACTTTGACCTCAGTCTTTGGAAGAGTGATTTTAGCAAAGTCTGTCCACTATTGCTGTCATCCACTGCTAGGTAATAAGGAATCTTCAAAAAAGTAGCTTAAGGGACTGGAAAGATGGCTCAGTGGTTAAGAGCACTGGCTGCTCTTCCAGAGGACCTGGGTTCAATTCCCAGCAACCACATGACAGCTCACAACTGTCTGTCACTCCAGTTCCAGAGTATCTGATGCCTTCACACTGACAGATCTGCAGACAAAACACCAATGTATACAAAATAAATAAATATTTTTTTAAAAAAATAAAGTGGTTTAAATAGCAACATTTATGCTTTCATAGTTTCTGTGGGTTGGGGAAATCAAGAAACAGCTCTCACTGGGGTCTTGGTCCAGTCTGTGTCAGGTTGCTATCTAGAGGCAATCAGGGGCTGCAGTCATCTGGAAGCTTCCATGATGGCTCACTGTCAAGGTAGTTACTAAGAGAGCTTTGTCTCTTGCTGGCTTTGGACAGAGGACTGATTCTTTACCATCTGCACCCTTCACAGGTCTCCGTAAATGTCTCCACAAGGCGGCAGAGGTTTCCCCTACAGAGAGTGACCCCACTCCAAGAGCCAGAATGAGAAGAAATGGCAAATTGTCTTGTGCTCTGCCTCTGAGGTCACACCCCACCATCGCTGGCCATGGTATATTAGAGTGTGTCGGTCCAGCCCGCACTAAGAGGAGAAGGACCGAACACAATCCTAAATCAAGGAGCATCAGGTAATCGGCACGTGTGCTATGTCCAGGTGTTCTGGAAGCTGGTCTCAGGCTGAGGAGGCTCTTGGAACCCTCATTATACCACAAGGATGGATGCTCAGACCATGCTTGCCCAGGAAGACTGAGGAGCCACGGGTTAGGCTTTGTACCTGTCTGCCTCCTCATGAGGCGGGCGGTAGGAACATTTGTAGCAGACAGCACCAACAGTGAGATAAAAACGGTGCCTGAATTTGCTGAACACACTGCAGAATATGGACATGTTGAGAACAAGGGCACTGCCTGCCTCGTTCCTATGCTGTATCCATTACCCAGAAACAGGTCCTCCAGTATCTGGAAGTAGGATAGGCACAACATGGCATGCCTGTAATCCCAGCAGTCAGAAGGCTGAGGTGGGGGGGGGGCAGGGATTACATGTTTGAAGCCAACCTGGGCTACACGGCGAGACCCTATCTATCCCCAAATAACTCTTCTTTAGGAAGAAATGAATTGCATTTCTCACTTTGATCTTCTAAGAGCCCAATAATGTAAGTATCATGATTATTCCCACTCTGTAGATGGATAAACAGACCCACAAGGAGATGCCATTTCCCAAAGTGACATGGCTCATACCGGTAGCATTGGCATGAGAAATCAGACTGACTCTGAACGGCCATTGAGAGATGGACAAACAGCTCATCCTTGTGGGACTAACTAACCATGAGTTGCCTTGCCCTAACAGAAGCAGGATGAGGCTTGAGTTGAAGCCGAACACTGGATAATCTAAAACCCATTTTCTTTCAGCTCAGAAAATGCTTCCACAGATGAATTCTTGAAGGGCAACTACACTCAGACCGTGTGTGGTTGACCCTTATCTTCACCCAAGGCTTCACATGCTCTGGAAGGAAATATATATATAGACAGGGTCTCTCTATGTAGCTCCAGTTGTCTTGGTACTCACTATATAGATCAAGCCGACCTCAAACTCACAGAGATTTTCCTGCCTCTGCCTCCCTAGTGGTGGGGCTAAAGGCCTGTGCCACCACACCTGCCATAGATTTTGTCTGTTTTTATTTTATGTGTATTAGTGTTTGCTGAATGTATGTCTGTGTACCACAATTGGAGGATTCAGCCTCTACTGGATCTTAGCGTCCCTAAGCAAATTTGTCTGATCCACTGTTGGGAGCTATGGATCCCTGGCCCCTTGATTTTCTTTGAGATGCTTTGCCTGCTGGAGTGAACTGAGCAAAGCCCTTGTGCCTGCAGCTGCTCTGAGCACGAGACCTCGCCTGCAGCTGCCCTGAGCACGAGACCTCGCCTGCAGCTGCTCTGAGCACGAGACCTCGCCTGCAGCTGCTCTGAGCACGAGACCTCGCCTGCAGCTGCTCTGAGCACGAGACCTCACCTGCAGCTGCCCTGAGCACGAGACCTCACCTGCAGCTGCCCCCCCCAGCACGAGACCTCACCTGCAGCTGCCCTGAGCACGAGACCTCGCCTGCAGCTGCTCTGAGCACGAGACCTCACCTGCAGCTGCTCTGAGCACGAGACCTCACCTGAAGCTGCCCCCCAGCACGAGACCTCGCCTGCAGCTGCCCTGAGCACGAGACCTCACCTGCAGCTGCCCTGAGCACGAGACCTCACCTGCAGCTGCCCTGAGCACGAGACCTCACCTGCAGCTGCTCTGAGCACGAGACCTCACCTGAAGCTGCCCCCCAGCACGAGACCTCGCCTGCAGCTGCCCTGAGCACGAGACCTCACCTGCAGCTGCCCCCCCAGCACGAGACCTCACCTGCAGCTGCCCTGAGCACGAGACCTCACCTGCAGCTGCTCTGAGCACGAGACTTCACCTGCAGCTGCCCCCCCCAGCACGAGACCTCGCCTGCAGCTGCCCTGAGCATGAGACCTCACCTGCAGCTGCCCCCAAGCACGAGACCTCGCCTGCAGCTGCCCCCCAGCACGAGACCTCGCCTGCAGCTGCCCCCCCCCAGCACGAGACCTTGCCTGCCGCTGCTCTGAGCATGAGACCTCGCCTGCAGCTACCCTGAGCACGAGACCTCGCCTGCAGCTGCCCCCCCCAGCACGAGACCTCGCCTGCAGCTGCCCCCCCCCAGCACGAGACCTTGCCTGCCGCTGCTCTGAGCATGAGACCTCGCCTGCAGCTACCCTGAGCACGAGACCTCGCCTGCAGCTGCCCCCCCCCAGCACGAGACCTCGCCTGCAGCTACCCCCCCCATCCCCCCCCCAGCACGAGACCTCGCCTGCAGCTGCCCCCCCCCAGCACGAGACCTTGCCTGCCGCTGCTCTGAGCATGAGACCTCGCCTGCAGCTACCCTGAGCACGAGACCTCGCCTGCAGCTGCCCCCCCCAGCACGAGACCTCGCCTGCAGCTGCCCCCCCCCAGCACGAGACCTTGCCTGCCGCTGCTCTGAGCATGAGACCTCGCCTGCAGCTACCCTGAGCACGAGACCTCGCCTGCAGCTGCCCCCCCCCAGCACGAGACCTCGCCTGCAGCTACCCCCCCCATCCCCCCCCCAGCACGAGACCTCGCCTGCAGCTGCCCCCCCTCCCCGCCCCCCAGCACGAGACCTCGCCTGCAGCTGCCCCCCGAGCACGAGACCTCGCCTGCAGCTGCCCCGAGCATGAGACCCTGATGGCAGGCTGGGTGGGCCTGCAGCTGAAAGATCCGGAGAGCTGGCATGACTAAGGATTTCTATATAAGCTTTCCCTGAGGACAATAAAGTTTGGCAATTGGCATTCTTGTATCAAGGATGACCCGTGTCCGTGTCTCTTTCTCCCTGCGTCTCTCTGTCTCTGTGTCTATGTGTTTTTAAATCTCCAGGCTTAGTTCCCGACTCACATACCGGTCCTGTAGTGGCACGGGTATTATAGGACCGTCAATTGCTACAGGACCATTTTGGGTTTTACAATCCACCTCTATTTCTGTCTCTTTTCTTCCTTCAGTCACACAAATCTAGATTTGCAAATAGCATATTTATTCCTGTTATGTCCTGAGGAGCACATATTTTTTAATTCAACACATCGACTTATGATGTTCCATATGCCGGGTGGTTCCATGCCCGGCATAGCTGAAAGCCGTCACACGGCAGCTTGGGTTCCCAACTCACGTTCTGCCTTAGACATGCCCGGCACTGCTGACTTCTTAGCAGAGCCTCTTAGCCACACTACAGCCACAGATGGATGCCACCGTGGGACCAGCGGATGCGCAAATGGGTGCAGAGCAGTGCTGGCAAGGCCCGCTTCAACTTGCCACACCCGCCAGCTTCACATACGGCTACAGCCTCAGCTCTGTTCCTGCCACCTGGTGCATGCTGGATTCAGTTTCCATTGCAAGAGCTCAGAGAGCTAATACAGGGTTCTTCACTGAAGAGCCAACCAGACTCCAGCAAGCTCAATCCAGTGTTGTTACAGCTCAAAGGACAAACTGGCCCGAGTCCCATGGGTTGAATCTGATTTTATGTTATTGCCATGTGTGTTGTATGTGTAGGTGTGCACATATGTGTGTGGTGCATGTGCCAGTGCATGTATGTGTGTAGCCAGAGATCAACTTTCTACCTTATTATTTTTATTATTATGCATTTATTTATATTGTTTTCCAGACACAATCTCCCCATGTAGCCCTGGCTATCCTGGTACTCACTCTATAGACCAGTCTAACCTCAAACTCACAGAGATCCATATGTCTCTGCCTCTCTAGTGGTGGGCTAAAAGTGTGTGTCACCACACTGCCATAGATTTTATTTATTTTTATCTTATGTGTATTAGTGTTTGCCTTATTGTGTGTGTATCGCATGCACGCAGTACCTGTGGAGGTCAGAAGAGGGCATCAGATCCTTTGGATCTGGGATCATAGATGGTTGTGAACTGCCATATGGGTGCTAGGATTTGAACCTCGGTCCTCTGGAAGAGCAGCTGATGCTCTTTCTTAACCCCTGAGTCCATCTCTCCAGCAGACTCTTCCATCTCTTTTTTTAAAATACAGGTTCTCTTCACTGAACCTGGAGCTCAGATTGCTAGGAAGCCCCAGGAATGCAGCCTTCTCTTTCCCAGTCCCTCACTATGTTGGGGTTACAGGTGCACTCAGCGTTCACACGGGTCCCGTGACTCCAGACTCAGGCCTTCGGTTTCACAATAAGCACATCACCCTTTCAGTCATCTCCTAGCCCCTATGGACATTAACTTAAAATAGCAATCTTCCCCAACAAATTAAAACTGCCAAGCTTAGAAGGGGGAGCAGGTATGACATCTTGAGAAGTTCAGATACCTAAGAACTGGAAAAGCTGACATCAGCTGGGCCAGATCCCCAAGAGAACAATGAACAAAATCGGAGTCTAGACAGGTGCGGCGGTGCACGCCTTTAATCCCAGTGCCAGGGAGGCAGAGGCAGGCGGATCTCTGTGAATTCGAACTCAGCCTGGTCTACAGAGTGAGTTCCAGGACAGCCAAGGCTACACAGAGAAACCCTGTCTCAAAAAATCTAAACATAGCCGGGCGATGGTGGCGCACGCCTTTAATCCCAGCACTCGGGAGGCAGAGGCAGGTGGATCTCGGTAAGTTCGAGGCCAGCCTGGTCTACAGAGCTAGTTCCAGGACAGGCTCCAAAGCCATAGAGAAACCCTGCCTCGAAAAACCAAAAAAAAAAAAAAAAAAAAAAACCTAAACAAATAAAATGTAAATAAATGAAGATCTGAGTCTAGGTTGTCCCTTATCGTACTTGGATGAGACAGGATTTTGCCAGTCTGCCAGTTTCCCTGTCCCGCACACACTTGGGTTTTGAATGCGTTTCTCCAGCGCATCGCTGTGAAGACCAGGGAGTGGAGTCTGGCTGGCTGGAACAGGCGGATGGAGGCTGATCTTGCATTACTTGAAGCTATGCTCTGCTCTCTCGTCCACCACTACATGGGAGTCTCCACATCATAGGTTTGCCACCGTGGACTCCGCCCAAGTCGCCTCACCAGAGTGGGCTAAAATCCCTCTGAAACCATGGGCCAAAGTAAATCTTTCCTGTTTTAAGTTGTTTCTTTCAGACATTTGTGATGGTGACTTAAAAGAAAAGAATGTGAAATTTTTACAATATGAAACCTCTTATGTATTAACGAGTGATGAAGTTGCCTTCCAGTTTTCCTTTTATGGGAAAAAAAAATTCTTTTCTTACTCACGTGTGCAAAGGCAGGTGCGCATTCTTTCCAGGTCAATTCCTTCCTCCCACCGCGGGTTCCTGAGATCAAACTCAGGTTGCCAGGCTTGCTCAGCAGGCAGTTTTACCCCTGGAGCCATCTCACCTCCAGGCTTTCTTTTCTGAAAACTGCTGCACACTCGTCTACCCTGAGCTTAGAGGATGCCCCGACCTCACAGATACCTTGCTGTGCTAGTCTGCTGGCTGAACCATCTGGCGCCTACAGACTTTGGATTTGGGACTTCTTCCAGGATTCAGGCATAGCTGGTCAGTCAAAGATGAACTGTAAGAGAACAGAGAGTAACTAAGGCACATGTGACCCATAGGATCTACATTCTAATCATGAAGCCCCCCCCCCCAGTCAGATGAGATCTGAGCTGGACTTAAGGAGTCTCCCTGTGGGTCTATGCCACCCTAAAAGTTTTAATCTAGCACAGAAGTTGGTAAAACGTGGCTGGAAAGATGTACTGATGTCCCCGTGTATTGCCTGTGACTGCTTTTCCTTTTAGAAGGCTACACCGAGGGGTTTCAGGCTAGACCATGGGGCTGGCAAGCCTAAACTGTTTACAGTCTCCCCTTTATGGAAAAAGTTCCTATGCTGCCTAGTTTTAGTTTTCTATCAACTGGACACAGGCTAGAGTCACTTGGGACCAGAGAACCTCAGCCGAGGAAAATGATCCCACCACCCCGGCCTCTGGACAAGAATGTGGAACATTTTTCTTGACTGATGATTGATGTGGGAGAGCCCAGTTCTCTGGGCTGTCCTGCCCCTGAGCAGATGGTCCTGGGTCCTGTAAGAAAGCAGACTGAGCAAGACACAGTAAGCAGCACTCCTCCATGGCCTCTTTTTCTGCGTCTAGGTTTTTGCCTTGAGCTCCTGCCCTGATTTTCCTAGATAATGAACTACAAAATGAGAGATGAAATAACCCCTTTTCTTTCCAAGTGCTACTTTTGGTAGTGCTAGTTTATCATAGCAATAGAAACTGAGACAGAGCCAACCAAGGAACCTCAGAGAAGTCAAACATCAAGAAAGCACAAGGTATGCGGAGGATACAAGGTGTTGAAGAGGGACAAAGTGTGGGGAGGGACAAGAAAAAGGGGAGCGGAAAGCTTTACTTGGGGTTCCTGTTTCTCCCTGTTTCTTCTCTGTCAATTTCTTCCCTGGGATGATGGTGCAGACCCATTCTGTTATGAAATCCCAAACAGCCATTCACCTTTAATATTCTCTCTCTCTCTCTCTCTCTCTCTCTCTCTCTCTCTCTCTCTCTGGTTTTCAAGATAGAGTTTCTCTGTGTAACAGTTCTGGCTGTCCTGGAACTTGCTTTGTAGACCAGGCTGGCCTCAAACTCACAGAGATCTGCCTGCCTCCCTGAGTGCTGGGATTGAAGGTGTGTGTCACCATCACCCGGCTTGCTAATGGTCATCATCTTTGAGTTTCCCAGTTCTAAAATACCAGGAGAGGAATCCTATTGGCCTGGATCATCCTTTTAAACTGACATCTTGGAGCTTCCAAGTCAGACTGGAACTGTCCACACACCCCCACATCCCCACACCCCCACCCACCCACCCCCGCCTCCGCTGCTGCCATCCCACCATCCAATCAGGAGCCTGTCTCTGGATCCATCACTGGGACCAGAAGGACATTGTTACCTGGAGCAGAGGGCATTGCTGCTGAGCAGAGGTGTTATGGAGCCCTGGCTTAGATGGGGACAAGGCAGCAAGAGCCAGCACCTGACTACAATAGCTTGTGAGGCAGCTGGACACTTCTCCCAGCTGAGGGCAATCCTCCTAAGCACGGTGATCCACAGTAGAGAGCCTGCACCTGAAAGTTCAGCATTTCTCTTGTGAGGGCACCCAGGCACTTGCCGGGGGGGGGGGGGAGGGAGGGGGAGGGGGAGGGGGAGGAGAAGTGGGGACACACTGGATGGGGACATGGACACATACGCCAGGACAGCTCTATCAACTGTGGCCCCTAGTGGGATGCAAAGGTCACGATCATCTGATCTAGAAAAAGAGGCAGGAACCAGCTTGACAGAACATGTCTGAGTGAGTGATGCCGCAAAAGAATTGGCCATGAGTTACTCTCCCTACCTTTCCACCCCAGACCTCAGTTTCCCCACCGACGGGGCTGCTTCTCAGAGTGGCTCCCAACCCATGGCTTTCTTAAAGACCTCCTGCTGGACCACAACCCAGAGCTGCTGATTCCATGGGTCTGGGCTAAGGCCTAAGAATATGGACTTGTATTTGGAACCAGCTCGCAGGAGATGCTGACGCTGTGTGGCTGGACCACACTCTGAAAGCCTTGAGTCCATCATCGGCAAGACTCCTTCCAGGTGGAAGAGGATGAGCCTGGCGACCCCCGGAGTTAGGTTTGGTAAGCTTCCTTGGCAGTGTGGAAAGCATGGGTTATGGAACAAGGAAAGCTGCTCCTGACTTAGCCCTCCTCCCCTGAGCCTCGTGAGGATCAAACTGTGTCCCTACCATCGCCCCCTTTTATGCCTCACCCGCACAAGGAGCATGTTTCCAGAATCCTGAGGTCCAGAAATACTCAGCCACCTCCCTAGCCTGCTGGAAAATGTTGACTTTCTATTTTTCCCCTTGGCCAAATTTTGTGGGTAGCGTGGCTCCCCGACACGTAGGCCACACAACTGGCTCTCTCAACTCACTTCCTCAAAGGTGATTGCATGTTGGTCTGCTGTCCATGATAAACAGCTCAGACTGGACAGCCCTAACCCAGGGGAAGCCAGCCTGCTGTGGATCTGGACCGTTCCCTCTGTGCAGATAGAAGGCAGTCTGGCCCAGGCTGAGGCCAAGCCACAGGATAGGAGAGGGAGTGGGAAGGGGAGGCCCAACTCAGAGCTCAGGTCTCTGCTAATGCTGCAAATTGCCCCTGCCTGCAGGGCCCTGCCAGCCGGAAGGAGACTGAGAACTGGAACTCTGAGTGACAGCTGAGTGGGGAGACACCCTGCATCATCCCACTAAGTCAGTAAGAGGTTTCTGAAGCAGGTGGCTCAAATTCCCTTGAAAACCCAGAATAATCCCCCATTTGAAGTGTGTGCGAATCTTGTTGTCACCACCTAGTATTAATGGGTAGGCACCACCAAAGGGAAAAGAGCTTTTCGGTTGCATTTTTTTGCACATTGGCTTGACAAGCTCAATAAAAGCTTAAACAAATATTAAAACACACACACACAGAGTCAGGGTGGTTTAAATTAACTTCTCAAGCCCTTTACCTACCATAGGAAGAAATTATAATAAAACGTCAGAGCAAAAATAAACCTCATGTGGAAATAAAAATAGAACATGAAACCCTCTTACAGCTAACTGCTCGGCATGATTTATTTCACAACAACATATCATTGCGCGTGAAATGTTCATAGCCCTAAAGTGGACTTGGGCATTAGGAATGTTGACTTTGAAATTTTCTTATTTTCTGTTTGGAGTCTGTCTTTCCCAGAAATCTTACAGATACCGACCACTATAATAAGACAACCCTCCCCCAACAAAAGACTTTTCTTAACTTTGACATAATTCTTCCACAGAATATGTGGCTTAGCGTGTGACCCAGGGTTTTATTTCTCAAGGCGTTCTAGCCCTCATCCACTGCCTGGGCTCCAGCCCCAGAGAAGGAAAAGAGTGGGCTTAAAGATAGAGGAGGATCTGCCCTGGCCATTCTGAAATCTCAGAGGTGGAGTAAGCGAAGGAAGGCTGAGGCTTGTCAAGTCCTCCCATCTCAGGCTTAGTTAAATCGGATATACTGAGATTATCTGGGAGGGGTTCTTGAAGATTGCTTTTATGCACAAAATAAAGAGAAGGGAGGCAGGGGAAGGAGAGAGAAAGAAAAGAGGGGAGGGGGAAAGGCAGGGGTTGAGGTAGGCACTTCCTGTCCTGACCATCTTGAGTAGGTCACACTGATACACCCCTGCTTTACAAGCAGAGGTGGGGTGTGAAACAAAAGACCTTGTGAGCCTACATTTTCCCCCTTCCCTGCAAGATTTATGTCACACCTCAAAGGCAGTGTGCTGGGGAAGGCTTTCCTAGCAGGGCATGGGTGGAGCAGCCTGGTACAGCTCCGTATCTGGCTCCTAGCAAGAGCTTCCACGGGGACCTAAGCTTGCCTCAGAAAAGCCAGCCTCTCCTTCTTCCCATGCCATGCTGAGGAATCCTATGGAGTGCTGTAGCCCCAGAGACAGGAACCCCGGAATAGCAATGGATGGAAGCCAGCCACCAGTTCACACGAGTACGGACACACAAGCGTGTAGGTAGGCGGCTCCATATGTAGATTCATGTTGACCAGTTAATCATGACCTCCCTAAGAGACTCGGAGATGACTCATCATCTGGCAAGGCCTGGACAACCATGGCAGAGACACAGGCCCAGGAAGCTCTCCAGAGTGGCAGGGGCTTTCATAGAACCCGGTGGATCGACCCATTGTGAGGAGGTCCAGTCCAGAGGGCAAGGCCAGACTGAAAAATGCAACTTATTTCTCTAATCTGCTTGTGCTGATTGTGTGAGAAGCAAATACCAGCAGACCTGGGGGGAAAAAAAAGTTTCTGTTTCTTTGACTCGGCTCTGAGCCACCCGCCCCAGAGTAGAAGGAAAAAGAAAGGGAACGGATTCTGGGACTGTTTTGTCTGGCTCAGTGGACCCTTTGCCTCCTTAGCCTCTGGGAAGGGGGTGGGGGTTATCTGGGGGGGGTTATCTGGGGGCCCCGCTCCGCTCAGGACCTGAAACACTCCCTTCAATTTCCCACCAAAAAAAAAAAAAAAGTTCCAGAATCGGAAACTGGCCTTGGCTCCCCAGGGCAGAAACTGAGAGCTCAACTCTAAACCACTTCCTTTGCCTGGTAACAATGCACGAAGGAATTTCCACAAATCCCTTTAGCTGTCATGGCTTCCGCTCCTGGACTTGGGCAAAGACAGCCGGGGACATTCCAGCCCTGAGCCGGCACCGCACGGCGTTTGATCTGTTTGGCTCCTGAAGCAGCATTGGAGAACCTCCGTGTTCATTTCCCTTCTCTGTGTTTCCTCCAGGAGAGAGACACCAGGGCTGACCAAGTGTGGGAAGAGGTCCAGCACAGTTTTTGCAAAGTCCCAGAGGTCTCTTCGAGCTCCGGAGAATAGAGAGGCTACACGGGGAGGGCCCAGGGAGGGCCCAGGGAGGGCTACCTGGACTCAGCAAGACTGGAAGTAACACAGGCCGGGCTTCTAAGGAGGCTCCACCACACTGGTCGCAGTGCCCCAAGCTGGTACCTGAGATTCCCTGATAGCCAACGTTCCCATGCCCTAAGCAACCTGAGGCAGAACAATTGTGAGTGTGAAACCTCGGAGTCCCCCATTCCTCACGAGCAGTCCCCAGGCCTGTGTGCACAGATCACAGTTTCCAAGCGGACTGTGTTCAAGTTCATCCCCTCCGGTCTAGTGGAAAATCACATTGCCAATCTGCGTACTCCCCAGGGGCCTCTGAGAGATCCCTGCCAATTCCCAGAGCATTGGAGGCTGGAATGCTGGGTCTGAGCAGAGGTCGGGGGAATAAAGTCTTGGCCCTCTCTCACAGACCAGCACTTTGAGCTCAGAAACACACATTCTGTTTGGTGTAGGCATGAAGGAATCGTCTTCATTTTTGAAGCCTCAGTTTCTCTATGCAAAAAAAAAAAAAAAAAAAAAAAAATGCCAGATGGTGGTGGTACATGCCTTTAATCCCAGCACTTGTGAGACAGAGAAAGGTGGATCTTAGTGAGTTCGAGGCCAGCCTGATCTATCAAATGAGTTCCAGGACAGCCAGTTACACAGAGAAACCTTGTCTCAAAAAACCAGAGAAAAAGAAAAGTAATGCATATGAACTAAATTGTGCACCCTCAAAACTTGTTGAAGTTCCGACCTCTAGTGCAATTATCCTTGCACTTCTTTAAAAATCTTTCTTTCCGGGCCGGAAAGATGGCTCAGCGGTGCACTGGTCCTGAGTTCAATCCCCAGCAGCCACATGGTGGCTCACAACCATCTGTAATGAGGTCTGGCGTCCTCTTCTGGCCTGCAGGCGTACATGCAGGCAGAAGACTGTACACACAATAAATCTTCTTAAAAATTCTCTCATCTTTCTTCTTCTCTCTCTTTCTTTCTTAGGTTGTTTGAGGTTGTATTTCACAGTGTTCTCGTGAGGTCGGGGAACAACTTTGTGGACCTGGTTCTCTCCTTCCACAGATCCTTGGGTTCAGATGATTAAACCCAGGTTGTCAGAAGTACTTAGCAAGCACTTTTTTTTTGCTTTTTCGAGACAGGGTTTCTCTGTGGCTTTGGAGCCTACCCTGGAACTAGCTCTGTAGACCAGGCTGGTCTCGAACTCACAGAGATCCGCCTGCCTCTGCCTCCCGAGTGCTGGGATTAAAGGCGTGCACCACCATCGCCCAGCTTAGCAAGCACTTTTATACCCATTGAGCCACAGGCTTGGCCTTAGTGTGGCTATACTAGGAAACTGTGTAAGGAGGAAACAGAAGTTAAATGGCATCAACGGGTAGGCATCCTTGGGAAGGGACTTCAGGAGGACACAGCAAAAACGTGGTCACCTGTAAGGCAGGAGCGAGGTCTCACAGGAAACCAGCCCTGCCAACACTGTGACTTCGGACTTGCAGCCACCACAACGGTGATGAAATAAGTTTTTACTGTTTAACCAATGCAGTCTAATATATTTTATTACAGCATTTCTAGCTAATTCATACAAAGGGGACAGACAGACTGTATCAGTGTTCTGTGACCTGAGTGTGCAGTGTCCCTCAGGGACTAGAAGCCTCAGCATGCTGGGGATCAGTTCTTGTCTCTTTGTCTGTTTAGTGGTACCAACACCTACTTCAGCTGTTTTTGTTTTGATTTTTTTTTGTTTTGTTTTGTTTTATATATTGGAGCTCAAGGGCATTAAAAAAAAAACTTTAAAAGAAGTTTCCTCTATGCCTGCCATGCTAACTATATCGTATTTATGTTCTGAAGGACTATGGCGTCCCAGAATTCAAGGGCTTGCCCAGCTTTAAGGGTCCATGGCTTGGGAACGGTCTTAAGTACCAACATGAATGTTGCATTTAGTGAGTTCCAGTGTGTCTCACTCACTGTGCAAATGACATAGCCGTCCCCTGAGCCCCACAGGGCTGGGCTACTTACTTTCTTCACGTGACTGTGGCTTTCTCAGAAGCCTTTGATTCTAAAGTCCATGAGTCTCAGAAAAAAGGAGAGGAAGATGCTGAGTCACCCCCCCCCCCCAAAAAAAAAAACTCCTCGTGGCCAGAGATTTTCTTATAGAGGGAGGACACCACTTCTACCACCTGGGAACTGAAATTAATGGGCGGGCTTCTGAACTTTCCTCAGAGGAGGTGCATAGAACCCAACTCCCAAATGGAGCTCAGATCTATTGTTCTACCTTATCTTTGTGTCTTATGTGTATACTTGAATTATGACCACTTAAACCCTAAAATGAATTTATATAAAATGGATGCACCGTTATTTTGAACTCAGTATTGCATTGTTTTCTTTTGGGACCTACAGGACTGGCATTGTCTCATTGTTTCTGGAAGGTCACCCCAGATCTTTCAGAAGGAGAGATGGAAGAAAGCAGTTTGCAGATGGGTGACAAACAGGACAGAAATCCCAGCTAGTGTGCATGTCGAGCAGTTGACCTAAGGAGAGCTTTGTGAGACTGGTTGAAGCTTGAAATAATGTATTTATCACACAATTTCCATCCTACAGAATTTCTGCACGTTTACAATAGCCAGCTAGAGAATAGAATTTGCTTATAAAGATGCTCATATCTTTTTTTGTTGCTATTTGTTTTTGAGACAGGAATGATTTATGTAACCTAGGAAAACCTCAGATCCTTAATCTTCCTGCCTCTATCTCCCAAGTGCTGGAAATATAGGCATGTACCTTCGTGCCTGATTAAAGGTTGTTTCATTTTTTTTTTATTTTATTTTATTTTTTTTTGATTTTTCGAGACAGGGTTTCTCTGTAGCTTTTGGTTCCTGTTCTGGAACTAGCTCTTGTAGACCAGGCTGGTCTCGAACTCACAGAGATCCGCCTGCCTCTGCCTCCCGAGTGCTGGGATTAAAGGCGTGCGCCACCAACGCCCGGCTTTGTTTTTATTTTTTATTATTACTTAAATTTTTCATAAGAGATATTTTAATCATATTCTCTCCTGCCCCAACTCCTCCCAGATCCTTTCCATCTCCCCACACCCAAAAGGGAAAGGAAATCAAAATAAACAACAAAAAAGCCTGTAAGATAAAATAAAACCCAAACAAAAGGCACACACACACACACACACACACACACACACACACAACGCCCTGGAGCTCCTTTCATGTTAGCAAACCGCTCCTGGGCATGGGCCTTCCTAGAGTGTGGTAGATACAGCTAGTGCTTACAGCGTGCCATTGGGAAACTGATGTTCTCTTTCCCAGCAGCTATCACCACTGGAAACAGCTTCTTGTCCACTTCCCCCTCCCTGTGATGGGGTTCTGTCTGGTTTGAACCTGTGCCGGTCGTGTGCATGCTGTCACAGCTTCTGTGAGCTCACATGTGTATCAGCCCTGTTGTGTCTGGATGACACTGTTTCCCTGGAGTCTCCTGCCACCTCCGGCTCTCACAATCTTCCTGCCTCCTCTTCCACATGGATCCCTGAGACTTGAGGGGAGGATTTCGTTTTTTTCGAGACAGGGTTTCTCTGTGTAGCCCTAGCTATCCTGGAATTCAACTCTAGGCCAGGCTGGCCTCGAACTCACCGAGATCCACCTGCCTCTGCCTCTGAGTGCTAGGATTAAAGGAGTGTGCCAGGACTGCCCAGCTTGAGGGGAGGATTTTGATTACTTTTCTCTTCCAAAAATGTTCAAAGTCCTTCCCAGCACCATTGACACTGCTCAGGAGGGTGACGCTTCTAACTGGACAGCCGCTCGATCTCTCCTTGTTCTATGACATAGGGCCTTACCATCAAGTTGTGGAGAGTAACCCATAGGCTAGACAATAGCCTTTGGCATTTGAAGGCATCTATGGGATCCCTTTTGCCCAACAACCCAATAAGATTGTAGCTCATTCCTGGCACTGGAGGTTTTATTTTGGACCATAAGATATCTAATTGGGGCATTGTCTCCCCCATTATATACGACTCTATTTAAAGATATCTTTCATATATCTATCTGTGTATTTTCGGATGCATCTATAGTAGTAGGCGTCTATATGATTTTCCAAAAGGCTTTTGTGTTAGTTGTCCCTCCCCATATTTCCCCCCCTTTACCCTTCTTTCCCGTCCCCTCCTAGTTAATCCCCCTAGTTCTGGTTTTCCTTTTATATCTTATACCACCATATTGACTTCTACCTTTCTAGAAGATTTCCTCTTCCCCACCTAGTCCCTGTCTACTCAACCTCTGTGGCTATTCTAACTGAAACACATATAGCCAAAGCTTAAGAAGCCAACACCCTTCTTTGTTTTCTGTAAGGAAAACATACAATATTTGTCTTTCTGGCTCTGGGTTTTCTCACTCAGGATAACTGTGTCTAGCTCCATCCATACCAGCAAATTTCAATATTTTACTTTTCTTAACAGTCACTAACAATCCATTGTGTAGATGTATGACATTTTCTTTACCCATTTGTCAGCTGACGGACATCTAAGCCACCATTTCCAGTTTCTGGCTATCATGAAGCAGAACAATAATGAACATGGCTGAGCAAATATTTCTGTAATAAGATGTAGAGTCCTTTGGGTATAGGCCCAAGAAGTTCTTACAGTAGATTGATTTCCAGGTTCCTGAGGAGGCGGCACACTGATTTCGTTAGTGGCTGTACCAGTTTGCATTCCCACCAGCAACGAATGGGTGCTCCCCTTTCCCTGAATCCTTACCAGCATGAACTGTCGACTGTTTTATCAGTGTTGGCCATTCTGACTCTGGCAAGATAAAATCTAAAAATGGTTTTTAATTTGCATTTCTTTGAGGGCTAAGGATGCTGAACATTTTGAAAAGTGTTTCTTAGACATTTATGTTTAATCTTTTGAGAACTCAAGTGTTTTGTTCTGTACTCCTTTTTTTAAATTGAGTTTTTGTTCTCAATGTTCGGTTTCTTTGTATATTCAAGATACTAACCCTCTGTCAGCTGCAAAATTGGTAAAGATTCTCCCATTTTGTAGGCTGCCACCTTGTTTAAATGATGGTATTCTTTACTGTAGAGAAGTTTTTCAATTTCATGAAGTCCATTCATTATTAACATCATTTTGTTTTGTTTTTTGAGGCAGGGTTTCTCTGTGTATCCCTTGCTATTCTGGAGTTCACTCTGTAGACAAAGATTCACATCATACTCAGAGATCCTCCTGCCTCTGCCTCCTAAGTGCTGGAATTAAAGGTGTGCGCCACCATGCCCAGCAAAATCTCATTTATTAGTTTTTATTCTTAGTACCTGTGCTGTCAGTGTCCTTTCCTGTGACAAAGAGTTTAAGCCTAGTCCCCATTTCCTTTTCTATTGTATTCAGGGCATCTGACCTTATGTTGAGGTCTTTGGTCGATTTGGAGCTGAGTTTTGTGCAAAGTGATATATACTTTTGTTCTTCTATATGCAACTATCCAGTTTGGCCAGCATTATTTGTTGAAGATACTGTTTTTTCCACCAGTGTGTATTTTTGGATTCTTTTTCAAAGACCAAGTATCCACAGGACTTACATCTATCTGCTCTTCAGTTCTATTCCATTGATCAACGTGTGTGTGTGTGTGTGTGAGTGTGTGTGTGTGTGTGTTTAATATCAATACCATGCTGTGTTTATTACTATAGCTCTGCAATACAACTTGAAATCAGGGATCGTGATTCTGCTGAAGCTGCACTCTTTACTTTAGAACCCTCAAGAGGCCAGTAAGTCACCGCAGGGGGTGCACACACCTTGGGATAACTAACCAAGCTGATCCAGGGCTATGGGGATGTACTTTCTACTCTGAGAACTCCTGAGGTGAATGGCTTCACTTGAGGGGAAGCAGCAAGCACTTTTTCTGTTTTTCCTCGGAAGCTTCTGGATGCTGTGCATATCAAGGCTGATTTCAAATTTCAGTCTTCCTGTATCAGCCACCTAGGTGCTGGGGTTCTAGGAAGTGCTTCTGTGACCAGCTAAAACACTCTAAAATTTATTTTATTTATTTACTTATGCTGTGGAGGTGATCAAACGCAGGTCTTCACACATGCTAGGTAAATACTCTACCATACCCCAATTCTAAACTGGTCAAATATAAATAGCATTTTTAAATATAAATAATGCAGAGGAGTGCAATGTTCTCAGATGGAGCCACTCAGCACGGTCACTGACACAAACCAACGCTTACCAAGAACCTCAACTGGCATGCTTTTCTTTTTCTTTCTTTGGTTGAGGGTCTCAAATAGCTCAGACAGCTTTCACACTTAGGACAGTTTTTTGACTCAGTTTCTCAAGTGCTGGAATCCCAGGCATGCTACATTAATCTTCTAGAAGGATTTCTAAACAAAACAAAAAGCTGAAATGATCAAGGAAACAAGTGCTAAGTCCAACTAGATTTTCAAAAGAGAAGAAAAGCATTACACTGAGAGAAGACGTTTGGGGCGTGTTTAACTAACAAAGGAGGAGCATGGAGAATATATTAAGTATGACTATAAATCAAAAGAGAAGAAAAGGGGTGCTAAACATGAGCAAAAAGAAGAAAGCACAGAAGAGTCCCGGTGACTGTTGTGGGAAATGTGGGAAATGACCACACGTGTTTTCATGTGCCCAGCCTCAGCGATGCGAGAGATACAAGCTTGTCATGGTTGCTCAAGCCTGTCGTCCCAGCACTTGCTAGGCTGAGGCAGGGGGACAGCTACAAGTGATGTGGGAGTGTCATATATCAATCTCTTGATTTCATTGGTTAAGCAATAAAGAAACTGCTTGGCCCTTATAGGTTAAAACATAGGTGGGTGGAGTAAACAGAACAGAATGCTGGGAGAAAGAAGCTGAGTCAGTGAGTCGCCATGATTCTCCCACTCCAGGCAGACGCAGGTTAAGATCATTCCTGGTAAGCCAGCTCATGGGCTACAGCAGATTATTAGAAATGGGCTAGTCCAGGTGCGAGAGCTAGCCTAGAAGAGGCTAGATAGAAATGGGCCAAGCGGTGTTTAAAAGAATACAGTTTCCGTGTAATTATTTCGGGTAAAGATAGCCGTGTGGGCGGGTGGGTGCTGGGGACGCAGCCCCACCGCTCCTTTAATTACAACAGAGTGGCTCCCACCGCCAACAAGGCTGCTGCCGCGCTGCCAGGCACAGGCCGCAGCTGAGGAAGGGAGGCTCACGCCAAGCCGAACTCGCGGCCGGCAGCCAAGCGGGGGAAGGAGAGGTCCTAACACCAAACGTTGGGTGCCAACTGAAGGTGTAAGTCACAAACAATGCCACACCAGTTTGGAATTATGATTAATAGGGTGGTATTTATTTAAAGGGGAAAAACTTACAGATCACAGCCCTCTGCGCAACCAGGAAGGGAGTCTAGTCGCCGGCGGAGCAGGAAGTGAAGAGAGAGAGCAGAGGGAAGTGGCCGCTTTTTTAAATGGAGAGAGACCACGCCCCAATGGGCTGGTATCTCAGCAGCTATAGGCTGGAGGAGTGGGAGGACCTCCCGCAACACCTACAAGTTCAGGTCAGTCTGAGCTACACACAGTTAAAGGGGTTGGGGGAGAGAAAGAGAAAGATTGTCTTTTTGAATATCATTCAAAAGCCCACTACAATAAGACAAAGAGATTTGAAGGGGGAAAAAAAAGGACACAAACTCAGACAAAATGAAGAGAAGACAGCAGCTAAACACAAAACAAAACCAACCTCAACAAAGGCACCACCACAAGAACAAGAAACCTGGGCAGCAGATGAAGAAGTTGGTGCCAACTCAGCAGGCCAGTGTGCCACCATCTAAGCCCAAGAACAGCAGAGCTAAGCAGCCAAGGAATTTGCAGTAATGATGGCTTCAACCAGCTCCAGGTTCACAGCACCTAAGTTCTCTGAAGTGGGGGTGGCCGTGGGGCTGAAGAGGCACCTGGTCTCCATCCACACAGAGCGTCTGCCTGAGCGCAATCCATTAAGTCAGTCACACACGCCTTTGGTGTCCTTTTCTCCCCCAGGACCCCCAATTCTTTTTTATTTTATTTAGTTACTTATTGTTTTGTTTTTTGAGTCAGGGTTTCTCTTTGTAGCCCTGGCTGTCTGTAGACAGCCTTACTTTGTAGACCAGGTTGTACTGAAACTCATGCCTCTGCCTCCCGAGTGCTGGAATTAAAGGTGTGTACTACCATAGTCTAGCCAGGACCCAGTTCTAATACTGTTCTGCGGTTTTATTTTGTTTCCTTTGTGTGTTTTTTTTTTGTATGTTTGTCGTTGTTATTGTTTTGAGACAGGGTCTCACTGTGTAGTAGTTCTGGATGTCCTGGAACTCACTGTGTAGACCAGGCTAGTCTTGATCTCATAGAGGTCCACCTGCCTCTGTCTCTGAGTACTGGGATTAAAAGTGTGGAGCACTATACCCAGCTCCAGTTCTAATATTAGTCTATTGAATTACATCACATCTCCTCAGACATGGTGAGGGCCTAGCTACCTTTCCCAGGTGACCTCAAACTTCCCAGACCCAGGTGACTCCTGGTGTCCACAGTGGCTCCTTTCTTCACCTCCTAGCCTTGAGGTCATGGAAGAAGGCCTTTGGAAATGTGGGGTCTTGGGCTGCGGTGAGAGGTATTGTCAAGTCTCTCTCTCTCTCTCTCTCTCTCTCTCTCTCTCTCTCTCTCTGTGTGTGTGTGTGTGTGTGTGTGTGTGTCCTGCTTGTCTGGTGATGCACAACTTTAATTCCAACAGTCAGGCAGAATCACTATGAGTTTAAGGCCAGCCTGGTCTACATAGCCAATTCCAGACTGATCAGGGCTCTACAGGGAGACCCTGTCACAAAACAGCCAGATGAAGAAATGACAGCACAGAGACCCAGCCCCACTGCCTTGAGCTGTACTTTCCACATGACATCCAGCTGCCAGCGGCAGAGCTCCCAGGCAGGCTGGGAGGCAACCCTGTGGACAGCAGGATCAACCAAACCAACTCAAAGGGCTACCCTGGGGCTGTGGGTTCACCACAATTCACAAATCTGCCAGAACAGTCTGCCTGCAGAAGTCAGAAAAGGACCGAGTAACACGTCAGAGACTTAGCCAAACTTAGTGCCTTGAGACAAAAATACTCACTAAAATCAAGAGAAATTCTGAAAAGATCCAGCCCTCTTCCCTGCTCCAACTCCATTGTCATCAACTCTAGCCACAAAGCCTCTGCCCCTAGGAACTCCAAGTTCTTCCTTCGTTGTGGGGTACCACACAGCCAGTACAAGAAAGCATTCTTCTGGGTGGGGTAGGGTGGGGCATGGGAAGCAGGACTCAGCCCTGGCTGGCGGTGAGCGAAGGTTGTGCTTTCACGGTTCTCCCAGACTTTGGGAGGAGCAGAGAAGCATGAGAAAGGAGGCTGGAGTGTCTGGCCAGCTGGGGGACAGGGCAGCTCCCTCTCTTTCTGTGGACCTTTGATTTTTCCTTTTCTAGAACCCCCACTTCTTTTTGGGTCTACATACATAGATACATACATTTAAATTAACTTTCTCTTTCTCCCCCCACCCCATGTGCATGTGTTTATATATGTGTGTGTGCGTGTGTGTATGTGATATGTGTGATGTATCCATGAGGTGTGTGAGTGTATAGACCTGTACACCCACATGCAAAGCCAGGGGAGGGGATCCAATGTCTCCCTTACTCTCTCCACCTTTTTCCTTGGAGAGAGAGGCCCTCACTGAACTGAAAGCTTAGCATTTCAGCCAGGCTAAGTTGACTGGTTTGGGGGATCCACCTATTTCTACCTCTCAGTCTTGGGGTTATAGGCAAGTGCAGTCATGCCTAGCTTGTCTCTCATGTGGATTCTGCAGATCTGGACTCCAGTCTGCACGCTCGCATGGCAAGTGTCTTTATCCAGCAAGCCACTTCCTAGGCTCTCCATGGAAGCTGGGGGCGGAGAATCTCCAGTCCCAGCGCTTTTACTTACAAAGGGCCCTGCTTGCCTGCTGTGGCCTCTGGAGCATTCCTTTATGTCCTCTGTAACCAGGATCCACAGAAGATATGAACATGTCTCTGGTCAGGCGACAAATATCCAGTAATAACGTGTCCTTTTCTGTTGTTGTTTGAGATAGGCTCTCAGGCGGGAGGTCAGGATGGCTTTGAACTCTTTAAGTAGTTGAGACTGGCCTTGAACTCCTGCCCCTCCTGCCTCTACCTCCCAAGTTCTGAGATTACAAGATGGGCCACCTTGCCTGGTTATAATTTGTTCTTTCATTTGAACAAGGCCAGGCATTGTTCCAGGCACTGGACGTTCTTGTGAGGCTCTGTCTGAGCAGGCGGCTCCCTCCTTAGCTCTCTCCTCTCACCTGAGTGCCAAGTCCATGTGGCAGTAAGATGCCTTTTTGGCCTTGTGGGCCAGCAGGGCAGCAAGTAGGGTGTTCCAAGCTAACTCAGACCTGGGTCCCATGTGCGAACGGTAGGACCTTAGGAAAATGTTTTCTTAGCCTTCAAGGTTTTATCTGTAAAGTGGGATTTTACTGCTGAAATAAATCCTATTGCTAATGATAATGTGGGCCATTATTACAAGAATGGGGTGAGTGTCTAATGAGAAGACATAGTTCTAAGGCTCATCCTAGGCCAGGATATTGTCAGTAAACCCTCGTTTGGGCCTAGAGAAATGGCTCAGTGGTTAAGAATGTGTGCTGCTCCTGCTGATGTCCAGAGCTCAGTTCCTAGCAGCCAATCAAGTGGCTCACAACTGCCTCCAACTCCAGCTCTGGAGTTACCCCCTAATTTTCTTGTCTTTTTAAGACAGGGTCTCATTATATAGCCCTAGGCTATTTGAACTTGTGGGGGTGGGAGAGGACCTTGATGTCACAGAGATCTGCCTGCTTCTGCCTCTGCCTCTTCTAGACTCTGTGTGTTCTCACCTTTGTACACACACACAAAAAATAACCTTCAAAAAATAAATTATAACTGGGCATGGTGGCTCATGCCTTTAATCCCAGCACTTGGAGGAAGAGGCGGGAAGAGCTCTGTGAGTTCAAGGTCAGCCTGGTGTACAAAGCAAGTTCCAGGACAGAGAAACCCTGTCTTTAAAAAACCAAATAAATAAATCAATAAACAAATTCTTACTTAATGCCTTTGTTAGGGTTTCTATTGCTGCAAAGAGACACCATGACCATGGCAACTCTTATAAAGGAAAACATTTTATTGGGGCTGGCTTACAGTTCAGAGGTTTAGTCTATTATCATCATGGTGAAACACGGTAGCATGCAGGCAAACCTTAAATTGGAGACAGAGCTGAGAGTTCTACACTGTGATCTACAGGCACTAGGAAGTACATTGTGTCCCACCTTGGGCATAGCTTGAGCACATGAGACCTCAAAGCCCACCCTCACAGTGACACACTTCCTCTGTCAAGGACACACCTACTCCAACAAGGTCATACCTCCAATATGCCACTCTGTACAGGTTAAGTATTCTAATAGATATGGAGGCCATACCTATTCAAACCACCACGCTAAATACAAATCTCTGCCCCAAATGCTCCCTCTCCTGCACCATTGTATGGTGAACTAGTTCCCCAGCCATTGAGTAGTTTATTTCCTGTTTGTTCTCATGCTCACCATGAATGCAGAGAGGCATCTGGAATTGTACTCATCCTTACGAGCTGAAATTGCAACCTCTAAGGCAATGTGTGGTGTCAAGGGATGGGACCCAAGGGCAAAGAATCTCTCCAGATGGTTCCCATTGCTGGGGTCCTTGAAAAGCACAACCTAGGAAGGCTTTTTTTAATTTATGCCTTTGGACTATATAAGAGAAAACAGTGCTCTCTGAGAGGATCCACTATGAGATACCAGACCAACTCAAGGTTCATTCTTTGTTCGCCTGATGTTGGTACACAAAAGTCAGGTCCTACGGTGGATACCTTCCCCAAAGGGAGAACAAAGAATGTTTAGCATTATCAATAATGCCTGCCCACAATCTATGTTTAAATCTCCATGTTTCTAGTGGGCATGAGAAAGTCATTTTTAGGATAAACATAAAATAAGTTCCCATGTTCATGAGACTAAGTTTTCCCAAAGGTCTTCACTCCTTTAGGTCAATTGTTAGATATTTAAAGGCTATTTAGTGAAATAGCTGAGTAGAACATGATCTAATCCCATAGTCTCAGAGACGTGTTTTCTGATCTCTTCCCAGCACCAACTTGATGTCTCATGCTGCACAGGGCACCACTCTACAAGTGAGCAAGCATATTCGTGTGCTTCAGACATTCAAAGAGGTTCCCCTGAACTCTCACGCCCTTAGATGTGCAGAGCAAAGAGAATGGAATACCGACAAGGTGTCTGTCTGTTGGATATGAAGATATGGGATTTCTCCATTTGTGTTGAGTGAACCGGGAAACAGGTGCTGGCCTGCTCCTCCACTTACACTGATCCTGTAGAGTAGGGAACTCAGAGTTATCCTGCAAAGCCTCAAGGAGACAAGTTGGGTAAAGACTCAGCTCCATAAGGAACTGTTTAGGCAGACTTTTCTTTCTCGCCTTCCAATTCTTAATAACCACAAAGAGACTTAATATTAATTATAAATGCTCAACTAATAGGTCAGGCTTGTTACTAGCTAACTCTTATGTTTAAATTAACCCATTTTTTTTTATCTACCCTCTGCCACATGACTCATGACTTGTTACTCATTTTCTACACATCCTATTTCCTCTGCTTCTGCTGGTGTCTCTCTCTGACTCTGTCCTTCTTCTTCCCAGTGACCTTAGTTTGTCTGTCTTGCCTATACTTCCAGCCTGGCTACTGGCTGGTCAGCTTTTTATTTAACCATTTGGAGTGGCAAATCTTTACAGGGTACAAAAGGACTATTCCACAGCAGAACTGTATGAATTTCATTAAATGTGACACCTCCCAGGACCTGGCAACATTGTAAACATCAAGTATATCATGTGCCAGCAAAAGTTCTGGTGGGTACTAGGTAGCTCAACAAGCAGTTCCATAATGGTTCTATTTACATTAAAAATAAACCACAGGGACAGTGCAGTGTCCTAGGGGAGCCTTTACATTCATGGACATGAAGGGACAGGAAGAAGGAGTGATCACCCTCTGAGGTCCTTTTTGCTATGTGCTTCCTATTGGCCCAGTCCAGCTGGAAACCAAAAGGACCAGGAACCTCAATATGCAAGTTGCCATGCTTAGCCCCCCAGGTCACAAGGTGGTACGTAGGGGCAAAGATTGGGTCTAGAAGCAAACAGAGGAGTCAGCTGCACCTTCGAGGGTGATCTGCTGATGGAAGGAGATGCTTCCACTAACAGGTGAATCTAATAGAGCAACCACGTGGTGTTTATTTGTGTCGTGGTTGTGGATAATATCCACTTACTGTGTACTTGTGATTCATGTCTTGTTACACTATAGAACTGATTTCCTAAATTGAACATTCTTAAAGGTCCTCATATTATAGATAAGGAAATTTAGTCACAAAATATGAAAGCCAGGCATGGCTACTCATGCCTGCACCCCAGAACATAGGAGGCTGAAGCAGGAGGATTGCCATGACTTTAGGGTAAGGCCATACTGTGGAGTAAGGCCATGTCTCAAAAATGAAAAAGAACAAAAAGAAAAAAAAGTATGTAATTGCCTCACAACGCACACTTATCAGTGGAGAATAGGAATTTAAGTCTCATTTAATTGCTCCCCAAATTTTCATTACAAAAAGTATAAATATACAGAAAAATCTGAAAAAAAAATAATTTGAACATACATATACCAGTCATTTAAATTCAACAATTGCAAATATTTTGCCATATCTATCTGTCTGTCTGTCTGACTGACAGATGGGATACTTCCCTAGGACTTGTTGGCCATAGGGTCCCTAGAAGCCTCCAAAACAGTACAGTCTACGGCCGCTGCTCTTGGTTGTTCACAGGACTAGATGGTCAGGCCTTGTTGCTGACAATAGCGCACACTTTGGTTGCAAGACATAAAGAGATCAAACTACTGGAACCAAAGTGCAAACCTCCCCGCTGGCTGCTTTCACAGTGTCCTGGGGCTGGGGAGATGGCTCAGTGATTAAGAACACTTGCTACAAGAACCTGGGTTCGGGTATTGTCTTATAATTTTCTCTTTTTGCTTTTTGAGGAGCCCACCACCCATTCCCAAATAAACCACACACAGAGGCTTATTCTTAGTTTTGAATGCCTGGTCTTAGCTTGGCTTTCTTCTTGCCAGCTTTTCTTAACCTAAATTAACCTGACTACCTTTTGCCTCTGGGCTTTTATCTTTCTCTATTTTTGCATATCTCTCTTTACTTCTTCGTAGCTTGCTGTGTGGCTGGGTGTCTGGCCCCTGGTTTCCTCCTCCCCTTGTTCTCTTGTTGCTTTTTCTTCCCTCAGAGTTCTCCTTCTATTTATACCCTCTGCCTGCCAGCTCTGCTTATCCTTTCTCCTGCCTCGCTATTGGCCCTTCATCGCTTTATTAGACCATCAGGTGTTTCAGGCAGGCACAGTAACACAGCCTCACAGAGTTAAACAAATGCAGCGTAAACAAAAGTCACACACCTGCAATTAATATTTCCTAACATTCAATTCCCAGCACCCACATGGTGGCTCACAAACATGCATAGTACCAGATCCAGGAGTTCTGATACCCACTTCTGAACTTCATGGGCCCTAGGTACACACCAGGTACAAGGATACATGCAGATAAAGCATCCACACATATAAAATAAATAAATCTAGAAGTTTTAAATAACAATAATTAAAACAAACAAAAAAAAGTCCCAGTTCTGGGGTGCTAACGGCCTTTGTTTTCTGAATGTCCTTTTGGGATAGTGAATGTACTGCAGCAAATAGGTCCTTCATCTCAGGGATTTGGAACTGGATTATTTTCTATTTATTTACTTATTTACATATAATTTTTGACCCTGGCTGGCCTGGAACGTATTATGTAGACCAGGATGGCTTTGAACTCACAGGGATCTGATTGCCTCTTCCTCTTAAATGTCTAGATTAAAGGTGTGCTACCTGGCCCTGCTGGATTATTTATTTTTCCCCAGTGCTGGGCTGGAACACATGACCCTTTGCATTCTAAGCAAGTGCTCTAACAAGAGCTGCACCCTGGAATCGGAACTAAGGGATGCAGTCTGATCTCTATTGTCTGCTTTCTGGAGACAGCAAAGTTAGGCAAACGCCCAGAGGAGCCAGCTGTGCCACAGTGTCCTGGGGGAAAAACAGGGGCAGCTTCCAGAAGCTTCTTTCCAAGGGACCCCAGTGTCCAAGAGCACACTCCCTTTTGCACCTAAGCCAGCCTGTCATGGGCTTCTGCCAACTCGTATCCCCAGGCAGGGCTCACGAGCAGCCGGCAGAGGAAAGAAATATTTTATCGTGGACACTGTTCCAGCTGTTAGATAGCCATCCTTCACATCTGCCTTATTTTGTACTTTTCCTCGTGCACAATGCATTTTCCATATTTCTCACACTCGGGGGAAGGCTCTCACCAACCCGCTCATGATCTGTCACTGGGACCAAGTTGCCAAGAGCAAGCTGAACATTTGGGAAACTGCTCTCTCCAGCTTTGCTTATCTTTGGCTTCCTGCTCTTTCCCACGTGAAGAGCGATAACCGCCTTGCTGCCTGACAAGGGCAAGAGGCCAAGGACACTCATGCCCATAGACGTCTCTGCCCGTGTGAACCAGCCTTGGACATAGGCTCGGCCAGAGCCTGACCTTGAGGCCTGTTGGCTGCTCCAGCAAAGCACTCTCTAGAACCCCTGGGGGATCAAGGCTTTTCTTCACAGCGGAAAGATTGCTGCCGTCTTCCTTCTCCTCTTCCAGCTTGCACGGGCTCTTACGATAGTTACTCTTCACTGTCAGTTTGGCTGGACTTGGAATTAATAACCCAGGAGTCACATTTCTGAGGGTTTCAACCTTATCTCAAGTCTCTAATTCCTGGCTGTGGATAGGGAAATTCAACATTAGGACCCACTGCAGGGCAGAAGGGGCAAGGTGCCCTGCCATAGATATACAATCTGTTATGGGCTTGGGGAAGGGGGTGATTCCTACCAAGTGGATCAGACAAGACATCACGGAGAAGAGTCACTGAGCAAGCCTTGAAGAATGTCCTCTGCAGGACACAGGGTTAAGTCCATGACAACCTATCACCTATAGCTCAAGGTATGACACTCAACACAAAACCTCATAGACTATCTATCCTCTTTGTCTTTTTGGTGGCAAGAATGAACAACAGGGGACTGGAGAGATGGCTCAGAGGTTAAGAGCACTGGCTGCTCTTCCAGAGGTCCTGAGTTCAATTCCCAGCAACCACATGATGGCTCACAACCATCAATGAGATCTGGTGCCTTCTTCTGACCTGCAGACATCCACGCAGACAGAATACTGTATAATCAATCAATCAATCAATCAATCTAAAAAAAATGAACAACAGGGAACATTTTCTACCTATTGTCTTGATTTCCTGGGAAAAACTGAGAGGCCTTCTGGGGTACCCAAGCTAACAGCTAGGTCTGCCATCAGACACTTCCGACTTATCTTCTGCCCATGACGGAGACTAGGAGTAGGCAGTGAGCGTCCGTCTGGAGCACTGGCCGGATGACCTGCTGCTCCTCAGCCTCTCCCCAGAATGGTCCGGCTGATTAGTGTCTTCTGATTAGTGAAGACTCCTCTGCTTGGGGCTGTGCCTCTGGCCAGGCCTCCACACATGACAGAGTTGGGATGGGGTATGTGGTGGTGCACATCAGGGCACTAGGGGACTCATCTGTATCCATGCTCTTCTGATGTCCTGCTCTCTACCTGCCTGGCACCTCACCTCCACCCCCCTACCCCCCTACCCCTGCTCCTTCCATGTAGCTCACAAAAGCAGAGGCACAGGAAGCAACACCCCCACCCCCAACCTGTGGTCCAGGAACACCTATAGCCTGAAGTAGCAGGCGGGAGCACCAAGAGGATTCCAGACAGACATTGATCGTATCTTCAGCTACTTTCACCTCTCACATCTGCCCTCAAGCTGAAAGCCCAGCACCCCCAGCATCCTGCTCAGACTGGAGCAAAGGGAGTGGAGAGGAAACATTTCCTACCCTGGAGGGCAATTTCAGAATCAGCTCACCACACTGACGACTCAACAACAAACCAATTGCATGTTTAAAGAAATTGGTGGAATGTACGCAATTAATTAAAGGGCAAGACTCGAGTCAGACTAAATACTGGAAACTAGGAACTGGAGTCCAAGTCCCTGCATGATCGGAAGGAAGAACTTCCCGATTTGATTGCAGAAAGCAATTTACTTCAATTAGCAGTGACATAAACAGGGTGATTGCTTAATAGAAGTACAGCATCCCTAAAACATAAACAGCCTGCCTCCCATCCCCACCATGCCATCAACAGCTCGGGTTGCTTTTGAGACAGGTTTGTTTAACCCTTTAGGAGCCACTCTCAAGCAGATGGCTACATTTGTTCTGTGTGTGTGTGTGTGTGTGTGTGTGTGTGTGTGCGTGTGTGTGTGCGCGCGCGCGCGTCTGTATGTGTACATGTGCATCCCTTGCTTCTGAGTTTTTTAATCCTCTCAATTATCTTGTGAGATATATATTATTATGACCAGCTCTTTACAGATGGGGAAAGTGAGGGTGAGCAAGTTCACGGAGTGGGTCCTTGCAAATGCAAATTCACATCTTTGTTGAACTTAAAAGCCTCTAAAGCCCTCTAGATCTGCTTCCTGGCCCTTCTCCCCACTTCAAGCCCCCTTTCCACTGCCTCGTGTCATTTTATTCCTTTTGTTTGTTTGTTTTGTTTTTCGAGACAGGGTTTCTCTATGCAGCCTTAGCTGTCCTGCAACTCACTCTGTAGACCAGGCTAGCCTTAAACTCAGAGATCTGCCTGCATCTGCTTCCTGAGTCCAGGGATTAAAGGCATGTCCACCACACCTGGCTGCTTTTTTCTTTTTCTTTTTTTAATTTTTTTTTTTTAAATTATACTGGGCCTGGAGAATGGTACAGCAGTTGAGAGTGCTGGTTTCTTTTTCCAGAGGACCGAGGTTCAATCCCAGCACCCACACAGCACTTACAACAATCTGCAGCTGCAGTTACAGGGGTCTGACGCCCTCTTCTGGCCATTATGGGCACTAGGCACACATGCGAACCCAGACACAGGTAAAACATCCATACACATAACACAAAATAAATTACATTTTAAAAATATAGATTTTAGGTCTGGTTAATTATGGAATGTGATGATTTTCTTTTTTAAATAGTAGACTTTATTTTAAAAACTTAAATTTTATTGATTTATATATACATGGGGATGTACGTGTGCCATGGCATGTGTGGAGGGCCAGGGACAGAGCTGCCTCTCCTACTACATGAGTCCCAAGGATTGAGCTCAGGTTGTCAAGCTTGGTGCAAACACCTTTACTTACCGAGCCATTCCGCTGGCCTATTATTTTATTTTATGGTTTTTTGAGGTGGCTCTTACTATGCACCCTTGGCTGTCCTAGTATTCAATCAATATGTAGACTGAGCTGGCTTCAGACTCAGAGATTCACCTGCCTCTTCCTCCCACCCCAACAGCTGGGATTAAGGTGTGTGCCACCATGCCTGGCCCACTTACTTGTTTGTTTGTTTGTTTGAGACTAACCTCTGACTCCTTATTGTAGCCAAAGATGACCTTGAACCCCTATGTTCCTGCTATCATCTACCAAATACTGGGATCCCAGGCTTAGGTCACCATAACCACTTTTCTGTGTTGCTGGGGATTGAACCCAGGGCTTCCTGGCTGCTAGCTATGAGGTGTTCTACCAAACAAGCTACATCCTCAGTCTGTGACATTTTCTAATTGTTTTGTTATATTTATTTATTATGTGTGGGTTTGGGGGTTCACACACACATGCCACAGTGAGCATGTAGAAGTCAGGGGACAACCCACAGGAGGTGGTTCTCTTCTTCTTCTTCTACGTGGGTCATGGGGATTGAACTCAGGTTGTCAGGGTTGGCCTTAGCCCACTGAGCTATCTCCACAGCTCCCAGGATGTATTTTTGGGGTGGGGGGTAAGTCTAGCTATTTGCACTCCTCTTCCATTTGAACATTAAGTTTTTCTCTTTTCCATGTGGAATTAACTTCTTACCACTCTCTATGGTTCAAAACCAACCTGCTCTCCTCAGTGGGAACCTCTCTCTCTTCTCCAGGGTTCCAGCCTTGGCCCCTCCCCTACCACTCTTCTGCCCCCAGGATTTTATCTTTCTGGGTGAAGCCTAGGCTCACGTTGTCACATCCTGGCAGGATGCATTCAACATAAACAATTAAAACAATTTCCATTTCCTTGCTTGGTAGCTGGAGGCAAATTGCTCTGAGAGCATGGGTTTCCTTATCTGTCCTGGGGGCCAGCCAAGGAAACCCCACCTTGACAGATCGTGCTTAATGAAAGTTAAAATCACTCATCTGGTTAGATAGAAACAAAAGCCTCTCCTTAGCGCACCCTGTATTTCACACTTCCTGGTCACGTCCCCATTCTTTATCTTACTTAAAGACGCTGCAGTGCTGCAGGGTGGACACTAGGTTTTCTTGTCAACGGGGAGAGTTTAGAGAGCTACTCAAGGTCACACAAGGACTGGACAGCAAAACCAGGTCGTGAAGGCAGCCACACTTGACCTTGCCCTGAAGAAGACAAATAAGAGTCTGAGGAAGAAACTGAGATCAAAACCAGCTAGTGTGTGAGGGTGCAGGCTGCTCAGTTCCCATCAGAACCATCTGGACACAGGGAACTAACTCAGGGAGGTACAGCCCCTGTACCCTAAAGCTGGGTGCTCACACGCAACACTCACGATTTTCACCCTCTCCTTGAGCCGGGAAACTTCACCCAGCCACCTTAGTTTGCCAAATTTCCCTGCCCTGTGACTGTTACCCACCGGAGAGTGTGGAGAGCTGGACTGGGGTGGGGTTTGGATGCAGGGGATGGGCAAGGTGCAGCTCAAAATTCCACAGTCAGCTTTGTTGTTCCTCACAGTCTAGAGCAGGGAATACATTTCTGTGAGGAGACTGGATCCTCTCCTAAAGCCTCCTAGGTGGGAGACACAAGGTCAGTTTTTGCCTCTGGACTTTTCCTTCTTGGGGTGCTAGAAGGATAGCCAACCAGGAGTAAACATGGGGCCTCTGTGGGGACTTTAACCCAGAGGAGAAGAATCTTCCAGGGGTGGGGATGGATCAGCTATGAACACGTGACTTGGTTAATGCCAAGGGTTACACTGAAAGGAGCTGGGATTAAAGGTGTGCGCCACCACTGCCCAGTCTGAGAGACAGAGCTCCGGAAGCATGCAGGGGTATCCTGGAGAGAGGGCAGTATGGCCAGAGGTGAGGCTGAGGCTGGGATGGGAGAATGGAGGCATAGGGGAGACCATGGTGTTGGAGTGGCAGAGGCTGTTGGGTGTAGATGAAGATGACTAAAGCTTGATGCTGCTTTGAACACGAGTAAAGCAAACTCCAGAGCTGCCCAGAGCTGCAGAATGAACACGGCAACTCTAGAAGGAAGGAAGCCCAGAATAGCCTAATGGAGAGTGGCATAGATGGAGAACCCACCTGCACCCAATGGGCCGGGCTGCTCTCCATAGAACTGAACAGGTGGGAAGGGCCTGCCTGAATCATGTGACTGACTGCCCCTAGGAAGACTCATCGATTTCCTCCAGGAACTAGGAGGGACAGCATCTCTGGCTTGATCTGCTGCAGCCACCATCCCTTCCTCTCATCAGGCTCCAGGTTAGACAGTCATCCCCCGTCCGGGGTGGGCTGCAGCCTTCACTCCCAAGTTTCCAGCCTGAGGCAGGAGGATCTCAAGTTTAAGGCCTGCCTGGGCTACAGAGTGAGTTCAAGACCATCCCAGGGAAAATAGCAAGACCCTATCTTAAAAGAAAAACAAATTTCTTAGCCGGGCGGTGGTGGCGCAAGCCTTTAATCCCAGCACTCGGGAGGCAGAGGCAGGTGGATCTCTGTGAGTTCAAGGCCAGCCTGGTCTGGTCTACAAGAGCTAGTTCCAGGACAGGAACCAAAAGCTACGGAGAAACCCTGTCTCGAAAAATCAAAAAAAATTCTTTAAACGTGGTGAGGATATACAGACCAGGCTAGGCCTCAGAGACTTAAATTCTCCTTAGTGGCCACTGGAGTTGAAGAAAGAGCCCCATTTGAGGTCACGCAATGTTTTCCCAGGAGCTAAAGCATGGCTTTCCTGCTCTCTCTAAAACAGAGGTTCTGCAGCCATCTGGCCACACAGGGCTTTCTTCATCCACGGCTGTCATGATAAATCTAAAGCCACTGACTTGACGACTCTCACTCTCTGCTGGGCCTGCTGTCCTCGCCATTACAGGCCCCTGGTGGCACTCTCTAACTATTTCCCCACCAGATTCAAGGTACCTCCCCAGGCTTTGGGAATTCCAGCCAGACCCTCCCTTTTCTTGTTATCTCTTTGGAGTTGGGAAGCTGTGATTTGATCTGTGGGAGACTCAGAGATCCCTTTCTTGCTACACAAATCACGACACTCAGGAGAAGGCAAGGAAGCCAAGCTTTTCTTGCTGAGATGATAACACAAGGCTTGTCTGTCCAGTAAAGGATTGTGAATCCCAGACATGGGTCAGAGTTGCCAAGACCGTCGGTGCTCACAATCTAGTGGGCTTGTTGGAGTCTTCCAGATCCACCACCCTCCAGAATACAGAACAGACCTCTGTGAGCAGGGAGTCCAGCTTCCCCAGCCCCCCAGTCCCCGTCCTCGGGAGGAACCCACAGTCAAAGCCATCTCCTCCAAGCTAAAGTCAAGGGAGTGCTAGAAACTGTTTCCTTCCTTCCTTCCTTCCTTCCTTCCTTCCTTCCTTTCTTCTTTTATAGAGTCAGACAGAGTTCCATGTCTCTTAGGCAGGCTTCAAATTCATCGTGGAGCTAAGGAGGACCTTGAACTGCTCCTCCTGCTCCCATTTCTTGGTGCTGAGATCAGAGATGTGCGTGATGACATCTGGTTTAGACTTTGTGCGCACTAGGCAAACACTCTACCAACTAAGCTGCATCCCTAGCCCGGGGCAGGCGTCTTCATATCCCAGCGTCGTGTCTCGCTTTTCAAAGCCTCACTTCTTTACCTGCACAAGGGCACTCCAGCGCCCTCAGCCCGCAGGACTGTCGGGGAATCAAGTTCAACAAGGATCATAATTATTGTGAGCATCATGTGAGCCGTTTACCGGAGTAGGAGCTTTGTCGGGATCATCGCATTTAATCTTCCGAAGGACCCCGTGGGGAAGGCTGCTAATACCCTTTATTTTAGAGGTGAGACAGACAGCCTCACATCATGGCCCAGTGCCACACAGGGCTGGGGATGCGGACCCCATCACCCTACACCCCAGTCTACACTAAGAGCCCTTGACTTACACAGCCCCTCCACGAATGTGGCTTGGAGCCTGGTAGGCAAAAGTGCCCTGTAAGTGGTGTCCTAACTGTCCTGGCAGAAACAAAGATATTCTAGAAAGACACCGTGCCTCTCTTCAGCTCTTAGACTACTGAAACAAGGGACCCTACGAAGTTGGGATTTCTCCAGAAAAGACTGGAACCCTGATGTCAGCCGGAGGGAAACACAGTTCTGAGAACATGTCAGACCACCTTGTGCAAGAGATGAGCCAGCGACAATGATGATGGGCGGGGTTTAAATGTAAACCTTATGTCAGGACCCCAAAAATGGACTTGAGGGGGATCACTGGACCTCTTTGTTCCTCTTCTCAATGTGGAGATAGAATAAATCTCCTTTTTCTGCTGCTCACTGTTACTTGTTTCTTGAATTAGCCTATTAAGGACAAGAGACTGAGCCTAACTGGTTAGGGGCTGCCAGGGCTCAGGCTTGGTCCTAACCACTCCAGTAACAATATGGCTTATTGAATAGCTGGGGGCTTCCAGTACAAGGCTCCCTGGGCTCTGACTATTCCCCAGAATGGGCCTGGGACTCACCCAACAGTCAGACCTTCTGAACCTGCTCCCGTTCCAAGCCTCACATCTGCATTCTTGCAAAAGCGCAGATTGGAACAGACCATGGCTGGAAAGCCCGCCTTTTCAGGGCTCTCCTCAGCCGGCCAGTCCCTGTGGTCAGCCAGAGCTCAGGCCTGCTTGGAGGAGTTGAAGGGTTGAATTACCTCAGCGCCTAATTTCGTCCTTCCTGTTTCTTTTATCTGACCTGTCAGGTCACCAGCCTGAATCAATACATCACGGAACTGGGAGGTAGCTCCAGGTACCAACGGGACAAGGAGGACTGGATTCCAAAGAAAATGATAGTATGAGATCATTCATTATAATATTTAGCTCCCAGAAGAAACCACTGTGAGTCCCGTCCAAACCACAGACAGCTTTGGCAGCCTCGCTATCCTCTGACAGTTACATAAGCTTTGCAGGGAAATAAATACCAACTCATCTCAAAGGAATTTTAAGGGGTAATAAACCTTTACCAGTCTATGCAGAGAAGGTTCCCTTCCGAGGGCGGGACTGCGGTTCCAGAGAGGAAAGAACTGAGCCCGAGGGCTCTAGAGCAGGGCTGGAAGGCAGACCTCGTGGGCCAGGTGTGTTCCTCAGACCTGCTAATTCCACAGGCTCATTTGTGAAGTGGACAGTTCCCAAACCAGACGCACCCCTGTCCGGCCTCCCACCCCCATTACGAGCTAGGCAAGTGGGACCTCTGAGTTGTACCTGTGGCCCCCATTCCAACTCATACACCGTCAAGATTCTGTTCTCTGTTCGTACAGATAGTGAGTTTCCCGTCACTGGAGGTGTTCAAGCATATTTAAACATAGAGTGCTGGCTTTGAGGACTGGCTAGCTCTAGGGTTTCACTATTACAACCACAAGCTCTTAGGTCTGGGAGCTTGCCTTGTGTCAGCAAACAGAAGGCAGGATAGTGGAAGAGAAACCCTTTGCACACAGAGCCTGTTAAAGTAGCTGGATGATCTCAGGCTTTACCTCTTCGTGAAATGACAGTTACTTCTGCCCACTTCGCCTGATTGCTGGAATAGGCAGATGAACTAACTGCAGGTGTGTGAAAATCGCTTTACAAATTGCAAACGTTTTGCTATTAGCAAGGTGCCACAGACATGCCAGGCACTAAGCAGGGATGGTGGCTCTCTGCCTGGCCCATGAGGAGAGGCAGTGGTAACTCAACCTGTCGTCGCTGCATGGCCTTCTCCTCCACAGTCTCTTTTTTAGAGGGAATAGAGTGTGTGTCATGGTTAGGGCTGTAGATCCCAGAGCTGGGAATGCGTGAATTCTCGACACTCTGCTGCAGACAGGGTCTTACTGGCTGTCCTGGAACTCACTCTGTAGACCAAGCTAGCCTCAAATTCACAGAGATCCACCAGCCTCTGCCTCCTGAGTGCTGGGATTAAAGGCGTGTGTGGTTACACCAGGTTTTTTTAAAATTACGTGTGTGTGTGTGTGTGTGTGTGTGTGTGCGCGCGCATGCGCGCGCATGTGTCATGGTACACATGCAGGGGTCACAGGACAACCCTCAGGAGTCGGCTCTCCTTTCACTATGTGGGTCCCAGGAATTAACTGGGATCGTCAGGGTTAGTAGCAGGCACCTTTACTGACTGCGCCTCATTTTCTTCACTTGGTGCTTGCATAATAGCAGTGCCTATCTCAGCTGCTAGGTGAACCAAGTCTGCGAACGCTGCCTGGCACAAAGCGAGGACCACTTAACGAGCACTCGCTGTGTCCAGAACTGCGCTGCTCACACTATTCCATCTAACGATGCCCTGGTGCCTTCCAGGACTCGACGTCTCAGAGCTGCGGCGGTAGGAGAGGAGTCTGACCCTCAGTAAGATTCGCCCAAGACTAAAGAGCAGGCCCTTAATGACATCAGTCAGGCTTTGGACACGAGCAGTCTGCCTGGGAACCAATTTTCTTGACCTTATCTGAGACTTGAGGCATTATCTAGAACTCTCGAAGATGCAACAGGGTTAGACTCTGGGGATCTGAGTCCCTGCCGTGACACCAAAGGCAAAAGGGCAGATGATGTCATGAACACGGTGAGTGACCCGTGAGCGACAGTTCAGAGTGTGGCTGTCACAGATACGCTGCCTATGCCTTTTGAGGAGGAGGTAAAGGAAGGCGGAGTACGGTGCATGCTTATAATGCCAGCGCTGGAGAGGCTGAAACAGAGGGATGGTTAGTCCAAGGCTATGCAAGGATACACAGTAAGATGGTTTGAAAAATAGCCGAGAAGGGCCGCTTTTAAGGACAAAGTATTTGGGGGTAAATGTCAAGTCCGAGAGGATTGTCAAGTTCAAGGGGAGACTGAGTCTTACCCCAGCTGTATGGACAGTGAAGATCACACTCCCAGAGATGGGAGTCTGGGTCTAGGGGTGGAGAACCAAACCCTAGGAGGCAAAGGCTGCCTCTTCTGCTCAGGCCAAGACCAAGACAGAGGTAATAAGTAACTGGGCTCTTTGAGATGCAGCCTGGGTAACCATAACAACTGCAGGGTTAAGTCACCCAGAGACCCCTCAGGCTGTAACAGGAGTGCCAGAGCAGGCAGCCACATTCCCAGAGTGCTGGGACCAGGCACCTGGATTCCGCTGCTCTCTGCCCACTAGCAACAGAGGCCTCCCCGAGCCTCTACTGGTGACATGAATTCCCCTGCCTTGCTGCTATGCTGACCCCGCCTATGAAACGAAAGCTCAAGCCTGCTCGCTCGATCTCTACTTGTCCCCAAACACACACAGGCTGAGAAAGCCCTACAAAGGCAGGGGACCCCCAACTTTGTGTCCAGGGTTGTGCTAAACACTAGCACACTTTTGAAGATCTGGGATCTGGGTGCCGAAGGGCACAGCTGGGAGCCGAGTGCAGTCAAAAGAAAACTAAGAGAACGGAAACCTTCAGAAAATCCTGTGAGGATACAGCGTGAAGTTAGCTTGGCCAGCGGATTCTGCATTAGCTCTGGGGAAGCGCTCTAGGTCAACAACAAGGAGGCTCCTGTTCCAAGTGTGTTGGGACCTGTTAGCCCATCCAGATCCCAGCAAGGCACTTGTCCCCCAGCCTCCCCCACACTGCAGACAGGCAGCTGGCAGCTTGTTTTATGAACATGCAAAATCCATAAGGAACCACAAAACCACACTGGGCTGTAGACAGCCAATTGCAAAGGAAGCCAAGGCTAGGGATGTTGCCTGATCCTCCTCCCGTGGTGGGGCCCACCAGGAAGCCTACCCTCTGGGAAGCAGGGGTGGGTATCTGCTTTTTCTCTGCCAGGCTTTGCTGATTCCCATCTCTATGGACCGTGAATGTTTGCTTTCTCCTGGGGGAGATTTGAGGATGGGGAAATAGGTAGCTGAGACATCGCTCAGAAGGTCAGTAAGCAGTCAATAAAAACAAAACAACAAACTCCCCAGCCGTTTCTGGGAGTTGGAGAAAGGGCTCAATGGTTGAGACACCAGCTGCTCTTTCAAAGGATTCAAGTTTGATTCCCAGCAAACTTGGAACCCTCTCAAATACCTGTAATCTTTTCACTAGCCGTCACTAACTTCTAACCAAGGGGAACAACTCAGAGGCTTGGGGAACCTGGGAGCCAGAAGGTATGGTGGAAGGTGGCCTTATCTTCAGAACTATTTTTTTTTAAAAAAAAACTTTTTATTAAAACTTTTGTATGTGTATGGGAGTTTTGTCTGTCTGTGTGTCTGTGTCCTGCTTGTGTTCTTAGTGCCACTGGGAGGCTAGAAGGGTATGTTGGATTCCCTGGCGCTGGAGTTTCAAACTGTTGGGAACCACTGTGTGGGTGCTGGGAATCAAACTTGAATCCTTTGAAAGAGCAGCTGGTGTCTCAACCATTGAGCCCTTTCTCCAACTCCCAGAAACGGCTGGGGAGTTTGTTGTTTTGTTTTTATTGACTGCTAGTTTATGTGGGTATCTTAGTGTGGACAGGCGGAGTTATACAGGGCTCATTTACTGCAGATGAAGAATATCTTCATGTGTTCTTTCCACACCCGAGGTTTGGAGCTGGAAGAGACGGCAGGTAGCCAAGCCACAGGAGTCGGGGTTTCTTTCTACGCCTTTGTTCAAATCCCAAGGTCTTAGCTCAGGTGTTTCCTCTCCTGAGTGTTACTCTCCTCTCATGAGGTTCCCCTTTCTTGCAGAGTGCTTTTTCATGGTAGCAACTAGATATTTCTGGCTTGTTTGTCCTCACTCTCCACTGTCAAATGCTCCGTGAGAACAGGTGTATTTGAGTGCCTAGTGAGACTCCTGGCATGCCGTAAGTATTCAGTTAATATTTGCTGAGAAAAGAAATGAATGAACGGGCGCTAAGTTTGGGGGTTTAATCATGGGGAGGAGCATGGCCTTGAGTTAAACTTCACACTTTCTATTACAAAACTTAGCTCGAACTAGACAGATCCTTAAGCCAAATGTACAGCCCAGCTCAGCTGGCAGAGTTCTTGCCTAACACACACGGTGACTCCGGGTAGAGCCTCAGTACTGTGTAAGCCAGGCGTGTAGTACGTGCCCAAAATCCCAGCCCTCAGGAAGGAAAGTAGCATAGTCTCTTCTCCTATTGCTTCAGTGAAAACCCTCTCACAAGCCAGGCATGGTGGCAAACACCTTTAATGGAAGTACTTGGGAGACAGAGTCAGGCAGATTTTTGTAAGTTCAAGGCCAACCTGGCCTACATAGCAAGTTGCAAGCCATATAAGGCTAGATAGTGATAATAGATATAGATAAATTTTTTTTTTTATTTTTCTAGACAGGGTTTCTCCGTAGCTTTTGGTTCCTGTCCTGGAACTAGCTCTTGTAGACCAGGCTGGCCTCGAACTCACAGAGATCCGCCTGCCTCTGCCTCCCGAGTGCTGGGATTAAAGGCGTGCGCCACCACCGCCCGGCTGATATAGATAAATGTTGTGGAATATTTGTTTTACTATGCCAAGATGGGTTGCAGTTTTACCTTACTTGCCTAAGGCACCTGATTGGTTTAATAAAAATCTGAAGAGTCAATAGCAAGGGAGGAGGTAGAAAGTAAGTAGGAGGAGGAATTTAGGCTCAGGAAAGAAAGAAAAAGAGATGTCAGGGAAATGCCAAGGAGTTGCCAGGGGCAGCTAGGCAGACACAGAGGAAGCAGGAAAGTGGGACCTACAGAATGAAAGAAAGGTAAAAAAAAAAAAATCCGAGGCAAAACTTTGATGAATAGAAATAGGTTAAACCAAGTTAAAAGAGCTAGTGGGAGAAGCCTAAGCTAAGGTTGCTCATTCATAATTAATAGCAAGTCTCTGTGTCTTTATTTGGGAGCTGGTTGGTGGCCAAAAAAAATGTTCCAACTACAGATATATAGGTATAGATATAATTTTAGATAGATATAGATAATATATTGATATAGAAATATAGATTAGATAGAGACTTGGATATAGATATGTAGATATAGATGCAGATACAGATATAGATGGGGGGGGGGGTCATTAGTCATTAAACTGGCTCACAGACTGTAATCCCGGCACTCTTCTGTTGGAAGATGAAAAGACTGAAGAGCTCAGGGAAGTTATTAAGTTATTAAGCCCATGAGGGCGACTGTCTCAGTACTCCCAATCTAGCACTAGAATTCCAGAAGATTTCTAGAGAGGCGCTGCTCTTCCATCTACGTTGGAATCCCAAAGTTAGTTCTAAAACCAGTGAAGGGATGCCTCAAGAACAGGACTGATACACTTGCCCGTGAGAATGAACAAAAACAGGCTAAAAGCAAAATTAATTCCCCCGTATCCTTTAATGGCTGACACCAGTTGCCTGTGGTCCAGATTTAAGAAAATCCCTCCCAGTGGTGCCCCAAAGCTTGAGTTTTTGTTGATTCTAGATACAGTCAGGTTGACAACCAGTATCAGCTATCACAGCAACTTAAGGGTCAAAGGTTTATTGTGGCTTACAGTTGAGGGTAGTCTGTCATGATGGGGAAGTCCCAGTGGCAGGGAAACAGTGTTGCTTTAGCAATACTGCACCAGCCACACAGGCCTCCTTGCTGCCGACCAGCAGACCTGATCAGCTCTGCCACCACCCGGGATCATGAGAGGCTTCAATCACATACCCCTAGACCAAGAAAAGAGCAAATCAAAATTCCAAGCTCGAAGCCAGGCTTAGAGGCTTACACCTTTAATCCAGCACTCAAGATGCAAAGGCGGGCAGATCTCTGTGAGTTCGAGGCCAGCCTGGTCTACAGAGTGAGTCCCAGGACAGCCAGGGCTACACAGAAAGACCCTGACTTAAAAACAAAGTTCCAAGCAGTTTCCGCGGGATGCTTACTCTCACACTGTTGTGAAGTAGGAAGCTGCTGAGCTGAGATGCTATAAATAGGGGGCCATCTGTCTTACTAGTAAAGGAACACTAGCCGAACCTTTGGCTTTCTACTCTGCAGAGCTCCGAAATACCTGCTTCATTGCCTATTCCGGGAGGAGGAAAACTGAGCTCCCTCATCCAGAGGGAAAACACTGCTGATCTGGGAAGAGGCTAACAGAGGAGGGCATTTTCTTCCCTTCCTTTCTAAATGTTTACTTTCAATTGTTCTTCTAGATAAGTTCTCAGTGCTCTTGACCCCTGTTCTCTGGTTACCGTCCCTCTCCAGAGGTAACCATAGGTGTCTTTACGTACACATTCCTATGTGTATACAGGCGGAACTAATTTTTTAGAAACATGCTTCCTACACTCCCCCCCCCTCCCCATACACACAGTATGTCCTGGAAACCATCAGCACCCCTAGCTTACAAAGCATCAGTTTAGGAAGTGCTGACTCCCATCACCCGATGTCCCTTCCCTGTGTGGAGCCAGCTCAAGCGGGCTTGCCACCTCTCACCTTTCCGCTTGAGCTGATCCACCTGGCCAGCTACGGATGTAGTTCAGTGATGGAGGCTCCCTGCCATGCATGCATCCCGGCTAGAGCAGCTGAGAACGGCAGACGTGGGTACGTGTGCTGCGATGGGTTCTTGCATTCTCCTGCTTTAGATCCCCTCTGCTCACCAGGCTGCGGGCCCCAAGCGCCAGCGTCAGGTGAGATGACAGGACTGCTGCTGGAGAACTGGGCTAAAACTAGACTCGGAAGAGCAAAGGCCATTTTACTTATTAGAGTTTGAAAGAAAAATAATAGGGCAAGTAGTGGGAGGAGGAAGACGGAAAAGAGGAAGACAGTCAAGTTTTTTGAGTTAGGGTCTGAATGGAGATTGGCAAACAGCTGCATGCCAGACTCAGGAGACTTTGGAGAAAGAGTAAGAAAGCCCAGAGTGTCTGAGAAAACACTATTATACTTGTGGGGGGGATCAGAAAGAAAACGATAGAGAGAAAAGGGGAAGTCACTTTTCTTGAGTCAGAGCTCAGAGAAGTGGGTAGGCTTAGCAGTGTCTTTATGCCATATACTCTGTAAGCAACAGCACCGGAGAAGAGGGGATTCTGGGAAGTGTAGTATATCATTAAAGGGACAATTATTCCTACCATCTCTTTAGTACATCCTCATGTGAATTAGCTTTCCTGAGCAGTGATCGCTTGCCCGCGTGATTGATGGGCCCAGCTGGACTGACTCATAAGGGAGAAGACAGTAGCATGTAATATTCTAATCATTTTAGCTGATCAGTATGTCAGGTCTCCAGGCAGGGCCATTGGTAGAACTCAGATTCTACTCTTTATCAAGAGGAAGAAGCTTTGAATCTCAACAAAGCCCTGATGTTTCCACGTTTCCATTCAGTATTTAAATCCTAAGGAGAGGGAGTTGTGATGTCTCCCTTTCTAGTGTTACCAGGGAAACAGGTGGGGGTGATACCAACCAAGAAGGAGGGGTCATCTTAAATGGCTTTCAAGGCTTTCACGTCATCATGGAATAGAATCCTAATAAGCTGAGACCTGTGACATTCTTCCTCAATGGTAGGAACCCTAAAACCCTTTAGGAGATGATCAGAAATTGGGGCGTCAAGGCTTTAGGATTTCTAGTCTTGCTGACATTTGGGTCTTGGAGGGCGATCAGAGGACTCCGATAAATGGGAACGGATGGCAGCAGGAGCATCTGAGAAGATCGACTGTGAACAAGGGAATGAAATGAAGGCAGCAGTTGAACACACGAGGTGCAGAGGTGAATGGCATCACTGGCAAGGTTGTAATAGATGAAATTTGACCACAAGTAGAGCCCGCTTTCCTGGCATCTGTGCTGCTGGTCAGGACAGAACGAAGGAACGGCCGCTCTCACAGTGACTACCCTAGACTTCCTGATAAGCTTTCACCTCCTGTTCTTGAGCCCTCCCCCTTGTATGTGTGACACATGTGTGTGTCACACACACACACACACACGTGGTCTCCTTTTATGTCCTCCTGGCTCCCCTTCTCCCCTGGCCAAACACAGTGGTAATAATAAATTTATTCTTTTTTTTTTCATAGTCAGATCTTCCTTGAACCGACAGTCTACAAATAATGACAAAGAAACTTAATATTAATTATGAAAGCTTGGCCTGAGCTTAGGCTTTTCCCCAATTAGCTCTAATAACTCACATTAACCTGCTTCTATTAATCTATATTCTGCCACGTGACTCGGTTACCTCTGCTCTGTACTGTATGTATGTCTGGCTTCTTCAGAGTCTCACTGCCATTCCCGCCTCTCTTCTTCCCAGACCCTGCCTATCCTCTCCTGCCTAGCTATTGGCCACTCAGCAATCACAGCACATCTTCACACAGTGCTTTGGAGCATGTTCTGGAACTAGCTCTTGTAGACCAGGCTGGCCTCGAACTCCCAGAGATCCACCTGCCTCTGCCTCCCGAGTGCTGGGATTAAAGGCGTGCGCCACCACTGCCCGGCTATGATGGACATTTTCTACACACACCGTCAACATTCACACTCAGACCAGGACGGAAGGGTTTGCCGTTTCCTGTGGTTCTAAGACATCGAAGTTCTTGACATGGCTGTGCCCATGTCAACAACACATGTTCACTCAGGACTTTCTCACTCCCCACAAAGACCTTATTTAAAAGGAAGAGAAAAACAAAAGGAGAAAAAAAGAAACCAAAGAAATAAAAAGGGTATATAGGATACAGAAAGTATGGCCAGTCGCATTTCTGGTCTCATTTCTTCTTCCATGCCTGGTAACACGATTGTATTCCCATCTCTTGGACTTGACCTTGTGACTTGCTTTAGCTGTGAGTGACCCGAACTTGAAACACAATTGCAGAGTTGAGAAGGCTCTGATTTTTTTTCCCATGAAAACAATATGCCTAAGTCACTTGCTGATCTAAGAGTGAGGAGAGCCGGGTAGCATGGGACCTGGACTCACCCTTCAGTGTGTAGCCAGGACCTAAGAGGCCAGCCTAGCTCCCTGGACCCCAGCTGACCAGACAGTTCAGCATTATCGGCTGCATTCCGTCATAGCCTTTCTTTAGTCTCCTTCCATTTCAAACAGTTCTGTAGCCTGCAAGCCTCTGGCTCTTTTCAGCGTGAAAGGCCAGCAATTCCACAGCCTGTCTCTCTGTTGGGCCCTCTGATTAATTCTGGCTGTGCGTCATTCCAAAGCATTTCAGCAAAGTGTTGTTCTTCACTGCATCTGACCAATGGTGTGGGCTTCCATTTGCTCCATGGCTAATTGAAGTTCACTCTGCCTGGCTAATGTGAGGTCCATTGCACACCACTGTAAAGTTACTCTTTCTACCCTTGAGTTTATTGGGCATACGGGGAGAGGGACACGTACTTGAAACCATATAAATATTTATTTATATTAGTGTGGAATTAGGATTTTCTTTTTAATAGAAAATTTACTATTATTTGTGTGTGTGTGTGTATCTGAGAATATGTATGCGCACTCACATAGTGCCTGCAAAGGTCAGAAGGGAGCATCAGATCATACAGTACTGGAGTTGTAGATAGTTATCAGTTGTCCAGTGTTGTGGGTTCTGGGAACTGAACCTTGGTTCTCTGTTCAAGCTGCAGGTTACAGACCATTAGGCTGAAGGCATGGTTTTATGGTAGAGAATCTGCCTGCATCACATGAAAAAAAGCTCCTGTTTTGACCCCAGCATTTCAAAACTGAAGCAAGGTATCAATGAATGGCATTACTTATTTTGATATTCCAATTGTCACAGATTTGGCCAGTGGAAGGTCTTTCAGCTGGCTTCGGTGCTGGCATTTAACATGCCCCCATTATATTTATTTATCTTATCACATCCTTGTTTCTGACACAATAGAAAATCCCATGGTCCTTTTGTTCTTCTTACGTCATATTACAGCAATCAACCATTTCTCGTGGGAACTATGGTTCCTAAGATTGTAAATGATATCCAGAAGCCAAGATCCAGGAGGTAGGTCTGTGGTTGCAAGTAGAAACCCACCCAGACAAGCATAAATAAAAAAGATATATTGATAAAGAGTCAGGTGTATCCATCAGAACCCACAGGAGGACCTCACGAAGGGCAGGGCCCAGAGCCTGAAAAGGCCTCTTCCTCCTCTTCCTGTCCCCCCACCTCTGGCCACATGGACAACCATCATCCTGTTTCCTGCAAGTGTTCCCCATTTTCTCTCAGTGGGTCTCCTCTGTGTCCCATGCATGCGGTAGAAGATGGCAGTGAAGAGTTACAGCCCCTGTTCAAATGACTGGTATGAACTGAGCGTCCGACCAGTTTCAGATTTCCAGAAGGGCAAATCTGAACGACCCGGTGTAAGACAGCAGCCCAACTTTTATAGCAAGTGGCAGGAAAACACAACCCAAACTTGGTTCCTGGGCCCTTTTTTGATCGATTCCTATCGCGGAGGTCAGACACAGTCAGAAAGTTCACCTTTAAAATTGTTCTACCTGGGCCTCTAGAGACGGCTCAGCGGCTCTTCAGGAGGACCCGGGTTTGACTGCCACTTCCCTCAAGAAAGCTCACGACCATCTGGTGACCATGGCAGCCAGAAGAGTACATTAGATCCCCTGGAACTGGAGTTACAGACTGCTGAGAGCTGCCATGTGGGTGCTGAGAACTAAATTCAGGTCCTTTGCAAAAGCAGAAATTGCTGAACCGTCTCTCCAGCCCGTTCACCTTTTCTACACAAAGTTGATTAGCTGTAAAGTACTCAAGCACACAGAAAGAGACAAAACAGAAACCATGTCCTTAAAGCTAATACGTAACAAACATCTGAGACAGAAAGAAAAGCCTCAAGACAGCAAGACTATAAGGCAAGAGCTTGGAGAAGAGCCCACAGCGTCCCTAAACAACCTGAGCCCCACCTACCCCAGGCTGTGGTGGGCTGTACTAGGTTAACAGGGCAGAAGCTATGGGGGAAGCATTTGGCTACTGTAGTGGAAAAGGCGGACCCTGGAGAGGCCCCTGAGGATTAGAGTTCATTTACTCTGTAGGTACTGGGCTCTCCAGAGCCATGGATACCACACCACTGATTTATAGCCTGTGCAGTCAGCGAAGTTAGACCTCTGTGGCTTTGTTTTTATAATACTGCTTCCCTCAGGCGGGCTTTATACCTCCATCATATAAGTCTGTTAGAGAGTGGCAGATGGCCCGAAAAGTCTTTCCCAGGTAACTAAGGTTTTGTTATCATCCATTAATCCATTTGCAGTCCTCCCGACTGAGGCTCTCCCTCTGCATTGAGGTTGACTTTAATCCCTGGAAAAGTGAACCTACAATCTATGCTCCAATGGGTTTGAGATATGGGGGTCTGGCTTCGTCCTGGAGGCTTTAATGTTCTCGGAGGCATCCCATCCCACCCCAGTTGTCTACAAGGTTTAGCTTTTGGTCTCTGTCTTAGTTACTGTTCTATTATTTGCACTGGTTTGGTTTTTGATTTTCCAAGACAGGGTTTTTCTGTGTAGCTCTAGTTGTCCTGGAACTCCCTCTGTAGACCAGACTGTGCTGGAACTCAGAGATCTGCCTGCCTCTGCCTCCTGAGTGCTGGGATTAAGGACATGTGCAACCATGACCAGCCAGTTACTATTCTATTGATGTGAGGAGACACCATGACCAAGACAACTTATAAAAGAAAGTATTTAATTGAGGGTTGGCTTACAGTTTGGTAGAGTTAGTCCACAACCATAATAGTAGGAAAAGCAGAGGCAGGCAGGCCTAGCACTGGAGCATTAGCTGAAAGTTCCAGATAGAAAAAGATGGAGACTGGGCCTAGTGATGGCTTCTGAAACCTCAAAGCCACCCCCACCCCCCCTACAACATTCCTGTGACACATGTCCTCCAGCAAGGTCACACCTCCTAATCCTTCCTAAACAGTTTAACTAGAAACCAAGCAGTCAAAATCTGACCAGATGGGAGCCATTCTCACTCAAACCACTACAGCTGCCTATCAAGGAATTTGCTAGAAGCCACTTGCTAGAGTTAGTTTGAGCGCTCTATGACCTTAGTCAAATGGGTTCATAAACCACACCCCTACAGCCCTTCATTAGCAATGAGCTTCCTCCAGAGGCTTATGGAAGGCTGCGGGGGATGGGACAAGTTCGAGGACTGTGGGATTCATCTCATTTGCTGGCGCCTCCTGTAGGGTTAAGACAGCCCCTTGAGGGGGCGGGGTTTGCCTCGGGTGAATGCCTACAGATAAATGGGCGCGTGGGAGGCGGCTCCATCTCTTTTTCCTTCCTACCTCCTGTGCCGCGTGGGAACTTCGGTTCTGTAAGTTTATCATTAAAGTGTAAATATTCTTTAATATCTGCATTGCAATTATTTACGCCGATACAGCCTCCTTTGATTCAGGGGCCATGGATGTTCCCAAGGAAAGAGCAAGATAATAAAAGAGTGTTTTCTTCTGCACAGTTCCCTTTAGCTCAGTGTTTCTTAGACTGTGTTTCATGCAATATCAGTCTGTTGGATGGCTCACTGAAAACCAGTGATGGGTTTTCAGTGCTCAGTGGTTCAATGTTTCCCCAGAATACGCAAGGTCGTGCATGCACTTGGTGCTTGCATTCCAAGCACTCAGAAAATAAGTTTGTTCTTTAAAAGGATAGAACATAAAGCTTGGGGCTGGCCACAGTGGTACTTGCCAATAATCCTAGCACTGGAGGCTGGAGCCAGAGAGCATGAGTTTGAAGTCTGGGCTGTATAACAACCTCAAAGTCACTCTGAGATGAATAAGAGTGTGTAGAGAGAGAGGTGATGAGTAAGACAGAGAGAACAAAGAGAAGGAAGAACGAGGAAGAGAATACAAAGCCTTCCCCAAATCCAGAAGGTTGGGGAGCATGCACCTCATTCTGTTGGACTCTTGCGTCCAAACACCGAGAAGGAGTCACCCCCAGAGACCATCTCACACACCACAGCCGATGCAAAAGCATGAGGATAAAGTCTTACATTCCCTCCTCTTATTTGGTCAAATATCTCAATCTTGAGATATTAGTAAATTTGGAGGACCACTTGGATCTGTACACAGAGATTAACAAACCAGTGTTGTACAACAACTCACAGGGTGAACAGAATCCCTATGTCTTTCCTTCCTGGATCATATAACTATAAACCCCAGTATTATTGCCTGTTAACTGGTTAGCTTTTTTTTTTTTTTTTATACAGGATTTTATCCTCATGCTTTTGCATCGGCTGTGCTGTGTGAGATGGTCTCTGGGGGTGACTCCTTCTCGGTGTTTGGACGCAAGAGTCCAACAATTCCAGTCCTCTAGTTACTCTGTAGAGCAGGCTAGCCTCAGACTCAGATCTGCCTACAGCACTGCTGCCTAGACTTAATATTTTATAGTTAATATAAGCTTCCAACATAAAGTAAAATTTGACCTTACTCAGACAAGCAACATCAAACAAAAGAATGATAAGGTTATAGCCGGGCAGTGGTGCCCACACCTTTAATCCCAGCACTCTGGAGGCAGAGGCAGGCAGATCTCTGTGAGTTCGAGGCCAGCCTGGTCTACAAGAGCTAGCTCCAGGACAGGCTCCAAAGCTACAGAGAAACCCTGTCTCAAAAAAAAAAAAGAAAGAAAAAAAGATAAGGTTAAGGTTATAAAAGAAAAAGACATCTATGCCGGGCGGCGGTGGCACATGCCTTTAATTCCAGCATTTGGGGGCAGAGGCAGGCAGATCTCTGTGAGTTTGAGGCCAGCCTAGTCTACAGAGTTAATTCCAGGACAGCCAAGGCTACACAAAGAAACCCTGTCTGGGGGCAGGGGAGGGGAAGAAAGGAAAGAAAGAAAAACTTTATAATTAGATGAAATATCTCAAATTCAACGGTGTCTACCACAAACTCCTTTATTTATCTGACTCCTTTGGATCTAGTTGGTGATTTTTTTTTTTTGGTGTTTTTGATTGTTTTATTCTTTTAATTTTTTTTTTTTTCGAGACAGGGTTTCTCTGTGTAGCTCTGGTTGTCCTGGAACTTGCTCTGTAGACTAAGTTGACCTCAAACTCAGAGATTCAACTGCCTCTGCCTCCCAAGTGCTGGGATTAAAGGCTTGCACTACCACACCAGGGCTGATGTTTATTTAAAATTCAGTTTTCCGCACACCTCTGGTGGAAGCCTCCTACTCAAGGTCGGACCAGCAGCCTGAATCTACGACTGGGCTTAGGACATTTGTCATCAGAGAGGCTTCATCCAGCAACTGAGGCAACTGATGGAAAGAAATGCAGAGACCCACAGCCAAATATTTGGCCAAACTTGAGGAATCCTGGAGAGAGAGGAGAAGGCTTGTAGGAGGCAGAGGGGTCAAGGATATCACAAAAATTTCCACAGAATCAGGGACTGGAGAAATAGCTCAATGGCTGCTCTTCCAGAGGTCCTGAGTTCAATTCCCAGCAACCACATGGTGGCTCACAACCATCTGTAACGAGATCTGACACCCTCTTCTGGCCTGAAGGTATACATGCAAGAGGACTATTGTGTAATAAATAAATAAATAGATCTTAAAAAAAAAACCCACAGAATCAACTAATCTGGGCTCATAGGGGCTCACAGAACCTGAACCCAAAGGCAAGGGGCTTAGTCTTACTACAACTTGATAAGCCATGTTTTGTTGATATCCATGGGAGTCCTGTCCTTTTTTGAATAAAAACAGAGGAGAAGTGGATTGGGGGGCAGTAGGGAGGTGGGAGAGGAGAGACTAGGAGGGAAGGAAGGAAGAGAAACTGCGGTGGGCATGTAAAAAAAAATCTTAAATTAAAAAAAGATTGCATTTTCCTGCCCACAGGTAAAATGTGTCACTCAGAAAGGCTCAGAATGTGTGCATGCATGTACAATACACAAGCATGCACGCACACAGTCTCCCTGCAATCTGAGAGACCACAGGTGTTAGAGATGGAAATTTTAATTTTCACTGAGTCCACTCACTAAAACCAAAGTTTTATCAATCCTACATGTCAAAGTAAGACACTAGCCTGCCAACTCGAGATTTGAAAAGGAAGCTGTGAGTTTGGAACCCTTGGCAAGCATTGACCTGAGGGCATACATGGAACAGATTGTTGAGTTAGCCACCACTGTTCCTCTGGAGGAAAATAATTGAGTTCAGCATCTCTCATGACTGTTGGCTATTAAGACTTAGCGACACACACACACACACACACACACACACACACACGCACACACGTGACTTATCTACAAAGTTGATTGTAGAGGAAGAACAGGGGGAACCCACCCTTTCCTGCCCAAAGGATTGTGTAGGAGAGCAAATACCAGGAGAATCTAGAGTAGAGGTAAAGACAGAGTCTCAGGGCAGAAGGCCAGGCAAGGAAAACATGGCAGAGTGAGTTTGCGGTAAAGAAAGACGCCAGCTTAACAAACAGCCAAGGAGGAGGCTCTGGAGAGGCCTCGGTGCCTTGCACTGGTATTGCTTGGTGCATGTGTGGAGTTAAAAGCCGATGGCAGCTGCGCTCCTACCCACTGAGGGAGGGAAGTGTGGCTGAGGTCAACTGAACCCCATCCATAGCTGCTGAGGATGTGGTGGACACCAGGGTGGACTGTGGACAAACGTGGGATACCACCCAGCTCTCACTCAAGGCAGAAAGACCTTGAATTCTCACCAGAAGCTCCCCTCTGCACTGTTCAGACCGGGGAGAGGGGTTGAGTTTAGTCTCAAGGGTGGTTGAAACTCTCAGACCTCAGACCTCTTTGGTTGTTGTGGTTCTGGCCGTGTCTGCTCTTCCTGCCTCTCAGCAAGCAGGAACTAGGTGCCGTGTCTGCTCTTACAGGCAGAAATGTGGAAGCTGAACTCCCTCTGCTCATCTGAGAAACTCTGAAGAAAATCCCATGACCCTGTTACCAGCTTACGGGATATTGCTTTCTATGAAATCGTGACACTCAGGACAACAGAGTGTGGTAACCTAGCTACAGGATGAACAGAGTAGCCCAAGAATAAACCATTGCAAGTATAAATAGTGAATTGCTTATTTTAATAGGATGTTTTTATTCTGGAGCAAATTGTTAAGGGATGGGTCAGTGCCTTCCCAGTACTAGGTGGGTGAGGTGTCTTAGGGTGACTATTGCAGTGAAGAAACACCATGACCAAAAGCAAGTTGAGGTGGAAAGGGTTTATTTGGCTCACACTGCCACACTGTATACCAACTCTGAAGGAAATCAGGGCAGGAATCTGGAAGAAGGAGCTGATACAGAGGCCATGGAGGGGTGCTGCTGACTGGCTTGTTCTTTGTGACTTGCTCAGCCTGCTTGCTTATAACACCAGGGACCACCAACCCAGGGATGGTACCATTCACTGGGCCCTCCCCCATCAATCACTAATTGAGGAAGGGCCTTACAGCTGGATCTAATGGGAGGCATTTTCTCAATTGATGTTTCCTCCTTTCAGATAACTCTAGCTCGCGTCAAGTTGACGTAAAACTAGCTACCACAGTGGCCTTTGGTTTTCCTCAGACCCTACTGTTTGGGCAGTGAGACCAGGAGGTTGAGGGTATGAATGTGTTTTCCTACTACTTCCCAACTTGTGATCTTGAGCCGTATGCTTGCTACCTCTGAGGCCAAAGCGCTCTACCTTAGACTAGGGCTCAGTGTCACTGACAGGGCTCTTGGGAGAGCAGAGCTTAGGAAGCCACTGGTACAGGCCTGGCTGCGGGACACAACAGTGACCAGCCGGCTTGTCACTGTGTAAGGACTGTTTCTACTACCATCCCCACTCCCTTTTGCTACAGTGTAAGACATGTGACTGCATATATATATATATATATAGAGAGAGAGAGAGAGAGAGAGAGAGAGCACAAAGTAGAACTTCTGTGTCTAAGGTCGCCTTCTTAGTACCAGCCCCACACGGTTCCTGGTGACAGCACAGGGCAGTCCTGTTCTCCCTGGGGACTGTGCTGAGCTGTGTGTGCTCTCACTGTATCAGCCCTGCACCCCCAGAGCCCGGCCCGAGGCCCTGAACATAGAGGACTCTGTGAGCACCTCCTCTGAGCTCTGAGAGCCTCCCCAGGGCTCCTCACTTCTGCTCATCGGGCTTCCTGGCCGCTTCTTTCAGAGGCTTCCGATTCAGAGCCATCAGCTCTGGCACAGAGCTCTGGCATTGGTGGTGACGAGGCTTCAACTTTATTTTTAGAAACTGTTGGACATTTGGAGCCTAGATAGCTTTAAAAAAAAAAAAAAAAAAACAGGGCCAAAGAGAACACATCAAATAATGCTGAGACCATTTTTGGTCAAAACTACTAGGAGCAGATCAGGCCCTGTGAATGGAGGCGCCTGACAGGAGTAAACACCCAAGTGTGTGTAATCCCTTGGAACTGGTGACTACACCAGCTGAGGCTCTCCTAACGCCAGGGCCCTTTCAGTCACTATAGAAAAAAAGATTAACCATTTTCTTTTTGAAATTAATTTATTTTTCTGTGTGTGGGTGTTTGGCTTGCAAGCCCAGTGCCCTCAGGGACATTGAATCCCTAGGGGTTGCAGAGAGCTGTGTGCCACCAAGGGTGCTGGGAATTGAACCCGGGTCCTCTGGAAGAGTGGTCAGTGATCTTACCCGCAAAGCCATCTCTCCAGCCCCATAATCATTTTCTTTTAAATAACAAAAGAAGAAATAATGATTAAGTGTTACATATGTTGTGCAGGGTTTTATGTGAATAGCCCTGGGCTCTCAGATGCTAGAAACGGCCTCTTTGGGGGAAACTGGGGACGGATACAGCATTTTGTGTCTTTCACATCTTGGCTATTTTTGTACTATAATGTATTAAATTATTAACAGCAACAGCACAGGAAAAGCAGGAGGAAGCAGCAGCATTCCTTTCCTGTATAATAAATATTTAACCTGAGTTTTCACTTAAAAAAAAAAAAAAGGAGTAAGCCATAAAAGGATTAGCAGGAGGCTAAAGATCCCATTGGACCTATTAGCATATCCAGGGTTGTTCCCCAGCCTGGCAAGGAGGTGCATTTTGTAGCCCCTGAATTATATAGGTTTGAGGTTGATGAAAATACATACCCTGACCTAAGCCCTGATGGATAGCTTGCAATGCTTTGTTTTACAAATATTATAATCCTAGAAGTTGGATTTCCAAAGGAATTTCTCCATGTTATCTGGAGCCAGTCTCCTCCCCCCCTCGGTTGCCTGGCCACCATGCAGACACCTCCCCTTAATGCCAACAGAGATGCGGAAGCATGGGTACCAAGGAGGAGCCAGGGACAGCCGGTTTGCCTATGGCATCCCTAGAGTCCATCCTCTGCCTTAGGTAAGGGCTCCCAGGGGCCTTTCTGCCTCCTCTCTCAGGTGAAGCCCCAAAACAGAGTTGGGGAATGTGAATAGGGAACCCTGTTTAAGCCTGGCACTGTCTGACTCCCCAGACTACACGGTTTGTAGCGGGGAAGAGAAAAGGAACCAGGATGTCACAGAGAATACTCTGGGAATCAGAGCTAGAACCAAGAACTCTCCTCGGCTGGACTCAACCCAGAGAAAAAGGATTCAGGTGCCACTGCCTTCTTCCTTCACAGGACACAGGGTGAAGGGAGTCCTGTGCTGATGAGAGGTTCCTGAAGGTTCTCACTCATTCCCTTCTTCTCTCCCAGACAACCTGATCTGGGAGCCAATAGTGTCGCCTTAAACCAGGGTACGTAATGACTTTACTATAGCTTTTAACCAGGTCAGTCCCTGTTTAAGGCAGATGTGGTGACAAACACCTCTAATCCCAGAACTTGGGAGGCTGAGGCAGGAGGATTGCAAGTTCGAGCCAGTCTGGTCTGGATTATATAATGGGACACTGTCACCTGCCCCCATACACACACACCTCCCTCAGAAGATTTTTTTTTTTTCAAGATAGGGTTTCTCTGTAGTTTTGGAGCCTGTCCTGGAACTAGCTCTTGTAGACCAGACTGGCCTTGAACTCACAGGTCTAGGATGTTGAGGCTTAGACCCAAAGTTTTCCAGAGGTCAGTGAGCACCTGAATTAAGCCCTGGGCAGTTCCACCTGGCTCACCAGGGCCTGCATCTTCACACTGCCCTTCTCTTGGGGACGTAGGGTTGAAAGATGGAAAAACCTGAGATGGGTATTAAATTGCGGCTCGTTTCCCACTTGGTACCAAGTGCCTGTACCTTCCTTTACGAGGCTTTACCAGGCCAGCATAGTCTCAAAGGGCCAAGCTGCCTCATACTTCTAAGAAAGCACAGAATCTTCTCTGGTTGGGAATTTTAGGGCGCCCAGGACAGACATGCCTGAGTGAGTGAGTAAGGAGCCAGGGACAGAAGTAGCTTAATGATTTGCTCCTCACAGTCTGAAACCTACCGAGGCAGGTCGTGGCAGCTGAACTGTCTGCAGACAGCCTGAATTTAGAGCTATTTTCATCCTCCCTAACCTTCTACCCAACACACACACACACAGACGCACGCACGCATGTGTGTACTGCCGTAGATGGCTCAGGAAATATATGGACTTACCCACAGATTGAATTCTCCATGTGAAGAATAATAAATCATCTAAAAAAGACACTCCAACACTACCATAGTGACAGGGCAATTAGTCATCTATCAGATTGCCAAAGATGGAAACACCTGGAAATGTCCAACCCTGGTGAGGGTGCGGAGGAAGGAATGCACTAGGATCTGTCTTATGTGCGCAAGCGCATATGGCTACATCTTTGTAGAAGACAGTTTGGCAGTGGCTGGCTGGTTCTCAACATGCATACGTTAGTGTCAATGAGTCACTTTGAGGAAATAACCTACAAAGCCTCTCCCATCTAGCTATAGGGGTATATGAATAAGAAGGCTAGCCACCTTACACAGATATTTGTTTAAAGGATTTAATTGTATGAGTGTTTGCCCGCATGTATGTGTGCGCACAAGAGTGCATAGGACTTGTGGCGGTCAGAAGAGAACATCAGATCTCTTGAACTGGAGTGACAGATGGCTGGGAGCTGACAAATGAGTCCTGAGACCCTAACCCAGGTTCTCTGCAAGAGCAACAAATGTTTTGAACTGTTGAACCGTCTCTCCAGCTTCAACTTAAATTAAAAAAAAAAAATCATGTAAATTACACACAGCTAACCATTAAAAGTAGAGAGAAAAATAGGATCCAACAATGTCACTCCTGAGCGTGTGCTTAGAGGAGGAACTTCAAACTCAACCACAGAGATATTTGCATCCCTTTTGTTTTGTTTTGTTTTTCAAGACCAGATTTCTCTGTGTAACAGCCTAGCTATCCTGGAACTTGCTTTGTAGATAGACCAGGCTGTCCTGGAGCTCACAGAGATCTGTCTGCTGCCTCCTCCTGAGGCGTGTGCTGCCACCACCGCCCAGCTGATACTTGCATCCTGTTATTTACTGCTGTTCTTAGTCACTATTGCCAGGAAATGGAGCCAGCCTAGTTGCCCATTGACAGATCAATAGATAATAAAGATCCAGTATATAAATGAAATGAAATACTATTCGGCTCTAAAGAAAAACGAAACCACAAAATTTGCAGGAAAATTATGGACTTGAAATGTATAATATTGCCAGGTGGTGGTGGTACATACCTTTAGTCCCAGCACTTGGGAGGCAGAGGCAGGCAGATGTCTGTGAGTTCCAGGCCAGTCTGTTCTACAGATCAAGTTCCAAGACAATCAAGGCTACACAGAGAAACCCTGTCTTGAAAAACAACAGCCAAACCAAACAAAAGAATGTATAATATTGAGTGAGGTTACACAATTTCAGAAAGAATAAACCCAGCCTGTTTTCCCTCATATGTGGATCCTAGGCTGTAATAAATATTAAAAAAGTGGGTACAGTACCACACACACGAACGAGAACAAGAAAGAGTCAATATTGGTTGATAAGGAAGGATGAAATCCAGATAATCGACACAGGCATCATGAAAGAGGACTTACAACTTGTTTTCTGGTTTTAACTTCGTCATTGATTTTGCTTCTCTCTCTCCCACCCCTCTGTGTGTGTGTGTGTGTGTGTGTGTGTGTGTGTGTATGTGTGTGTGTGTATGTATGTATGTGTGTGTGTGTGTGTGGTGGATAAGTATATAAAAATATAAATAGATAGTGAAAGTAAAAATCCAGAGTGAAGCCCCATAGCTTCCAAATGGTTCTAATTGTACAGAAGTTCATCAACTTGGCTAATCTTGATGAATATTTTTGTTTGCCAATTCTTTTTTTTTTTAAACAAACTATTTTTTGTTTGTTGTTTGTTTGTTTTTCAAGACAGGGTTTCTCTGTGTAACCACCCTGGCTATCCTGGAACCCTCTCTGTAGACCAGGCTGGCCTTGAATACACAGAGATTCCCCTGCCTCTGCCTCCAGAGTGCTGGAATTAAAAGCATGTACCTCCACTATCTGGCAGCAAAAACTTATTTTTTAGATTTATCTATTTATTTTATGTGTATGTGTAGGGATAAGTCCCGCCCCTTGGGGGCATGTTCGCCTCGGGCTAATGTTTGCCTATAAATTTGGCGAGCGTGCTCCCAGCCCTTCTTCTGCTTTCCTGGTCTCCGCGGGAACGGTGGTTCTGTAAGTCTATTTCTACATTAAAACTATATATATATTTTTACAATCTGTCTGCATTCGTTTACGCCGCTACATGTATGAGTATTTTACTTGCATGTCTGTACATGCACCGTATGTGTACTTGGTGTCCTCATACGTCAGAAGAGGGTGTCAGATTCCCTGGAATTAGGGTAATGGATGGTTGTAAGCCACCATGTGGTGCTGAAAGTCAAACCCAGATTCTCTGGAAGAGCAATAAGTGCTCTAAACCTCTGAGCCACCTTCTCTAGCCCACAAATCCTTTACAATAAAGCTTAAGTAACAATTAAGAAATCTCTCTCTCTCGGGGGCTGGAGAGATGGCTCAGAGGTTAAGAGCACTGGCTGCTCTTCCAGAGGTCCTGAGTTCAATTCCCAGCAACCACATGGTGGCTCACAACCATCTGTACTGAGATCTGGCGCCCTGCTCTGGCGTGCGGGCATACATCGAGGCAGAATGTTGTATACATAATAAATAAATAAATATTAAAAAAAAATCTCTCTCTCTCTCACACACACCTCTCTCTCTCTCTCTCTCTCTCTCTCTCACACACACACACACACACCTTTCTCTCTCTCTCTCTCACACACACACACACATACACACACACCTCTCTCTCTCTCTCTCTCACACACACACACACACACACCTCTCTCTCTCTCTCTCTCTCTCTCTCTCACACACACACACACACACACACACATACACACACACACGCGCGCGCACACACAGAGTGTTGACACTGGGCCCAGACCCTTCCCTTGTGTACGCTGGACAAGTGCTTTACTACTGGTCTACACTCAAACTTTTCATTTCAATTTCTTTTTATTTATTTACTTACTGAGACAAGGTCTTGACGTGTAACCCTGGCTGGGCTGGAATTTGTTATGTACACCAAGCTAGTTTCAGAGTTATAGCTATCCTCATGCCTCTGCCTTCTGAGCTGCTAAGCTTATGTCTGCCACTGTGCCTGGCTTATACTGATTTTTCCTTTTTTAGGCAGAATCTCACTGTTTAGGCCAGGCTGGCCTCGAAGTCACAGAGATCAGGCTGCCTCTGCTTCCCAGGTGCTGAGATTAAAGGTTATGTCATGACACTCTGCCTTGCACTGATTTTTAAAAATATGTTACAGTTTCCAGGTACTTTTGTGCCCATGCCTCATCAACTGTCTACAAGACACGGTCTCACTGTGTATCCCTTGAATAGCTCAAAACTCTGCATGTAGATTGAACTGGCCTCCTGTCTTTGCTTCTAGAGTGCTGGAATCGCACATGCAAACACACACACACACACACACACACACACGCACACACGCATGTCTACCTGCTCCACATTTGAACCAGCCCCACTCTGTTCCTGAATTTTATAACCTAATGAAAGATGGAGGATGGATGCTAAGCCTTTTCGCTCTGGTGCCTGACTTCCTGAGAGCACAGAACACGGGTTCCTGCAAGCCCTTCACTACCGGACTCTTTGATAAACCATGGACTCTTCCTGGTTCTCACACCAACCCAGCCAAGTAGGTGTTACCTTTTCCTATTTTAGACATGTGATCATTTAGGTTCAGAATGAACTAATAACGTTCTAACCAACACATACCTGAGTAGTGGAAGCAGTATTTGAATTCAGTAGTTCAATCTCAATGACTCCCCACCGCTTCTTCCCCTCCCCCTTACCCCCACAGGCCCCTGATGGCGAGGAATTACCACACATACAAGGAAGGGCTGCTTGCAGCATCTGCTGACCAGGTGTGCTGCCACAGAGAAAGCATCCTGTCTCTTTCGGCCATTGAACAAGCCTAGGGACCAGGTGTTGCTCATGCTGGGACTCCAGTCCCTCGGGAAGAAAATTCCTGCCCCCACCCCTTGGATCTCATGATATAAGCCAGGGGCCAAATATGAAACAAATAATGACCACATGATGTGAGTGCAGAGATGAAGGCTTAGGAGAAGGAATACACGAGGCTGGGGTGTGGCTCCTGTGGTAGAGAGCCTATTATTTAGCATGCACAAAGCCCCAGGTTTGCTCTCTAGCACTGAGTCAACCAGGAGTGGGGGCACAGGCTTGTATTTTCTGGACTTGGGAGGTAGAGACAGGAAGATCAGAAGTTCAAAGTCAACCTCTGTTAAATACCTAGTTCAAGAGCAACCTGGGCCACATGAGACCCTCTCTCAAAATAATAAAATCAAGGGGCGGAAAGTCCTGGAGCGGCAGCTCCGTGGTTGTCAAGAGCACAGAAGCAACTCTTCTAGAAGGCTGGGATTCAGTTCCCATTTGTGTGGCACACAACTAACTGTCTGTAACCCCTGTTCTTAGCCCTCTCTAGCGTCTGTGGGCACCAGGCATGAAAGTGGTGAGCAGAGATGCAGACAAAACACAGGAGAAGAAGGGGGCGGGGAGGGGTGAGGAGAAGGCCTCAGTTTCCTTGTCTGTGAAATAGGATAACAGTGGCTACCTTCACGAGACTTCATGAGTCAACTTCACGAGGCTCTTGTGCTGAGTGGATGAAATCATTCGTGTGAGATGCTCAGCACTGAGAGCACAGTGGATACCAAGAACTGGTGATGACGTGCTAAGCCCTGTCTGCACAGGCTGTAATAGAAGATTTTTTTAAAGGGCGCCCAACAAACACGTTAGCTGAAAGTGACTAGGAGGCTACCATGTGGGTCTCTGGAGGACTTCCTTGGGGACATATCGGGAGCCTCACTGGAAGCTGGAACAAGTCCCAACCCTGCCCCAAGGCTCTGCACCGTCCCCACACCAGACAGAAGTACTGCCAAGCTCCTGCTAATGTGGTTAGCTGGGCCTTATCTCAGAGAGGAGCTGGGCCTTGCTGCCTGGCCAATGGGGCTGACCACAGGGAGAGAAGCCGACCCAGCCTGCTGCTGCCCCCAGCAGGAGGGTGGATGGTGGCCCAGGCTTCCTAAGAAAGCCACACAGAGTGGGTTATTTGTTACAGGGTGAGGAGAAGGCTGTAAGTCCTCCATTAACAGCAGGCTGGAGTCAGGCTGGAGCCGCAGGCTTCGCAGTCAGCCTTGTTTTTAAACACACAGGGCCAGCCCAGGCCTTTTAACCCCAAACACCCCAGGGTTCCTGCAGGAAGAAAACAGTAGTCTTTGGTCTGCAAACCCCCAGCTGGGTAGTAGCTTAGGGCATTTCTTTTCAGCTCAGAAACAAACAGAAGATAAGAACATTGTGATTTAAGAAAAAAAAAATGTATACTTTTAAAATGGATTATTCCAAGTCAGGGGCTCTGGCTACTTATAATTGGGTTTACTCTATATTCATTGTACACACACAAAGCTAAGAGCATATAAAAATAGATTACTCTTTTCGGCAAAGTAATACAAATTATTTATTTCTATCCCATACCCCTTTGGAGCATCTTTTCCCCGTGTCCCCAAGCCCTTTTCACCACTGAAAATCGCCCAAGAGTTCTTGCTGGTTAGAGCCTGTGACCTGTCAACAAGGCCATAGGGGCCTGCACACCCCACAATACAGGTGTGTTCTTCCAGGGTCACGCTGATCTGTGGGTTTTTAGCAATTCTCAGTCTATGATTGATATGATCCCATTTAGATCAAGAGAGCAACTCCCAAGGGAGTGCCGGGCTGGAAGTCAGCACGTTGAGACCAGTCTCCTGCCACTGGGAGATGGAGACCTTTGAGCAGGCACCTGAGCTCTGACACTCCTCTCTGACAGGAATGTACAGTGGGGTCTCTATGGCCCAGCAAAACCCCACCACCTTAAACATACCCACAGACAGGTGAAAACCACTAACATCCTTTTAGGGAACTTGGTCCAAGACCTGTCAACTTCTTGACTTCCCGAGGGATCTGCAGGGCCCTGCCAATTAGCAGGGTCAACAGGGCTGAGAGGCTACTTCAGATGGGTGTGTGTCCCTCAAACCTTAGAGGAAGGAAACACAAGTCCTCTGAGGGGGTTTCCATTCCCAGAACCTCTCCGTGCCTTACCACATAGGAGTTCTGTGTTACCATCTCCCAGCCTTGCCCACTCTGTAAGAATCCTCTCAGGCCCTGCAGAGAGGTTGAGGTAGGAGGACGAGAATCCACAGCAATTAGTCGGGCTCTGTGGGAACTGGCCAGCGTCTATATGTGAACCTGATTATGAACAGACAGTCCCACCCTACTCACCGGTCACAAGCATAAACTGGGGGGAAAAAAGGCAAATTAAGTACGAAACAGGAAAGAGAGATAAAGTGCTGTGCACACACTGCACACAAACTCGCACGCTCTTCTAGTTAGCAGTAGAAAATGTGAGAGTCAAAGTTACATTTTAAGCTTGAATTACTGTGCCTAAGGGATCCATTAAACAAAAATGTCTCTGATCTGCAAGCCCCTTGCCCAAGGACAGATAGTTCTTGAAATGCTGGGGCCTGTGCTTATGGGAGATAAGCTATAAGTTTTTTCACTCCCCCTAAACAAGTTTGTTTGACCCATCAGCACCGAATGTGCTTGATCACATGTGAGCAGAAGGTTCACAGATAAGAATTACATCAGGATATATGTGTGCTCCTGACTGGATGCAGGCTGGAGGTACCTCAGGGTGTGTGCTTGCCCCTGATTAGACTTCATGAGAAATGCAATGAATTATAGGTTTGCTGCAAACCGTGACTTGGAACCATTTCTTAGGAACCTGAGAAAAGCAGCATCTACAGAGACCTGGTGAGTCATAGTCTGGTTCTGTTTTGTGGGATCCCTGTGTGGGATGTGGAGAGGATTTGGTGGGATCTCAATATTCTCCTTTTCAGGGTATATAGCAAGACATCACCTGCCCATCTAGTTGGAAAACTTTGTTTCCTTTTTTTTTTAACTTTTATTTTATGAGTATTGGTGTGAAGGTATCAGACTCCTTGGATACTGGAGTTACAGACAGTTGTGAGCTGCCATGTGGGTTCTGGGAATTGAACCTGGGTCCTTAGGAAGAACAGCCAGTGCTCTTAGCTGCTGAGCCATCTCTACAGCCCCACGTTTTGTTTCTTGATGAAAGCCTTGTCTGTCTTGTTGTAAAGTCTTGTCTGTCTATCTCTTGAGAAAGTTGTGTATACTTGTTTTGTTAGGAAATTTTGTCTCTCTGTTTTCTGGTGTGTCTGTAAGGTTTGTTGCAAGCACGGAACTAAAACAGAGATGGGTTGGATATTTTTGCTGTCTCTGCTGCCGAAAGCATTGCTGCCACATCTGCATTTATGGCCCGGGCTCAGGATTTATCTCTGAGCTCTCTATTCACTGGATTTGGGTTAGTGGGAGTTCAGATGTCTTTTGGGTGTGAAGAACATTAAGGTTGTTTTATACTATTCTATTTTATTTGAAAGTTGGCTCTAGAGTTGGTTTATGACTCTCCCTTCGCTAGACCCAAGCATATTTAAAAGTCTCCTGAAGATGGACATTTAAAAGAAACCCCACACTAGCTCAGAATTGAGAATAATAGATGGTTATTTATTTGAGGGTAGACTCACAAATCAATATCCTCTGCTGGAATGGAGAACAGCAACCGAATCCCGCAGCTGGAAAAGGGGCCTAACACATGCTTTATATCAGCATAAGTAGTATTAAGAGGCCACGCCCCAGAGGGCGGGTAACTTTTAAGGATTTTAAGGATTTTTTTTTTTTTCAAGACAGGGTTGCTCTCTATAGCTTTGGAGCCTGTCCTGGAACTCACTCTGTAGACCAGGCTGGGTTCAAACTCACAGAGATCCGCCTGCCTCTGCCTCATGAGTACTGGGATAAAAGGCATGCACTACCACTTCCTGGTTCAGTTGAGAGATTTTAAACTTTTTTAAAGAGGAAATTTTAGAGTTTTATAGAAAATTTAAAGACTGGATTTTGTTTTTAAGGAACAGCTTTTAAAATAAGTAAATTTATAAGGCTATGAAACATTTTAAGTTTCTAAAACATTTTATATCATTAATATTTGAACTTATAAATAAAAGGCTAAAAATTAAGGCCACAGCTATGAGCACCAATTACTAAACAACTGAAATTGGGATGTTGTTATCTTATGATGCAGTAAGACAATGAATTACCTAAGCAGTCTGGCAAAAGACTTGGAGCAGCTTCTCAACCTGTAAGTCTAGACCCTTTGTGGGGATGAAAGACCTTTCTGCAGGGGTAGCCTAGCATCACTTGCCTGCCTAATGTCTGCACTGAGATTCATAATAGTGGCAAAATTAAAGCTGCAAAATAGCAACAAAAATGATTTTTGTGGTTTGGGGTCACCACAATATGAGGAACTGTTTCGAAGGGTCAAAGCATTGGGGAAGTTGAGAACCACTGGCTTAGAGAATGTTTCTTCTTACCCAAGGTCTGCTCATGCTTAAGAATGTATATCTAGTCTCCTTATCTTTGCTAACTTTGTTAAGCTTAAGCTATCCTGTTAAACTGAGTCATATAAGAAATGGTTATATTCTATAATGGTGTACTGTAAAAGGATCAGAAAATTTCCCTGTCTCTCTGTAGACTATGCTTATGAATTAAAAAGGTTTATTTTGATACTAAAGGGGCTTCAATTCAGAATTTTTCTTTTTTTTTTTTTTTGATTTTCAAGACAGGGTTTCTCTGTGGCTTTGGAGCCTGTCCTGGAACTAGCTCTGTAGACCAGGCTGGTCTCGAACTCACAGAGATCCGCCTGCCTCTGCCTCCCAAGTGCTGGGATTAAAGGCGTGCGCCACCACCGCCCGGCCAGAATTTTTCTTTTTAAGGATCAAACTTAACTGATAAATCTATAATGTCCTTTTCCCAAGTCCAGGCATTTAAACAAAAGTCCCCATTCCCTCAGGGGATTGAAGAAAGTTCTAGCTCTCTGGACAGAAGAAATGTGTTCATACTTTTTAGCTAAAATCTATAGTTTTTGCTAGGACTCAAAGGTGTAAGTCTATGGTAATGCTAATAATATCTAAAACTTTTATGTCTTTTTGTAAATTAAAAAATTCATGTAAGCTTCAGAGAATTGAGGAAGTCATAAGACTTGGATCCATCTTTCACAGATCAAAAGGATTCCAGATATTTTTTTTTTTTTTTTTTTTTGGTTTTTCAAGACAGGGTTTCTCTGTAGCTTTGGTGCCTGTCCTGGAACAAGCTCTTGTAGACCAGGCTGGCCTCGAACTCCCAGAGATCCGCCTGCCTCTGCCTCCTGAGTGCTGGGATTAAAGGCGTGCGCCACCACCGCCGGGCCCCACCTGTCTATTCTTGAGGATGAGATCTCTCTCTCTCTTTCTTTCTCTCCTGGTCTTGGGGTTTCTTCCCTCCCTCAACTACTCAGACTAATGGGCCTGAAAGTTCCTAATGTAATATTTATCTTTAAGTTCATAAAGTTTAAGTTCATAAAGTTTAACTTCTGCCTCTAGTCTACATCTGTCTCAGCAGATTTCCTCTTAGCTGATAGATACATCCACGACTAGCATTCCAGCCTTCCTGGGCTCTGACAACAACATCCTAGTCTCAGCAGGAAATAGTTACTGAAGAGAGTATGTCATCCCTTGTCACTCCAATAGGCTGTAATGTTATATCAAAGGAAAACTCCCTGTCATAGGGGAGAAAATAGCTACCTATGGTGCCCATTTGCATACCAGGAAAGGTACTTGTTAAAACTAAATAGATCCAGATCTATCAACAGGTAGATTCATTAGCTGAACTAGTTCCATATTCAACCTGTTCTGTGTAAAACAGAGAGATTATAGTAAAACTTTAAGAGAAAGTTGATGTTTCTATATAAACCACTCAGAAATCACTAGAAATAATGTGGCTGTACTTGGGGGGAAAATCATTGCAAAAAAAAAAAAGGGGGGGGGAACCTGAAATGAAGTAAATAACTGGTTCCCATTCTCATTTCCAGGCTCCTTCTAGATAGTAACTCTGATGCCAGTCATCCCAGGGCCTTTGGCCCTTCTGATTCTGCTGATTGCTGTTGGCTCTTGCATCATTGATGCCTTAACTAAACGAAAATTTCTGTCTGGGTGCCACTACACTGATGTTTATTAGATCCCAATATAAACAAATACCCATCACAAAGTCAAGGATTTGACTCAGGATACAACTCAAGGTGGGAATGTGAGAGCCAAATTTTTTTTTTTTTTTTTTTTTTTTTTTTGGTTTTTCGAGACAGGGTTTCTCTGTGGTTTTGGAGCCTGTCCTGGATCTAGCTCTTGTAGACCAGGCTGGTCTCGAACTCACAGAGATCCGCCTGGCTCTGCCTCCCGAGTGCTGGGATTAAAGGCGTGCGCCACCACCGCCCGGCCCAAATTTTTTTTAAAATATTTATTTATTTATACCAGATCTCATTATGGGTGGTTGTGAGCCACCATATGGTTGCTGGGAATTGAACTCAGGACCTCTGGAAGAGCATTCAATGCTCTTAACCACTGAGCCATCTCTCCAGCCCTGAGCCATCTCTCCAGCCCTGTGAGAGCCAAATTTAAGTTTTAAATATTATGCCTATAGAATCCATAAAACAAAATGTCTCTGATCTGCAAGCCTCTTGCCCAAGGATGGACAGTTCCTGAAATGCTGGAGGCTGTCATGTATGGGAGATAATTAGTCACATGTTTTCACTCCCCTAAACAAGGTTGTTTGACCCTCAGCACCAGATGTGCTTGATCACATGCGGGCGGGAAGTTCACAGACAGGAAATGCGTCAAGGTATACATTTGTCCCTGATTGGATATAGGCTGGAGGTATGTCAGCATGTATGCTTGCTCTGATTGGACCTGATGGTAAATGCAGTGAATTATGGGTTTTCCTTCTTAAGTTGCTGCAAACTGTGACTTGGGGCCATTTCCCAGGAACCTGGGTATGGATCTGGTCAATATTTAATTAAAGTTTGCTTCCAATTTGACTTTAAACTGTGGTAGTGATTTTATTCCCGATCCATGGGATTAACAGAAGGGAGTTAGAGGTGGCAGTTTTTAATTAGAATGGACGGAACTAAGAGCATCAGAAGCCAAAGCACCGAGCGGCTTCACTCTTGCCATTCCAGAGTTGGGCCGTTACAGTAACCGCCTTGCTGCCAGAGAAAACATAAGAGGGAGGTATTTATTTAATCTCACTTAATTTTAGAAGTTGTGTATGTGGCGTTTATATATGAGCATGTGGGGGCCCATGTCCACCTCTGCTCTTCTCCACTTTGATCTCTGAGAGTGGAGCTCAGCCTTGTGGGCCACACGGACTGTCTGACAAGCTCACAGTGTATGTCTCTGCCTTCCAGTGTTAGGGTTACAGGCATGCATGGCAGTGGCCATATTGGGGGTTTGTACTCAAGTCTCCGGCTTTCACACAGGTTTTCTTACCCTTGAGCCATCTCCGCGATCCCACATTGAAGGAGTTTCTAAGCCTTATTAACCAAAGAAGCATTAAGAAAAAGATGGGAAGAGGACTGGAGACAAAGGAAGAAGAAAACAGGGGAGGAGAGGGGAGAGTTGGGTGGAGCCATGACTTTCAAAGCCTGGCAGAGATGGGTTTCACCCAGTCCTCTGGATTAACAGCATAGTGACTGAATCTAGCCTCTCATCTCATTTCTCTAGTCTGTGGAAGGAGTTGGTGTGGCCTGAGCAAGGCTGCTGTCAAGATTAAAAGAAAAAAAAAGACAATACATGAAAGGGGATGATTCCTCTCTGCCCACAAGCTTACAGAAGTGGTGGCCACTCCCTGCCATTGTTAAATTAGCTTCATTCGCCGGGCGATGGTGGCGCACGCCTTTAATCCCAGCACTCGGGAGGCAGAGGCAGGCGGATCTCTGTGAGTTTGAGGCCAGCCTGGTCTACAGAGCTAGTTCCAGGACAGGCTCCAAAACCACAGAGGAAACCCTGTCTCGAAAAACCAAAAAGAAAAAAAGAAATTAGCTTCATTCTTACCTAGCCTCCTCCTTAACATGTCTGAAGCGGTCATTCCCTCTAGGGAAATATAAGGCAATCGGCCTTCTCCTGTCCATATCGATTTCAGAGTGTGGGGTGTTGAGCAGAAGTGATTACCCCCCCTTCCCACCTGACCCCCACCACCACGTTAGCTGAGAGTAAAATGCGGCACCCTGGATGGGAGAGCTCAGCCACTGTCATCTAGGGAAGTAAGGACCTCGTACGACCAGGTCCCCCCTCCCCACTTTCAGCCCGTCCAGCCACTCCTCTGAACAGCACCGACTCTGTTTTAACCTGCGGCTAAGATAGTTCAGTGACACAGGTAGCCACTTGGCCAAGTCTGTGTGGGAAGGACAAGCAGGAAAAACAAAAACAAACAAACAGGCCTGATTTCCTTCTAAAACAAAAATCAGTAATTTTAGAGATTGTTGTTACAATCCAGAAAGTGCTCTTCAAATCTCATTTAAGCAGCTAGTCACAGGACCGTGGGAGAACATAACAGGTCCCTAATACCTGCTTAGTGCCTAGAGGGTAGCTGTGGCCAGGCCCACACAGGGCTGCTCTCAGCACTTCCACTAAGATGAAAGAGATTTAAGCAAATCTTTCTTCCCGCCACAAAGTTTCCAGCTAGAGGCTCCCCAAAGAGCAGGTTAATTGTGACCTCCAAAAACATTTCAATCTCAGAAAACTTATTTAGAAAAGTTTTTTTTTTTTTTTTTTTTTGTCCTCCTCCCTCACCTCTTCGTGTATCTACACCCTCTCACTAGTCAGTGGCCTCGCCACCGGACCCACAGCACGCCGGAACAAATGTGCAATGTGCGGAGAATAAAAGGCGATCAATAATCGCATTCGCTGAGGCCAAGAGCCACACTGTTTACTGATGCAGTTGTCTGAAGGAGCCTGCGGTGCCCGAGCCAGGCAGTCGTGTGTGCTTCCTTCCGCCAGCTGCTTGCCTCAGATAGCATCTTCCTAAATGGGATCCTAAGAGCAGACGTGGCCTGAGATCACGGTGTGCTGGTCACTCAGGAGTACAGTAGTGTTGCAATAGGGCCAATAATGGACACTCAGCATTTATATGACAGACACCGTGCTGACTGACTTACGTCTGATACAGTCTTTTAAGAGGACCCCAGGCCCTGCTGTGTCACCCAGGCTGGACTCGAACACCCAGGCTCAAACAGTTCTTCCATCTCTGCCTCTGGAATAGTTTGAACGACAGTGTAGACGTAGCCTTTAATTTCCACAATTTTATAATGTGAGTTATATTACTTACTCACATTGTACAAAAAAAAAAAAAAAACCCACGGCTGAGAGATATGAAGCAAGGCTTGAAGTCACATGGCCTCTCCACTCCAGAGGGCTTGTCATCTCTGTACTGCCAGCCCAGCCCCTGTCCCACCCTCCGGCATCTGCTGGGCACTTTCCTTGGGCCCCTTGTAAAGGCCTCCTTGTCCTTCAAAGCTTTGTTCAAAGGGTGTTCCTTTCTGGAGTCTTCCACCGTTCTTCTCGTGGCCTCAGGTGGAATCATCTCTCACCGTCTAGCCTCTGTAGTTCAGGCTAGAAGCCTGAAGCCTACAAGCCTACCACACCCCCAGCCAGGAATCAGGACTCTCATTGTACCTTCAGGCCTCGCAGAGTGACCGGTCTGACACTTGACAGGATCTGAAACTGGATGTCTATGGCTCCCAGGAAAACAGAAAGACAGAAGGCCGCTGTCCTAAAGTCTAGCCATGCTGGCCCTGTCTGCTCCTTGGGAAGCAGCTATGGCCTGGATGAGATGGAAACAGAAAGAAGAGAATCATGGGAGATTGAGGCAGCCATGGGAAGGAAAGCACCAAGCAATCTGAAGCCATCAGTACTGGGTGGGCGTGGCCCTCACTCGACAAACAGACCTAGCAGCGCCACCTCGCCCGGCCCGGCCCGACTAACATTCCTTGTTTGGTCCCTCACTCTCGCTTCTTTCCCTGTATATCTGAGGCCACCACAGATTGTAAAATTTTTCTCTCAAGGGAGCTAGGAGAAGGTGCTTGACTTCCGGCCCTGCAGGCTCTCTGGCAGTGAGAACAGGAGGTCATTTCCCCAGCAGACCCTGCTACCCCTGTCTTCTCATCTCTCATCAGAGGTTTTGAGCCAAGCGAGGAGGTAGATGAAGGGCAAATCTTCTCACTGAAATGGCACACAACTGCCCTGGCTTGAACTAGAGCAGGTGCCAGAGTCCCTGGCTGGCAGAGTGGGGGCCCTGCTTTATCCAGTGACAGAACAGACAAAAGCTTCTAGAAGGCCCCTTGAGGCCCCAGGTTCCAAGATATTTCTGGAGACAGATCACAGGTGCCTACAGGCAGGGGTAGCTGTCATTTATTGTTCAGACAGAGATCCTTGTCAAATGAGAGCGGTTCCAGGCATACCTGGGCCTGTCCCAGGCCAACTGGGAAGTCTGGTCCTTGCACCTGTGGAGCTGAGGACAGAGGACCAGCCCTGAAAGGCAGGATTGCGTAGAGCTGAGATTCATACCTGGGGCTGCTGTTCAAACTTTCCCAGAAGAAGCATCCGCTCGCTTCTCTCAGAGTTTGGCAGCCTGCTTCCCTGAGCAACATCAGGAGATGCGTGGTGTCATAACATTGGCTGAGTTCTGCCTGATTTCCTCCGCTCTCCGCTTCAGGCGGTCTGCACGAGGCACAGGCCACGGGATGCTTTAAAGCGGTTGCTAAGTGGAGAAACAGGAATGTCTTGAAACACAGTCTGTGGAGCAGCTCTAACAGTGCTGGCTCCTAGAGGCCACTAACTGCCTCTGCCCAGGTGGGACAGGTCAGGTGTCTTACCACTGGCCCCTGACCTCTGGAGTAGAGGCCCTCTGCATAGCATCCTCTAGGGAGACAGCGGCTGGACAATGAAGGGTAAGGACTGTGCTTCTCCCAGGACTCCCTGCTCCCCTCCCTCCCTCCCTCCCTTCTGGCTCTATGGGGGAGCGGGTATAGTCCTCAGGCCAGAAAGTGGGTTCAGGGCTGCAGGACTCGGGAACAACCCGCCTCCCCCTGGTATTGAGTGAACTGAGTAGACGGCTCCCCTGTGTAGACTGAGGGGTTGTCCTGGGGTGATGGCTCTGGAATCTTCTCCACCGTTTCATTTCTGCATCTCCCTGTAACCTGCGATACCAGGGATAAGTGGCCGGTGGTGACCAAAAGCCCTTTACCTTGCAGGTTATTGCAGAGGACAGAGAGAAAGGGGCGGGGGAGACAGATCAGCGAGGAGACAGAGCGACCAGAGGATGGCATGCGTCCCAGGGGAGAAGGGCTTCCTCCATTTTTCAGCTTTCCCAGGCCTGTGTGTCACACTGTCAGCCCCAGTCCTTTGAAAACGAACTACGGAGGAGGAGTATATGCACAGGAGGCCTGAAGCCAATGCCTTCCTTGATCTCACTCTACTTTATTTTCTAAGGCGGGGTCTGTCCCTCAACTTGAAGCTCACTGACTGGCTAGACTGTCTGACCACCAAGTCCCACGGATCCACGTGTCTTCCCCAATGCTAAGATTACAAACGCATGCTTCATCAGTGTTTACCCAGGTTCTGGGGATCTGAACTCAGGTCCTCAAGCTCAAATGACAAGCACTCACCCACTATGTCACGGCCCCAGTCCCTAAGTCCTTTTTAAACATTAGGACATGGTTTTAATCTTAAACCAAAATAAACAACCTGAGAAATAATTGATTTTATGACACAGGGAAGAGACGCATTTAATAGATGTGCATGCAGGGACTTTAAGCATGATTAAAAAATAAAAATAGAGCTGGGCAGTGGTGGCGCACACATTTAATCCCAGCACTTGGGAGGCAGAGGCAGGCGGATCTCTGTGAGTTCGAGGCCAGCCTGGTCTACAAGAGCTAGTTCCAGGACAGGCTGCAAAAGCTACAGAGAAACCCTGTCTTGAAAAACAAACAAACAAACAAACAAATAAATAAATAATAAAAATAAAAAAGCCTTTAGCCCTTCACTTTTTGGGATCACCTCACAACTTTCCCCAGTTGCGGTTGTGGGAGGCATAGTCGGGCACCTCAGGAAAGAGAAGAGGGAGCAGGATGAGGCTGGGTGTCTCCTTCTCTTTTCTTAGACTGCCCCTTCCAGTCAGAGCCACTGTGCTGGCCAGACACCATCCCTACTCAGCACCCTAATGGGAACTCCTCCCACTCCCTCCTTGGCTGAGTTCTGGCTTCCCTCAAGAGATGCTATGTCCCCCATTGTTTCCCTGGCTCCTTCGCAGACCACTGGTTTATTAAACTAGCACGTGACCACAAATGTAGCATGTACATTCATCTCAGGATGTACAGTGATGAACAAGGCCCCACACAAGAAAGGGCCAAGGCTTGGGAAAGACAACCCAAATTGTGAACACGTGGAGCAAAACTCAAGTTCCTTGATCATCAACAATGCACCTATGAAGACTAGTCAGGGACAAACTCCACCTCTCTGTGAGGAGGGGCAGCACACAAGCCCAGACACCATCCAGCACTGACAAGGCCTGGGCCTCCTCCTGATGGTGCAGTCCTCCCAGAGAGCAACTCGGCAACACATGCCAAGCCCCATAGAATGTTCGGCTCTTTGAGTCAGTAGTCGACTCCTAGGAGCTTCTGTAAGAACTCACTGGAGGTTCAGAAGAAAATTCCATAGAGAATTTCCCTCCTCCTCCTCCTCCTCCTCCTCCTCCTCCTCCTCCTCCTTCTCCTCTTCCTTCTTCTTTGTTTTTATTTTTCAAGATAGGGTTTCTCTGTGTAGCCCTGGCTGTCCTGGGACTCACTCTGTAAACCGGGATAGCCTCAAACTCAGAGATCTGCCTACCTCTGTCTCCCAAGTACTGGGATGGGATTAAAAAGGTGTTTGCCACCACTGCCCAGCTCATTTTTGTTTGTTTTAAATAACAAAAATATAAACCCGTCTAGATGTGAACTCCAAGAGTTAGACTAAGTAAATAATACTTTCTCCACTGGGTGGAGTAGTATCCAGTCTCTAACACTGAAAATAAAAAGGCTTCATAAAATATTTATAATGCATATAAAGTCAAACAAGAAAGCAAGAAACAGCATCTGTGCTGATCAGTACTACCCAGGAATACCAACGCCTAAGGGCAAAGATCTGAGGGAGATATTTAAAAATAAAACCACTTATTAAATTAAGGTGTTGTGGTTATAAGGCATATTTTTCCTACAAAGATTTTCTTTATTATGCAATATATTTATACATAGTTAAATAATATTGTTTCAATAGTTACATGCAAAATGGGGGGGGGGTCCCCAAGTAAGAAATACCTTGTGCATAGGCACCATGGCAACCTCGTTTCTCTATACTTTTGCTTCATGGAACATGTGGTAAGAGATCAGCATGGTGCGCTAGATGGAACGCAGGTGTGACTCAGAGCTGAATTTAAGAGCTATATAGTTTCTGCCTCTAAACTCCAGGATGATTATATCCATTTCCCAGAGGCTTTTGGGATAACGGATCAACACATGACAGATCAGTAAGTGATCAGGCTAGGGGTTTAGGGTTTGTTTCCACACATCTACTTGGGCTGATGTTTTCTACTCCACTTCAGCATGTATACAGCACTTATCCCAAACTAAACAGTAGGCCCCCCCCCCTTTTTTTTTTTTTTTTTGGTTTTTCGAGACAGGGTTTCTCTGTGGCTTTGGAGCCTGTCCTGGAACTAGCTCTTGTAGACCAGGCTGGTCTCGAACTCACAGAGATCCGCCTGCTTCTGCCTCCCGAGTGCTGGGATTAAAGGCGTGCGCCACCACCGCCCGGCAACAGTAGGCTCCTTAAGGTCGCCTCCTCTGGGGTTAGTTGGGTAATAAGCTAAACCCATAGACGTTACTTTGTTCCCATTAGGTGAATGTTGAACTGTTGTTTTTCAGGACAAAGTGAAGACTGGAAAACATGTGGCCATTTGGAAAGAGACTGTTAAGAGCTTTCCCCTTCAGTCAGAGCCAGGGTGAAGAAGCCTGGGATGAGAATTCTACTCCGAAGATCCTCACCACCCATTCCAAAAGAACGAAGCCCCTTTGTATCTGGGGAGGGAGGGAACTGTGTTTAACACCAGTCCTTTCTGCTTGGGTGGAAAGCTCCGGGGGTTCTGCTGCTGCCAGCCCACGCACGGGTCTCCTAGCGAACTTGCCCGAGTGCATTAACGATGAACGCGTGTGTGGCCTTCTGGTTTCCAAAAACTCGCGAGATCTCAGGGGAAAGTGGAGGAGTGAAGCTTCCTTAAAGAGAACCTCAACGTCTCAGTCACAGACACTCTTCAGCCTCTTAAAGACCGGAGTTTCCCTGACTCCTTCCTTGGAAAATCAGAAATTCAGCCTTTATCCCAGTTTGTCAGGAGGAACTGAATTTCAGGGTGTTAGGAGAGGGCCAGCGTTCTTTACAGATTCAAGACTACAGCATAGACGGGCCAACAATTAGGTCACCTCTGTGAAGCCCCAGTGAAACAGATGATTCCTGCCGTGATAATAAAGGACTCAAATGCTGTTGGCTAAACCCTGTCCCTGATAAACTGGATAGTCACGTGGTGCCAAGGCATCACCCCCTGCACGGTGTGTTGACTGCCAGTAGAACAAATGACAAAGGCAATTTGACACTGATTGGATCTCCTTATCTGGACCAGTTTCTGCTCCGGACACAGTCTGAACCACAGGGGCAAACAAGATAGTTCTCTTGATGGGAGACTACAGGAAGGGTGGGATTTGACCATGCCAGAATGTAATCAAGCCTGCAACCCTAACTTCCGGCCTCCCCGCACACAGGTAATGGATCGGGAGGAGTCAAATACCACTACCAGGAGACAATCAGACCCACCCCACAGAAGCAGGCAGCCTGCCTAGCTTTTTAACTAGGCCAAGGGTCTGATACCATATAGGAGGGAAAGGTGGTCAGGAATGTTCTAGAATTAAAGTATCTTAAAAGTTATAATTACCAGGCACGATAGCTTGTCCTGATTTGAATAAGTCCAATGTAGGAGATGTTTTGGGGACAACCGAAAAATGCAGATGTGGGTTTGGTATCTAACGGTAGTAAAGGTGTTAATACGCTGTGATATAGCACTGAGTCATGGAAGAACATTCTCTTGCTTCTTAGACATCATATGAAATGTTCAGGGAAACTGCATATCACTTGTGACATACTAAGAGTTTGGCTTAAAAAAAAAAAAGGTCCCAGCAGACACGACCAAGTATAACTGATTCCAGTGGTGAATGTACAAATGGGGTACCTACGGTATCCCAGGCAAAGTACTAGCAACAGAAAACCAAATAGAGGCTGGCCATGATGGCCCTGCTCAGTTACCCTAACAGGTGGTGGAGCTGGGAGAACCCACATAAAGGGGGTAAGAGAGAACTGGCTCCCAAAACATGTCCTTTGAATTCCACACTCATGCCTGCATACCCACATTCACACAAGGTTTACTAGATTAAGAGCTGTTAAATGTTCTTTCGGAGGGCTGGAGGGCTGGCTCAGTGGTTGAGAGCACTTGCCGCACAACCATGAGGACCTGAGTTCAGATCCCGGCACCCACGAAACAAGTTGGAAGCGGTCTTGGTCTTGCATGGGTCTGTAACTCCAGGTCTGTGGGGAGTGGAGACAGGAGGATTGCTGTGAATTGCTAGCTGTCAGCCTAGAGACTTCTGTGATAGCAACACCCAATGCCCTCCTCTGGCCTCTGCTCCTGGGTCTGTCTCTACAAACACCACCACACATATGTCAAAAAATAAAATTAAACAAGGTAAAGAGTGATTGAGAAATATGCCTAACATTTACCTCTGTCTTACACACACACACACACACACACACACACACACACACACCCCTTTCCTGGATTTCTTTTTATTAATTTATGTGTATGTATATGCGTCTGTGTGAGTGTCTGTCACATGTGTGTGAGTGCCTGTGGAGGCAAGAGGGTGGTGGAACCGAACTCAGGTCCTCTGGAAGAGTGGTAAATGCTCCTAAAACAGAGACATCTCTCTAGTCTCCCTCTCTTGGATTTCCATAGCATCTTGCAGAATGGAGAAGGGGGTTCTGGGAAGAGCCAGAACAGATAGAACTCTAATCCCCTGGCCCTGAGCAGACAGGCACACATTCTGAGCACTTTATGAAGTTGAAGCTCTTCGGATCTTTGGAGGTCAGCACTGTTACCCACCCTTAAGATTAGAGAAACAGATCAGAAGGGGTAAGTTCCTGGCCGAGGGCAGCTCAGCTGATGGGTGGGAGCTTTTGACAGTGCTCAGTGAAGATGAAACCTGAGTTAACCAGTCCTTGAAAATGAAAGTTTTCTGCTTTGTATCTTTAAAGGCCTTTGGAGCTATAATATTCAAAATATCCGTCCCTCAACCTGGCCACGGGATTCAAGGCTAACTGGTCAGTTTAAAAACAACCGGTCATCCGGAGCTGCTGCCATCATTGATGTCGTGTGAGCGGGCTACTACAAAGTTCTGGGGAAGGGAAAGCTTCCTAAGCAGTCTGTCATCGTGAAAGCCAAGATTTTCAGCAGAAGAGCTGAAGAGAAGAAAAAGGTGTTGGAAGAGCCTGTGTTATGGTGGCTTGAAGCCACTCAGGGAGGCCAATTAAATGCTAACAGTCTCACAAAAACAAAAAAACAAAAACAAAACCAAAAAACCACCGGTCACCATTGACCATAAATTTTGAATCCTGTAAGACTCATTGGGAGGCAGAAACCAAACCGCGTTTCTGGCTTAAAAATGAAAAAAAAAAAAGCTAAGCCGGAGGCACTCACTGGACGCGACATCCTAGCTGCAGGCTTGGGTAACCATGGCTTCTCCTCAGCTGCACAGGGTTCTCTCCCTCTCACTGACCACCACAGGCTGCTGTTCAATTTAGGAGCTCCTGGATTAGGCTGGGAGGTACTGGATGTGTGGGATACAGAAAGAGTCCCCAGACACCTCTCCCCCTTCTCTGAGGGGACTTGAAGACCCATCACGTGGTGGTCCTATTCCCCTCGCTGTCCTTCACGCGCTCAAATCATACTGAACTGTGTCCCCCTAAAATTCCTAAACCGTAGCCACCCGGCGTGACCGCATTTGGAGACAGTGCCTGTGAGGAGGTGACACATTCAATGGTGATCACAATGAGCGACACCTTCAGAAAAAGAGGAAGCTCTCTCTTGGCCAGGCAAGGACCCGCCGTTGACAAGTAAGAAGGGAAGTCCTCACCAGGAACCAGCTGAACACCTTGTACTTCCCAGCTTCCTGAGCTGTGAGAAAATTACTTGTGTTGCTTAAGCCACGCTGGCCAGGTATGTTGCAACCGCCCGACCTGGTAATAAAACAGCGCAGCGCGGTCTAAAAAGTTGGAAGAAACACTTTCCCACGCGAACCTGCTTGTGTTTCTGGCTATCTGCACAAGCAGGCACCGAGGAGACCGGAGGCAGGTTCTCCGGGCAGACTGCAGGGGTCTTCGCTGCTGAAAGAGGCCTGAATCTCTTTGTCGTCCCCCTTCAGTAGTGGCAGGGTTTTTTTTAGCGAACAACCTCTACCTTTGTCCCCATGCCCAAGTCTAGTCTAGGAGAGAAAGACAAGAAAACGCTGGCTGGGGAGGCAGAGGCAGAGGCGGGGAACGCTGCTCCCCTTGTCGCTGTCCCAGAGCTAGCACGGGCCTGGCAAGAGTCGCTTTCCAACACGTCCCAACATGTGTTTCCAGTAACGCGGTTTGTGGCCGCTTTCTTGTTCTTATCGCTCCTCCCGTGACCTTTGCTGGTTACAGACTTACTGACTGGAGCCAGGTGGATTTGTTTGATTTCTGTTGATGGTTATTAGGAAGAGGAAGTGCCAGAAGGGATTACCTCAAGTTTAAACCTATTTCCAGCAGAGTCCCGGGGCCTTTAATTACACATCTTGGGTCTGTTTGGTAAAGAAGTGGTCAAAGATGTGCTTTTTATCTCCCTCGGGATCTCCTGCGACTGGCAACATTCCACGTGTGCCTGGCGTGCCTGCGGACTCCAGCCGGGGCTGGCAGGGAGGAGGGGAAGTGAGTGGTGTTCCAGCTGCTGGGGAGTCTTTTAAAATGTAGGGCTGGGGAGTCCTTGAACAGACCACGACATATTGGGGTGGAGCCAGTAGAAGAAGATTAGAAAGTGTACCCGAGAACTGGGAATTTTGTTCGGAGGAGTGGGGCTAGATTATGGGGGGAGGGAGGGCGGAAGGGTAGCGATGGGGAGGGTAAGAAAACTGGTCAGTTTCTGCTGAACCACAAGTATAACCGCGAGCCAGGCCCAAAAGCAAACCTCCCCCTTGTTAATCGTTTCTAGATTTACTTCCTACCTTAGCAGGAAGTAAGTGGGCAAGGACCAGCCCCGGCACGGACCAGGAGAAACTTAGTTGTGGAACAGACAAATGGCATCCTCTGGGTCCGGGTCGGCTATCAATGTGCCTGGCCAGAGAGATTTGATTAGCAGCTGGTCCTCAGAAAACGCTCCCCAGTCTGACTTCTCCTGGCCCCAAAGGGCCCATTTCCCATATGCCTCTGTTTTTACCCAACTTGCCACATAAAGTAAAGGCCTGAACCCCAAAAGTTTAACATTTAAATGCAACTTGTTGAGGGTTGAGGGTGATGGCTCATAATTGCTGTTACCATCTTGATGAGGAATGCGGCCCACAGACTCAGGAGTTTGACATTTTGGTCCCCAGCTGCTAGTCTCTTCCAGAAGGTTGTTCACCCTAGAGAACTATATTCTAACTAGCTGCATGGGATGCTGGGAGTGGGTCTTGAGAGTGACATCATCTTCAGGTTCAGGCCTAAGAGCTACTGCCTTCTCTGACCCAGGACTGTCACTGTGAGCTGAAATCTGGTCTTCCTCCTCTAATTGCTTCCTTTGGTTATTCTGTCACAGTGAGGAGAAAGGCATGGGGGGGGGGGGGCTTTGCATATTTTGGAACAGTGAAGGCAGGGAATTAGGAATTATTCTCTCCCTGTTTGTATTAAAGACAGCTGGGCAGGTTAAATGGGCATACAGTTTCCGATAACAGGACTCTAAAGTTCTCTTTAGTTTTTGCCTAAGTGGGGCCAGGATTTAGTTAGCAAGGAATACAGGGTAAGAATGGAAATGGAAAGGGGAAATTTAGCCCGAGGTTCCTTTCATCCTAGGTGGGGACCCCTTTGTGTCCGCATTCCACCCCCAACAAGGCTACTCTCCATACTACCCCCAAACCGTAGGATCTAGTGATGTCCCTGGGCTAGAGCACACAGCTAAAGCACCAAGAGGAGTCTTGCTTATTTCTGGAATTTTAAATTTTGTCCTTTGTCCCATTGCATTAGAGTAATGTAAGCAGGTTGTGAAAGACACAGGCAAGCAGTCTCCCTCTGAAGAGGAGCCTCTGTGAGGTCAACCCAGTCACTAGTGAGGCTCTGGGCACCGCCACCACACCCTAGCCCACTTCTGAGAAGCAAGAGGTACCACCTGGGGTGGGTGATGTGAAGATGATTTCAATCTGCCCTTATCTATAAAGACACATGGCCTTTTTGTTTGTTTGTTTGTTGTTTTGAGACAGGGTTTCTCTGTGTAGTCCTGGCTGTATTGGAAATCTCTCTGTAGACCAGGCTAGGCTCAAACCCACAGAGATCTGCCTGCCTCTGCCTCCTGAGTGCTGGGACTAAAGTCATGGACCACCACTGTCCATGTACCACCAGAACTCTGTTAGACACGTGGCCTTTAAATATCACACCACATTTCTCTAAGGCTAATACCAGCAGGATGCTGGAGAGCTGAGGCTGTTCTCACGGGGTAATACCAACCTGATGATGGCATGCTAGATGATGTTTTCATGGCATGACCGTAACACAATGTCTGTGTGCTAAAGGATGCTCTCATTTTAAAGTTTTAGCACATCATGGATATTATTTAGGACGAGACTGAGTAATAGCCAATCTAATTAGATAATTTAAATAATAAGCTAATGGGATGATGACATACAACAGCACAAAATTCAGGAAACAGGAATTTTCCCCACTGTGTGCCAGCTGGGTAGTTTACCCAGTGTGCACGAAAACACAAAGGTCTCAATGGCCTCGCAAGAGCTGCGAGTTTAGAGCATCCGGGTTCAGAGCTGGCTATTGTAGCTCACGCCTGTGATCTCAGCACTAAGGACACGTTGGCAAGAGGATCAAGAGTTTGAGGCTGGACCAGCAAGGCCCTGCCTCAAACCAAGCCAAATGAAATGCGCCAGAAGAGGTCCAAATCCTGATGTTTATTTTCTCTGCTCTGTGACAGAGGACAAATTATTTCTCTGCGTCTTTCTGTGCAAAGTCTCATGTACCCTAGGCTAGCCTCAAACTCTCTGAAGCTGACCTTGAACTCCAATGCTCCTGTCTCTGCCTCCCAAGTGCTAGGCTTTCACGTAAGTCACAACTCGTTAAGCTTTAGCTTCTTCATCTGTAAGACAGACTTGAAAATCCTATCCCAGAAGATAGCTCCGATGATTAGATAACACTTACAAGGCTATTAGCATCAAGTGTCGGATAGTAAGGAAGGGCTGGGAAAGTAGGGGTGGTTATAAGCCTTTGGGCTTAGTCAAGAGGCTGAGGGGGGGTGGGGTGGGGGGGTGGGGCTGAGAGATAGCTCAGTGGTGAAGGGCACTCGTTCTTCGGGAGGACAGGGGTTCAGTTCCCAGCACCCACATAGCTTCACAGTCGTCCGTAACTCCACTTCTAGGGGATCTGATGCCCTGGTCTGACTGCTGCGGACACCAGGCATGCACAGGATGCACTTACATATAGGGAGGCAAACATTTATACACATGGGGAAAAAATAAAGTGAAAAAAACTTCCAAATACATGCAAAGGACACTTTTCTAAGAACTTTTTTATTCTAAAATTGATTGTGTGTGTGTGTGTGTGTCCGTGCACACACCTGTGGTGTGTGTGCCCCAGTGGGCAGGGTGGGTGGACATAGGGAAGTCAGAGGACAGTTCCTGGGAGTTGCTTCTTTCCTCCCATCAGCGGGTCCCATGTATTGGACTCAGATCCTCTGGCTTGGCAGCAGGTACCGTTACATGCTGAGCAACCTCGCTAGTGGGGCTTTTTTGTTGTTGTTTTATTGTTTGTTTCGCTTTTTCAGGACAGGCTATCACTATACAGCCCAAGCTGGCCTCAAACTCACAGAGAACCTCCTGCCTCTGCTTCTTGAGGGGTTGGGCTACAGGCCTGTGACACCAGACCTGAATTCACAGGACTCACTGCTAAATTCTAAATTTCTAAATGCTATTATCCTCCTCTTTACCCTGAGATAACTGCCCTGGAAGATATAACCCATACTGTCCAGGACCATCTTTGCACAAGAACTGTTCCTGAGAAATACGCACTGAGACATCGTCAAGTGTTTCCTGTCTCAGGGAGCTCACAAACCTCCAGCTCTAGTTAGTGCCCTTTTAACCTCTTCTAGGCTACTACCTGGTGGTGAACAAGGACCATCTCTCCCAAGGCTTGGAGTCACCTTGCCTCTTGGTGCACTCCTGATCAGACTCCAGTTAACCCTGGGGGCCTCCTACCATGCAGGCCGGCCACCTTTAGTCTCCACATGAGTAGAAGACCTGTTGCGTGTGCTCTATGTCAGTACATACATCCTGCCCACGCACTAAAGGGGATGGTAAATTCAGGTGATTGGTGAGTCTACAGGGAACGGCTTGGGCTGGGCAAGCTGCTGATAGGGTGGGCTTGGGCCTCTGCCATTTCTGTTTAAACACTGAGTGACCCGTGGGCAAGCAAAAAATCCTTTTGTGTTCTGAGCATCCACAGCTGCCATCTGAGGTCCAGTCTGGATGTACCCCGGCTCATGGGGTGGAATCATAATGAGAGAAAGGCGAGGCTTCCTACATCTTATCAGATAAATTTATACAGGGAAGACTAAGCTATCTTTAGTCCTGGGGGCTCCACGCTACCACTTCACAGATTCTCAACAATCAAGAGTTAGGAAAAAGTTTTCTAGAACGTTCTCTACAGATCATTCAAGCAGGACATGTGACCACCTCAAACCATGGCCTTCCTATATCACCCTGGAAAGAGAGGCTTCTCTCAGCTCACAGGAGGGAGGTGTGTGTGTGTGTGTGTGTAGGGAGGTGTCCTTCAGGACCTAGTGAGTTTACCTGCACTTCCTTCCTTCCTGTATTCCCAATAGGAAGTCAAGATTGAGCCTAGAAACACTCCTTCAGGGGGCTGGAGAGATGGCTCAGAGGTTAAGGGCAGTGGCTGCTCTTCAGGAGGTCCTGAGTTCAATTCCCAGCAACCACATGGTGGCTCACAGCCATCTGTAATGAGATCTGGTGCCCTCTTCTGGCCTGCAGGCATACATGGAGGCTGAACACTGTGTACATAATAAATAAATCTTAAAAAAAAAAAAGAAAAGAAAAGAAACACTCCTTCAGAAACAGAATATCTCAGACAGGGTGTGTGTGTGTGTTTGTGTGTATGTTTTCCCCTATGACCATTGAGTTCTTACAGCTCTGTAAGCAATGTGTCCTCGTGTGAATCTTTCTTCAGTACCACTGTGGGCTAGAGTTTGAGTCTGCCACCTGGGCATTCTGGGCTTCCTGGGACCCTGCTGGTTAGAGCCACAGCTGCTGTCTTACCAGGGCCAGGCCTGGGCCATTGGTGAAACTGCGGGAAGGTGTGAAACAGAGCAAGAGGTGTGGATTGGTGCCTTTCGTTTCTGCTGTAGATCTCCACTTAAATATTGACTTCAAAAAAAATGTTCAAGCCAGGAGTGGTTGCAGCGCACAACGCCTGTCTGCGCTCTATGGGCTACCATATAGTTCCCTAGCTTCGGGCAATTGAAACACACAAAGGCACACAGACAGAGAGACAGAGACACGGACCTCTAGTCACTGGTAAGAAGCCCCTTTGTTCAGGAGCGCCAGAGAGGCTTATATACCCAACAGTCAGGTGGGCCAACAGGTGAAAACCTTATCCTCTGATCCTCAAGGCCAAGGCAACACTTGCTCGTGAAGCAGAGCTGGTAAACAACTTTGACACAGCTTTCAGTAACTCAAATCAGAAGGAAAGTAAAGATCTCTAGCAGGGAAGAGCAGCTGGAGGCCAGGACTCCAAATGGTCCCAACAAGTGGTGGCATACACCTTTAATCCCAGCACGTGGGAGACAAAGGTATCTCAGGTGTTCGAGGTCAGCCTGATCTACAGACTGAGTTCCAGGACAGCCAGAGCTACACACAGAGACCCTATCTTGAAGGGGGAGAAAAGTTCAACTTGAAGACTGATAACTGCCCTGAGCGCTCTGAATGCAAATGAATTTGTCCCTGTAAATATCTCGGTATATGCCGGGCGATGGTGGCGCACGCCTTTAATCCCAGCACTCGGGAGGCAGAGGTAGGCGGATCTCTGTGAGTTCGAGACCAGCCTGGTCTACAGAGCTAGTTCCAGGACAGGCTCCAAAGCCACAGAGAAACCCTGTCTTGAAAAACCAAAAAAAAAAAAAAAAAAAAAAAAAAAATATCTCGGTATATCTGAGATATTTTGGCAGCTTCGATCTTCTCTGATGTGAAGACTGTAGTGTTCTCAGAGGTCTCAAGACTTTTTTTCACAGAAAGATTCTTCCTGGATACAGTAGCATGAGTGGCATTTTGAGACATTAATAAAGTGCTTGCTTGCAGGCAGGAGCTCTGAGTTTACACCACAAAGCCCAAGTAATGTATTTTTTTGTTGTTGTTGTTTTTGTTTTGTTTTTTGAGACAGGGTTTCTCCACAAAGCCCAAGTAAATGATGGCACACGCTAGGAACGACAGTCAGAGTGACGATGCTGGGATCCAGGTCAGCCTACCTGGTGAGCTCCAGGTTAGTGAGAAACACTCTCTCAAAACAAACACCTAGATCAGGATGCTGGACGGCTCTGCAAAGGGCATTTGCGACTGAAGATGCAAGCCTGAGAATGTGGAGTTCAAAGCCTGGAACCCATATAAAGGTGGAAGGGGAGAAGCAGCTCTACAGGTTTGCTGTCTGATCGCCATACATGGGCTATGGCATGCAACACCCTGTACATCTATCATACACACACACACACACACACACACACACACACATACACACACATAGCGATACATACACACACAGATACATATCACATCCACACCCACAAATACACGACACACAGACACATACACACATACCTCATACACACACACAAATACACATCACACACACACACACACACACACCTCATATACATTCAACCATACAATGACGACAAAAAAATTTAAAAATTAAAAAAAGAAAAACATAGCCAGGCTGTAGTGGTACATGCCTTAATCCCACTGCCTCCCGAGTCAGAGGCAGGTGGGTTTCTGTGAGTTTGAGGCCAGCCTGGTCTACAAGAGCTAGTTCCATAACAAGCTCTAAAACTACAGTGAAACCCTGTCTCAAAAATACCAAAAAAAGAAAAGAATAGCACCATAGGAGTGACCCAGACAAGGCTAGGAGTACAGTTCAGTGGTGGAGCACTTGCTCCGGGTCCTGGGTTTGAACACTGAGATGTCTAAAGGAAAGAAGGCCCAGGAAGAACGAAACAGTGAGCTGAGAACATAGTAAATAATAAAAGCCACCTGTTACCATGGCAAGCATCTGTGACAGTCTTCACATATTTACCAAGGGTTTAAAGCTTCACATGAAGTCATTTGGTGTGAATTTCTCATCAACAGAGAAACTGGGTCTCTTGTACACTGTAAGGTTGAGGACCGAAACCTAACCAAGATCATCTATGACCAGTCTTGTTATGTAAAAATACAAATGGCTTAAGGGGTATGAGTGCCTATCAAATTCATAGTGTTTTGATGGGATTAAGTGTTGAAAATTATTTGCTGGGGGAGTGAGGCTTTGCTTGCTTGGTGGTGAAGAATGCAAAATAATCCCCTTTCTAGTAATCATCAAGGATCAAGTGAATGTGCACATTAGTTCCGACATAAATGCTGTACGTGGTTCCTAGGGAAGCAGTGTGCCGTGTGCTCTCATCGGGCTGCAGGAACGTGGGAGGAAGGAATGGCTTGATTAATCAGGGACAGCCTAATGACAACCTTCGGGACTGCAGGGATGAGGAGAGGGAGGGGGTGGGGGCATGAAATTGTGGACAGGTTCCGACTTCCAGTGTCCTTTCTCTGGATTGGATGCTGGAGCTGACTGTAGCCCTGCCAAGAGCAACACTGTGGACAGGGCACTTTAACCTGCTTTATCTTTTTTGTTTTTGTTGTGTATCTCCCTGCCCCCCCCCTCCCCCACCCAGTGGTTTCTCTGTGTAGCCTTGGCTGTTCTGGAGCTAGCTCCACACAGCAGGCTGGCCTCTACCTCCCAAGTGCTGGGATCAAAGGCGTGTGCTGCCACTGCCTGGCTATTACTTTGTCTTCTTGTTTTTAAGTTTTCTTCCCCCAAATATGTGTCTGTGTATGAATATATGCATGTATGTACAGAAGCCCATGGAGGCCAGAGAAGATGCTGGAACCCCTGGAGCTGGAGTCACGGGATGTGAGCCATATGACAAGGGTGCCTGAAACTGAACTGTGGTCCTCTGCAAGACCAGCAAATGCTCTTGATTGCTGAGCCATTTCTCCAGTTGCTACATAAACTATCTTTATTTAGAACGAAAAACAGCCCTGGGTTGAGGATGGAGCTCAGCTGGTTCAGCACACAACCATCCCAGGTTCAATGCCCAGGACCTCACAAACCCAGTGTGGTATTATGTACCTGTAATCTGAGAGCGAAAGTGGAGACAGGAAAATCAAAATTTCAAGGTTATCCTCTGCTATTTAGTGAGTCTGAAGCCAGCCTGGGCTGCATGAGACCCTGTCTCAAAAGAAAAATAACTAAATAAAAACAGCCCAAGAGGAAACATATTAACACACAGACAGGAACACCAAAGCGTAGGCAGGATGAGCAATTGAGCCGGCAGGGGTGGCGAGGTGGAGCCCTAGGCCAACAACTTCCTTCTGCAGCTAGTTCGAAGGCCTAGGCCCACAGTCCCAGCTGTTTCCCTCTACATCCTTCTAGGTCCCCTCTGGGGTAGCCTTTCCAGTGAACAGCCACCTGTCCCTCTTCTGAAGCATTTGGCTTTTATGAAGAACTTCTAGACAAAAAAATAAATGAGCAGATGATGGCCACAGCTTGGGAGGAGGAAACACTTCCAGCAGCAAAATCTTTGTTACTTTTCTGTTGCTGCCATAAAGAATCCTGAGGGGACTGGAGAGATAGCTCAGTGGTTAAGAGCACTGACTGCTCTTCCAGAGATCCTGAGTTCAATTCCCAGACACCACATGATGGCTTACAACCATCCATAATGAGATCTGGTGCCCTCTTCTGGCCTGCAGGCACACATGTATACTAAATAAATAGATAAACTTTATAAAAAAAAAAGAATCCTGAGTAAAGCCACCTAAGGGTTTATTTGGGCTCACAGTCCAAGGTACAGTCCACCATAGCTGGGAAGGTCGACGCATCAGTCACAGCAAGAAGAGCACGGGGAAACGCCTCTGTTCAGCTCGCCTCCTCCCCTTTATACAGTCCAGGACGGTGCCCTAGGGAATGGGGCTGCCCACAGTGGAGGAATCTTCCATCTCATTAGCCTCATCAATGTACTCCCCCACCCAGGCATCTCCAGAGACCATTTCCCGTCTGATCTTACCAACAGCTGGGACTGACCATTGCATCAAGTAAGGCAGAGGAACTTTGTGTTCATTGTAAACACTGATGTTTACTGGGTTGGAGGTACAGCTCCTGAGGATACCTGTCTGGTGACAAGCAAGGCCCTGGGGCTGATTTCCAGTGTCTCAAACTCACACTAGCACAGAGTTAGTACTTATCAAATAGAGACCCAAACCGTGCTACAAGAAACCGTGTACAGCAAGGCCTGGTGGCTTATGCTTGTAATTCCAGCACCAGGGAGGCTGAAACAGGAAGATTACTCAGTTTGAGCCATGACTTAGGCAACAGAGTAAGTTGAAAAGGCTTGGGATACACAGTGTGAGATGCTGTTCTAAGCAAGCAAATGGTTTTAGTTCACAAAATAGTTCCTAATCACTGTATAAACAAAACAATATGAATTTAAAAAAAATAAGGAAATGAATTTAAAAAAAAAAAGAATCGCTGCCAGTTTGAGGTGATGCTGAGACAGAGACAGGAGGATCTCTGTGAGTTTGAGGCCAGTCTGATCTACAAACCTGGTCTACAAACAAGCAAGGCCAGTCAGAGGCACATAGCAAGATCTTGTCTCAAAGCAGCAACAACAAAGCCGAATTACATCTATGCATAACATACAGAAACTGGTTTTTATTTGGTTGGTTTTGGTTTTTTGAGACAAAGTTTCTCTGTGTGTACCTTTGGCTGTCCTAGAACTCACTCTGAAGACCAGGCTGGCCTCAAACTCATCGATCTGCCTGCCTCTGCCTCCCTAGTGCTGGCATTAAAAAGGTGTGTGCCACCACCACCTGGGCTGCAACTTTTTAAAAAGTGGAACGTGGGTTCGTGGGTTAAGAGCACTTACTGTTCTTGCAGAGAACCCAGGTTCCATTCCTAGCACCGATGTGGTGACTCACAACTAGGAACTCCAATTCCAGGGGCTCTGACGCCCTCTCCTGGCCTAGATAGGTACTGCGTGAACTCAGTACACTTACATACATGAGATAAAACACTCGGATGCATTAAAAAAATGTCTTTAAAAAAAGTGTTTGCTGCTCTCCTACAAGAGCTGGTGAGTTTCCAGCAGCTCACAATTATCTATAACTCAAGCTTCCGGGGATGTTCTGGCCTCCATGGGTACCTGTACTCACATGGCAAGCACACACTTGTACACACACACACACACACACACACAAATACATCTTTTAGAAAAAAAACAAAACAATACAGAACTTGGTGACTGCTAACCCAAGGGATTGCCCAGCTCTCATCTGTATTGTTTCTGAGGGGATAAAAGACCATACATGGAGAGGAGGCTTCAGGGACTTGGGATTTGAAATGTAGGCAACATTTCTTGGCTTCTTTTCAGCTGTCTGATGTCACCCAAGAAGTGCTCCGGAGTGCAGACTTGGATAAACTTATGACCTCTGTCTGGCCCTGGATCCTAAAACTTTTATGGGAAGGTCGCTAATAAACTAAGTATGTAAATGCCCCGCCATCCAGTTAAGAGGTAATGGCTACCAGTGCTCACACTACGTATTTTTTGCAAACATTTATTTACCTTTCCTTCTAATAAAGTACACTCGCTGATACATAAAAGGTAGTAAAAATGTCCACAGCCTGCTCTTAAACTTGGTGTTTTTACCGACAAGTTTTAATATACTGTTTTGGGGATGGGTCGGGCATGACTTGAGGACAAGCAGCCAGTGAGGGACGTGACTGAGATTAGCGCCCAGGCCCAAGCTCGGTCATCTGCGCTCGGTCGTCTGTCCAAGTGCAACGTCTGTCCCGAGAGCTTCTGTGTCTCCATCTCAAAGATCAGACTGCCTGTAAAAACAGCCAATGTGCTTCTAGCAAAGAGTCAGTCACTTGTGTAAAAATGCCACCATAAAACACATTAGACTTTTGGGTTTTTTTGTTTTGTTTTGTTTATTTAACTTTAAACTGCAGTCTGGTGAATTTAATTCATCACATTCTCACAAAAGTACTGCAGGGGCAGCGAAGGAGAACCTTTGAGTAGGGATCCAGTCACTTCTTGAGACAGCCGCATGTGTAAAGGAAAACGATCCAAGAAAAGAACTTTTTAAAAATCCTTAGTCTTTAACTTACGCTGACTTCCTTTTACAGAGGTCAGGGAGCTCGTGCGATCGGCTGGCAGGATACACAGCGGGTCAGGACGACCACGGTGGGACAAAGAAAGGTGTTCACCTGCCCCCCAACCCACTTCCCACTCCCAGTCCTTCCCTTTATCACCGCCCGCATCTGGCTTTCCTAGGTTACCCTCCTTGCCAGGATCTCCCATCTACTCTCCCTTAGTGGAAGTAGTCAATGAGAACATCAGAATGGCCCATCAGTAAAATCCTTCCAGAGTCAACAAACATTTGAAAACAGCTTAGGATCTAGACAGCGATTTTGTTTCCTGATGTAAGAATTCTGGATAAAGGCGAGAATGGTTCAGCAGGTAAACACAGTGACCCGAATTTAGTCCCTGGATCCCAAGACAGAGATAGAGCCAACTCCCTCAAGTCCTCTGGCCTCCACCTATGCACCCATGCTCAAACATACACTTCTCACACAGAAGCAGTGGGAATAAGCTGACCCAAAGAGTTTGCCGGGAGCTCCATTCATTCGCCACCTCCCACTCTACTCCCTCCCCCTCCCCCCACCTAGAACAACACTCACGGAAGGTGCCGTCAAAGAAAGCACAGGCTGAGGCAGCAGGCAGGGCATCTGTTGGACATACTGTCACCAACATGCGTCCTTCCACATCTCCGGAATGCTGAGGTCTTGCAGAGGCTTCTGAGTCCTTACCCTTCTAAACATAGGAGGATCTACCATGATTTTGTTTTTATTCATTACATCTATTTTGTATCCTCCTGTGTGTACTTGTGCAAATAAGGTGAGATGCTTCCTCCAAGGAGGCCAGTGACGAGAGCGGATGCACTGCCAGGGTGATGGGCTGGCTGCAGAAATGAGTGCTCTCTACTTGGCTCTGGGAGTCTGTCGCACATAGAGGAAGGGGTTCTTAGTAGGGATACAAAGGCAAACACAACTACAAGCTGCAAGGCTCCATTCAGGCCAGGCTGAGACAGGGTCTCGCTGTGTTTGTAGCTCTGGCTGGTCTCTAACTCACAGAGATCCACCAAAGCAGCACCTCTCTCTCTCTCTCTCTCTCTCTCTCTCTCTCTCTCTCTCTCTTTCCTTCTTTCTCTTAATTTCTTTCTTTCTCTTTCTTTGTTTCTTCTTTCTCTCTCTTCTGTGCACATGATACTGTGATTTATTTTGGGAAAAAACTTTTTATACAATATATTCTGAACAGTTTCCCCTCCCCCAAGTCCTTCCAGAACCTTCTCCCCAAACTCTATACCCTTCTTTCTCTTTCTTTATAAGACCAACAAGCAAACAAACAAATAAAAACCCAGAACAAACAAAAAGCATGAAACACATACACACATGGAAATATACACAGAGGCAAACACACATAAACACCCCAAACCAAACCCACAAAAAAACAAAAACCGGAAACCATAATATACAAGCAAAAGACTAGTAAAAAAAAATTAAGAAGCAGTATAGGACATACGGTCTAAAAAAATGCCAGTGAGTTTATTCTGTGTCGACCATCTAATGCTGGGCATCAGGCATAAGGGTGGTTAATATACCCTGTGAGACTCCACTGGAGAAAACAAGCCCGTATCAGTTGGAGAGTGTCTTGGTTAGGGAGGCGAGTTCATGTTAACTGCCCCTCTCATCTCTGGGGCCCTGTCTGGCTTGAATTGTGCAAGGCCTAAGTGTGCAAGGCAAAGCAGCACTTCCTTCCCTGCCAGCCCCCACCCCAGGCAGGGTTTCTGTTTTACAGTCCCAGCTCCAGGATGGCCTTGAACTCACAGGACCACCTGCCACGGCCCCCCAAGCACTGAGATTAAGGCGTGTGCCACCACTGTCCAGCACACAGTACTTCCTAACCAGTTTAGTTTTTCGAGACAGGGTTTCTCTGTGTGGCTTTGGTACCTGTCCTGGAACTAACTCTTGTAGACCAGGCTGGCCTCAAGCTCAGCCTCCCAAGTGCTGGGATTAAAGTGCCACCACCGCCCGGGGAATTTTTCTTTTTTTAAAAAAAGATTGCATTTAGATTTTGTTCTATCATCTCCCCCCCCCCCCCCCCCCAGGCGGTATCGTTCTTCAGATCTTCACTGCCACCAGCTGATTTAGAATCTCCCAGGGGCACACCTTTGGACTTGGCCTAGAAGGCTGTTTCCAGATCAGGTTCCTGTGTGGGAAGACTTATTCTGAAGGAGAGTGGCAGGCACCCTGGACAGCCTGGGACTGCACACACAAGGCAAAGGCGGAAAGCAGGGGGGCACTGGCTCCCTGTTCTCTGCTTCCTGCTCAGTGCCATGGATACAGCAGCTCCCACCATGCCTTCCCCTCCATGTTGCTCAGACTGTCTCCCTTCTTAAGCCCCTAACCAAAGGAAATCCTTCTTCCCAGTGATAAAATTAACTAATACACCAGACAACTGAAGAAAAAACAAGGAACACTGCCTTCTTCCTGAGCCTCCAGGACATGTCTTCTCAGATTTCAAGGAAGCCACTCTCCTCAGTTTGGGAATCTATCAGCGCATGATCACGAACAGATGGGAATATCTTTTCATTTCCCACATAAATGACAGGGTTATGCTCATGATGTTGAGTGGCGGTCGCCAGGCTTGGTAAATACTAAGCACATGCTCTACCGCTGAGCTGCACCCCAACCCATAAGTGATTTTAATTAATTGCTTTTGGAGAAGGATGAACGATACACAAAGCAAGCTGGGTGGTGGGGATGTCCCACAACTCCCATGCCAACCTTCAACCTCTGAGCATCTGCACAGATGCATGGCTCCCCTTCCTCTTCACAGTACTCTGCACTCAGGCTAAGAGATCTGGTTAACAGGACATGCTGTTCTTACCAGAGCTGGGTTCTTAGCACCCATGTCAGGCAGCTCACAACTGCCTGTGACTGCACCTCCATGGGTACCTATATTCACTCACTCGCACACACATGCCCACAGAGCAACACATGTGCACATAATTAAAAACAGTAAAAAGCGAGGCGTGCTAGTACCTGCCTTTAATTCCAGTACTTGGGAAGCAAAGGCAGGCGGATCTCTTGAGATTGAGGCAAGTTTTGGGCCGGTCAGAATAAAGTGGTGAGGCTACCTCAAAAGCCAATAAACAAAAACAAACCTTAATGACGGGTGGTGGTGGCATACGTCTTTAATCCCAACACTCTAGAGACAGAGGCAGGCGGATCTCTGTGAGTTCAAGACCAGCCTGGTCTGGTCTACAAGAGCTAGTTCCAGGACTGGCTCCAACAGCAACACAACACTAGCAACTAGCAACACAGAGAAGCCCTGTCTTGAAAAACCAAAAAAGAAAAGAAAAAAACCTGGGAAAGATTTACACTGAAATTACTAGTTTCTGTTTTAAAAATGTGTGTGTGTACGTGTGTGCTGGCACATGTATGCTATAGGAAACATGATTATCTGGAGGTCAGAGGACCTCAGTTTGTACTTTATTTCGAGTCAGGGTCTCTTGTATTTTCCCATTGAGAATGACAAGCTAATTGGCTCATAGAGCATCGAAGGATGCTCCTGTATCCACCCATCTTCCTACAGAATACAGGGGCAGACACTCACTTAACCTGGGTCCTGAGGACTTGAACTCAGGCCCTCAAGCTTGCACAGCAAATGCTAAACCCACTGAGCCATCTCTCCAGCCTCATCTGACTTTCTGCTGCTGGAGGGGGAAGTGGGGACTTGCGGCGAACTTCTCGACCAGCGAGAAAGAACAACCACCACACGAGGATTCTTCTCAGATCACGCTTTAATGGAGTGCCCTTGGTTGAGGGAGAGCAGGAAGCGAGAGGCGCCCGAGAGCACTAAAGCAGCTGCTTATATAGGGAGTAGGCACATGGGTCACCCTGTGATTGGCTGCCACCATCAGCTGACACTAGGCTGCGTCAGGATAGGCCCAAGGACTCTAAACCACTGCGCATGCGGGAAGCAGGGGACACGCGGCTCCCAAAGGCATAGCCAAATATGGAGTTGTTTATTTCCAAAAAGACAGGATGTCGGCGCCATCTTGTAATGGCTATCCTGTCTGGCTCCCTGCAGAGACTGTGCTGGGGATATGCCCAGGTCCCTGTGCATCCTTCACATGGACTCTACACCCCATCTCCACTGCTTTGCCAACTGATGAATTTAGGATTAAACCTCCAAATTAGAAGACAATGCTTTTTGGAAAATGAAGAAAACAAAACAGTCCTTTTAAGTAAGGATTGGGATCAAATTAAACTGGAACCTCTAAGTAATAATACACTTACCCTTCAAGTGGCCAACTTTGACAAGTGTGCACGAGGGGATTAAAACACTGCAATAAGGCCGAGTGTGGGGGTACAAGAATTTATTTGTTTTTATTATTTTTTCTTTTTTATTTAGCTCTATATTTCTCTATATTTTTCTCTGTGCCCCTCCCTACCTCTCCCCTCCCCTTCAACCCTCTCCAGAGGTTCCCATGCTCCCAATTTACTCAGATCTTGTCTTTTTCTACTTCCCATGTAGATTAGATCTATGTATGGTCTCTCTTAGGTCCTTATTGTTGTCTAGGTTCTCTGGGATTGTGATTTGTGGGCTGGTTTTCTTTACTTTATGTTTAAAAACCACTTATGAGTGAGTACATGTGATAATTGTCCCAAGATTTTATTGAGACAGGCAAAACTATGAGCTCAAGGCCAGCCTGATGTACATAACCTGGGTTACAAGGTGAGATCCTGCTTCAAAATATGAAACTAAATGAGAACATTATGCAGTAGATGGAGTGCTTAAAATCTTACCAGCAGGGACAGCAGCTCTGTCACAGCCAGGAGGCTGTGGGTGGTATAGAACAGCCTCTTGCAGGAATGGGTGAGGCGGCTGTGCTGGCAAATGCCTGTAATCCTGCGGGCCCAAGGCAGGAAGATGCTGTTGAGATTGAGGCCACTTTAGGCTACAGACAGAGTAGCCTAAGCAGGGAAAATGCAACTTTGTCTCAAAACAAAAGCAGGGCTGGAGAGTGTTTGCTGCTCAACAAAGAGGACCTGAGTTCAAATCCCAGCAGTTCACAATCACCAGCACCCCAGCTCTTCTGGCTTCCACGGGCACCTCCACACTGGCACATTCGCTCATAGGGACACACACACATCTACAAATAAGTAAACCAACCTTCAACAAAGAATGAGGATGGTAAAATATCAGGTTCATAATCTTTTCCCTTCAAGCTAAATTTCCTTTTCCCTTTGGAAATTCCTGGTGGGTTTTTTTCAGAGGGGTTTTCCCCTAGCAACCTCTGACTACCCAGAGCCCTCCTGCAGCTAAGGAGGTCACGTGGGTGACTTTAGCGAGAACTACTGTCCAACAGTACACGGGTACACACTCAAACTGACCCTTCAATCCTGGTCTGGTAAACGATCCTGGCCAACTCATTTTACCAAGTGCAGTAGATGCAGAGATAGCCTCCAAAATAGACAAACTAAAACTAACAACCACCACAACACACCCTAATCGTCTATGGAAACACATTTCACATTTTGCATCATGTTACGTCTTCATTATTCCCCAAGTCATCTTTACTGGAAAGCAATTATCTTCCAAGTAGCTGAAAACAGACCAATTGGACACCAGCAGAGGAGACAAATTATTAAGCTATATCTTACCAGCTCTGTGTTCACTATTACTTTTTTTTTTTTTCCAAGACAGGGTTTCTCTGTAGCTTTGGTGCCTGTCCTGGAACTAGCTCTTGTAGACCAGGCTGGTCTTGAACTCACAGAGATCCGCCTGCCTCTGTCTCCTGAGTGCTGGGATTAAAGGTGTGTGTCACCACTGCCCGGCCACTATTTCTTCTTTTAAAAATTTATTTTTATGTACACTGGTTTTATTTATGTCATCAGATATGTCTGTGTGAGGGTGTCAGAATCCGTGGAACAGGAGTTACAGTTAGGAGCTGCCATGTGGGTGCTGGGGTTTGAACCCAGGTGCTCTGGAATAGCAGCTGGTGCTCTTAACTGCTGAGCCATCTCTCCAATCCTGTGTTTACTATTTCTTCATAAGGAAATTTATCAATGCCGTTTATTACCAAACATTCTAGTGCTTTCCAGAAAAAGGAGTGACAATTACACAATGCTCTAAGCATAAGCATGCCTACTTCAAATGGCAATTACAGACAGAGCGTGGTGTTGATCCAAGCCAATTTATTCTAAACCTTCAGCAAGTTGTGTTTCCTTCCTATCTTCTTCCAAAGTAATTTATTAAAACCTCTACCCTTTATCTTATTTTACTGCTCTGCATGACAATTTTAATAGCTCTCTGCTGCATTTCCATATCCAGATTGTTTTCATTCAGGAATTAAGACACAAGAGGTCATAAAAATGTCTGACTGGTATAATCTGATGGAGGGGGATTTCAGAGGCTATCATCTTTAAACAAGACTACACAGCTGAGCGTGGTGGTAGACGATGCCACGAGGCTTGGGCAGGAGGGACAAGAAGTCAATGGCAGCATGGGCTCAACAGGAAGCCCCTCAAACAAAACAGAACAAGAATACACCACAATAACCAACAATCTAGTTGCGACTATTGATGTGTCAATCTAGGCAGGGTGCAGTGACACACATCTGTAAGACAGCACTCGGAAGGCAAAGGCTTGAGGGCTGATGTAAGTTCAAGGCCAACTTGGTCTACATTAGATTTCAGGCCAGCTAAAGTTACATTAGTGAGCACCTGTCTCAAAAAATAAAAAAAAATGACCGGCAGTGGCGCACGCCTTTAATCCCAGTGCTCAGGAGGCAGAGGCAGGCGGATCTCTGTGAGTTCAAGACCAGCCTGGTCTACAGAGTGAGTCCCAAGACAGCTAGGGCTGTTACACACAGAGAAACCCTGTCTCCAATAACCCAATAAACAAATAAAGTAAAATAATACAATAACAAATAACAAAGCAATTCCAGGAGGCTCTGATGTTTGTTTAGTTTCAGACAATTTAATGTTTCTATGTATTATATACTAATACCCCAAAGACTTCCTAGGTTCTTCCCAGGCAGCAGACAAATGAGCACTTTTATAACTACCATACATGCTAGTGCTGGTTTACAAGCTATTTTGAAACCTTGTGGCATATTTTTCTTTATATTTCATCTAAGTAGAATATGGTGCAAAAAAAAAAGGCTAATATGACTACCACTTGTCTTTAAATTAATACAAGTAAATAGCAATAAAAATGTGGAGGCATCAGGACCCTTTCCCGTTCATTCATTCCTGAAGTCATAGGCTGTGTTAAACAGAGGAAGGCAGTCAGTGATCCACGCAGGCTTTCTATGGTGGTGGCACCAGAAGAAAGCCGACTGCGAGTTCCACAGCAGCTTCTGCAGGCTCGCCATGCTCTTTCTACTTTGGTCTAATGTCTTTTGTAGGGGCAATGTTTGTGGGAACGTAAAGAGTGAGACATGAAAGGGGAGACTTGTATTCCAATTTGTGAGTGTACAAACATGAACTGTGTTGCAGAAGTGAAATCATTGTTGTGTTGGCCAGTTTTATGACAGCTTGACCCAAGAAGGAACCCACCTCCAGACTGGCTGTGTGCATTTTCTTAACTGACAATAGGTTTGGGAGGGCCCAGTTCACTGTGGACAGGAGGTCCTGGGAGCCATGGAAGATAAACCAGCAAGCAGCACTTTTCCATGGCCTCTGCTCCAGTTCCCTCCTGCAGGTCCCTGCCTTGAGTTCTTACCCTGACTTCCCTCAGTGGTGGACTGTGTTGTGGAACTATAAACTGAAATAAACACTTTCTTCCCCAAGCAGTTTTTTTTTTTTTTGAGACAAGGTTTCTCTGTGTAAGACTGGCTGTCCTGGAACTCAGAGATCTGACTGCCTCTGCCTCCCGAGAGTTGAGATTAAAGGCATGCATGCACCATGCCTGGCTTGGCTGTGATATATTTTTTTTCCACAGCAATAAAACCATAATTAACACACAAAGTTTTAATTTTTAGAATATATTCTGGATTACTGTATAAGATTAGAAAATGCAGTCACAGTCAAGAACTTTAAACTCCAAAATTAAACGCTGATTACAGTAAAAGGTGCTACACAAGAGACATTTATTAATGTTCTATTGTATTTACAGTTTAATATAGCAACCAAAGTGAGCTAGCACTTGGGCAGCAAGCACATCATTCTATAGTTATAACAGTTGTAAAAGCAAGGAGTACAGAATGTTAGGGATCCTCTCAAAAGTTCCAAGCTAATTCTTGGTTTCTGACCCTCTGGGATTCTAGCCCGTTTCCAGAATAATGTTTTGTATTTCATCTGAATCTGCCTTTGCCCTTTCCATTTTATACAACAACAAATGCCTTTAGAATTCCTTTATACACAGAACTACAGAATGAAAAGGTAATTTCTGAGTAGAGACTATGAAAAATTAATGCTTATGTACCAATTGAGAACATCTTTTTAACACTACAATGACTTTTGCACTATGGTTTTGCTTCCAGGTGTTCACACACAGTACAATTTAACATATTTCTAGATTAATTTGAACAGGAAATATGGACTATGTGCAGAAATGCAGTCATAACCAAAGTTTTGACTTTTGAGAAAACCCCCTTTCAAACAGCCAGCTTTATGCATAGCTTACACTAATCTGTAATTTCAAATCTGCTTTGAGATGGAGAATGAATAAAGCAAGATTGCCCCCTACTGACTACAGGGGCATGGCTCATGCTATTTAAAATGACTACAAACAATACATAAGGCATTATTAATAATACATCACAGACTTGATTGCAAGAGCTTTTTCAAACATTAACCACTAATGATTCGATGATTACAGAATTCTGCATTAACTATTAACATTTTACACCTAGGAACAAAGAGAGAGAAATGATCTTTTTCAACAGTACTTTTATTTTTTAAAGCAGGTGACTGTTCCTCCATTCTGGTGGTGATTCACTTCCTGCAGGTGCACGCGCTTCTCAAGGGACTTCATCAGTGCAGGAAGGCCTTTGCCAGAAACCATCTGCCAAAGAAGGACATTGAATAGTCAATCTCTAGTGAGCCTGCTATTTTGACTAGAAGCACATAATTTGAAGATTACTATACATGGACATCATAGTAGCCAATAAACAGTCAACTTTCAGTTCTTTTTTTTAATATTTTATTTATTTATTATGTATACAGTGTTCTGTCTGTGTGTATGCCTGCAGGCCAGAAGAGGGCACCAGACCCCATTACGGATGGTTGTGAGCCACCATATGGTTGCTGGGAATTGAACTCAGGACCTTTGGAAGAGCAGGCAATGCTCTTAACCACTGAGCCATCTCTCCAGCCCCCAACTTTCAGTTCTTAACATCAAGTGCCCCCCCACACTATAAATAACTGATACATTCTCTCTAAAGAGAGAATTTTATTTTATGTGTATGGGTGTTTTGTCTGCATGTCCATCTGTGCACCACATGTGTGCAGTGCTCTCCGAGGTCAGAAAAGGACACTGCAGTTAAAGATGGTTTTGACCACCATGTGGGTGCTGAGAATTGAACCCTGGTCCTCTGGAAGAGCAGCAAGTGCTCTTAACTGCTGAGCTAACTCTCCAGCCCCAGGATGTTTTTTCTCTAAAAAAAAAAAAAAAAAGCCGGGCGGTGGTGGCGCACGCCTTTAATCCCAGCACTCGGGAGGCAGAGGCAGGCGGATCTCTGTGAGTTCGAGGCCAGCCTGGTCTACAAGAGCTAGTTCCAGGACAGGAACCAAAAGCTACGGAGAAACCCTGTCTCGAAAAATAAAAAAAAAAAAAAAAAAAAAAAAAAGAGATCAGGAGTTTCTCACTCTTTTCTCTTCTGTTCTAAAAAAAGCACAAAATGGAAGCAGTGGTTCGTCATCCTACAGTTATTCTTCTTAGGATAGACTAAAACAGGACCATCTCCTAATCCGCCTGTTGTTAGCATTCACTTGATGATTCTGTCAGCTCTCACACAGTGAATTCCAGTGAGGATACCAATGATGTCACTCTCTCTGTAGACTGTAGCAAAGTTAAAAAGTGAGCATAGTAAACTCACCTGTCCTAGCCTACAAATATGCTGCAGAAAACTTCAAACCAATGTGTGCGGGAAGCCTGTTTTTCAGAATATATGCTGCTGCAGCCAGCACAGCCTGGATAGCTAAGATTGGTGGGGGGTGCCGGGATTGACACATGGAGGCTTTTCAAGTGGAAGAACAGCAACCTTTATTTTGCCCAGCAACCTTTTATACCTCTGTTCCTTCTGTGCAGACCCAACAGCCAGAAAGAATACAAACATCCTTGTCAATTACAGACCACGAGAAAGTTCCGCTGTCAGTCAGGGGGAGTGAGGGTAGCTGGATCACAACAATATGCAATTCCTAATCAACTTTTAAAAACTAATATGACAGGCAAGTATACTTTCTTTTTTTAAATTTTTTAAAATGTATTTAACTTTATTTTATGTGCATTGGTGTGAAGGTGTCAAATCCCTTGGAACTAGAATTACAAGCAGTTGTGAGCTGCCATGTGGTTGCTGGGAATTGAACCCAGGTCATCTGGAAGAACAGGCAGTGCCCTTAACCATTGAGCTATCTCTCCAGCACCTGAGATGTATACTTTCAAGATGATGTCTGTGTCCATGTGTGTCCCTACCCTCCTCTCCTGGGCTGGGAACTGAACTCAGAGATGTGTCACTGATCACAGTCCCAGCCCTGTACAAATACACTGGTTTAGTTCTTGTGGAGGTGGTGTGGGGAAAAACGTTGAGTAACTCCTCATTGTAACGCCCAAAGAAAGAGCACTAGGGACACACATACCAATTACTTTAACAAGTATAAGGGAACTACTTTTTGGCACCCAATGCTGCATGACAATGGATGGGATCATCTATGATATGAGTCTTTAGTGTCCCCTTTCCCATCTCTCTAGAGTGTGGTAAAAACCACACAAAACCTTGCTGTCCCTTTTGTTTTGTTTCTCCTTAGACTATATAAGCTTAAAAGGCACCAACATGCAAAGAAGATTCAAATAGTCAGGGAAACTGCCAACATCTGCCACGACTCCAGATTCATTCCTGTCTGGTAGATCACTGGTATGGATTGCTTTTCACACCAAGAAGACAAAGTGACAGACCACAACTCACCATCGACACCGGAGCACTCAGACTGGAAATGTGAGCACAAACAGAAAGAACCTATGGCTCCTGCCTGGAGGCCATTCTACAGAGGCCTAACAAACTCAAGTCATTCCCCCTTCATCAGTTTTGATGAGCAGATGAAAACCAAGAGTCAATGACCACCAAGTCCAACTGCAGGACACACTGGAATACAGGTAACTTTCCCACCAGTTAGTCCCTGCTGCTTTATAAACAGCTTTAACAGGACTCCAACCAAAAACAAACAAACACAAAAACACCCCCTAAAAAAAAAAACACAGAAGTTTGAAAAATTGGAGGAACACTAAATGGCCTCAGCAAGTTTTGTGTGTGTATATAACATACATGTGTAATAATAATTTGACAGAGCTCTGAGATGCAGGAATAGTTGGAAGGGAAGAGGTGAAGATAAAAAGACAGTATTCCTGCATGAAATTCTCAAAAAAAGTTTTTCAAGTTCAAAAGTATAAAGGGTTAATGCAGCTTTAAAAAAAAAAAAGCTGTGCAATGCACCGTGCTTCTTCCCTGTGCACTGTGCACATGCTCTGGTGTGCCACAGAGTTCTCCAGCAACAGCAGCTTGCCCTTGTATTATGTACCAAGGTGTATTCTATAAAAGCACACTTTCAGTGAAGGAAGAACATTATCACTTGAGTAATATAAAAGGTACAGGCTCTTTCTGCCACTTCCATGGCCACAACTGATATCACTACGCCCACTCATAGAGACCTCTGCTGACTTTTCTTGCAAAGAGGGAAAAGTGTTGAGTTATTTAGTTAACTATGCACTTTTTCACTTGTTTTACTGAGACATATTCAAAGCTTGCCTGTAACTCACTACCTCCTATATCTAACTCGGTATCATCCTCCTGTCTCAGTCTTCCCAGTTGTGGGACTGTGGATGGCAAGCTATCAGTGTACCATTTTCCCTAGAGCCTGAGTGAGCTGTGAAAGGGTGTTTGATTACTGCTCTACCATAGTCACAAACTCTAACTCCTGCTTCAGTTGGTTAAAGACGGCCTTTTTCTTTAAGAAACTTATGGTCCAGGTAGTGGTGGCATATACCTTTTATCTCAGCACTTGGGAGGCAGAGGCAGGTGAATATTTGAGTTTGAGGCCAGTCTGAAGTACAGAGTTCCAGGACAGCTGGCAACCAAAACCCGGTCCTCTGGAAGAGCAAGTGTTTTTAACTGCAGAGCCATTGCTCCAGCCCCCATGGGTTCAGTCTACTGGGAACACTTTATAGTTATTTTTGTTTGTCCTATATACTGGATATCCTAGAAGTCTCTCTTCCTTTTGGTTTATGTTTTTAGACAGAGTCTCTCTACAAAGCCCTGGCTGTCCTGGAACTATGTAGACCAGGCTGACCTCAAATTCAGAGACTCCCAGCACAACACAGCACAATAAGAGAAGTCTCTGTTCTAACAGCCTCTGTAAGCACCAAACTGAATCCAGAATGAAAGGTGTGTTACTTTCTACCATAGAGTTACTTCTGAAATTCTGTACCTGCGGTCTTTCTGGCACAGGTAAGCCTACAGCTAGCTTCTAATGAAGGATATCACCACGAAAGAAAGTCAGATGCAATGGAGTAATGCCATAATACTTCACATGATGGTTTTACTGTAACTTCTAACCAAATTGTCTGTCAACTAAAGAAAACAAGTGTTCTACATGTGGATCTGGACAAAGGTTTTAGTCTTTTCAATAAGCAAAGATCACTCATACCTACAGACCTAACCATTTCCCTCCTAAGAATTCTCTGAGAGCTAATTGGTAAGGAAGCAATTAAAACTAAAAGCACTGCTTTCCAATCCATCCCCTTCACCTGACGCTCTAGACTCTCTGGGCCTATTTGAGTGATTTCATACTAACCAGTACACTGACGCTAGGCAGAAAGCAAGGAACTGTTCTGGTGCCCTCAGAGGGCTCTTATTCACTGGTATTATATTTTCCTTTTTTTCTGACTACCTCTAAAGCACACTGCAGCAGCCTTGCTCAAACCAGTTCCTGACCAGCTCCCACAGCACCGGCACTGTCCTGAAGACTGGTGCTGCAAATCATAACCCGGCGGATTCATGACTTTCTTTTAAAGATTTATTTATTTATTTATTATGTATATAACATTCTGCCTGCATATATGACCGCACACCAGAAGAGGGTGCCAGATCTCATTACAGATGGTTGTGAGCCACCATATGGTTGCTGGAAATTGAACTCAGGACCTCTGGAAGAGCAGCCAGTGCTCTTAACCACTGAGCCATCTCTCCAGCCCCAGATTCATGACTTTCAATCTAGACTACTCAGAAATATCCCCCAAATTTAACAATCTCCCATCAAAATCCCAGCAAAATTCTTCAAATACCTAGAAAGAACGACACTCAACTTCATTTGGAAAAGCAAATCCAAAACAATCCTGTACAATAAAAGAACTTCTGGAGGCATCACAATCCCTGACTTCAAACTCTACTACAGAGCTTCAGTACTGAAAACAGCCTGGCACTGGCATAAGAACAGACAGGAGGACCAATGGAACTGAACAGAAGACCCGGATATCAATCTACGCATCCACAATTGAACACCTGATATTTGATAAAGAAGCAAAAAATATCAAATGGGGGGAAAAAGCATATTTAACAAGTGGTGCTGGCATAACTGGATATCCACACATAGCAAAATGAAAATAGACCCATATCTATCACCATGCACAAAACTCAAGTTCAAATGGATCAAAGACCTCAACATAAAGTCAACCACACTGAACCTTATTGAAGAGAAAGTGGGAAGTACACTTGAACACATTGGCACAGGGAACCACTTCCTAAATAGAACCCCAGCAGCACAGACACTGAGAGAAACAATTAATAAATGGGACCTCCTGAAACTGAAAAGCTTCTGTAAAGCAAAGGACATGGTCAACAAGACAAAACGACAGCCTACAAAATGGGAAAAGATCTTCACTAATCCCACATCAGACAGAGATCTGATCTCCAAAATATACAAAGAACTCAAGAAATTGGACACCAAAAGATCACATAATCCAATAAAAAAAATTGGAGTACAGGCCTAAACAGAGTCTCAACAGAGACTCTCAACAGAGGAATCTAAAATGGTTGAAAGACACTTAAGGAAATGTTCTACATCCTTAGTCATCAGAGAAATGCAAGTCAAAACAACTCTGAGATTCTATCTTCCACCTGTAAGAATGGCCAAGATCAAAAACACTGATGACAACTTATGCTGAAAAGGTTGTGGAGTAAAGGGAACACTTGTGCATTGCTGGTGGGAATGCAAACTGGTATAACCCCTTTGGATGTCAGTGTGGCGATTTCTCAAAAAATTAGGAAACAACCTTCAAGACCCAATAATACCACTTTTAGGTATATATCCAAAGGATGCTCAATCGTCCACAAGTACATATTCTCAACTATGCTCACAGCAGCTTTGTTTGCCATAGCCAAAACCTGGAAACAACCTAAATGCCCCTCGATCGAAGAATGGATAAGAAAAATGTGGTACATTTACACAATGGAGCACTACGCAGCAGAAAAAAATAACGACATCTTGAATTTTGCAGGAAAATGGATGGAGCTAGAAAACATTATTTTGAGTGAGGTAACCTAGACAAAGAAAGACAATTATCACATGTACTCACTCATAGGTGATTTTTAACCATAAAGCAAAGAAAATCAGCCTACAAACCACAATCCCAGAGAACTTAGACAATGAGGACCCTAAGAGAGACTTACATAGATATAATCTACATGGGAAGTATAAAAAGACAAGATCTCCTGAGTAAATTGGGAGCATGGAGACCTTGGGGGAGGATTGAAGGGGGGTGGTGAGAGGCAGGGAGAGGAGCAGATAAAAATGTAGAGCTCAATAAATATCAATTTAAAAAGAAAAAAAAAATAAGCCGGGCGATGGTGGCGCACGCCTTTAATCCCAGCACTTGGGAGGCAGAGGCAGGCGGATCTCTGTGAGTTCGATACCAGCCTGGTCTACAGAGCTAGTTCCAGGACAGGCTCCAAAGCCACAGAGAAACCCTGTCTCGAAAAACCAAAAAAAACCCCAAAACAAACAAACAAAAAACACACAAAAAACCAACTTTACAATCAAAGCTATAGAATAATGATTCCCATCAAAATCCCTAACACAGGAAAACAGAGTGTTAGGCAGTTCCTATTTCTTCTATATAAGAAGATGAAAAAAGTGCAAAATTCCCCAGCATACTCAAACCTTCCGTGCTTCTCCTATTCCTCCCTTTCCTTCTCAAGGAGGAATTAAACCTTGTACACTGAGCTATAAGCCCAAGCCTGTCTAATGTCCTTGTAAATGAAAAATGAAGATGATGGACAATAAGGTATTCCAGGAAATTCATAGCTATCATCACGTTCCTGCAGGGCAGTTAAGCCTGTCCCACTAGGTTACTGTGGTTAGCAGTGATGCTTTGGAGGGTACCTGTCGGTGACTTCAGCACTGTTTACAATGAGAACCCACAGCCACCCTCAAGTCGTCTCCCACATGATTCTACAACCTGAATCCTACCATCAATTAAGATTTGTGACAGCTGCTACACACGCCTTTTCTGAACCTTCAATAGGACCGATGTTTAAGGCTTTATTCTATCAAATATATAAATCCCCACAGCCCAAGGGGCAGAGAATCAAGTCCACAAAGGCAGTCTGCCTTGTCAGAGAGAAGCCTGCTATATTCTTTCTCAAGCGACCTCACCCTTCAGGTAGCTGCTGGATGAAGATGGGAGGCAGCCACTGGGGAAACTGTGAATCAAACGCGGTTCAGGACTTAGGTCTGTCCCGGGTAAAGGGAAGGTCTCTCCTTCCCTTGGATTTGAGTTTCCTCTCCCCCAGAGTGATGAAATCTGGGTATGATCCTGAAAACAGGCTGCTGGAAAGGCTCAATGACTAATTTTAAGAAATGGATGCCTTAGTGGGCTTGTCAGTAGCTCAAGGAAAAGGACCTACCCCAAACGTGCCTGCCAACTTCCCTCAGAGCATTCTCTGCAGGACATTCTGGGGCTCTGTGAGGTTGGTGATGAGGGAGGAGGCCTATGGACTCAATCACACCATCAATACCTTACTTGCACCCCTATTACTACTACGATTCTTGCCTTTATGCTGGCAAAAGATTTCTCTTCTCCGTCACCCTCATCAATAGCTTTCTGCAGACGCCACCCCTCGGATAAAAAGTGACAGGGCAAGGAGTCTGTATGTCCTCCTTACTGTTTATGTACCCGGCAGAGTCTCACTCGGAACTGAACGGGACTCTGCAATGTATCAAATGAGCACAATGCAACTAGAAAACAGCGCCCCATCCCTCCTTCAATACCTTTAATAAATAAAGAGAACTCTGGTCCTGGGGAGATTTGAGAAAGTTTCTGGCATCTTCCGAACTTTTGCGTAATTGATAAATCCTCTGAGAAACAGGAGAAAGCCTAAATAAAAAATAAAAAATAAAGTCAAGAATGAACTTCTAATTCCTACATTAAGTTCGTCCCCCAGAACCACCCCCTTGTAACAAGAACAAGTCATTTTCCTGCTGAAGCCTATTAATACAGGCTTCTCCAGGGGTTTTCCTATCACAGTGTCCACTTTTCAATGGGAAGACATAATCTCAAGTAAACACCTCTTTTGCATAGAATCTAATTGGTCTCAAAAGGTTCTGGAATCTAAAACCAAACATTTGCATGTGGAAGCCTCACTGGGAAGCCTACAGAATCTCCCTGCTGAGTCCCCAAACAGAATCCACACAATTAACATCAAAAGGAGTGATTACAAATGGGTTTTGTTGTTTTGTTTTCTGACTATGGTCTCAGTACAGAGGCTGGTCTTGAACTCCTAATTTTCCAGCCTCCATCTCTGGAGTATTCTGGGATTACAGGCACATACAACTTTACTTTTCTCCAGCTTAATTCTAATCTTTTGTTATTTCTTTTTCTGCCAACAGTACACAATACTGTCCACTAGATGTCAGCATCCACTTATGTAAACTCCAGTTTTCTACTCTTCCAGGAGGTTTGATAGTACCACGCTTAAACATTCGCCCCTGCAATGACCTTCTTCAGAGACACTCTAACAAGATTTCAATATTTTTACTGATACAATTTGCATGTTATAAAGTTCACTGTATACAATACACGAGTTTTAATGTATTTACTGACTGACTTGTACAACAACCACAATCTCACTTTTTTGTTTTTTCTTGTTTTTTTTTTTAATTTTTAAATTTTTTATATATTAGTTTTTCACCTGCAGTCTGTTTGAGGGTGTCAGATCTTAGAGTTACAAACAGTTGCGAGTTGCCATGTGAGTGCTGAGAATTGAACCCAGGTCCTCCTGAAGAGCAGTCAGTGCTCTTAACCGCAGAGCCATCTCTCCAGCCCCTTGTTTTGTTTTTCGAGACAGGATTTCTCTGTGTAACAGTCCTTCAGTTCTCCTGTAACTCTGTAGACCAGGCCGCCTCCTGAGTGCTCCCAGGCTCACGATCTAATTTCAGCATGTTTGTCATCACCTTCCCAACCCCTGGACCTTAGTTAGTAGTTGTTCAGTCACCTGCTCCCACCTTCTCTCTCCCAGCCCCAAGCAATTATTAACCTAATTTGTCTGAAGAATTTTAAAATAAACTCAGTGGTGAAAAGTTCCTCTATTCCTCTTTCTTTGATTAAAAACCAAGATATCTGTGTTGAGACTAATAATACCATTCAGTTTGATTTCAAACCAGAAATACAGCATATGCTCATATGCTTGTTCTCCTGAAATGGGAGCTCCATCACTGGAATGGAGGGACCAACAGGTGCTACTTGGGAATGCAGGTGAATTTTTGCTAAATATTTCAACTACTAAGAAAAGTTTAGCAATCCCAGCACTTGGGAGGCAGAGGCAGGCGGATCTCTGTGAGTTAGAGACCAGCCTGGTCTAGGTCTACAAGAGCTAGTTCCAGGACAGGCTCCAAAACCACAGAGAAATCCTGTCTCGAAAAACAAAACAAAAAAAAAAAAGAATATTGGGAGAAAAGATGAAAAGAACTCTTTTTTAAAAAAAATATTTCTCTTTTTTTAAAGATTTATTTATGTATTATATATACAGTGTTCTGTCTTGAACCAAAATAATAGCAACAATAATAAAAAATGGGGTAAATAAACTACTAGTGTAGGTTAACTACAGACACCAAGTTGAACGTGCTCTGAACAGATTCCTACAGAAGCTCCCAAAGAGAGGATGCAAGCACACCCGTCAAATAAAGGGTACAAACACACAAAGGCACACAAAGTCCTACCCCAGCATGTTCGTTTTGAGGGTTTTTTTTTTTTTTTTTTGGTTTTTATTTGAAACAGAATCTCTGTGTAGTCTTGGTTATCCTTGAACTCACTCTGCAGATGAGGCTGGCCTTGAATTCAGAGATCCACCTGCCTCTGCCTCCCAAGTACTGGGATTAAAGGCATGTGTCACAATGCCTCATCAAAACCCCCTTTTTGCTGTTATTACATAAATAGAACACAGCAAGAATAATCAATAATACAATATCAATCTCTCTTCCATGAAACACTAATACAGAAATCAATCCTCAAATTACATTGCCAACAACCCATGTGAAAATGTTTACTGTCTCCCCTTTGATTAGAGCTTCTAGGCCACGGAGCTCAATATCCTACCTAGCCTTTCTCTTGGAGTCCACCTTAGAGAACAAGCCAATAAATGATTGCTCCCGAGCTACTCTCATGCCACTCATTTTTACTAAACTTGTGGAACTACAGGGAGGAGGAAATTCACCCTTTTTCTCTGGAATCATTAGATTCCAGTGAGCAGGAGTAGACAATGCCTCAGTGCCTCCACTCAGGCGGGAAGCAACACGATGGACCACTTGCATTTCCTAAGTAAGATGCAGGGTCAGGAATGCACTCATCTGATTCATCTGATGGCTAAGAAAGGCAGGTCTCAACTCAAGTTCCTGCTGGGTGTAGGTGTTGGGCTAAGCAGGCAGATTCACAAGCAACAGTACACCAATAGCTTTAACAGATGATTCAAGGTGTGTAAGGCAGGAACTAGATACAGTGGTGAACACTTGGGAGGCAGAGGAAGGAAGATCAAATCAAGTTCAAGGACATCCTGATCTACACAGTGAGTGCTGGCCAGCGATAGGGTGCACAGCAAGATCTTGTCTCAAAAATAGGAGACAGTCAAATTACGAATCTGAATACCAGGCATGATGGTGTGTACATATAACACAGTACTTGAGAGGCTTAGGCAGGAAGATCAGTAGTTCAAGGTCATTCTCAGTTACACAGCAAGTTTAAGGCCAACCTGGCCAACACTGGGACTCAAAAACAACAACAACCAACCAAACAAACAAACAAAAAAATACACGCAAAGAAGGCCAGATGTAGCTGCACATTTTAATTCCAGCACTTGGGAGGCAGAGGCAGGTGGAGCTCTGAATTTAAGGCCAGCCTGGTCTACAGTTTGAGTTCCAGGGCAGCTAGGGCCACATAGACACCTTGTTTCAAAAAAAATAATAAAAACAAAAAGCAAAACAAAACCCCCAAACAAAACAAACAAACAAACAAAAAAGTCTAAAAAGGAAGGAATGATTTTTGCCATAACCAAGAGTCTTGTTACGAGTGCTGAGCTTTCAGTAGACAGAGCGATGATGTCAAAGATGTCTAGTGCTAATCGATTTTTTCTTTTTATAAACTTTAATTACGTAAGTAACTGTTTGTTGGGGTGTGTGCCTGCTCTCACAGGCAGACATGGGTGTTGGGAATCAAACTTGGGTACTCTGCAAATGCCGGAAGCAAAGACCTGTATTTTGAGATCTGTATTTTGTTTACAGCCATCTTAAGCTCACAAGTAAGATATTCACCTTTGCCGGCAAGTTCTGGTCCTAGGACATTAGCCTAGTGAGACCAGCAGGCACCAGGCTTTTAGAAAACATTAGCATTTTCCTTTGTTAGTCAACAATCACAGGCCCCCCCAGTATTTACCCATCAGCTAGGGAGGTCTCCAGGCCTGAATTCCAGCAGACCTGACACACCTCCCCTCCCCCTTGCCACTGTGCATTCAGCTTCTGAGAAATAATAAACTTGACGGCTTGATCAGAAATACTGTCTTGCCTTCATTTCTCGTGTCTCTTTTGTTCTTCCATTTCTCTTCCTCCTATAGATTTATCAGGGACCACCGTTTGCATCCGCTGGCTGGGATATGCAAAAATACTATGAACTTTTAACCACTGAGCCATCTCTCCTTTAAAGGCTACCGGGGGCTACTGCTTTGTAAACATGACAGCAGTAAAGATTGGTTTCTTTACTGAATCACACATATTTTTTTATAGATAACAAACACACATTAAAAAATTCACCCCAACGCTAATTTCATTGCTTTAATGATTTAGGAGGAAAATAATTTAAAATAAAAAATAAAATAAATCATAATCTACAGATTAATAAATAATCAGACTGCCTTCATGTGTGCATGTAACATATGTATATGTATGTAGGTGTATGTATATAATTTTAAAACTTCTTTTTAATATAAATAAAGTCTTTTTATCAAGGGTGAACTACAGAATTCTGGAAAGCCCGTAATTTCAGAAGTTATGTGCATTCATCGGTGGTCTACTGACAGGTCTAACTTAAGATGGCTCACAAATATACAGGAATTAATTCAGTTGGATACAGTACACAAATAATCAACTCAGGGCTGAGTCTGCAAACCCTCTGCAGAAATAACTCAAAAGCAGAAAAAAGCCACACTATACTGCATTAGTATGCCCCATGTATCATACATAAATGGGTTAGAAAAGCACTTCACAGACTCTTATTTTAAAGTGCATGCATTAGGAAACTATCTAATCTTTAATGAAAAAAATCTAAAAATTGTATTTTAAATTGATGGTAAATACAATACAGTGAGATGAGGCTTTATTAAAGTAATCTTAGCTGTCTACGACATTTTTTAATTCGATAATTGTTTTTCTACTTTAAAAAGTTAAAAGCACTTACCTAAAACCAAGAACACCCACCAGAGCCAGTACTGGCCATCAAAGTATCCAGGGAAATAGGTGGAAAACTGGAAAAAGCAGCAGAAGAAAAGGGCAGAGACTTTATTGCAGCCTAACAGAACAATTTCACTTATTAATTTAGGAGCACACAAAACACAACTGTCACTTAGACCACATATACATACTTTTTAAATTAATTAGTTCATTCATTCATTCATTTACTGTGCATGTTTTGCCTGTGTTGTTGTATGTGTATGACATGCATCAAGCTTGGTGCCTGAAGAATTTGGAAGAAAGCATCAGATCCTCTAGAACTGGTGTTAGAAATGGTTGTGAGACACCATGGGGTGCTGGGAATCAAACCCAAGTTCCCTGAAAGTGCAACAAGTGCTCTTAACCACTGAACAATCTACTAGCACCATAATAATTTTTAAAAATATGGTCTATTTACTTCTAATTTGAAATAGTTTACAAGAAATGAAAAATGACTTCTAATGGAAAAAAAAACTGTAAAGTTCTCTGTTCTCTTCCGACTCCTTATTTTCCAAGTGTGCACGTGCGCACACACACACAAATGGATTCTGAGGGTTTTGAGGACTGTTTGGTATATAGCTCAGGCTGGATTTAGTAACGCTTCTTCTCCTTCAGCCTCCCAAGGGCTAGGATAATACGCTTGTGCCACCATACGTAACTCTTCATTTTGTTAGAAATCTCTGGCATGGTGGTGCATGCCTTATAACCCTGGCAATACTTCACAAAGTACCCATCTAAGAATGTTTCTAGTTTCATTGTATATACTTAGCATTAGATGTGATTATTTGGTTGGCATTACTGTCTCCTTGCCAATGAAGTCCAATTTGTTCCTAACCTTGAATTTTGAACTTTGTATCAGGTACTTCATGGTAATCCTATACCTGTGCCAGGAATTGGCACAAGGCATTCTTTTGGCAAGTTAGAACTGAAGGTCTTGTAAAAGAGAAAAAGAACACAGATGGTCTCTAACAAAAGTGATTAACGTTATGACAGAACAAGACCAATATGCATTCAGTAAAACCATCTTTTTACACTTGAGTCTTTCCCCAGCTTTGTGACAGGCAGGATGAAACAAAGTCCCTCAGGATGCTGGGTGGCAGTAGTCAGCCACAGGTCTCTATCAGCTTTAAGATCACGGGATGAACCAGAATGTGCCATTGGCAGGGTAAATGCATTAAATGTATGTGAAGTTCATGCTCTCCTGTGAAGCACTGCTGTGTTTTAGTGTGATACAGAACCATCTGTCTTTAACCCCGAGGGGAGCAAGAACTACAGTACAGCTGAAATTCAGCTCTCCCTGCTAGTGCTGATTTGATCTAATGAACATCTCTGGTGGGACCTGTTTTCGTAAGGAATGAAAACTTCCCCTATTTTTTTCTGACTTGCTAAGCCATTCTGACCTTGGTTTTCATTTAGATTCCAAAGATAACTAATAATGTAAACTTAGTCTATTCTCTTGGAGGCCCTGGTGTCCAAAGTCTGAGAATAAAAGTGTGGTATTCCCTTTTTGTCCATGAGAGATAGTGTTCAAGACCCTCACAAATGCTTTAAATGGCAGACAGCTCCAAAGCTTATGCATACATACAGCCTTTCCATATATGTGGACCTTTGATAAAGTTTGATTATGAATTGAGCACAATAAAAGATTAATGATAAGTGCCATTGAACTAACAATATACTGTGATAAGTTATACAAACATGGCTCTTTAAAAAAATCTTGCTGCTATAAAGATCTTAGAAACCTCAGTATGGAATTTTTTTCTTTCTTTTTTTTTTTTTTAAAGCAACTTTTTTTTTTTTTTTTTTTAAATTAAGCATACAATGTACTGCTGGCAAGGAAGGCACCAGGTTTCATTACATTACAGATGGTTGTGAGCCACCATGTGGTTGCTGGGAATTGAACTCGGGACCTCTGAAAGAACAGCCAGTGTTCTTACCCTCTGAGCCATCTCTCCAGCCCATGGAATTTTTTTCTTTCATTATTGTGTGAAAGCTTTCACCTTTCATTAAAAGCATGTGGCTTCTCTTTGGCATATCTAAACTGCCAGCACTGCTATGACTGCAATTTGGGACTTTTAAAATAAAGATTACCAAACCACAAGCACTGTGATACCAATATGGTTTCCAAACAAGGCAAGTTTTGAACAGGATTTCAGAATTTATTGTTTTGTATGGCATGTCAATTAAAACTTACGGCTTGGGTCAGGCATAGTAGTGCATGCCTTTGATCCCAGCACTCAGAAGGTAGAGGCAGGTGGATCTGTGAGTTCTAAAAGCCAGTCTGGTCTACATAGCAAGTACCAGTCCATCCAGGGCTAAACAATGTAACACTGTCTCAAAACAAACAATGAAACAAACAAACAAACAAAAAAAACCCCTTATCAACTGTTTCTGAAAAATTCAGATTCTGACCAGAGGTAACTCAGCTAAGAAGCAGAGACACAGTAGGCTCCAGTGCATACATACTTTCTATTCCATGTGTGTGTGTTTATATGTAAAAAGCATGTGTTTGCACATGTGTGCATGCATGCCTTGGTGTCCTGGCTTTCCACTTTGTTAAAAGCAGGGTCTCCCCGTGCTACACACAGACGCTGGCTGGCTGCTCCCTTCCAGGGGTTCTTGACTTTGCCTGTCATCTCCCCATAGGAGCGCTGGTACTACTACTGAATCTGGGTTTTCCTTAAGTTTTAGGAACCCCAAATCAGGATGTTAAGAATTAACATGATGAATACCCGCCCCTCTATCACAGAAACTCCAAGTGTCCACATGCATTAGTACTTCATACATATCAAAACAACCTATAAAACAGATCATCTCCTAGATCTGAACATGAAACAAGGAGATAGGAATTACATGCAACTGATTTTAGCTCACTTTACCATGGAATCAGAACAAAAACAAACCAGATTATCCCTTTAAATATCAAGATAACAGAAAATTAAAAATCAAATATTCAAAGTCATTCTAATTACTGCCTCTTGACACAATCTATGTTCTCTGCTATGCAACTTACCCTGACAATAAGGATCCATTTAATTAGAGAAAGACCAAATCCTGAGATGGCCCCATACCTTCCCGCAGCTGAGGTGGTCAGGCAAAAAGACAAGAAGAACCCAATCCAGTTGAAGAGGAATGCCACTGTAAGAGTGGAGGGAAAAGATATGTTAACCAAGGGACAGGAGTGTTCTCTGCAGCAGCCCCTACTTATGTGGCGTTCCCTAGGATAGAAAAGATAGCCTACACTTGACAAACCATCTCCGCCTCCCCTTGATCTCCCTCAAAAGCAAGGAAAGACTTTGTGAATCTCATGCTGCATGCTCTGTGCCTACCACCAACCTGCTCCTGTCTTTGCTGCCATATAGGTTAGTGAGTAAACGAAACACTTCGGACAGGAACCTGGCACCTCACATAAGTGAGTCAAGTTACTCATCCTCCTGCTGTGTCTTCTGACAGCTCAGAGCATCACTATTTTTGCACTACATTTTTAATTTTTCACAGAGTAAATAAAATAGGTGCTCACATGTAAGTGAGGTGCATAAAAAAAGTATAAAACAGCATTAAGAAGGGGAAAGTCTGCTGGAGAGATGGCTCAGAGGTTAAGAGCACTGGCTGTTCTTCCAGAGGTCCTGAGTTCAACTCCCAGCAGCCACTTGATGGCTCACAACCATTTGAAATGAGATCTGGGGCCCTATTCTGGAATGCAGGCAGAACAGTGTATAAATAATAGCTGGGTAGTAGTGGCGCAGGCCTTTAATTCTAGTCCTCAGAGGCAGGTGGAACTCTGAGTTCGAGTCCAGCCTGTTTTAGGACTGGCTCCAAAGCTACTGAGAAACCCTGTCTTGACAAACAAAAAAAGGAAAGGAAAGGAAAGGAAAGGAAAGGAAAGGAAAGGAAGAGAAAAGGCGCAGAGTCAGATTGACTTTGATCTATCAGAAAATGAGAAGTTTACAGAACAAAATCTATCAATGCTGTTGCATTCCTACTCTGCCATCTGGGTATGAGCAGCAGCAATAACAATGGGCCCTGTAGGCCTGAAAGATGAGATTTGGCATGTGTTAACACTGTGGCATCCATAATTGCTTTAAACATACTGTCCATTCAGAGCACTTGGGTTTATAGGAAGTGACTACTACATGTATACTTACTGAAAAAAGTTAACATAAAAATCCCATCATTTCCTATCCTCAGCTGGTCAGCATCGTCAAAATCATCCCGACCCACAAAATCTTCATCCTAAATGAAGGAAAAAGAGTAAGACAGAGTTATGATGAATTATTTCTAGACAAAAGAATGACTGGCACAAAAGGTGAGATGCATAACCAAAAACCTTCCTTTTCGTGAAAGGTCTACTGTAATTGGTGCAAACATACCCCTTCACTGACTAAGTAGGCTGCTTAAGACTGCTTGGTAAGTTGGCTAAGAGACAAACTTTCCTTGTTGCTTCCTCAGTGCTGCTAAACCCAATAAAGGATTGCCTACGTCTTTCTTTTTTTGCTTTTGCTTTTCAAGACAGGGCTATCCCGAAACTCTCTTTGTATATCAGGCTAGCCTCAAACTCAAAGATATGCCTGTTTCTGCCTCCTAAGAAGCAGATGGATCTCTGTGAGTTCAAAGCCACCTTGGGCTACAAAAGACTGAACCTGTCTAAAAGAGAAACAGAGCCCATACAAAGGTAATCCCAGCACTTGGGATCACATGCCTTTAATCCCTGCACTACAGAGGTGGCGACAGGAGCTATGGCTGGGTGGGGAAGTGACAGGAACTCAGTGGAGTGTGGAGTCTGAGGTTGATGGAGAACACTACAGGATCACCCTTTTGGTCTGAAGATTTGGTAATCTCTCTAGTGGTTGGCAGTTTTGCTTTTCTGATCTTCAGGTTGAACCCCAATATCTGCTTCTGGGTTTTTATTATTCATGCTACACTGCTTGGTGCATCATTTTCAGAAGATGCCTATTATTCCAAAAGAAAATGTATATGCTTAAAATTAGCTGTAACCAAGACAATTCTAGTAACTCAATAATGGATAATGAAAATAACTCCAACTAAGCAGCACCAAAACAATATAGATCAAACAAACTGCTTACTCTTCCAGGAACCAAAGGGATTGTGGCTTCAGTCTTGGTTCTTTCAGCCTCATCATAACTGGGCAGTGTTGTAGCCACGTTATAAGAAGGGGGCTTTGGAAACCCAGTTTCATCTTTGTAGTCAAAATACGCTGCAGAAAAAAAAAGTAATAAAATCCATCTGAAGCAAAGGACATTTATTTATAAATAAATGTGACACTTGGAACAATTTTTAAGTATGTATTTAAAAACAAGATTGTCCATACCTTTATTCCTAGCACTCAGGAGGCAAAAGTGGGTGGATCTCTGTGAGTTTAAGGCCAGTCTGTTATACATTAGCAAGTTCCAATTCAGCCAAGGCTACACTGTGAGACCTTGCCTCAAAGTACATACATCCATACAAACACACATACATAAAAATAAAAACTCACTTGCTATACTTATTTCCAACTCTGAATCTAACAGGCGTTTATTCTGTGGTACTGGGGATCAAATCCCATCGAGCTGCCATCTCCAACCCTCTTTTTACCTTTTATTTTGCTAAGCTACCCTTGAACTTACAATCTGCCTGTCCCAGACTCTTTTTTTTTTCCCATCAATTGTCACACCTCTAGCAAGATCAATTTATTTTCAAGTCTTAAGTTCTAAACAATTAACAACCCATTCTGTAAAATAGAATGAAAAACTATGACCAAAAGAAGACAAACGAACATTCAGCACATTATCAAAATGAACGGCCTTTTGTTAAAGCCGCATCCTTTCTGTCAGTAGTAACCATATGGAGGCCGCTGGTTGGGGCCATACTGTCCGTACTGTTGATGGTAGTAAGGCTCTTGTCTCTGTGGATAGTTGTTACCCCATGACCGTCCGTGCCACTGATTTGATCGATTGTCACTTGGCCATCCTCGTCTGTTATCCCGACCTCTAAACTGTCTGTTATCTTACAGCCAGTTGCCTCTATTTCTCTGGTTACCGCCACCTCTGCTATTCCACTCCTCAACAATTGGAGGGGACTCAGGGGGACGTTTCAAGTATTCCTGGTACTCTTTGTCGTCTTGTGTGAATCTGTTTGCAAACATCTCTTCAAAATTTGGAATCTCTTCAGAAGTATCGCTCATCTTGAAATTCTGTACAATTTTTAAGATCCTTCCGCGGGACGCCCTGGAGGGGCCTCGGTCGTCTACCTGTCCCAGACTCTTAAGTGATCACTAGAACTGGTGATTTAAATAGTCATGGAAAACACTTAGGCTAACACTTTACACAAGCCAGGTATGGTGTGTGTGCCTGTGATCTCAGGTTCTTGGGCGATGGATGTTACAGGGTCACAGCTTGAGTTTTGCCTAGGAAACACAGCCAGATCTCCTGTCAATGGTTAAAAAGTCTTCACACATGCACTAAGATCTACACTGTAGTTTCCTCTCGTTAAAAAAAATGAAAATCAAACTTGAAAAAAGGAAAGGGCTTAATATTCATGTGTTCCTGTTTTTACTAGGTAACAACTGGGTTATAAAATAACTCTCTCTATGAACTCTTTCATCTCCTCTTTTGAACACTGTACTTCATGATCACTGACTTCTGTCACAAAATATGCAGCACAACAGAAAAGATGTATTTACAAGGTTAAACTTGTTGTTCTTGTTTTGTTTTTTGAGGCAGGGTTTCCTAGCTGTCCTGGAACTAGCTCTTGTAGACCAGGCTGGCCTCAAACTCACAGAGATCCACCTGCCTCTGCTACCCAAGTGCTGGGGATTAAAGGCGTGCACCACCACCACCTGGATTCTAAATATTTTTCAAGTTTCAAAAGAAAAAAAAAATCTTTCTTTTACTCTCTAGTTATAAATTAGCTTCTCCATAAATTTGTTGTTGTGTGGCCTCAGCTGGCCTGGAACTGCCACTGCCCTGCCTTGACCTCCAGGGTACTGATATTAGAAGTGTGAACTAATACACCAGCTAACTTCAACATTCTTATTGTAATAATTATTGAAATTGTCAATCATCAATGCCCCTCATTAACAAAAAAGAAATAACAATCTCCTCTTCCTTCTCCTCCTCTTCTGTAATAGAATCTAGTAATATAAAACTCAACCTGGGGGACTGGAGAGATGGCTCAGTGGTTAAGAGCACTGACTGACCCTTCCAGAGGCCCTGAGTTTGATTCCCAATGATGACATGGCAGCTCACAACCATCTATAATGGGATCTAGTGCCCTCTTCCATCATGCAGGCATACAAGCAAGTGGAGCACTTCTACACAGAAAATACATGAACAAATCTTTAAGAGACTATGTACTCAGTATGTATTCAAACTGTCTCTAGTCTCAACCTTCCACGGTATGAGCCATCATGCCCAGTATTCAGGTTTTGGGTGTGGTGGTACATGCCTATAACCCTACCTCCAGGTAGAGGCAGGAAAACCAGGAGTTCAAGGTCAGTCTCCCTATTCATAGTATTTGAGGACAACCTGGTCTATGGGGATCTTTTCTCAAAACAAAAGAAGAAAAATTAAATATCCATTTTGGAAAAAAAGTCACTAAGAAGTTAGAGCTAATGGCGAAGCAGTGTTTTGTTTAATACAGTTTCTGTGTGGTTATTTTGGGTGTAAGCTAGCCAGGAGGCCAAGACAAACAAGGGATCTCCTCCCTTGCAACTGGAGGGATCTGTGCTAGCCCTGGCCTCAGTACCCACCTGCATTCTCTGCAGAAATGCTGCTGTACGGTGGAGGAGCATCACCTGCAGTCTGCTCGGGTTCCCCAGGCTCCTCTTCATTCTGCAGCTGAATAAAAACATCAGATATTAACACTCACACACACACACAAACAAATTCAAAAGATACAAACCTAAAAACTAGAGTAGCCTATCTGGAAGGCTATCTGGCATTGTGTTTGTTTCCAAAGCCTTTTTAAAGTATCCTAATCCCAGGAAGTTATTTTAAGGAAATGAGACAAAAAGAAAAAGTTATATAAGAATCATACTCCAAGTACACATTCCTGTAGTCTCAGTCATAGACAAGCCTGGGCTACATAAAATATGAGGCCTATCCAAAAAGAAAACAGAAAAAGCCAAATGTAGCTCAAGCTTGCCTCAAATTTGTCAAGGAGCTGACAAAGGCCCTGTACTCCTGACCTTCCCACTCCTACTTCCCACGAGTTGGGATTTCAGGTGTGAACCACCATGCCCAGCTATCAAAAAATAGACTAAGAAAAAAATCAAAACTTCAAAGAAAATTCGACAACTTAGAAACTTATAGAACCATTACATGAAGTCTGATTTTTATCAAACAATATGCATTGTGCAATTTGTTTGTAAAAGGATAATCATATAATGGAAAGAAGATCTAGAATGAGATATCTATAATTCAGAACTATCTTTAGGTAATGAAAGTATAAAGGGTTTCTCCTTGTTTACATTTAGACTCTAATTTCATTGCTTGTATAATTTCTTTAAAGTTAGAAAAGCAATCTGGTAGGACAAATATTGAAAATACACAAACCAAGTCCTTCTATCTTATTTGGTAAGTGAGACAGTTATGAAAACATAAATGTCTAACCTCTGTCAGTACTTTCTCTCAACTATCTGATGCAGTGTTTTAGTGCTGGGAATCAAACCCTGGGTTTTAAGAATCCCAGGCAAGTTATTTACAGCAGAGCTAACTCCAGAACTCCCCAGCTCCTCCAGTTATTTCAATAGTCCACACTGAATGTGTAATGTCTACCTATTGTTGCTGCCAAGTGCCCACCCTAGTCACTGTCATGAAACGAAGATTTCTCAATAGATCATACTTTTTAATGAGCTGGTCTACACTGGCATTAAACTATAAAGGGAGTCTGCTGATAAGGGTCTGATCCTGTTTTCAGTATTACCACACAGGAAGTTACTGAGGTGCTTGTAAGACATACCAGCTCCTAAGCACACTTTACAAAGAAGTCCATGGTAAGCTGAGACAGAAGAGAGCCTGGGATTTGATAAGAAGCGGAGTCTGCATCAATCTCCAATCCTGCGCTATCCACGAATTACTACAATATAGATTTATCTATAAATTCAATTTGACGTGGGTTCTTGGGCCATATTCTTAGCAGCATCTACCATCCAGGACGTTCTATAACCAGTGCAGGGTATGAAACCTAGTACAAACATTTTACCACTGACTTTCATCTCCAGGCCTTGATTTTTTTTTTTTAATTTTTATTTTCTTGAAACAGGATTTTCCTGTGTACCTTTGGGCTGGCCTGGAACCCTAATCCCTTGTCTCAAATACTGGATTATAGGCATGTGCCACCATTTCTAACGTGGGCATATTTTTTAGCTCTAACAATCTAATCTTAAACTTAAGTCATTCCCAAAATAATTGTACTGAAAACTACGGTAATTTTTTCCTTGGAAAAGAAAACATACAGGCAAAATAGTTATAGGAAAGCAAATATTCCAGGGACATCATATAGTGACTTATTTGAAGAGCTCCTGGGAACATGATTCTCCTCAATCCAAGATCTTAACAGTATGTGAACGTTAGAAGGATATTCTTAGCCTCCTCCCGACTAACCATCACTGTATGAGAGAAGACAGCACCAAGGGAGAACGACAGCAACAAGAAAGGGGAAAAAGATTATTTGAGAATGCAGTCTCTATCTGTATTTCTAACCTACTTTATAATTCTGGAGTCTGGTCAAAGCAAGCATGTTTCTTCTACACAATTTGGTTTCAGAAAGGAAGCCTGGCAGTTCTTAGAAACATAGACATTCAAAAAAATCAGGAGGTAAAATAGTCTACCATGCCAGTAGCTGTAAGATAGGTTGCCTGTCTCCTAGCAACCTAGAAATGTGAAATGTGATCACTCCCCAGCACAGTAACAGATAACAGCAGAGAAATTCCAGCCTTCTCAGAAACGCTATCTCTTTGGTGAGAAAAAAACCAAACATTACCAGGTCAAGATTTTTTTTTCTCCCTTAAAATTCAGTATTTTAGAACCATACATTTCCAACTAAAAAGAAGAAAAAAGAAACCCCGCGGAAAAAAAATTATGACTATGGAGGTGCCACATGTTGGAATGACCCCCCCACTCAACTGTTCTCATTGCCTCCTCCCACCACAGAAACCTAATTACTCCCACACTGCTGGTGGTAAGGTTAGGCTCAGAAAAGCTGCTCTAAAACAAAACACTATGAGAAGAACAAAGGGAATCACATTCTAAAGGCCACATACGCTTAGTAATGACTGCTGAACGACAGAGCTGTATAAGCACCCACATTCTTACACTTTGGGGCCTCAAGGCCACTGCTCAGCAATGAAGGAAAGAAATGCACGGACCACAACTGGACTGTAGCCTTTAGGAAACAGTTTACTTGCGTCCATGATGAGTTTTGCCTATTTTCTTACTCTGTCCCCAAGAACCTTTCCTGTGCAGCCTACCCAGCCACACAGATTCCCCTCCTGGTGCTCAGACAGCACAAGCAGGTTACTTCTGGGTCAGCACTGGAAAGACTCCCACTCTTCCATCAGTTGGGCCAAGTGGGCCCAGGTCCAGCTTAACTACACAGTACAGGCCAGGCTGTGGCCGGTCCTTGAGGCAGGTCTAAGAGAGAGAACTTAACTCAGAGCACACAGGAACAGTCTCTGACTGACTCTGGAGACTAAGAAATACTGCTGGAGCTAGAGTTTTCACCCCATTACATCACTTTTGTTACATTTTGAACCAGTTTTACCTTTATTGTGATCAACAATAATGACATTTAAAAAATTTATGGCACTGTTTTACAAATTGAACTATAAAATTACTCATAAATGACAGAAAAGGCCAGGTGTAGTGGCTCACACTTGTAATCTCAACACTTGGGAGACTGAAACTGGAACATTAAGGAAGTAAGTTCCTGGCCAGCCTGAGTTGCTACATAGTAAGCAACTTTGCCTGCCCTCCAAAGGAGCCATACAAAGTGTTGAGCTTAATACAGAACTACCTATGTCTCTACCAAGATGAAAATAATCCAATAATCTGAAATTTCAAGTAGCATTTTGCTTTGTCACACACTTACACTGTGTCCTGATTTTCTTTTCCATATCCCCACTTGGTGCATGATCCCAATCTGCCATAATACTCCTTGATCTTACTAACCTTTGATTTTGAAAATACATATCTTGGCCGGGCGGTGGTGGCACACGCCTTTAATCCCAGCACTCGGGAGGCAGAGACAGGCGGATCTCTGTGAGTTCGAGGCCAGCCTGGTCTACAAGAGCTAGTTCCAGGACAGGAACCAAAAGCTACGGAGAAACCCTGTCTCGGGCTGGAGAAATGGCTTGAAGGTTAAGAGCACTAACTGCTCTTCCAGAGGGCCCAGGTTCAACCTCCAGCAATCACATGATGGCTCACAACCATCTGTTAATTATGCATGTGGTACACCAACATATATGCTAGCTAAACACACACACATAAAATTTTTAAAAAGTTTTAAAAATATGTCTATTAGGACTAGTGAGCCAGCTCAGCAGTTAAGAATGCTTACTCTTCTTCAAAGAACCAGAGTTTGGTTTCCAGTACTCATGGTCAAATGGCTCACAACTACCCTTAACTCCAGCTTCAAGAGTTACCATGCCCTCTTCTGTCCTCCTTGCGTACTGCAAACACCTGCCAGATATACATACAGACACATAAATAAAAATGATCAAAAGCTTATAAAAATAAATCTGAGGGGGGGGTGTTGAGACAAGGTTTCTCTGTGTAATAGCCCAGTGTTCCTGAACTAGCTCTGTAGACCAGGTTGGCCTCAAACTCACAGAGATCCACCTGCATCTGTCTCCCGAGTGCTAGGATTAAAGGTGTGTGTGTACCACCACCACCACCCGTCTATAAAAAATAAACCTTAAACCAGGTGGTGGTGGCACACACCTTTAATTCCAAACCACAAGAAGCAGGGGGATGAAACTCTTGAGTTTGAGGCCAATCTAGTCTAAAGAGCAAATTCTAGGAGCCGGGGCTAAAAGAAAATCCTGACTCAAGAAACTGAAAATAAACAAACAAATACTTTAAAAATTTATAAAAAGGTGTATTGTTTTATTTTTAAGGTTAAGGCTATAAAATATAGTACATCTAAAATAAAGGGATCACCTTCCTTTGAATCTAAGTATTGTGCCTATTAGAAACAAATACAGCATTAAAGAGCAGGTGCAATGACACTCACTGGTAGTCCCAACTTCTGGGGAAACTGAGGCAAAATAACCACTTAAGTCTAGTTGACTGAGGCCAAGCTGAGGAGCATGAAATTATATTAGTATCTTTTAAAAAAAAATCTGAGCCGGGCGGTGGTGGCGCACGCCTTTAATCCCAGCACTCGGGAGGCAGAGGCAGGTGGATCTCTGTGAGTTCGAGGCCAGCATGGTCTACAAGAGCTAGTTCCGGGACAGGCACCAAAGCTATAGAGAAACCCTGTCTTGAAAAACCAAAAAAAAAAAAAAAAAAAAAAAAAATCTGCTAGGTATGGATGGCAGCACAAGCCTATAAATCCCAACACTTGGGAGATTGAAAGATGGGAGAATCAGGAATCCAAGTTCATCTTTGGCTGCATAATTAGTAGAAGCCAGAAATGCTCACTACAGAAATTATACATAGTTTTTGGTTTGTTTTTTGAGACTGGGCTTCCAACTCAGAGATCTGCCTGTCTCCATCTTCCAAGTGCTGGGATTAAAGGCATGCTTAACCACCACCCAATGATACCTAGTTTTTATAGAAGCAACTTTGAATAAAACTAGTTTAAAGGGGCTGGAGAGATGGCTCAGTGGTTAAGAGCATTGCCTGCTCTTCCAAAGGTCATGAGTTCAATTCCCGGCAACCACATGGTGGCTTACAACCATCTGTAACGAGGTCTGCTGTCCTCTTCTGGTCTGCAAACACACACAGATTGAATATTGTATACATAATAAATAAATATTAAAAAAAAAACTAGTTTAAAGACACTTATGGAACTGGAGAGACAGGTGGTTGCCACAAACTCTTTTTTCTCCCCCCAGAAACTCTTAGGTCATATAGCCCAGAGTGTGTCTAGCAGCAGAAATTAAAAGAGCCTTATTCAAAAACAAGGTATAAGAAGGGACCCCCCCACAGGCACTCCACAGCATGTAAGAGGCAATAGTCACATACAAACATAACACATCATACATAATACACACACACCTTCAGTTTTAAAATGAATTGTTCTGAGGAACAGTAAAGCAGAGCTAGGGTTGGATCTCACTAAGAGACAATATTTAATCTTACAATGAGTGGTACTAGTAGTCCCAGGCATTTACATTCTCTAAAGACTGGAAAAAGTGAAAAAAAAAATCTTTCTGCATAAAGTAGGTGTGGTGGTGCACACTTGTAACCCCAGCCCTTGGGAGGCAAAGGCAGGGATGCCACAGCTCCGCACCCTGGTCTATATCTGAGTTCTGGGCTGTCCAGTTTACACAGTGAGACTCAGTCTCAACAAAACCAAACCAAATAAACCTCACAAATCTTTATACCCAAGGTGAAATGACATCATAAAAATACAAATAATGCCAAAGTAGCCAAGAAATCCCTAATATTACAAGTATTCACACTACTTAATTTGTTGTTGTTGGGTCCTATTTAATTTTACTTTGTTTATTTTGATTTATCGAGACAAGTTTTCTTTGTGTAGCCTTGGCTCTCCTAGAACTACCTCTGTACACCGTCTGATCTTGAACTCAGAGATCTTCCTGCCTCTGCCTGGGGTAAAAGATAGAGCCAGAGATCAAGAACTGTGCATTTTCTACTACATCTAATGCATCTACTGTGACACTGTAGCCTCATCAGATTCTTTGCTTTCTTTAAAAAAAAAAAAGTGTTTGTACTTGTGTTTGTGCAAATGCCGTGTGTGTGTGTGTGCTCACACACAGTTGATAAGAACTAAAGTTGGAAGATTAGCAAGTGCTCTTATGCACCGAGCATCTATCTTTCCAGCCCCAAACTCTTTACTTGCAAAAAGAGTTCTCCGCTAACTTGCTATTAATATATTAGGTATATTTTAAGTAATTCTGACAAGGTATGAGAACCTCAACTGTAAGAAATGCAATCTCATCTAACAATGAACAAAGGAAGGCTAGAGTTTGCCCAACGAATAAACTGCTTGCCATGCGAGCACGAGGAAATGAGATCAGACTCCAAGTACTGCATGCAACCCTATCAACAGGGGAAACATAGACAGAAGGATGGTTTGGGCCTGCTGGCCAGTCAGTCTAGCCCTAATGACAAGGTCAAGCTCCAAGCTCAGTGAGAAACCCATCTCAAAAAATAAAGTGGAGAGCAACTGAGAAAGGCATCCTGATGTCAACCTCAGGACCCCACACATGCCTGTCTGTAAGTGCACATGCACACACATATGCACACTCAAACCACACATACACACATGCAGGAGTTGATCAAACATTTCTCCAAAGACCAGTATACAAATGGCCAGTAGACACAAAATTAAATGCTCAACACTCTTAAGGTCATCAGAGAAAACCATGAGATAATACTTCATACCTACTAAAAAGACAGTAACAAGTTCTTTTTTTCTCCAAAGCAGAGTTTCTCTGTGTAGCTTTCAAGCCTGTCCTGAAACTGGCTCTGTAGACTGCTCTGAAGACCAGGCTGTCCTCGAACTCACAAGTGCTGGGATTAAAAGCATGCACCAACACTACCCAGCCAGTAACAAGTTCTTATGCTTGGGGGAAAACTAGAACTCTAACAAACTACTGGTGGCAATAGAAAGGGTGTTTCTATTGGTAAATGGTTAAGCCCAGAGTTAAGACAAATGTCCACACAAAATTTGATGGTACAGCATTGCCAAAAATTTAGCATACAAATAGATACAAGATCTGTGGTTTATCTTTTTTTTTTTACATTTATTTATTTGTTTTTATTATGTATACAGTATTCTTCCTGCAGGTCTCATTACAGATGGTTGTGAGCCACCATGTGGTTGCTGGGAATTGAACTCAGGACCTTTGGAAGAGCAGGCAATGCTCTTAACCGCTGAGCCATCTCTCCAGCCCAATCTGTGGTTTATCTATACAATGAAACACTATTCAGCAAAAAAAAAAAAAAAAAAAAAAATGCTTGTGATATAGCTTTGAAAGCATTATACTAAGAATAAAGCAACTAAGAAAATACCGTCTGTTGCATGCTTCTATTTATATTAAAATGACCAAAAGTGTGATTTCATAGAGAAAGAAAGATTAATGGTTATTGGTAACTAAGATAATGGGGGTGGGGGAATAGTAGCTTACTGATGCTATGTCTGAATTTCTTGTAGGGTCAGGCATAGTAATAAAAATTGTTTAAAAATTAGATGGGGATAATGGTTATACAGTCTAATGGAAAATAGTTTATTTTTAATTATACTTTAAAAAAATACACTTGGGCTGGAGAGATATGGCTTGGAGGTTAAGAGCACTTGTTGCTCTTGCAGAGAACCTGGGTCCAACTCCTTGCAGACACATGGTGGTTCACAACCATCCATAACTTCAGTTCCAAGGGCTCTGAACCCTCTGCTGACTTCCAAAAGTATCAAACATGCACATGGTGAGTGTACATACATACATTCAAGACAAAACATTCATACATGTAAACATAAAAATAAATCTAAAGAGATTTTTAAAAGAATAAACTTTAAGGAAATAAATTTTCAATCTCAAAAGAATAAGGTAATAGTGTTTTCTATTTTCAAAAAGCCAAATCTGTACTGTATAATTTTATTTAAATAAAACGTCAAATTAACTGTTGTACATCACTGTTCCCTTGTTACGTCAGTATCTGTCACCCTCAATAGCCCACAAATCACCACAGAACATGCCTGTGAATGGGTAAAAATGACAAGCACAGTGAATCACTGCAACAAAAAAAATCGTTTCCTGGGACTGGAGAGACAGCTCCGTGGTTAAGTGCACTGGCTGCTCTCCCAGAGGACATGGGATTCAATCCCCAGCACCACACAGCAGTTCACAGCCATCTGTAACTTAAGGTCCAGGAGATACAATGCCTACCTCTGACCTCTACAGGCACTGTATACATGTGGTGCACAGACATCTATGTAGAGAAAGCATCCATATACAAAAGTAATGATTTTTAAAGTTATGTGTGTATATATCGCACAACTGCAGCATTTAGAATATCTAAGACTATCAGAAAAAAAATAATGTAAACATGTAATACCAAGATGAAAACCTAAAAATGAGCCAAAGCAAAGGAAAATTAAGTGATGAGAACAATGACTTAAAAGTGTCTAACAGACAGAATGCTTCCTCTTAGAAAGGCCATGTTCACAGAGCTTTTGGTTAAAGGCTTGCTTGTGTGGCTGTCTGGCTGGCAGCATAAATAGAACAGACGAACACTTGGCTTTACGAGGGAAAATACCTGCAATATCTATAGAAGTCCTTAGAAATGAGAGCAGAGCCGGGCAGTGGTGACGCACGCCTTTAATCCCAGCACTCGGGAGGCAGAGGCAGGCGGATCTCTGGGAGTTCGAAGCCAGCCTGGTCTACAAGAGCTAGTTCCGGGACAGAAAAAAAAAAAAAAAGAAAGAAAAGAAACGAGAGCAGATGCTGCCAAGTGAGATCACCAACTTGCATTTCCTTCAACCCCCCCCCCCCCCGCCCAGTTCTCCATATTAGGTCTTACTAACACGAGATACAAGGTGAGCACATCCTAGGCACTCACCTCCAATTCACCTCACCTAAAAAGCTAAAACTGAGCAAAGTCACTGCTCATCTGCAAAAGCACTAAACAGCTGCAATTACAGTGCCAGCTCTTTGTCATCAGCTTACTGACCTATGGAATCAATGTCTTATGCCCAAATACTTTCCAGAACTGATGGCTCTACCAAGACACTTAAGTAAATGGCACCTAGCTTCAGTAAAACCTGAAGCCAAGAGTCTTCCAGGCTAACACTTGCCCTCAGTGGGCTAGAATTTCAAAGACAGAAGATGTGTCGGGTCTAAAGAAAACTGAATGAAAAATGAAATTTATGCCCTGGCAATGCTGAAGCATGGGCAGCCCATAAATGGCAGTTCCGCTGAACTTGTCCATATTGGATTTCATGGTCAAAGTTGATGAGAACAACTGACCAGGTCTCTTCCTCAAGAGAGCACCAGATCTCATTACAGATGGTTGTGAACCACCATGTATTTGCTGGGAATTGAACTCAGGACCTTAGAAAGAGCAGCCAGTGCTCTTAACTGCTAAGCCATCTCTCGCCCCTAAAAGTTTTTGTTTGTAGACAGGGTCTCACCATGTACTTTTGGCTGGCCTGCAGCTTGGTATGTGTTGATCTATCCTTCAATTCACTTGCCTCTGCCTTCCAAGTGCTGGAACCAAAGAAGTGCAACACCATACAAACCTCATTGTAATTTTTTGTATTTACTTTATGTATACAAATAGGTGAAAGTTTTGCTTGCATATATGTGTATATACCACATGCATGCATATATGCATCACATGGGTCCCTGGTACCCATGGAGTCCAGAAGAAAGAATTGGATCTCCAGAACTGGAGTTACAGATGGTTGTGACCTGCTATACAGGCGCTAGGAACTGAGTGAGGTCCTCCTTAAGAGAGGAAGTCTCTTAACTGCTGAACTGTCTTTAGCTCCCTTATTGTAATTTTGAGAGACAACAGTCTATGTAGTACAGGCTGGTCTCATTTTTTATTTTTATGTGTTGTTTCAGACAATTTTTTTTGTGTCTGTCTCCCCTTTTTGCTCATTATGCCATTTAAATCACAGTTAAATGATTTTAAGAACCATATAATATAGAATTACATAGTCAAAAAAACTTAAAGTGTGTTGGCACATACCTATATCCCCACTAAAGAAAACTCCATTTCCCCATATTTCCAAATGCAGAGGGACAGCTGTGGTGCCAACTGGCATACCAAAGCACCTGCTGGCCTCTCCCTCACTGTCACAAGTACCTGTTACACTTTCAATATGTTAACATTCTAGCTCTTCTCACCTACTCCCCTACCCTCAACTTCCAACTCATGGGCTTCCCTCCCTCCGCTACTCATTCTCCAAATAACCCTGATTACCACCCCCCCACCCCATCTCTCATGGCCAGGTTCAGGCTGCTGGCCATGTTCTACTATTTTCTCTCTCAACTCTGGACTCCTCCAGATGCCTCTGCTTGTTCTCTCATAACTACAATACCCTTCCCCTTAAGCAGCACACCACGAGCTGTCATGTCAGCAGTTTATATAGTAAGAAGGACAACTGCCCAAGCTCAGATAGTTAACACAAGGTCTCGATGCTACACAGTGAGACCCTGTCTCAACAAACAACCCCCCACAGCAAATCCACATAAGTAATAAATCCAAGTAATTAATTCACACAATGATAAGTTTACGGGGGCGAGGAAGACAGCTCAAGAAGAGAAGTGATTACTGCACAAGTGTGAGGACTCCCCTCCTCACATATACAAGTTAGAACACTTGCCTAACATACAAGGTTCTGGGTTCAATTCCCAGCACTGCAAAAAAAAAAATTAGCTGGGTGTATGGTGCACACCTTCAATCTCAGCATTCAGGAAGTAGAGGCAGTCAGTCAGATCTCTGTGAGTTTGTAGCCAACCTAGGCTACATAGTGAACACCAGGCCAGCCAGCATTACACAATGAAGCCCTGTCTCAAAATGACGGAAGCAAAGACCTGTATTTTGAGATCTCCATTTTGTTTACAGTCATCTTAAGCTCACAAGTTAAGAAAAATATTTACCTCTATCCCCTCTGCAGGGTCTAGGAAATAGACCTGGCATCTTATCTTCTAGCAAGACCTGCAGGCACCAGGCTTCAGAAACAATTGCATTTTCCTTTGTTAGTCCTCGAACACTGAGCCGTGAGCCGCAGTATTTACTTATCAGCTAGGGATGTCTACAAGCCTGAATTCCAGCAGACCTGACACCCCTCTCCTTCTCCCTCACTCGTTTGCTATATAACAGCTTCTGAGGATATAATAAATGGCGGTTTGATCAGAAATACTGTCTTGGGGTGCACCCACACACTAAGACAATGGGGATGTTCTATTGGGAACTCACCAAGGCCAGCTGGCCTAGGTCTGAAAAAGCATGGGATAAATCCGGACTAGCTGAACATAGCGGACAATGAGGAATACTGAGAATTCAAGAACAATCGCAGTGGGTTTTTGATCCTACTGCACGTACTGGCTTTGTGGGAGCCTAGGCAGTTTGGATGCTTACCTTATGAGACCTGGATAGAGGTGGGCAGTCCGTGGGCTTCCCACAGGTCAGGGAACCCTGATTGCTCTTCGAGCAGATGAGGGAGGGGGACTTGATCGGGGGAGGGGGGGGGAAATGGGAAGCAGTTGCGGGGACGAGGCAGAAATCCTTAATAAATAAATAAATTAAAAAAAAAAAGAAATACTGTCTTACCGTCATTTCTTGTGTCTCTTGTACCCTCCATTCCTCTCCCCTAGGTTTATCAGGGACCACCGTTCGAATCCCGCTGGCGATTTTTTTTATTAAAATTTAATGAAGGCGGCAGTATTCTGTTCCTTGCACTAGTCAATAATTTTCCTTTCTTTACTTTCTTTTAAAAGGTAATTGAAATTTTAGCTACTTATGGCTTAGTGCTATAACCAAGGAAGGGACAATGACAATGGCTCCGGGAGTGATTTACAGGTGGATAGTATCCCTGTCACTACTGTCCATGGGAAATATGTTAAAGACAAACAGACACTAAGGGAAAGGAGTATGGGAGGCTCACTGTTACCATATAGTGTAAAAGCAAATTTGTTTGAGAAACAAACCTTAAAAAAAAGATAATAAAAACATCTATGCCCGAGGATATAGAACCAAAAGTGCTTGATTTATTATCACTCTTCCTAGGAACAGGAACACCTGTCTGTCTGTCTGTCTCTCTCTCTCTCTCTCTCTCTCTCTCTCACACACACACACACACACAAAGTACAGTATGTTCCTTTCCTGTCTATCAAATTAATAGCATAAGGGAAGAGATGGTAGTTATATAGTTAATGATTTTAAAAAGAAATGGCAACAAAAATTAATAAACAGAAACAAGAAATATATCTCTAAGCCTTTTTTCTTTAAAAGTAAGCAATACTGAATGGGGATGATGAGGATGGCTCTGAGAGTAAGAGCCTTAGAACCTAAATTCAATAGCAGGAACCCACATGGAAGGACAGAACAGAGTCCTGTAAGCTGTCTTCTGACCTCCAGAGTGTAAACATGGTTACACACATGCACCCAGGCACACACACGAAATACATTTTTTAAAGATAAAAAAAACCTTGACTGTCCATTATTCAATCTGTAACACATACTATAGTCTGCTGAATACAATAAGTACCTAATAAATGCTTCTGGTACACTAAAGAAAACTTTGGTAATTTTTATCATATTGCAATTCCTAAGATGTTTTTCCTTCTAAAAACAACCAGTTGGCATATTTACTAAATACAATACTCTCTATTGTCAAGACAGCACAATTAGATAGATATAGAGGCTGAAAGTCAACAGCCATGTTGTGACGTACATTGCATTGTTAAATCATCATGTGTTGGTTGAACTTACTGAGAGGCTGGCTCTGGAAAAGGATTGATCCCCTTCCCTTCAGAATCAGGCATGTGTATCTCAAACTGTCCTTCAGAGTCCAGGGATGGGCTGGTCCTCCTCCCTGCTAACTATAAGGAGGAGGAAAGGAACAGCAAAATAGCTCAAGTAGAAACGTTGTGTACTTGAGAACGACTAAAAGGTGAACCATTTTCAACAGAGGTTTATCCCAAAATATAAAACCGCCATGGGAATCCATCCATGGAGCAAAAGCTCAGTCTGGAATTCCAGCTGACTGCCTCAATTTCCCATGGAGGTTTCTGCTGGGTGTTGTAAGTGCCAGATTTGACGATGTTATCTATCTGCTGCTATTTGTTCCTTCACTTGGGAGCAGCACTGGAGGGAACACTCTGCTCTGCCTAGGTGTCCCTCAATCCGGAACTCCAGCTGGCTGCCTCAACTGGTTTTCCCAGTTATTTCTGGTCAATGTTTATAAGCCCTCAATTGACAGTGTCTTGCTATTTGTATCACTTGCTATTTATTCTTTTACTCTTGCTTGCTCTATACTTAATAAGCTCATAAAAAAAGAAACAACAAAACAAGCAAACAACAACAAAAACAGGCATGGTGCACACACCTTTAATATCAGAACATGGGAGACAGAGGCAGGTAAGTTCCATGATAGCCTGGTCTACACAGTGAGTTTAAGGCTAACCAGGGCTACATAGTGAGATCCTAACCAAAACAAACAAACAAACAAACAAATTAGGGCTGGAGATGTGGCTTCAATTCCCAAGGAACTATGTCTATGACTCCAGCTCACAAATACACATATGCAGGCAAAACAGCACTGAACATAAAATAAAAACAAATAAATCATGAAAAAAAAAACAAGCCAAAAAAAGAGGAAAACCTATAAAGTCAAGCAACAAGACAGAAAGTAGCAAAACCTTGACAGCTATAAGTGAGATTGACATGGGGGACTGATTCAGCACACAGGAAAGACTGAATCCTAAATCAGAACACAAAGTAGGCAACTTGTTTTACATGACCTAAAAGCTCAGAAATTGGTGACACCAGGTACTGATAAGCTGAGTTGAAAAAGATTTAAACAGAAAGAAGGAAAGGTTGTAGGAACAGCTAAAACATGCAGCACCCAAGTCTCCTTTAGAAGGCTCACCTAGCATGTGTAAGGCCACAGGTTCTATCCCCAATACAAAAAAAAAAAAAACATGTTCGGGAGAACATAAGACAGGGAGGGAGCTTTGGGGAGACATCTGTCCAGTAACTAGCTCTTGTAGATCAGGCTAGCCTCGAACTCACAGGGATTCACCTGCCTCTAGTGCTAGGATTAAAGGCGTGCACCACCGTGGCCTGGCTTTGTTTTGTTTTGTTTTTTTCAAGAAAGGGTTTCTTTATGCAGCCCTGGCTGTCCTTGAACTCAGAGAATCCACTTCAAATCTGCCTGTCTTCTTACCTTTAGATGCACACATGCACACACACACACACACACACACACACACAATAAAGATATATCTATGCAGAACTGAATTCCTTCAGCATTTCTTAGTTTCACATTAAGGAACACCAAATGCAGGCTCTCTGTTGTGTATCTTCTAATTCTTGGAATGCACAAAGCCCTGGGTTCCCCAGGTAGGGCAACACGAAATAACCCTGTCTCAGAAAACAAACAACAATAACAAAACTGTAGGAAACCATTTCTCATAAGAGAGCAAAGGTGCCATTTAATTCTAGAATCTAGTCGTTGACAACTGTGTATGTGTCCTGACTTCTGGAGAATGTTTCCCATATGCATATGAGTTAATAATTCTGGTACCACTTTATATATGTATACTAAAACTGAAGAATTATATAAACAGATGCTATATGGTAAAAGTCAAAATTTTCACTGCTGAAATGGGAGTTCATAGATTAGGAGAATAAATTAGTGTGATCCCCATGCTTGAATTAAAGTTGGAGACACTGTGTGAACCTGGCTTTGGGTAATTATTTATACAAATATTGTTTATGAGGCTGAGGGTGTAACTGAGTAACAAAGTATACATGCAGCATTTAAAGAAACAAGTACACAACACAGACAGGCATTCCTGGGTTTTGCCACCTTAGAAGGCCTACAACTAACAACACCCACGACAAGAACACAGACCTGGTTTCTGGTATCATTCTCCAAGGAAAGGAAGGAAGGCTTCCTTTGGGGGACATGAATCATTCTAAAATCGTCTGAAAAAAATACACTAGATAAGACTGGTCCAAAAAGAAAGTGCTCTAAAACAAAGCAAAGATGTAGGTGTCCCAAAGGGAACCAGATACAGGGCACAGGACCAACTGAGAGTTTCCCAATTGCCAAAGACAGCACTACACAGTGGTACTGGAATTATAGTCCCAAATAATTATAAATATGAGTTCATACAGATATAAATGACTAATTAAGCTAATAGAGAAGAAATCAATGTTACACATATAAAAATGGCAAATAATGTATGCCAATACTCTGCTGGCAACTGTTAGTTCCACCCCTTCCTTCCACTTAGTCTGCGAGTGCCACCATTCTCACACAGTCCAGCACGCAAGAGGGGAGAGCGCCTTTTACAGGAGAGAGCCGGACACAGACTTCAGCCATGGAGCAAGGCACGCTGACAGTACCATTTGTTGTATGTGCGTGTCTATGAGCACATGTGCTCAGTCAGGTGTCATGTGCAGAGGCTAAAAGTGGATTGAGGGTATCTTCCCCTCTCGTTTTCCATCTGTAATTTTACTTTCTGAGACAACATCTCTCACTGAACCTGACTGATTGGCCAGGAAGTCCTAGGCATCCTCCTGTCTCCACACCCAACTCTTAAGTTAAAGCATGTATGTGCACACATACTGCATACAGCCTGCACCTTATGTGGGTGCTGGCAATCAGAACTCGGGTCCTCAGGCTACAGGCACTCTGACTGAGCCATACTTCCAAACTGTTGGTGGAATAAGAAATCAACACACAGTGTGGTGCACACCTTTAATCCCAGCACTCCAGAAACAGACAGATTCTAGGAGTCAGAAGCCAGCCTTGTCTATCTACTAGGTTCCAGGACAGCCAGGACCGCAGAGAGGAGACCCTGTTTCAATAAACAATCAAAACACACACACAAAAAAAAGAAAAGAAATAAATTAATTAATTAATTATGGACTCAGAAAACAGAGTGAGAGCCTAATTTACAGGCAGGGTGTACTGGCTAATAGCACACTTGTTGTAACACTACACTTGAAACTGATAATAGAAACTGTGCCTCTACCTGGCAGCCACCAGAGGCGACTAACTAAAATGTTTGCAGAGCACAATAAATCTGATAAATGTTGACCACTTGTCTAGCTTATTGGCAATAATAACAAGGGGGGAAATATCTTTGATCTTATTTTCAACATTAATCTGCAATTAAACTTCTTTATCTAAAATAGGTATGGCCCTCTACAAGAATATGGTTCTCACTAAGCAATTGTACTTATCCAAAAATAATATCAAGCCGGGCGGTGGTGGCGCACGCCTTTAATCCCAGCACTCGGGAGGCAGAGGCAGGTGGATCTTTGTGAGTTCGAGGCCAGCCTGGTCTACAAGAGCTAGTTCCAGGACAGGCTCCAAAGCTACAGAGAAACCCTGTCTCGAAAAACCAAAAAAAAAAAAATAATAATAATAATAATAATATCAAAATAAAGAAATTTGGGCTGGAGAGATGGCTCAGAGGTTAAGAGCATTGCCTACTCTTCCAAAGGTACTGAGTTCAATTCCCAGCAACCATATGGTGGCTCACAACCATCTGTAATGGACCTCTTCTGGCCTTCAGGCATACACACAGACAGAATATTGTATACATAATAAATAAATATTTTTTAAAAAATAAATAAAAATAAAGAAATTTAAGGATTTATTTTAAAGCCTTTGTCACCCCAGCACTGTGAAGGCTGAAGCGCAAGGGTCCCAAGTTCAAAGCCAGTCTGTGCTACACAATAAAACCCAATCGAAAACAAAACAAAACAACAAAGTTATTCTTGTGGTAATATTTACTTTTATAACTTAACGTAGTACAGTGTATTATAACTGATGTTTGGAATAAACATGTATGCACAGGACCAGTGGTGACCAGTCCTTAGAACAGGATTCCCTAAGGTAGCCAATTAAGTCTTGGTTTCTGCCCAAACCAGGAAGTTCTGTTCTGTTTACAGAGCACAGAGTGATGAAGCCAATAAATCTCCCCTAACAAGTGATGACCAGTGGAGCCAGCCAGAAAGCAAGAATGGATCAAGAATCTACCAGTGCCACAAAAAAAATGACACAGAGAACAAGGCTTGCCAAGAGTGAGCCAATTCAAAAACAAAGGACAAGCCGGGCGGTGGTGGCGCACGCCTTTAATCCCAGCACTCGGGAGGCAGAGGCAGGCGGATCTCTGGGAGTTCGAGGCCAGCCTGGTCTACAAGAGCTAGTTCCAGGACAGGAACCAAAAGCTACGGAGAAACCCTGTCTCGAAAAATCAAAAAAAAAAAAAAAAAAAAAAAAAAAAAAAACAAAGGACAGTCACAGTTCTGTGCTTCCCGACATTTACAAATCCTATTTCCATACTTCTAACAGATTCCAAGAGAGCTCTAAAGGCTGGCAAGATAGCTGGGCATGTAAAAGGCACTAGTCACCAAGCCTGACAACCTGAATTCCATCTCCAGGAGCTGCACCGGAGGAGAAAATCAGATCTTCTATCCACACCCACAAATAAAAAACACAATAAAAGTTTTTTTTAAAGCTCTTATGATACTAACCTCAGGTGACAATATCCACTTGAAACATCACTTTTCTCTATTTCACATAAAACATATTTGTAAATGAAATTATAGGATTTACAGCCAGGCATAGTGGTATATGTCTGTAACCCTAGCACTTTGGAGACTAAGGCAGGAGGATTATTGTAAGTTCAAGGCTAGTCTGAGCTATACTGTGAGTACTAGGTCAGCCTGAGCTACAGTATAAGAGCTATTTTCTCCAAACATAAAAATATAAAAGTATTGACAAAAGAGAAATTATATGATGCAAAATAAAAACTTCTGATCCAGGAATATAAATAAGACTGGCTACTGATAGTTATTTACTGAGTACAGGTGATGGCTTCCATAACACTTATCATACTATTCTACTTTGTATGTATTTGAAATACTAATAAAAAGTTGAACCAGGGATAGTGATATACTCCTTTTAATCCCAGCACTCAGGAGGCAGAGGCAGGCAGATCTGTCTGTTTGAGTCCAAGGCCAGTCTGGTCTACACAGCAAGTTCTAGGACAGTCAGGACTACTTACTGAGACCCTGTCTCAAAACAAACAAAGGCTGAAAAAACAAATACCATTAAGAAATAGTTACAGGGAACTGCAGAGAAGGTTCAGCAGTTTAGATCACTAGGTGTTCTTCCAGAGGACCTGGGTTCAATTCCCAGTACCCACATGACAGCTCACAACTGTCTTTAACTCCAGTTCCTGGGCATCTGACACCCTCACACAGATATACATGTAGGTAAAATACCAATACACATAAAGTAAATAAATCTAAAAATATAATAATAAGTACAGGCCAGGTGTGGTGGTAAACACCTTTAATCCCTATAGGTGGCAGAGGCAGTCACAGCTCTGTAAATTCAAAGTTAAATCAACCTACACACATAGGAAATTCTAGGCTAGCCTGATTCAAGTAACAATTACAATAGCCATTTTTCCAAAGACAATATACAGTCAATGCAATGAAAAAGAAATCAGAATAAGGCTAGTGTATGGCTCAAGAGGATAGTGACTGCCAGCCATGAACAAAAGCCTAGCTTCCATCCTTAGCACTAAAAAAAAAAAAAAAAAAGAAAAAGAAAAGAAAAAAGAAAAATTAGAAACTGTTGTTGAGAATATGGAGAAACTGTAATCTCTGTAAAATGCTGGCAACAATTCAAGATGGTGTGGCTGCTATGGGTAACAGAATAGTAGTTCTAAGAAAACTTAAAATAGAATTGCCAAACCATCCAGAAATTCCACTTCTGGGTATTTACTCATAAAACTCAAAAGTGAAGACCAAGAGGTACGCACACACCCATGTTCTCAGTGCATTACGCACAAAGACCAAATGTCCACCAGTAAAGGAATTTATTTTTAAAAACGTAGCACAGGTAGGCCTGGTGCCATCGGCCTGTAATCCCAGCTCTTGGGAGATAAGCAGGAAGATAAGGAGTTCAAGGTGAGCCTCAGAGAAGGGGGGTTGAGGGGTGGGAGGAGGTCAGGCCTTGATATGAGACCCCATCCCAAAACCAACAAACAAACAAGAAAGTATAGACAAACATAAAACAAAATATTGTTCAGCCTTAAGAAAGAAATTCTGAGGCTGGAGAGATGCTCAGTGGTTAAGAGCACTGACTGCTCTTCCAGAGGACCCAGGTTCAATTCCCAACACCCACATGGCAGCTCACAACTGTCTATAATTTCAGTTCCAGGGGACCTGACACCAATGGCAAAAACACCAATGCACATTAAACAAACAAACAAATGAATAAATAAAACCTTGTCAGCTAATAAATTCTACCTAAGGGGGCTGAAAGATGATGGCTCAGCAGTTAAGAGCACTTGATTGGTTTTTCCAGAGGTCCTGAGTTTAATTCCCAGCAATCATATGATGGCTCACAACCATCTGTAGTAGGATCAGATTCCTTCTTCTAATATGCATAAAGACAGAGGATGCTGGTGTAAAATACATGAATAAATATTTTTTTTAAAAAAAGAAAAATTCTACAAAAAAGACGGAAGGAAGGAAGGAAGGAAGGAAGGAAGGAAGGAAGGAAGGAAGGAATTCTGACAGTTACTATATGGATGAACCGTAGCAACATGCCACATGAAAAAAGACAGTTACAAAGGGATAAATACATAGCTGATGACATGTCACATGAAAAGACAAGTACAAAAAGATAAATAATTGGTTGCATTTACACTGGTATCTAGTTGACACAGGCAGGAATAAGCAAGGTGGACATTGTTTAATGGTAACTGGACACAGGGTTGGTTTCATACACATGAATACACTTAATGCGGGTAGATTCTGTACTTAGAAATGCTCAGGTGGGCGGTGTTCTGGGGCAGGGCACGTAGTTACCACGTACAAAGCTCTAGGTTCAATCCCTAGCACCAAGAGGCAAAGGGATGAAAAATTAGTGTGGTATATTTTGTTTATTTTACTCAGGACCTCTGGAAAAGCAGGCAATGCTCTTAACCTTCTCTGTGTAACCATCTGGAACTTGCCCTGTAGACCAAACTGGCCTCTAACTCAGAAATCCTCCTGCCTCTATCTCCTGAGCACTCGGATCACAGGCATGCACCACCACCTCCCAGCTCAAGTCCAAATATCTTAAAATATCTGGCATGAGGTAGCAAAATTCATGAAATAAAGGCAAAGATCTATTGCAGTAAGGAAAATGCAACTAATGTCTTCTTTGAGCTACCCACAGCTGGGCATGAGCCCAGTTAAACCTTTCAGAAACACTGCTCCATCTATTTGGATACAGTCTCAGTTTTAAAACTGTAAAAATGGGGGTGGGGGGAGAAATCATACTACAAGGAAACTGGGTCCATCCTAAGTTCAAGTTGTGCATAAATGTGCACACACTCATAAAATCTTGTAAGAGCAAAGGAAGCCAGCAGTGTTAGCATTTCTGAATGAATCATAACGCTTTCCATTACAGTCACTTAGCTGGAAGACCATCTCATATGAACCAGATCAAAAGAAGTCGGAACAGTCTTTTGTGACAGTCTAAAGAGGAGCCATGTTCCTATCAAGTGGCCTGGACAATTCACCAGCATTCCATAATTCAAAAGCCTTTTAAATATGTATAGTCTCTGATCACACTATAAAGGACAGTTACATGTGTGTGGAAAACAAACTTCAATGAATGAAAAAAATTAAAAATATTCTTAGTGCCCCCTGTGTCTGCGCTCTGTGCGCTGGCACCCAGTTTGCGAGTTTCGGACAAGGGAGCTGGAGGTTAAAATACACAGACACACACAGACCAGACAGAGACAGCGACACGGGTCATCCTTGAATTCCCCAAGAATGCCCCTTTATTGTGTTCAGGGGCAGATTTAATAGAGATAGCTACACCCCAGCCAAACCCACCAGAAACCACTCTCCTGCCATCAGGAACTCCTGAAGGTCTCGTGCTCAGAGCAGCTGTAGGCACTCAGATCAGGGGATTACAAGAAATTCAGGATCTGGGGTCTCACTGCTCCCAATAGGGACTACCAATAGGTGGTTGAGCTATGGCTCAGTCATGCAATTAAATGTCACACAGGCATTAAAAATAGCTGATATGTTACACAGAAAAACCCAGTCTCAACCCCCCCCCCAATGGTTGATAAGAGAGGCTAGAGGTATAGTTCAGTGGTAGGGTTTACCTAGAAAGTGTAAGGCCTTAGGTTGTAGGCCCTACTCTCAGCACTGACTTAAAAAAAAAAATTAAGCCGGGCGGTGGTGGCGCATGCCTTTAATCCCAGCACTCGGGAGGCAGAGGCAGGCGAGTTCCAGACCAGCCTGGTCTACAGAGCTAGTTCCAGGACAGGCTCCAAGCCACAGAGAAACCCTGTCTCGAAAAACAAAACAAAAAAAAAAATTAAAAACAAAAATGAGATAAAAAAATCTAATTTTGCTAATAATTGTGTGCCTTTGTACACTGATGCAAGACCAACATATGAACATTCATGAATGCACATGCCTGAGACTATGGACACATCCAAGTGTGATTAGGAGCCCACAGAACTGCATGAATGTAAAGATGGCCCGTATAGACATGCATGCGTACAAAATATAGATGTACACATATGTACCTGCTAATGGACACAGCCTGTTTTGGGCCTTAAGCCTTTTATGTAGGTAAGTACATAAATTCTCTTATAATCACAATCTGACAGCTTTGTTGACTTGAGCATGTCACTGAGACCCTAAGAGACCTGACTTCTATAAAATGTCATCTATAAAATGAGAACAAACCTTGAGTCATCAAGGCGTTGTCAGGGTTCAATGAAGACGGATTTAAATGGAGTCCGCCGTGCCTGGCACAGATCTGCACACATGCACACTGAGCACACTTTTTCACGTCTACTCAGCTCCAATCCACAGAAATACCAACCCATTCGTAAACTTTGCTTATCCATGGGGACGGATTTGGTTCTGCCTCGACCTTTGCTTTCAAATTTTACAATTTTTTCTAGGAGGATTTTTTCAAGTTTTATTGAAGATTATTTCTTGAAATTTCTTCAAATTTATTTTGCTGTTGTTGAAGCAGGATCTTCCTGTACCTCAGGCTGCTTGCAACTAATCTGGCAGTCCTTAAACTTCTTATTTTCCTGCCTCGGCCTCCCAAGTGCCAGGTTAGGGACAGGAGCCACCACGCCCAGCAAAATCATTACTTTTAGAGTAATGATATAAAGATGACCCATCTCTGACATACCTAAATTCTGCATAATCAAAAAGTTCCTAAACACAGACGCCAACAAAAACTATTTAGCACTCTAACAAATTTTCTATGTTCTAGCGGTAAACAAGCATTACCCCGTAGCTCAGTAAGATGGCAGTACAAAGAAAATCCACAGTTCTTCTGCTTGTTTGCCTATCCAAGTCGGGATGGAAAGATAGACACTCTTAAGGTTCAGGGGATTTGTAAACAGGTTGATAAAAGCCTGTGATTGGAATTTATTAAAACAGGAAAGCACTGGATTCTCATCCAAGGTCACAGAATAAAGGCAGAGAAGATATAAAGACAGACTGCGGGGCCACAACTTGGGGTGTTTATGAAACCAAGAGGCTAAATCCTTAACTAGTCATTTCAGGAGTCCGGGCGGGGGCGGGAAGAAGGGCGGATTACAACACACCGCTGAAGACAGCAAAACAAACCAGTAGCCGACTGCGCCAGGGTTAATCTGCAACACGCTTTAATCGTACTGGTTTTATTTCTACAACGTAGTAAACGTAGAACAGTTAAATCACTGCCATTTTATGTCGGAAAAAGCAGGACTGACGTTTTCGTATGCAAATTATACTGAAAACATTTGAAATTTGACAAAACAGAAGCAGTTCAGTCAACAACTCTCTGGCTCACCTCCCACAATTACGAGGTTTAGATTATTATCCCATCCCCCCCCCCCCAAAAGTCTCTAATTTCCCGAGGAAACCTACCCACAGGCCGGTAGGGGAAAAAAATCTCTTCTCCCTAGGGCCTCAATTTACAGATTCACACAGCAGATAATAATCCAATCATCTGGATACATTTCCTCCCTAGATATGCTATTAAATCTCTTTAAACGTCATTTCCAAGCGTGCAAAATACACCCGGGCACACGCCCTGCAGCCTCACGGTAGCCCTACATTTTGGGGCCTCTCTCCAGCCAAACATCGCCTCTTCCAAATCGATTAAAAGCTGCGGGTTCGCCTCTCGCTTCATTTTTTTTGACTCGAGTCTTAAAGGGAACGAGGGGGATGGGTTTGGACAGAAGCGAGGCTCTGAAACCCTGAGTAATCGCACCTCGCTGCGGACAGCCGCCGGCGGTAGCACAGGCGATTGCGATCTTTGCTTCTAAACCCATTTCCTTTACCTTTTTGACTTAAAAAAAAAATAGAAAAGAAAATCCCCTCCCCCCGATTTTCCAATGACATCAAACCAACGCTGAGAGAAGGAAGGACGGCTGCCTCCAGGTCGGAGCCCCTAGGGCGCCACGAGTTCGACCTCCGGGACCCGCCCGACCTAGGAACCAGGGTTAACGAGGTCCCCGCCCGGCTGGCCCGAGCCGCGACAGGCCCAGGCCCCGTGGTCCGGCCCAGGCCCGGCGCGGCCTGTAAAGCCCCGGCGTCGAGTGGCCGGCGGAGGGCGGGGCGGGCCCAGGGCCGCTCACCTGCTGGTACCCGGTGCCGCAGGCCGGCTCCACGGCTGCCAGCGCTGCCAACGCCAAGGCCATGGCGCAGCGGGCCTCAGGGAAGGAGCGCGAACGAGCGAGCTGAAGGGGCGCGGACGCTGCGGCCGAGGGTCGCCGGGAAGCCGAGAGGTACGCGCCGCGGCGTCGGGATGGCCGCTGCTAGCGCTGGCACGCTCTTCTCGGGCACTGAGCGCCGCCGCCGAGGCTCCGTCGCGGCCCCTGGGGAGGAGGCGGGGACGACGACGACGACGCTGAGCCGCCACCCCGCCCCCTCCGCGCCCCGCCCCGCCAGGCCCGGCCGCGCCCCTTGCCCCCGCCCCAGTCTCCGCCAGTTTCCGAAGTCGCTTTTCTATATAGGTTTGAGGTTTCTATCGGTTCCCTACCTAACTGCCATCCTCAGACTTCAGACGTCAACCAGCCATAGAGCAGGGGCCTCATCCCTCCAGTCAAGACCCTTAGGATGTATGTAAATTGGAGGATATATGTAAATACCTATTTAAATATCCTCTAATAAAGTTTTATTGTAACACGGCCCCTTCAAACGCTGAAGAATGTATACTGCCTGACCTTTTATAGAGAAAAAAATGCTGACCCTAAATCTTAGACTGGGTTATTTACAATACAGCCTCATGTATGTAGCCGTTTAGTAGATCTTTTGTTGATACAGAATCCATATTATCTGAAACAAAACTCTCTGAGGAAGTGGCATGAAAGTCAAACTTGAAGGATTTTATTCAGATAGCAGGAACGTGTGCTGTGGCCGAGACAAGAGAGAGCTTGGCTCACAGCTCCTGAAAGAAAGAGGTGGAATGCAAGTCCATTAAGCCAGCTTTCTTTCTTTTTTTTTTTTTAACATTTATTTATTTATTATGTATACAATATTCTGTCTGTGTGTATGCCTGCAGGCCAGAAGAAGGCACCAGACCTCATTACAGATGGTTGTAAGCCACCATGTGGTTGCTGGGAATTGAACTCAGGACCTTTGGAAGAGCAGGCAATGCTCTTAACCGCTGAGCCATCTCTCCAGCCCCCTAAGCCAGCTTTCTTAACCATTACCACACAGTTTAAATTATAAGCTTTGTGGAGACAAGAGTCTCTCAGGTGTGAGAGACAGTTATGTTTTAAGTCTTAATTACCAGGCCTAAGAGATCAAACAAATGCCTCTAACTTGCAAGCCCCTTGCCCCAGGACAGACAGTTCCTAAAACACTGGAGGCTGTTGTTTAGGTGAGATAACAGGTCACATGTTTTCACTCCCCTGAACAAGTTGTTTGACCCACCTGCACCGGATGTGCTGGATCACAAGTGGGTGGAAGTTCATTGGCAGGAAATATATCATCATGTATGCTTGCCCTCGATTGGACCCGATGGAAAATAAGCCCCCGCAAACTGTGATTGGGGGCCATTTTCTGGGAAATCAGAGATGAACCTGGCCAGAGAGTCCATCCACCTGGCAAGTTTTTAATTAAAACTTGCTTCAAACTTGACTTTGAACTGCGGTAGTGGTCTTATTCTCCACCGGTGGGATTGATACTGGCCTTCCATTTTCTACAGTGAGTGAACGTAGCAGCTGCGTAGCACGCAGTTCAGGAACTGTTTCTTCTTATCACATTCAGCAGTCTAGAATCACTTCTCTAACACAGAAGGAGGCATAGGGGAGAATTCTTCACTCCTTAAAGCGTGTTGAGATTCCTGTTCTTTTTTGGTTGTCTTTCCAAGTTAGTACTCTGCAGTTCGTTATAATAGGATTATCTTAGCTTCTAATTTTGAAGTTTAGATATATCTTTATGTGTTGGTTGTATTTTAAAAAAACATAGCTGTTTTGAGCTACCCTAAGATTTCCATGTATAGGAGTGTATTATAATCAAGTAAAAATTCATGGGTCACTGGTAGCTCACTCCTTTAATTCCAGCAGAGGCGGGCAGATCTCTAAGTTCAAGGCCAGCCTGGTCTACAGAGCGAGTTCCAGAACAGCCACAGCTACACAGAGAAACCTTGTTTCAAATATAAAATAAAATATTCTAGAGAGAGAGACAGAGTGATGGCTTAGTGGTTAAGAGCACTGGTCGTTAAGAGCACTGGCTGCTCTTTCAGGGACCCAGGTTCAATCCCCAGTACCCACATTGTAGAAACATCTATAACTACAGTTCCAGGAGATCAGACTCTCATTTTTAGCCTTTAAGGGCATTGCAGGCACATGGTACATAAACATACATGCAGGGAAAACACCCATACACACAAAGTAATTTTCAAATGAAATATCTAGATACATATATTTTCACTCTGGGTCTTTCCATATCTAAGCCCCTATATAACTCCCTATTTCTAAGTATTAGCACTGGGTATGTATTTATGTGCTAAGAGCATAGATACTTAGCAACATGCTAAGCTAGGAAGTCGGCTAGGCTGCTTGCTCCCTTTCTCTTTTCTTTTTCCTCTTCCTCTTCAGTGCTGGGAACTGAAGTCCATGCCTTGAGCACGCAAGACAAGCCCTCTCTGCCTCTGAGTAGCATGTCAAATCCAGAAGGACAAACTTTACATGTTATTTGCTACAGCGAACCAAACAAACACAATTTCCTTCCATGTGGTCTTATATAAGAAAGGGGGAAAGCCTGATTTGAAATTTAAAAGCATATATCATCAGTGGAAAATAGAAATCAGGTCACTTTGTCTAAATTTGTAAGTAAGAAGGAATAAAGAAGCATATGTCTGTCCTGTCACATATGGCTGTTACAGGAACTGCCATCTTCTCGAAGGCTTACTCTGGAGGAGGAGATGCTCCTCTTCATCTCTTATGTCTCCCTTAATGTCTATATACTGCCTGCATGTGCACCCAGATAATAGCAAGCTATAAACAATAATAGCCACAGACAATTGATCTCTCCCTTCTATTGTCCCTTCCCAGCTCCTTTTTTGCTACCCTCAATCATGGTGTTTTGAGTAACATTTTGCTCTATCTTTTTACCCACCCACCCCCAACAGGGTTTCTCTGTATAACAGCTCTGGCTGTTCTGGAACTCACTCTGTAGACCAGGCTAGCCTCTAACTCAACAGAGATCCACCTGCCTCTGTCTCCTCAGGTGGGGATCAAAGCGTGCATCACCATGGCCTGGCTTTCGCTAAACTTTTAATACACGAGTCAAGATTATTTGTCTTGATTCAATGAATATCTAAACCGAAAATTAAAGACGTTTGCTCTCTCTCTCTCTCTCTCTCTCTCTCTCTCTCTCTCTCTCTCACTCACTTTCCAACATCAAACCAACCCTGACAGAAAGAGCAGATGCCTTCATGTCGGAGCCCCCAGAGCGCCCCAAGTCACTGCTGTTTGAGACCTCCAGCTACCGCAGACTGCAGGAGAAAGAAGAGGCTGTGTTGTTTGCCCAGTGGACCCATGCCTGCTACATGCCAAGTGAACAGGGAGGGTAACCCAAGGTGGTGAAGACTGCACCCGGCTACATCTCCAGATGTTGTCAAAACAACTTCCCCCAGAATGTTATTAATTTCTGATTGCTGCACTTAGAAATTTATTTCCCCGGAGAGCCGCAGTCAAACATTCCACGCGCAGTACTCTTTATGTGACTTGCTGACGCAACCATCCTAGGAGAGAAAGGAGACATTATGGAGAAGCAGGAGCGTAGCTCAGGTCTGCATTGCTCTCCTCCTTGAACCTAGATAAAAATGGAATAGGCATGATCTTCTGTCTTGCAGAAGCCTGGGCAGTGCTCGGCTCCCTAAATAGTCAAGTGTGTCTGTTTAATTTTTTCAAAGTCTCATTAGTCTAGCGTCTCATTGAGGCCTTAGCCACTGCAGCTAGTCAGACAGCCCCCTCCCCCAGCCATGCAGTTTTATTTCTCCCAACTGAGTGTTTTGTTTTAGTTACACTGCCTCGCCATGTGTTTGTTAAGGGCCAGTAATGTCGGTCATATTCCAAGGAAAGAGGTTGGACCCTGGTGACTGATGCTGTCAGAGAGCGCTTTCTGGGTCTTGGAAGCGAACATACACCATCTCTCTAATCCTCATAACAAATGTACTCGGCAGATGACAAGATTCAAGAAATTCATGGCACTTGTTCACCTAGGGAGGGATAGGGTCAAAGTGAAGACTCAGGTCTTCCTGACTTAAAAACATGAGCACTGCTCAGTGCATACAAAGAAATACAGGACGCTGAAGGGCCAACCTTTGGGTCTTCATGATGAAATAGAGCAGACAGTAAGCATGCTTTTTTGTTTGTTTGATTTTGTTTTGTTTTGTTTTTGACTGGCCTTGAACTCTCAGAGATCTACCTGTCTCTGCCTCCTGAATGCTGGGATTAAAGCATGTGCCACCATGCCTAGCTTAGTAAGCACACATTTAAGATTATTTTTGATGTAAAAAATTCCAAGTTGAAGCTAAGGCCACAGCTCAATGCTTGCATAGTTGAGCAAAGGTTTAATACTCAACAACACACACACGCACACACACACACACACACATACACACACAGAGTACTACTTAATTGCAGTCCTGTTGAGCTGAGAAATAGTGAAGGAAATTATGTGCCCGGGTGGGATAATTACATAAGGACTGGAGAGAAAGCGTTTTAAAGGAGAAACGGGCTTTGCTATCGTGGGAAAGGGGAGAGCATACCAAGTCACGAGTGAGTGTGATTGCTTAGTTTCCCACAGAGCTACGTGACCCTTTATGTAAAGGGACAAGTAGTAAACACCTCCGGCTCTGTGGACCAGTAAACACCTCCGGCTCTGTGGACCAGTAACTGGCTACCGTAGATAGTCTGTCATCACTGGGTCACACAAACAGCCATGAACATTGCTAAACAAACTGGCATGGCTGTTGTTATGGTTTGAATGGTCCCCGTGCAGCTGTATTGATATAGGCGTGGCGGCACAGGCCTGTAATCCCAGAATTTGAAGAGCTGAAGCAAAGGAACACCACTCCAAAGCCAGTGCTAGCTACATAACCAAAACCTGTCTCAAAAACCAAACAAGATGTTATCAGCGTTACAAATACACCACAGGTTTGACACAGTGTCAGCTAGAGGCCCGGTTGATTACATTGTTGCTAATGACGCTGAGATGAATGAAACAGGAGATAAGACCAAGACCAATGGAAAAATTTATCCATGGATGATCACTAGTATTCAATTACAAACACACAAAAAAAGGAAATTATAAATATGCTAGAACTAACCCTTATCTTAAATAGGGTAATGCTTTAGGTTTGTCTATTTTATTTTATGTTTATAAGTGTTTTGCTCACATGTATGTCTGTGCACTACATGTGTGCCTGGTGTCCAGGGAGGTCAGAAGAGCACATCCAATCCCCTGGAACTGGAGATATAGACTATGGCTGTGAACCAACATGTGGTTTCTAGAAATCTAATCCAGGCCCTCTGAAGGAACAAGTGCAAACTGGGCATGGTGGTTTACGACTTATATTGCGACACTTGGGAGGGAGAGAGAGACAGACAGATAGACAGACAGACAGACAGACAGACAGAGAGGCAAGTAGATCTCTATGAGTTCAAGGCTAACCTGGTCAACAAAGCAAGTTCCAGGACAGCCAGGGCTGTTATACAAACACACCCTGTCTCAAAACAAAACTAAACAAAAGGAACAAGTGCTCTTAACCAGTGACCCATCTCTCCAGCCCACCAAGTTTGGGTGTTCCTTCATCTCACGAATGATGCTACAATTGGACCATTTGAGTTTCCACATTTGAGTGTTCAAATATACACTATCCATCTCCAATGACAGATATCACATTGCATTCAAATGACACATACAACTCTGTATTTGGACAGAATACAACCTGTGCAGCCAAAGGAGCTTTCCCTATAAAATGCTTGAGTAATTATTTCTCCTCTCCCTCCTCCTCCTTCTTCTCTACCTCCTCTTTACCCTCCTCTTTTTATTCTTTTTTGTTTGGTCAGTTTTTAGTGATTTTTTTTCCTTTTCTTTTGGTTTGGGTTTGTTTTGTTTTCAATCTTTCTGTGTCAGTTTGGCTGACCTGGAACTCACTGTGTAGCCCAGGCTGACTTCGAACTCACAGAATTTCTCCTGCCTCCACTCCAAGGAGCTGACATTATGGATATGCATCACCACACCTGGTTCTGAGTGATCCCTCTCCTAGAAAAATGGCTTACTAGTTATTATGTAGCTAGGGGTTTTAAGAGACCAAAATATGCCACCTCAAAATATGCTTGTGTTTTTATTTTTTTTATTTTCTGAAGGTACACATGCAGGTGTGTGGGGTGTGTGTGCTATGGAATATTAGTTTAAGATGTGTTACACTTGTATATGCTGTGAAATATTTGTTTAGTGATACAAAGATGCACTGCATTCTTTTATGTCGCATTTGTTCAACTCTGTAAAACTCTGTTGCTTTGCCTGTCTAAAACACCTGATTGGTCTAATAAAGAACTGAATGGCCAATAGCTAGGCAGGAGAGAGAAATAGATGGGACTGGAATGCAGAGAGAATAAATAGAAGAAGAAACGAAGAGGGAGGAGATAGGGAAGGAAAAGGAAAGAGGACGCAAGGAGCCAGTGACTGTCAGCTACAGAGTAAGAAATAATTAAAGGCATATAGAATAAGAGAAAGGTAAAAGTCCAGAGGCAAAAAGTAGACAGATAATTTAAGAAAAGCTGGCTAAAAATAAGCCAAGCTAAGGCCAGGCATTCATAAGAAAGAATAAGTCTCTGTGTATTTATTTGGAAGCTAGGTGACAACCCCCAAAGACAGCAAAGAGTTAAAACAAATAAACAAACAAACAAAAACCCCACCAACTGTGTGTGTGTGTGTCTGTATGTGTGTGTGTATATGTGTGTGTGGGGGTGTGTGTGTGTATGCACAAACTTGAACTTGCCCCTGGGCATATGGAGGTCAGAGGTTGCCTCCTTCAGGTATCTTCTTCCATTGCTCCCCCCATGCTTTTTGATACAGAATCTTTCACCGAACCTAAAGGTTGCTATTTTGGCTAGATTGACTGGCCAGCTAAGCCACAGGGATGCACCGTCTCCACCTACCCTCCTTGCCAGTGTTGGGGTTACAGATACACACCTCCATACCCAGTCTGTACATATGTGCTGGGGAATTGAACTCAAGTCTTCAGGCTTGCACTGCAAACGTATTACCAGTCAAACAATGTCCCCAGCCCAAAATGTAAGGATTATGTGGGGAGAAGGCTGTTCCCTGCCCGAAGATATTCTATATTGTATAAAACAGCTATATTTTCCCCCAACTGTGTCTTACCCAGAGAGGTTCCATTTTATGAGCAGCAGTTGACTCTATTTTGAAGGTGTGGGATGACTGCACCTGAGTGGACGTGTGAACAGCACCATCTGTCTGGCACCACCCACATGGCAGAGACCAATAAATGACTTATTCCTGTTCTCTGTAAACTTATCTGTGCAATATGAGATTTTAGGGGGAAATATGAATATTAAAATATCCAGAAGACCAAGCCCAAGAACTTTTCATACACACCAGATTAAGGGACGTGTGAGACTCTCTCCTCTGGACCCAATCCAGAGGTGAGAAAATAGCACTGTTATGGCGATGGCACCCACCCACCTGTCAGCTGACCACCCCGTGTGTGCATCAGGGGACAGACAGGCAGAGAATTTTCAACTGCCTCAGGAGCTTCAGCTTTGCTTGGACCCTACCTTTGACATAGCCTATTCAAATTGCTGTCTGTCCATTTGGACCTTCCCTCTGTCTGTACATTTCTTTTTTTTTTTTTTTGGTTTTTCAAGTCAGGGTTTCTCTGTGGCTTTGGAGCCTGTCCTGGAACTAGCTCTGTAGACCAGGCTGGTCTCGAGCTCACAGAGATTCGCCTGCCTCTGCTTCCCTAGTGCTGGGATTAAAGGCGTGCGCCACCACCGCCCGGCCTGTCTGTACATTTCTTCATCCACTCCTAGCTCTGCTTTTAGCTTCATTTTGCTCCTGAAGCTCAACTCTGATCCTAATGCCTAACCTTGTGGCCAGCAGCTAACTGTTTCACCAGCTTCTTCTGCTGCTCAATTGGGCTCATCATTGTATCAAAACTCCCGCATCCCTAGCAGTTTCCAGGTCTTGGTCTCTTATGCCTTTTTGAAATTCCTTGCCTCCTTAACACTTTGGGATCTTTTTACAACCTATATGCAGATAGATAGATAGATAGATAGATGATTGATAGGCATGTAGATAGATAATTTACTATGATTTATGATCTACTAGTAATTAAGATTGGAATAAAAGGGCTTAGCGAGATGACTCAACAAGTAAAAGCACCGTACCAAGTCTGATGACCTGACTTCAGTCTCTGGGACCCACATAGTAGAAGGAGAGAATCAACTCCTGCAAGGTGCCTGCTGGCATACAAGCATATATTGGCAGGTATATCGGTGTGAGTGCAAGCGCTCACAGGTACACATGTGCATGCACACACACACACACAATAAATAAATGAGTAAATAAATAATATATAATGAGATTTTCAAAAAATATTGGGATAAAAGAATCTATGCTCAAAAAAAAAAAAAAAAAGAATCCGTGCTCATATTATTCAGGGCTATTGAAGAACGTGGGACTATCTGGCAAATAACTGCCACTGAAACCACCATGCCTTGTTAATTTATTATTTACCAATAAATTCAGATATTATATAAAGACCCAAAATATATTCTTCTGTGCTTCTGACATATGGTGCTCACCATTACTTCAAACTGATTATTTCATGAAATGGTGGACATGAGCCGCCATGAAAGCAGAATGGCTCTTTTGTACGGAGAAATTGCACCTATAGGTGCGGAGATCTGGCTGTGTTTTGCTCTAAGTTACTCCTCATTGCAGAGATCAGAAGCCCCCAGACGAGGCCTCGTCCTAACTGACTCCATTTTTAAAAGCAGTGCAAGCAGAGAAGCAGAATGACTCTGCACCTAGTTTGTGCACGTGAACAGTCACCATCTGCCCGCACAAAAACCCTGACACGCAGACTGACAGCTTACTGATGCCAATGCAGCTTCACCACCTGTGGAACTCCCCCATTTAAATCGGGCACACATGGACATGACAAGAACCACGTCAGAAGCAGGCCCGTGTGCTCACCACTAGACTAACAAGTAATATAACACCCTCGTGTGGGTCATAGAAAAGGAAAAGTAAGGTACATTGCCTTCCCACACAACAGATGTGCCATCTGGTGTGTGTGTCAAGGGAGTCACAGACACTCCCAACCTAGTCTCCGGGACTTCAGCTGAGCCTACCATTGCCCACTGGAACTGTCATCTGTGTAGACCCACTGTGCTTTGATTTTTTTTTTTTTTTTTTTTTTGGTTTTTCGAGACAGGGTTTCTCTGTGGTTTTGGAGCCTGTCCTGGAACTAGCTCTTGTAGACCAGGCTGGCCTCGAACTCACAGAGATCCGCCTGCCTCTGCCTCCCGAGTGCTGGGATTAAAGGCGTGCGCCACCACCGCCCGGCTGTGCTTTGATTGAAGAGTATGTGACTGAACTCATGCTGATGGCTGACCTCATGCAGTATGCACTAACTCTTCCTTGCCATCCACATCAGCTTCCTGCTACCTTCATTGAGGCTCCTTTGGACCCTGCAGCCACTCTAACACCTGTTCAACCTTTCTGTAATCTATATATCATGGTGTGACATGGAATGTAGAAACTGAGATCCAATACTAAAAATCAAGATCAAAACAGAATAAAAGAACCCAGTGACAGGTGAAATTAAAGATAAAAACTCAGAGATGATGAAATTGGCATAGCTTGTTAATGTATTGTTTTCAATAAATCCTGATGCTGGGGAAAGACACAAGAACGCTGCTACATGACTGATACAGCTCCCTTTAAACAAAATGAAATCTTTATTTGTATATGTGTTTTCATTCCCTTGCCGGGAAAAAATGATTCTAGATCTCAAAAGACTATATCAATGAAGGCTCCAATTTAAATCTAAAAATTTTGTGTTCACGTTTCCTGATTGTTCTCCTAATTTACCTAATATTTAAGGCTCTGTTTTATTTAAGGTTCTGTTTTATTGCTATGAGGAGACACATGACCAAGGCAACTTTTAAAAGAAAGCTTTTAATTGAGGGTTTGCTTACAGTTTCAGAAGTTTAGTCCATTACCATCATGATGGGGAGCACAGCAGCACACAGGCAGATGTAGTGCTGTGAAAGGAGCTGAGAACTCTGTATCCTGATCCTCAGGCAGAAAAGAGAGAGAGAGAGAGAGAGAGAGAGAGAGAGAGAGACTGGACCTGGCGAGGGCTTTCGGAACTTCAAAGCCCATCTCCAGTGACAGACCTCCTCCAACAATGCTACAGTTATTCCAACAAGGCCACACCTCCTAGTCCTTCCCAAACAGTTCTACTAACTAGGGACCAAGCATTTAAACATCCTAGCTTATGGGGGACATTCTCATGCAAACCACCTCGTCTTCTACACTACTGACTGCTCTGCTAAATGACCTAAGAATGTTATTTCAAACTGAGCTCCGAGCCACCTCTATGAAAATTCCTCATTCCTTGGGGATCCCCCATGTATGCATGACATGAGTGTGCTAGTCACCTTTCATTTGTTCTTCTGCCCCTTTAATCTGTCTTTTGTTACAGGGGTTTCAGCCATGAACTTGGAAAAGTATGGGGTAAATTATTTCTGGTACCCTACCAGTTGCTGTGGGTGACCAAGAAGCTAGGGAGAACAAACTGTCCAGGCTGGAGGAAGGGCTGAGGAGCCCCATCTTTGGATACAATGTTGCAAACAGCTGAACTTCAAGTAATTTGGAAAAGGACCAAAAAGAGCAGGGTAGGGAGGATGCTTGGCTCTTCCAAGCTCCCAGGCTGATCCGGAGAGTCAAACAAGGGTTCCACATACATTCCCCAGGACGGTAGTTTGCTGCCGTGTTTAGGGAATTATCATGAGAAACACAATTACACGAGGGAAATCACTAACGCTTGGAGCTCTTGTGTTCCCTGAGATGTGCCAGGGGAGGAGTGGTATGTGCTCATTAGGACACACAAGGGGAGCCACCTGCCTGGCTCCTGCTGGAAGAAGCCCACGTTGGTTACAGTTGGACCGCAGCTTGGGGCCATGTAGACTGGTTGCTACGGGTGTCCTTAAGATGTCTCCAAGGCTACAAATGATACCTTAGTTTTTAAAATAGGGTTGACGCTCTGGTCAAATAACTCAGGACTTTCTTTTTGACATTATCCCTGAGAAGGCAACATCCTCAAAAGCCGAAGGCCTGCCACAGAAACAACAACAACCTCATTCCACATCTCTGTTACAGTGAGCAGCGAATAGCAGACATGGCTGTGCTATTATTTGGAAGTTAAATGGCCTCCAGATGCCCATGTGCTAAAGGCTTGTCATAGGATGTATTAAAAAGTAGTGGAACCTTTCAAGGTAGAGAAAATAAATAAATTAATTAAATTTTTAAAAAGCTAGGCACCTGCCTGGCCGTGGTGGCACACACCTTTAATATCAGCACTCCGGAGGCAGAGGCAGGTAGATCTGTGAGTTTGAGGCCAGCCTGGTCTACAGAGTGAGTTCCAGGACAGCCAGGGATACACAGAGAAATCCTGTTTCATGAAAAAAAAAAGGGGGGGGGGAGGAAGAAGAAGTAGAGAGGCCTAATGGAAGTTCTTAGGTCACTGGTATGTGTCCTCGAAGGGAATTGTGGAGTATTTGTTTCTTCCTCTTTTTCACCTCGAGTCCCATCCACGAGGTGGGGAGAATCGCTCCATGGTGTACTGCCTTGACACATACTCATCGGCAATGGAGCTAAGCAACCGCAGGCCAAGCTCGCTAAAGCTGGAAGCCAAAATCAACATTTTCTTATCCTAAGTTGATTATTTCAGGTATGTATTATCGTGAAAGCCAGCTAACATGAGCAGTAGCACAGGGTGGCACAAACACCTGGAAACGAGGTGTTTCTGGGGTTGATTATAACAGAACAAGTCATAAATCCTCTGAGTCCGATTACAAATGGTACTATGATGGACACGTTCTCAGAAGCTGAGTTGAGGCTATATTATTGGCTATTAAAACACTAACCCATCTCTGACGTTGACTCTCCCTTGAGTCAGTGTTAATTCATGAGCACAATGGTCAAAAGCCTGACAGCTCCTGCAGAGCACTGGACCCCCTCCCTCCACACAGCCCACCATACGACGTTTTTAGTGTTCAATGCTTTAACAAAGGTGTCTCTAGCCCTAAGAACTCTACTTTAGTAACACCTGCATAGAATATTTTTTGTCAGGGGCTATGTTAGGTAATGTACACTTCTTGTCTACCATTCACGATAAACACAAAGAGCAGAGTCTGTATCTTTCTCACTCTGTGAATGAGGAAACAGAGCGTATAGAAATTAATTATCATGTGGAGTGCAGTGTGTGTGTGTGTGTATGTGTGTGTGTGTGTGTGTGTGTGTGTGTGTGTATTTTAGGAGATTAGGACCATCGCATATAAGTGATAGTACAGGCCTATAAGCCTATCATTTAGGAGGCATAGGAGGAGGACAAGGCCCATAAAGGACTTTAGAAATGAGGCAGGCCAGGCAGTGGTGGTGGCGCACGCCTTTAATCCCAGCACTCGGGAGACAGAGGCAGGCGGATCTCTGTGAGTTCGAGGCCAGCCTGGTCTACAAGAGCTAGTTTCAGGACAGGCTTCATAGTTACAGAGAAACCCTGTCTCAACTCCCCCCCCCCCAAAAAAAAAGAAAGAAAAAGAAGAAATGATTTGATTATTTAGTTTGAGTGTTTATTTCTTAGAGATGAGGAACCTGAGAGATCAGGTCATGTGCCCGTGGTTGTACGATCAGGAAGTGGCTCTGAGTTAGTGTACATCACTGAAGCCTGCTGTTCTCTTTGAGTCTGAGCCTTTCATGTTCTGAAGATACGTGCCGTTCTCTAGTATCCTGGTACAACCAAATAGGACTTTACATTTTTCTGTGTGTTCCGTCTGCGTCAGCCTGGTGAGGTCAAATGCTGAGCTCACGGCTCAGGACACTTGCCAGGTGCTTAGTTATCTTTGCATTTCTGCAGGGTTCAGAAAACACATCGAAATAGAGTCGACAACAGCTTCCAGAAGAGGCTCGTAACCCCCAAAAGTCATTCCTTTCTCCTTTCGGAGACACATCTCTCCCCCTGCCTGCCTGGGCACTGTGCATGGCTCTTCCCTTCTTGCCTGAGGAGAGACTTCCTTCTTGAGTAGGGAGAAGAGTGTTTCTCACCAGGCAGCAAAGCCCTTTCCTGGGAACCTGAACAAAAACTGCTTTCTCTAAAGCAGGATGACATCAAGGAGGAGGGAGTGGCTCTCTCGATGCCTTTCCATCCTGAACATGAACTAAATGGAACAAAGCACAAAATCCCCAGAACTATCGCGTATCTCTGTACATTTCCTGCCTCTTCAAAATGATATCAAGTGGGCTGGGGATGTGGTTCAGCAGGAGGGTACTGGGCTATTATGCGTAAGGCTCTATGTTCAGTCCCCAACACCTGCGCGCGCGCGCACACACACACACACACATACACACACACACACACACACACACACACACACTCCCAGTGAGTGGGCAATGGCACTAGTAATACCACTAAGTGACATAGATTTTTCCAGACACAATACCCAGGGAGTTTCCCTAGCCTAGCCCTCTTTGTCTGTAACTCTTTGTATGCTGAGCTTAGAGTCACTACCACCTAAGCCATAGTACTTCTAAGAACTGGGGAGACAGGGAAAGAACTGCGTTTACTGTGGGAGGATTCTGTACCCTGCAAGCTTGGTCTTGACATAAAGACTTGACTGTTGGTTTCTTGCCAAAGTCATAAAGCACTTAAGATCTACAGACACTTCTTATCTTGGAGGTGTTTTCAGTCTTTTTAAAATTTTATTCATGTGTTCAGTTGTGTTCAGTCATTCAATAAAGAGATTTTGGGTTTTTGTTTGTTTATTTGTTTTTTGAAATGGGGTTTCTCTCTCTAACAGTCCTGGCTGTCCTGGAACTCCCTTTCTAGACCAGACTGGCCTCGAACTCACTAAGATCCACCTGCCTCTGCCTCCCAAGTGCTGGGATTAAAGGTGTGAACCATCACCGCCTGTTTTAATAAAGAAATATTTAATTATCCTCCACAGACAACTTTCTCTGTTTAAAAACTTCATTCTAAGGACTAGCATGTAGGTCCATGTTGAACCACATGCTTAGCAAGCACAGGCCTTGGATCATTCTCTAGAATCCTCTAACATGATACTATAAAAGAAGAGTACAGTGGTCTTTTGAAAATAGGGTTTTTCAGCCAGGCGGTGGTGGCACACTCCTTTAATCCCAGCACTCAGGAGGCAGAGGCAGATGGATCTCTGAGTTTGAGGCCAGCCTGGTCTACAGAGTGAGTTCCAGGACAAGCTCTAAAGCTACACAGAGAAACCTGAAAAATAAAGATATGTATGTATGTATGTATGTATGTATGTATATAGAGAGTACTTTCAGAAAATATCCCAAAGAGACCTGTGATTTTGGTTGGGAGCAGGTCAGAGGCAGGGCACGCCTGATAGAACAGATATGTCTGCTTGTGAGCAAGCTCACCTTCAGCCTTTAGAGATGATGTGGTAGCATGGACCCAGTACTTACTGAGTGTTCTTGTCCTAACTGCACGCTGCATTCCTGGGGACCATAAAAAGTCATGACAGCATGAACACATGCCTCTAAACAGAACGAGGAGGTCTGTACTACTTGCTTCCTTGGCAAAAAAACAAGCAAATGAACAAACAACAGAGGAGTCACTGCCGGGATTTTCCAGACTTTGGTAGTACCAGTAGACACAGGAAGTGCTGCTGTCTAAACCACACAGAGAGTGCGTGCAATTCTCCTCTTCAGTCAGAACAGCTAACAATAATGCCTTGCAGCACTCCAGCGAGGGCGAGGTGAGGGTCAGAGGCGGCAGGAGGCCTCCCCAACACTGTGCTCCGTTCTACTCTGTGAGGAGTCACTGCGGGTTGTCTGGAGGTGGCGGATAAAAACGTAGCCAACGGGGTAACCTCTTCTTTCCATCTACGGGTTTTTGCTAGAGTTCTGCAGAACTTCAAGAGAGGCGGGAACGACCATCGGTGCTGAAGCGGCTGTGAAAGAAGCCACAGAGGAGGGCAGTTTTAGTTAGCTTCCGAGGGGCTGAGCAGACTTGGGTGGAGCGGGTAAACAGAGGTCAGAGGCTTGCTGTGGAGAACGCAGCCGGTTCACTGAGAGTCGATACTCTTCATAAGCCTCATTGTTGTTTTCTTCCATGAAAATACTATTTCTCTCCTCCACTCATTTAAGATACTTATTATGTGGATTTTAGAGCCATTCCAGACAGTCGTGTATAATGTTCAGGTAAAAACTGCCCAACTAAAGAGTGAGCAGATCCTAGTTTGGGTCTCAGTCCAAACCTTGGGCTGGGGTGCAGCCCCTGTAACACTTGAGGGCCCATTAAGGGGAAGCTGTTACCTCCCAACCAAAAGAATGGCACGGCATTGTCTCTTCCCTTCAGAATAGTTAAATCCAGTCGGGTGGGTTAATGGCCTGTCTTAATGGTAGCTTGACCTATCACCATGCTAAAGAGGTGGGAGTAATAATTATTCTTTTTAAAAATTATGTCTCCTATTTTTTGAGATTAATATATCATTTTCCCCTTCCCTTTTCTCCCTCCATAGTCTCCCATGTATTTCTCCTTTCTCTCTTTCAGACCTACCTCACACAAATTAAGAAAGCATTCTTTTCTCTTTCTTTCTCTTTCTCTTTCCTTTCTTTATTCTCTCTCTCTCTCTCTCTCTCTCTCTCTCTCTCTCTCTATTTTAAAAATGGTCTCATATAACCCAGGTTGGCCTCAAACTCAGGATGTGGCCCAGGATGACCTTGAACCTCTGATTACTGTTTATGCCACCACTCCCGGTTTGTGCGATGCTGGGTATTGAACCCAGGCTTTCTGTATGGCTCTTGGCCCCGGTCTCCTTGAGAGTGTCTGGTTCTCACATGGAAATGTGAGACAAGGGAGTGGGAGAAGGAATTTGCTTATTGGGAAAATATCTTAAGACCTCGTTTTGTTGGTATTGTTGTTTTTCGCCAAATAGGGTCTCATGTCGTCTAAATTGGCCTCCTACTTGTTCTTCTGCAGCCGAGGCTGGCTTTAAACTCCTGATTCTCCTGGCTTTCTAAGTGCTGTGATCACAAGTGTGGATCACCATCTCCAAGACCTTGTACATACATGCTAAGCAAGTGCTCTACAGCCTCTCCCTTACTAGATTGTCTGGCTTGCACTACAAATTAAATAGACATAAGGCATATTAACAGGCAACTTTAAAACATCTTAATGACCTGCATACACATAAAAGTCCCCATAAACATGGGACTCCGGGAAGGTCAGACGATTAAAGCTTATACAGCATCCTGACCAATAGAGAGGACTGGGGCTGCTGGCCTGTAATCCCAGCATGTGAGAGTCAGAGGCAGGAAAACTACACCTGCAGGAGCCTGGGGCGTCTGTGGAGTGGCACAAGTTAGGGAGAGTGGGGAGAAGCAGGCTGTGGTACCTATGCCTTGTGCAGATGAGACGGTAGTTGTCTGCGAACAGTCTTTAGAGCCGGTGACCAGGCATGAAGTCAACTTCTTGTCTCCTCTCCTGTGACCCAGTTAATCTTTTCTGGTTTATGAAATTCCTGGGTAGGGGACTCATGGCAACTGAGCACCTTTTGGAGGGTCCCTCCTTAGATATATAAAGAGAGCTCAGAGAGAGCCTGTAACCAGCTCCTCAACTGTCTTGCTATAAAGCAACAAGCTTTAAGAGTATCGTACTTTAGGTAACATTTTCTGATCTCTTTCACTACTTTCCTTTACTTACGTGTGTATGTGTGAGTACATGTGTGTCTGTGCGTGTGTGCATGCGTGTGTGTGCGTGTGTGTCTGTGCGTGTGTGTGTGAGTACATGTGTGTCTGTGCGTGTGTGCATGTGTGTGTGTCTGTGCGTGTGTGTGTGCGCATGTGTGTGTGCGTGCGTGTGTGTGTCTGTGCGTGTGTGCGTGCGTGTGCGTGTGTGTGTACGTGTGTGTGTCTGTGCGTGTGTGTGTACGTGTGTGTGTCTGTGCATGTGTGCATGTGTGCGTGTGTCTGTGCGTGTGTGTGCGTGTGTGCGTGTGTGTACGTGTGTGTGTCTGTGCGTGTGTGTGTGAGTACATGTGTGTCTGTGCGTGTGTGCATGCGTGTGTGTGTCTGTGCGTGTGTGTGTCTGTGCGTGTGTGTGTGCGTTTGTGCGTGCGTGTGCGTGCGTGTGTGTGTCTGTGCATGTGTGCGTGTGTGTGTGCGTGTGTGCATGCGTGTGTGTGTGCGTCTTTGTGTGTGTGTGCATGTATGTGTGTGTGTGTGTGCTCAAAAGTATGCATGTTGAGTAAGGGTTTTACCACTGAGCAGCATTCCCAGCCTGAAGTTAGCCATTTTTAAAAATAAAACTTAGGGGGGCTGAAGAGATGGCTCATAGGTTAAGAGCACTGACTGCTCTTCCAGAGGCCCTGAGTTCAATTCCCAGCAACCACATGGTGGCTCACAACCATCTGTACTGAGATCTGGTGCCCTCCTCTGGTGTGCAGGCATACATTGAGGCAGAATGTTGTATACATAATAAATAAATAAATCTTTAAAAAAATAAAATAAAACTTAGTAGTTTTTTTTCCTTAAGAATTTATTTGCTTTTATTTTATGACCCGCCCAGCAGGTCCTAAGTTATTCCAGGGTCTGAAGAGGCACTATCTATCTGAAAGACATGGGCACGAGAGAGAAACAGACGCCAAGCAGTATTCTTTTATCAAGGCATCCGTTTATTGAAGCAAGTTTTATGTCTTATATACTCCTCAGTGAGGAGCTTGGGCAGAGGGAACGGAACTGGGGAACGGGGAAAGGAAAGGAGGGGCTCAGTAGCTAGGCAGCTAAGCCAGGCAGTTGCAAGGTCAGTGGCTAGAGCACCTGCTGTTAGTGATAAGCAGCAAACAAAGAAGACACTCTGTGGTGCCCTCTGAAGCTGGACTCTCCAAGGGTAGCACACAATGTTTTAGTTAACTTTAAGTTTTCTGTCTCAAGGTTTTTACTTCAAGGCCCTGTGAGAAAGGAGAAACCTGAAATGGCTCCTGACAATTTTATGAGTATTGGTGTTTTGCCTGCGTGCAAGTCTATGCACTAAGTGCTTGCAGTGTCTGACTAAGCCCAAAGAGGACATCGGCTCCCCTGGAACTGGAATGACAACAGGTTGTTAGCCTCCCTGTGGGTACTGGGAATTGAATGCAAGTCCTCTGGAAGAGCAGTTAGTATTCTTAAACCTGGAGCCATCTCTCCAACCCCTAGCGGCATTTCCCGTCTTCTTTATCTAGTTCCAAGGCATTTTCATCACCTCCAAAGGTAGCTGTGTACCAATCAGACAGTCATCCTTCACACCGTTCTCCAACCCCTGCTACACCAATCAACGTTCTGTCTCTGGGTCACTTTGTGACTTGCTTCTTTTTATAGCATACTGTTTTTAAAGTTCACCCCTGGTACAGCTTGCATCTGCACTACATTGTCCTCTGTTGGCAAATATTCCATTGTGCAGATGCTGCAATCGGTGTATTGATATGTCAACTGAGGAACATCTTGGCCATTTCCACTTCTTGCTTATGAACAATGCTGCTATGAATATTCATGAGCGAGTGTCTGTGTGAACTATACATTTCTTTTCAAAGAAGCATTAGCTTTTATCTGAATCCATGTACTTTATGCAACTACAGCTCTGTGAGCCATCTTTTCAGGATAATTAGAAACTCTGTTGACTCACAGCCTCCTTTCCTGAAAGCCCAATGCAATTTTATTTGTGAAGGTCTAAACCCTATCAGTCTGTGCTATTTATATTGCCAATAAGAACATTAAATTAAGAAATCACTTAAGGTTGGCATGGTGACGCTCACCTTCAATACCAGCAATCTGGAAATGGAGGCAGGTGGATCTCTGTGAGTTCTGAATCAGCGTGGTGTATATACCACATTCTAGGCTAGCCAAGTGATACACAGTGAGGTCCTCCCCCATCCCTCTAAAAAAACTTACAGGGCTAGATTGACGACTTGGTGACTCTGGAGGATCCAGATTCGATCCCCAGCACCCACATGGCCGCTCATAACAGCAGGCTGTAGCTCCAGTTCAAGGGGCCCCATGTCCTCTTCTGGCTTCCAAGAGCACTGCCAACACACAGTGTACAGAAATTCTTGCTAACAAAACACCCATATACACAAAATAATAAAAGTTTTTAAAGTTTTAGATAGTCACTAAAGGAACTTGGAATATGGCTCAGTCAGTAGGATGCTATATCTCCCAGGACCATCTGCCCAGAGGGTGGCACTGCCCACAGTGAGCTGTGCCCTCCCACATCAATCTTTTTGTTTGTTTGTTTTGTTTTGTTTTTCAAGACAGGGTTTCTCTGTAGCTTTTGGAACCTGTCCTGGAACTAGCTTTTGTAGATCAGGCTGGCCTCGAACTCACAGAGATTACATGCCTCTATCTCCTAAGTGCTGGGATTAAAGGTGTGCACCACCACCGCCCAGCTTTCCCACACCAGTCTTTGACACGCCACAGAGACATGTCCACAAGACAATCTGATGGAGGCATTTTTTCAGCTCCAGCTGATATCAAATTGACAAAACATCTAATTAGGGCAGGCAGTCTAGAACACGTGAAACTCAGAAAAAGATTCGACTCAGTGCTAGAATGTTAGAGGGTATGCATGTATGTGGTCCTGGGTTCAATTCCCAGCACTACAAAACTACAAAAAGGTCACATGGTTGAATCTCAAACAGCCTTTCATACTGGGAAGAGGAGGAGGCAATGGGGTAGTTCTGGACAGTTTTATTAGATGTTATGGTTTAGATACTATTCCCCACCAAAGCTCATGTTCTGAGATTGGTTTTAGGAAGATAATTGACTCGTGAGGGCTCTGACTTCATGAATGATTTAATCTACTTAGGGATTCTTAGCTTAATAGTTTTCACGTGAAGGACTTTGGTAGTAAAACAAGCTCTCTCTGCTCCCTGACCCCCATGAAACAAGCAGCTTTCCAAGTAACCAAGCAAGTGACCATGAACTGAAACCATGATCCATACGCTCTCTCGTTCCTTCTCATTGATTTCTCCCAGGATGTTTGTCACGGTGACCAAAAGAAACTGAGTAACACAGAAAAGGTGGTGCACACTCTTTGGAGAAATGATTGAGCCCGGAGAGCAGGCAATGGCCCGAGGTGCTGTTCCTCGGGGCTTTAGCTGAGATGGTTGATCTGTAGATTCTCTCTGTGACATGCATCTCGTCTTCTGTGGTATCGACATCTTAGTTCAGAGACTGTTTCTCCAGCTCATCACATCAAAGCATCACACTTTGGGTGTCATGTGCTGAGCCCCAACAATGGAAGTGGTATGGCAGTAACTCCGTTTATTATCTATGCACTCAAGATTCAATCTTTTCTTTTTAATTTTTGACGTCCTTTAATTAGAACATTTCTCCCTTCTCTTTCCTCCCTCCAAACCCTACCATAAAACCCTTCCCACTCTGCTTTGAATTCCTGGCCTCTTTTCATACAAAGTATTATTTGCAAATATTTATGTATATACATGTATATGCATAAATAACCTGTTCTGTCTGTATATTGCTACCTGTATCATGGTCTCAGGGCTGATTGGCACTGGAAAACCAAACAGTGTGCTCTTTCTTGTCAGTTTTTAATCTTATTTCTTGTTGGGAGCACAGCACAAAGATCCCTGTGCCCACAGAGCTCCAGGGAGACCAGAAATGTGAAGTACACAGGATTGTCTTTCCAAGGGGAAATATGTAAAACCTGATCTTCTATCCAGAAAGCTGGGAATTGGAAGTGATTAATAGCCAGGGACCTGCTTTATCTGTTGGGCCAGGCCATATCAAGCTCCTACAACCAGGACTAAACATTGGTAGGAATATAAATGATATAACATATCATTTATAATATAACATAAATATAGCCAGAGACTCCCACAACCAGACTGGAGACGCATAAGAGTCTAAATGGCCCTTACATTATCTGTATAGCCAGGCTCCCCCAAACTCCCACAACCAGGACCAGAAGTGGCCAATAGCCCAAATGACCTTTATACTGTATGACTGAGACCTGGCCAGACCCTTTCCTAGACCCTTAAGCTAGTACAGGTAGCCTATCTCTAGAACTCATCTTCTTAGAAGAAATGGCATGTACCCTGAGTCAAGTTTCCATGTAACTATGTTTCGTTATACACCAGGAAGTGTATTACACCAGGAAACCTTTTTCCAAATTATACTGTTTAAATTTATTGGCAATAAACTGCCTGGTATCAGGCTCCCCTAAGTCTTGTTCCAAGTTGACAAACTCAGTCTAGACCAAGGGTTCATTCTCATCTCTTTAAGATTTGCAGCCGGGCGATGGTGGTGCACACCTTTAATCCCAGCACTCGGGAGGCAGAGGCAGGCGGATCTCTGGGAGTTCGAGACCAGCCTGGTCTACAGAGCTAGTTCCAGGACAGGCTCCAAAGCCACAGAGAAACCCTGTCTCGGAAAAAAAAAAAAGGGAAAGATTTGCTTCTCTGCCTGCTGTGACCACCAACAATGGTTCCCTTCAATTTATTTGTTTCTTGACTGGTTGGGTTTTTTGAGGCAGGATTTCTCTGTGTATTTCTGACTGTTCTGGAATTTGTTCTATAGACCAGACTAACCTCAAACTCAGAGATCTGCCTGCCTCTTCCTCCTGAGTGCTGGGATTAAAGACACGCATCACCACCACCTTGCGATTTTATTTATTTTTAATTAAATTTATCTATCTATCTATCTATCTATCTATCTATCTATCTATCTATCTTTTATTGTGTTCTCCTGTGTCAGGGCACATACACCATGACACTCATGAGGAGGTCAGAGCACAGCTTGAGGGAATCAGTTCTTTCCTTCCATGTGGGTCCTGGGATTGAGCTCAGGTCGTCAGGCTTGGCAGCGGGTACCTTTACTGCCTGAGCCATCTCCCCACTGGAGGCTCAATTTTTGAAATGTTACAAACATTTGCTGTTTGCTGATGAATCTTGCTGTTAACAGAATCACCACAGATAAGGTTTATTAAGGTCAAAGAAGGGAAACACGGGGCAGACAGATGGGTTTTGAATGGCCCTGACTTCCTACTGAAGTTGTAAGTTCTTGAGAACGAAGACTATGTCTTGTTTGTAACTGGGTGGTAGGCACATCAGAAATATTCTGTACTTGCTAAATAAGAGAATGAGAGAAGATGCACATAGGAGATTTTTCTAGCTTTTGCCCCCCTCAGCCCCCAGCCCCACTCACTTGTGAAGCACCCGATGGGTGCTGTGTGGTGACGGTAGAGCCGCCACTTGAGAGAGCAGTGGCGGTCCTTTCGATCCATGGGCACACAGGCTTTTTCTGCTTTGCACTTCTCTTCCAATGAAACAATTGTGATGACTGCCTTGTCCCAGAACATACAGGACTGCATGGCATTTCCCAGCACGTGCTGTTAATTTCATGCACCGTTAGGTTTCTGCTCTTTCCCGTTTCAATTAGACTCTACGTCCCGCACTGCGATGCCAGAAGCCCCCTGGAGAATACCGTGCGATCTGATGACAGGCTTAGGTGGAGGAGGCCATCAGTGACCCCAGAGAGAACGCACCCCCGAGCGACCTCCACCCACACTAAGCTTGCTCTCCAGATGACGGACATCCACTCACTCTTGTCCCCACTGCCACCACGGCATTATGAACGCATTCCCCAGCTACCACTGAGCCAAGATGGCCACCGTGCTCTTGATGTGGCATTCCAGGCAGCAGCTGACGGATTTTTATGTCATTGATTGGCAGTCTTACACGATTTATCACAAACATTGTAAAAGGAAAGACGGTCTGTCCCCAGACTGGATTCAGTTTTCATTGTGGCTCAGGTCCTTTTGGTCATAACGGAACCTTAAAAACACAGTGCTGGTGCTCGCTTAGGCAGCACATATACTAAAATTGGAACGATACAGAGATTAGCATGGCCCCTGCGCAAGGATGACACGCAAATTCGTGAAGCGTTCCATATTTTTAAAAATAAATAAATAAAAATTAAAAAAAAAAAAACAAAACAGTGCTGGTTTCTCCTAACATCAAAAGTCTGCAAGGTCAGAGGGCCAGCCCCTTGTCTGTAGAAAAAGAAAATCTCTACAAAGATACCTTTTTAAAATAAAATTTGGGTTGAGGAGACGGCTCAGTGGAGCAAGAGTGAAGACCCCAGCACCCACATACATGCTAGGCGAGAGGGGAAACAGGAGACCCCAGGATCAGGCTGGGGAGCTAGATTAGCTGAATGGCAAGCTCTGGATTCAACTGAAGGACCTTGCCTCAATACATAAGGTAACAGTGATCTAGGAAGATACTCGATGTCAACCTTGGGTTTATACATATTCACACAGGTACACATACATGTGCACAGGTATATGCACCCACACACAATGAATATGAACACACACATACACACCCAAATAAATAAAATCTGTATGGGATAATGGTTCATGATTATATTTCCAGATTCAGGAAGCTCAAGACTGTTATAGGCTGAGCTAGGACAACCTGGGCTACATAGTGATACCCTGTCTTTAAAACAACCTAACTAAATAAATGAGTAAATAAAATTTAGGTCCAGGGGTTTATCTCAGTGGTAGAATGTGTGCTTAGTATGCACTAGGGCTTTCATTTACTATCCAACACCAAAAAAGTTCAAATAAAAAATAGTATTTAGGGACAGGCAGTGGTGGCACATACCTTTAGTCCTAGCACTCAGGAGGCAGAGGAAGGCAGATCTCTGTGAGTTTGAGATAAGCCTGGTCTGCAGAGAGAGTTCCAGGACAGCCAGGGTTACACAGAGAAACCATGTCTTGAAAAACCAAACTAATTAATGATTAAAATAATAGTAATAAATATTTGGCACTTTTGAAGCATGGAGAACAAAACATTTACTGGTGCACATTCTCACTGCTCGCACACTTCTTTCTTATCAGTACTAGACGACAATTATGACATCACATTAGTGACAATAAACAGTTAGAAATGCTAAGCTTGCCGGGTATGCTGGCACACACCTTTAGTCCCAGCACTCAAGAGGCAGAAGCAGGTGGCTCTCTGAGTTCAAAGCCAGCCTGATCTATAGAGCAAGTTCCAGGACTACACAGAGAAACCCAACTCAAAAAAAGGAAGGAAGGAAGGAAGGAAGGAAGGAGAGAGAGAGAGAATTAAATTTGAGAGCACAGTGAGAGCTGACGGCTTTGGTCCCTGTGCTTTCTAATTGCCATACTTAGTAATTATTCCCAATTTTCACAGGTTTCTCTCGAAAATGCAAGTGCATTAAGTGAAAAATACAGGAGGCCAGTGTTTTGGGTGGGCTTCTGGGCCACATCCCAACAGATTAGACAAGTTGACCTTGCCTTTGTTCTCACGTGCCAAAAGATGAACCCCAAGTAACCTGATGTTAGCCGACTGGTTGTCTCCCCAACGTTCTGTCTCTGGTCACCTTCAGAGTCTGTTGCCACTTTCTGTGGCCTCTAAAGCAGACCCCGGTAACTTGGCTCATTGGGATGCTTGTTTCATTCTTTGGGATGAAGTACTGCCCATCTAGTTTAAAAAAAAAAGGCAACTGAGATTAAAGGAAACTGCTTTAACTGTGTCCTTTAATGGATCATATATATTCTTTTACAAATTTTACCAAAAAGAAGAGGATAAAGAGCCAAGCATGATGGGAAAAGTTAAAAAAAAATTAAAAAGACTAAACATAGTTCATTGGTAGAACACATGGTTCATGACTGAAGGAAAAGGAGGAGGAAGTGAAGGAGGGGGAAAGAAGGAAAGGAGGGAGAAGAGGACGAGACACTACAACATGCTCTGTTTGTTTGGTCATTTGCAGCAGGGTTTCCCTATGTGCCCCTGGCTGGCCTGGTACTCACTATGTAGCCCGGGCTTGGCTCCAGGTTACAGCAATCCTTCTACCGCAGCCTCCCAAGTGCTGGCCTGAGCCACCACACCCACCTGTGGTTTATCTCTTTCAGCTGATTAACACACTTTGGCATTCTTTTCGGCTGTACCCTACCCACTCATTCACATGGGTTTCTAACACATGTATGTGTCCTTACCAATGGCAGGGTATCTTTTAAAGAATCCAGTGGGCCCCTGGAGCCACTTGAAATACTGCTTATCAGTAAGAGGGAGTCTAATGGCCACTCCACCCTGAAAGCCTCTGATTGCTTCTAATCAGTGTTTCACCCTTTCGCTCAAAATGCAGCAGTTGCAACTTCATCTGGCAAACGCCACTGCAAGGCGGAACATCTGTGGGACTGGGGTGGGGAGGAGGGGACACAGGATGAGGAATAAATGTTGCAATGCACCAGGGTGAAGATTATTTGCAGTAAGTCCTAGCTGGCTGTCACATGCTGGGGCTAAGGGTCATCGCTCTGCCTATCAATGCAGCATCGCTCCTTGCAGAGGCTTCAGATTAATGGTGTTGCCCCAAACATTCCTTTATTATAATCATGGTTGGCATATTCATACACCTGCTGAGTCCACTGGGACATTGTGTCTTCCTCCAAGACGCCTGGACACTGTGTGTGTGTGTGTGTGTGTGTGTGTTTGCATGTGTGCTTGTTCAGTTGTGTGCAGGTGCATGTGTGTGCCCGTGTCTGTGGAGACCAATCTCAGTTGTTATTCTTCAGGTGACATTTGTCATGTAGATATTTATTTTTGTTGTTGTTTGAAGACAGGAACTCTCACGGACCTGGAACTCACCCAGAAGCAGTTCAGATGGGCAGCAAATCCCAGGGTCTCCCTATCTCACCCTTTCCAGTGCTCTTGTATAGTCAAGAGCCATCACGCTCAGCTTTATTGTGTAGATTCTGGGAAAGTTGGACTCACGTCCTCAGGCTTGGACTGCAAGTACCTTACCAGCTGAGCTACCACCCCAGCTCAACAAACATGTTTTAAAAGTTATCCAAGTTATCAACATGTAGAAAAATGAAAATAGACCCATATCTATCACCATGCACAAAACTCAAGTCCAAATGAATCTAAGACCTCAACATAAAGCCAGCCACACTGAACCTTATAGAAGATAAAGTGGGAAGTACACTTGAACGCATTGGCACCAGGGAGACCACTTCCTAAATAGAACCCCAGCGGCATAGACACTGAGAGAAACAATTAATAAATGGGACCTCCTGAAACTGAAAAGCTTCTATAAAGCAAAGGACACAGTCAACAAGACAAAACGACAGCCCACAGAATAGGAAAAGATCTTCACTAATCCCACATCAGACAGAGATTGATCTCCAAAATATACAAAGAACTCAAGAAATTGGACACCAAAAGATCACATAATCCAATAAAAAAATGGAGTACAGACCTAAACAGAGAACTCTCAACAGAGGAATCTAAAATGGCTGAAAGACACTTAAGGAAATGTTCAACATCCTTAATCATCAGAGAAATGCAAATCAAAACAATTCTGAGATTCCATCTTATACCTGTTAGAATGGCCAAGACCAAAAACACTGATGACAACTTATGCTGGAGGGATTGTAGAAAAAAGGGAACGCTTTTGCATTGCTGGTGGGAATGCAAGCTGGTACAACCCCTTTGGATGTCAGTGTGGCAATTTCTCAGAAAATTAGGAAACAACCTTCCTCAAGACCCAATAATACCACTTTTAGGTATATATCCAGAGGATGCTCAATCGTCCACAAGTACATGTTCTCAACTATGTTCATAGCAACTTTGTTTGTCATAGCCAGAACCTGGAAACAACCTAAATGCCCCTCAATTGAAGAATAGATAAAAAAATGTGATACGTTTATACAATGGAGTACTACACAGCAGAAAAAAAAATAGTGACAGCTTGAATTTTGCAGGAAAATGGATGGAGCTAGAAAACATTATTTTGAGTGAGGTAACTCAGACACAGAAAGACAATTATCACATGTACTCAATCATAAGTGGTTTTTAAACATAAAGCAAAGAAAGCCAGCCTACAAGCCACAATCCCAGAGAATTTAGACAACAATGCAAACACTAAGAGAGACTTACATAGATATAATCTACATGGGAAGTAGAAAGTATAAAAAGACAAGATCTCCTAGTAAATTGGGAGCATGGGGACCTTGGGGGAGGGTTGAAGAGGGGTGGGGAGAGGCATGAATGGGAGCAGAGAAAAGTGTAGAGCTCAATAAATATCATGGGTTCTGAGGGATAAAATAAAAAAATAAAAAAAGTTTGGTTTACAACACCCAGGTCAGGTTGCTCACAACTGTTTATAACTCCAGCTCCAGGAGATCACTAGCCTCTTTGGGAACTCCATACTCATACCCACACACTAAAAAAAGAAAAAAATCTTTGAAATTTCTGGCAAGTATGTGCAAAGAATCAGGTAAGATTAATTTTAACAATGTATCATATTAGACCCAGCACATGTAAAGTAATAAAGATTTAATGTGCACTCAATTAAAAAGGAGATATTTTATGTTTGAGTGTGAGAAGGACAGAGTCTTTTTTTTTTTTTTTTCGTGACAGGGTTTATCTGTAGCTTTTTAGTCTGTCCTGGAACTAGCTCTTGTAGATTAGGTTGGCCTCAAACTCAGAGATCCACCTGCCTCTGCCTCCCGAGTGCTGGGATTAAAGACATGTGCCACCACCTCCCGGCTAGGACAGAGTCTTCTTACATTGCCTAGACTGTCCTCAAACTCATAATCCTCTTGCCTCAGGCTTCTGGAAACTAGGATTGCAGGCATGCATCACCATGGATATAAAATGATATTTTGCATCCTTTGCGACACACTTTGTTTCATTTCTGCACTATGACTCAGTTTGGACTGGTCGCATTTCAAGTGCTCAGCAGCCTCATGAGACAGGGGGCTACCACAGTGAACCAAAAGATCTAGATTTCTTGGCTGAAATCAGCTTGCTGTTGCTCCCAGCATGCATCTAGGCAGCCCGGGTCTGCAGTGCTCCAACACAGCAATTCTCTTGCCTGATTCAGTTGTCGTTATTGCATGCCTGCTCCTGGGCTCAGATAATTGTGCAGGATTAATCATCATTGGCTTTCACAGTGCACGTAGCAGAAGCACACCGGTTGCCAAATTACAATTACAGCATTCTTTCTTTGATGGAGTCAGAGCTGATGTCTTTGTGTTTCCTTTATGGCAGAAATGAAATTAAAGCCACACATGCAGGGCTCACAGAAAGCCCACAGCTCCATCAGCAGATTGGTCAGGCTTGGAGAGAAGGTTATTAGGCTGGTTCTATATGAAGGCCAAAAAGCATTAGGAAAATAGATAAAGCCAGAGTGCTGAGTGCTCGGGGCACTTCAGCTCTGCCTCCCAGAGGTAATGCATGCATTTCTCTAAAGCTGTCTACATTCTCTTCCTTTGCCGTACCCAGGTAAATGGTTGTATAAGACATACTGAAGAGGGTGGGAAAAATACATACACGCATGTGCACGCACACACACACACATATGCACATACACGGGTCAAAAACTGGGCTCTGTGCGAGAGATCAGGCCTTCAAGATCATTCTCAGCTACATAGTAAGCTCTAGCTTGAGCTACTATGAAACCAAGACAGGAGACACACTGTTGTTAAGGAGACACACTGTTATACTTAGTTATTAAGTCTCCATACCTTATAAGTTTCTGTTTCCCAAGCCTAATGGATCCTGCAAACCATGTCTTTCAGCCTACACTAAACTTGGGACCCCCATGATGTATGCTCGCCCCTTTGCCTTGCTAAACTCCTACACCTATGACATGACTGCCCTTTTACCTTGTGAAAATGTGTCTTCCCTGATACCGTAATGACTCCCCTTCCACCTGGTGTATTCTTCTTTGTTTTTGTTTTGTTTTGTGTTTTTCTTGAGACAAGGTTTATCTGTGAAACAGTCCTGGGTGTCCTGGCACTTGCTTTGTAAACCAGGCTGGCCTCGAATTCAGAGCTCTGCCTGCCTCTGTCTCCCAAGGGCTGGATTAAAGGCGTGGGCCACCACCTCCAGGCCCCACCTGGTATATTCTTGAGCATCTGCCCAGCAGGCAGCAGCCTTGAGCCCTGAGTTGCCCAGGGCTCTCTGTCCAGGTGCTGACAGCCAATTATTTCCATGCCTGTTTTCTAGCCCTAACCCTTCCCCATAAAAGGGACCTCAAAAGCTAGTAAGTGGTTACTCTCTGAAATGCTGACTTTGGGAGAGGCAGCCAGCTGGCTAGTTCTAAATACAGCTTGCTTTAATCAGACAGTGGTGGGAATGGTTTTTTTCTCATGTCTAATACTGCATGAGGACCTATCTCAAAAACACAAAACTAGGGTTGGTGACGTGGCTCGGGGGTAAAGGCACTTACTGTGAAGCCTGATGACCTGAGACTGACACCCCCCCCCCCACCCAAGATTCACAATCTAGAAGGTGAGAACTGATTCCCACAAGTTGTCCTCTGATCCACACGTGCACATACAAACCAACTAAATAAAATGCAAAAAAAATTTACACCCCACCCCCCCACACCAGTGTAAGAAGAAAAACGCCTTTTAGCTGGGCAGTGGTGGCATATGCCTTTAATCTCAGCATTCGGGAGGCAGAGGCAGGTGGCAACTCTGTGAATTGGAGGCCAGCCTGGGACAGCCTGGTCTACAGAGTAAGTTCAAGAACAGTCAAGGGTACACAGAGAAACCTTGTCTCGAAAAACAAAAAAAGAAAAGAGAATACCATTTAGACACGTAAAAATAGCTTAATCAGGATCCCACCACACCCAAGGCTGCGCCTGATAATCAGAATCCAGCAACCTCACTCAAGATAACCAGACTCAGTTCCAGACCCCATGAAGCCCACTGGGCAGAATATACACAGAGAGCCAGAGCAATGCTCTGCTCTGCACATCTGGAGAGATGCCGCCTTGATCTACCCTGCTGCTGAAGCATCTCCCCAAAGATTCTGACCCTCTGTTAGAGACTGGACCTGACCTTCAGCTAGGATGTGTCATACAAGTGAGCAACCTTAGGGAGATAGGCTTAGGACTGTTGTCAGGAATTTAGAGTGTGAACCTGTGTGATGACCCTCAGCATAATAAAACAACTTTTGTTATACTAACTATGTGTATCTACCTTGTTGCTCTCAACACTATTCTGTCTACAGTTTTGTTTTGTTTTTCAGTGAAGACCAGTAATTGCTTTAGAAGTCTCTTTATGTTTCCTTCTGGGGCAGCTTGTAACAGTTGCCTAGTGATTTGTTTGTTTATTTTTGGAAGGGGCAGTACTGGAAACTGGACCTAAGACCTAATATTTTGAGCTACTATGATGCTGTGAGTGTAGTGGTTTGTCCTGTCCCTTTAAGAGATAAGCCTCACCCACTGCCCCCCTTTCCCCTGTCCACTGAGGCAAGCGGATCTTCCTTCTGCTTCTAGCCTGAGCTCTCTTTTTTTCATCTCTCTCCTGAAGAGGTAGCTTCTCCTCTCCTCTCCCCCCTCCTCTCTCTCTGTTTCTCTCTCTCTCTCTCTCTCTCTCTCTCTCTCCCCCTCTCCCTCTCCCTCTCTCTCTCTTTGTTCTTTCCCCTTCTCCCCTTTCCCCTCCATGACCCACTAAATAAATACCCACTTTCTCTGCATGCTGTGCCTATTCATCTCTGTCTCTCACCCTCCGTGGCTCCTCAAGGGACCAGTCTCTCACCTGCCGCCTCCCACCCGCTTAGGACCCACAGAAGACTTGGGTGGTAGGTCTGGCTGCCCCTTGTGGCCCTCCATAGTCTCCCACCCGCTGCTGCCCTAAACCACCCATGATGGCCAATTGTGCCTCTCAGGGGAACTGTGCCACAACATTTTACCATTACAGTGAGGACATTTTATTTAGATGGGTCCTATATATCCCAGGCTGACCTTGAACTTACTATATAAGGAAGATTTTAAACTCCTGATCTTCTGGCCTCTACCTCCTGAATACAGGGATTACAGGTGTACATCATGATACCCAGTTTATATAGTGCTGGGGATTGAACACTGGGCTTTGTACATGCTAGGCAAAATCTTTACCTATTGAGCTAGAGCCCCATCATGTATTGAGGACATATTAGAGCCAAGTGATAGCAAAAACTATGTCATTAACTCTTACAGAAGTGGCATATTAACATCCCCATTTCACAAAGATGACAGCTAAGACAGGAGGAAGATAAAGGGATAGGCTTAAAGTCACAAGACAATAAGCATCGAAGCCAAGATTTGAATCCAAGACTTGACTGAGTCCAAAGCCTTACTTGCTAAAGTTTGCATATAAAGATAAATATCTGAAACAGAAGGCCATCAAACCTTGCTGGCACTTCCATTAGTCAGCTTTAGGGGAGGGGAGTTAGGATATCTGAGAAGAGCGGGCGTATGATAGGGCTGGGAGGTGCAAAGTGTGGTTCCTCTTAGGTGGGAAAATGAGGACAGATGGGTAAGTGCCTGGGTGTGGGAAGCAGTCCTCAGCCCCGGGATTCCAGCTCCCAGTAAGCCTCGTCTGACCTCACTAAATGGCCCTGAACAAGCTGCTGGGCTTCAAGCACTGTAGCAATAATGGCTCTGCCCAGGCTCCCTGAGGGAATACTTGGATTAACTAGTTAATGGTTGCATACTAGTTTGAATAAGCAAAGAGCCCAATAAATCTTTACATAGGTCTTGTTAGCACAGAACTTGGATCTTGTTGATTATACGTGATTGATAAAGGAAGATCAAGCCCTCTCTGTTTTATTGTTTTAATCAGATCATTTGGCAGTGCTTGGCTAGACAAGAAATACATAGCATGCCACATTTGTTCGCCAACTACTCTCAGACAAAGCCAGTGATATTTTTAGAACCTAAATGCAATCTCAATAACCTCAGGTAGAGAGGATAAGCAAAAAGTAAATATTTGTTGAAAGATTAAGTACAAAAGAATTGATGCTTGCTCATAAACCTGTTTTCAAGGAAAACAAACAAAAAAAACCTTATTTTATACGTCCACCTGTACTACGGTACTATGCCCGTAGTATGGTGTCCACACTACGGGATGGTTGGTTTGCAAGTCTTGGGCAAGGGCCTGGAGATTTAAACATGCACAGACACACAGACAGAGAGACAGACATGGAGACACAAGTGATGGAGGAAGGTCATTGGCTAATAAAGGCACTGCCCTGGCCCATTTTATTGGTTAGAGGATAGGTGGGAGGAGTAAACAGAACAAAATGCTGGGAGGAAGAGGAAGTGAGGTCAGAGACGCCACAGCTCTCCTCTCAGGAGCAGACGCCTCAGAGAGACGCCATGCTCCCGGCTCCTGGGCAGACACACGCCATGAAGCAAGCCGCCAGGTTAGACATGCTGAACCTTTCCCGGTAAGACCGGTGCTCACAGATTATTAGAGATGGGTTGATCGGGATGTGAGAATTAGCCTGTAAGTGCTAGAGCTAAAGGGCCAAGCAGTGCTTAAAAGAATACAGTGTCTGTGTAATTATTTTGGGGCATAAGCTAGCCGAGCAGGCGGCCGGGGTGCTGGGAACGCAGCCCCGCCGCCCCTATTACCACACACAAGTCATCCTTGAATTAAGAATGCCCACTTTAAGTCCGGTGGTGGTGGCACATGCCTTTAATCCCAGCACTCGGGAGGCAGAGGCAAGCAGATCTCTGTGAGTTCAAGGCCAGCCTGGTCTACAAGAGCTAGTTCCAAAGCTATAGAGAAACCCTGTCTTGAAAAACAAAACAAAACAACAACAACAAAAGAATGCCCACTTTATTGTGTTCCAGGACAGATTATATAGGGATAGCCACACTCGGCCAAACCCACCAGAAACCACTCCCCTGTCATCAGGAACTCCTGAGGGTCTCATGCTCAGAGCAGCTGCAAACACAGGAAAACAAGTTGTTTACAGGAATTTCAGGGTCTGGGGGTCCACAGTCCCCAACATATAGGTACTTTGCCTACATGTAGGTCTGTGTACCGTTTGCAAGTGTTGCACCATGAATCAGATGAGGAGTTACAGAAAGTTGTGAGCTGCAGTGTAGGTGCTAGGAATCAAATCCGGGTCCTCTAGAAGAGCAGCCAGGGCTCTTAACCACGGTGCCATCTCTGCAGCCACATTTCTGGCTTTAAAAGCCTCTTGTATGTTATCAATGGTTTGCCTAAGGATTGGAAATGTTCTCCCACAGTGTGAGTATGGGTTTCTTCATCAGCAAGCACACAAAGAGTAGGAGGGCCAACTCCCAAATTACTGACCATCCTAAAGAAACTTCAAGCTACTCTTCCCAGCAAAGGGTTTGAAAGAGCCCACAATTAGCTGGGCAGTGGTGGTGCATACTGTTAATCCCAGCACTCAGGAGGCAGAGGTAGGCAGATCTCTGTGAGTTCAAGACCAGCCTGGTCTACAGAGTGAGTTCCAAGACAGGCCCAGAAAAAAGAAAAAATAGTAAAAGAAAGAAAGAGTCTCACAATTGCTCTTGGACAGGATTATCAAGGAAGAGGGAAATCTTCATTTGTTCAATACAGTGTAAAGTAGAATGTTTTAGTCTTTAAAGGAAATTATCTACTAAAATAAAGTTCCAGTTAGAGATCAAATCTATATCTCACTAAGTCCACGAAGCCTTAACTATTTGAAAAAGTGTGAAGTATTGGGCTGGGAAGACGGCTCAGAGAGTAAAAGGGCTTGCTTTGAAAACATACATACCTCAGAAGACCAGTAAAAAGCTGGGGGTAGAGTAGAGACAGAAGTGTCACTGGGGCTTGTTGGCCATCAGCCCATCTCCAGGTTCAGAGAAAGACCTTGTCTCAAGGGAATAAGGTGGAAAATGGACACCTGTATTCTTCTGATACACAACGCTCCCCGCGCATGCGCGTGCGCACACACACACACACACACACACGCACACATAATGTGACACTTGAAGATTTTGTTCAGCTGCCTTTGAAACTGGCTGGATGCTGTGAATTATTTAGTGCCTAAGCTTATACGTGTTTCATGCCAATAAAGCCATTTGTCCAAGCTACTATATTTCTCAAGCCATGATTCACCCATTTGATAATGGCAGTCGATCTGTGTACCGTCCCTCATGAGAGATGTTCTATAACAGTGATTTTTCAATTCTTTTAGGGGCAGAATCAGGAATCATGTGTTCACAAGAGATGGTACTTGAAAATCCAATCTGTTATGAAATGGAGCTGTCCTTGTTGGACCGGGAACCTGGAGTCTCGTTCTCTGCCCCTCCTCAGTCAGCACAGGACACTCAACCAGAGAGGCCACTGCTTTGTGAGATTCTTGCTTTCCAAGTAACAAAGGCAGTGAATGCATTAGTCCTGGTTCTCTTGAGAAACAGAACGAATACACAATGAGCCGGGTGTGGTGACTCAGGCCTTTCATCCCAACGTTCTCGGGGCAGAGGCAGGCGGGTCTCCAAATTCAAGGTCAACCTGGTCTACAGAGCTACTTCCAGAACAGCCAGGTCTACCTACCCAGAGGAAAAAAATTAAGTGTATATACGCATATACTTTTATATATGTCGGAATCCTGAAGCTTCTTGCTCTATTGCCAATGACGGAATGAAATTGCTATCAAAAGCAAGGACAGGACAGGCAGTGGTGGCGCATGCCTTTAATCCCAGCACTCAGGAGGCAGAGGCAGCTGGATCTCTGTGAGTTTGAGGCCAGTCTGCTAGTTCCAGGACAGGAACCAAAAAGCTATGGAGAAACCATGTCTCGGGGGAAAAAAAAAAAAAAAAGCAAGGGCAAACAGGCAAGGAGTAAGTGATTCCTTCTTTCATGCCCTTTATATAGGCTGCCAGCAGAAGGTGTGGTCCAGATTCAAAGTGAATCTTCCCACTTCAAAAAAACCCAGATTTGCCGGGCGGTGGTGGCGCACACCTTTAATCCCAGCACTCGGGAGGCAGAGGCAGGGCGATCTCTGTGAGTTCGAGACCAGCCTGGTCTACAGAGCTAGTTCCAGGACGGGCTCCAAAGCCACAGAGAAACCCTGTCTCGGAAAACAAAAAACAAAAACAAAAAAACAAAAACCCAGATTTATGCTTGGTCTTTCCACTTCAGTTTAAAAAAAATCACTGTCAGGTTTACCCAGCCACTTCAATTTTGGTTAATTCCAGATGTAGTCAGTTTGGCAACCAAGGATCACCATCATAGGCAACATAGGACCAGCTGCTCGTATTAAATGGTGTGAAAGGAATGGTGTTTGGCATCTTACAGTGGCAGGAAGGGCAGGGAGGGCGAAAGAGGTTAGCTGGCAAACCTCAGCTCATGCTCGATGGTGACAATGAGGTCAGAACTGGGAGCCAGGGGTCCCTTCCTTTGGCTTAAGCTAGGATACAACTCATTCTAGCTTTGCAGAGGTCGGCGTTGGGTTGAGGGGCCAACTAACTTTGGGGTCAGGAATTGCAAAAGAATAGGAGAAGTCTGTCCATCGTGATGAAATCTGCCTACACCCAGCTTCCCCAGCACACACTTCCAACATTTCCTTTGTCCTTGACACATCAGAGAGCTACAGCTCACCGAGGCTCAGGGCTCCAGCACAGGCTCAAGTTCCTCACCCATCCCAGGCCCCTTGCAGAAGCTGTGACAGCAGTGAGGGTTTTTGGTTTTTAATCCTTTTTGTTTCTCTGCTACTAGAATGCCTGTCTTCAACACCAGCACAGAAGACAGCAAAGAGCTACACTGGGCAAAGGGCAGTCTCAGTGAGTCCTCGGAGCGCCTCAATAAGGTACTGTAGCACCTCAGGGACTCCGCTGTTGAGAGCTCACCATCACCTTTGTCATCTTTTTTTTTTAATATTTATTTATTTATTATGTATACAATACTCTGCATCAGACCTCATTACAGATGGTTGTGAGCCACCATGTGGTTGCCGGGAATTGAACTCAGGACCTTTGGAAGAGCAGGCAATGCTCTTAACCACTGAGCCATCTCTCCAGCCCCACCTTTGTCATCTTTAACAGCATCATCTGTCCTGGTCCTCATCCTTCCAGCCTCACAAAGATGCTACACCTCAGGCAGATCGTTTTTGCTGATTCTGAGACAGGTCTCACTCTTCCAAGGCTCCTTCCTCGGCCTCTTGAGGGCTGGGATTACAGAAGCAGGTCACCATGCCCATTTTCTGAGGGCCTTTGTTTTTTGTTCCTTCAGTTTTGAGAGAGGGTCTCATGCAACCTAGTCCAACCTCGATCTTGCTGTGTAGACAAGATGACTTTGAACTCCGGATCCTTCTGCCTCCACCTTCCAAGCACTGAGATTACATCTGTTTCATGTGGTGCTGGGGATTGAACCCAGGACTCTGCATGCTGGGCAAGCACTCCACTAACTGTCCCAAGCCCCCTCTGTGAACCTATTAGAAAACTACTTTAACGTGAGTATGTGTACACCATGGCACATATGTGGAAGTCAGGGGACAGCTTTGTGGGGTGAACAGTCCGTTCTCTCCTTCCACCTTTACGTGGGTTCCAGAGATCAAATTCGGGTCACTAGGATTATTTACTGGGCAATTTCACCGACTCTGAGAGAGCTTTTAATAATTCAGTTCTTATTGTGTCATCCTCACGTAAGACCCTTTAGGTGCTCGCCGCTTCTGTAGTGGTGTAGGTGGGAAGAGCGCTTACGAACAGTGCACGCATGCGCACAGGGGATACATGTGCCCTCTCAGAGGAGAGTGGTCTACAGGATGATTTAAGCTGGAACGTGGCTTCGAGATGGGTTCCATCTTACAGCCAGGAGCATTTGTTTATCCGCGTGCGTTTATTTAGGGTTTGACTTATCCACAAAGGAACTAGTATGGCTGGGTATGTAACAGCTCATTTCCTGAGCAGGCAACAACAGGAAGCGTTCTCAGCTACATTTCAGAAACATCAATCCTATGATAGGAACCCACTGCGGAGCCAAGTGATAATAAACTAACTGCTATTCCAGTCGTCCTAAAAGTCTTGGAAGGGAAGATGCGATGCCTGCTAAGGAGCTCGGTGCAGCGGAAGGAGACTGAGTCACGGCTTAGGCTGTGGCTCATCCGAGCAGTGGTTCTCAGGCTCCCACCACAGCCCTTCTGTTGATCATGTCACTAATACCTGTGCTGGGCTCTTCAGCGCCCACATAGTGACTCACAGCCACCCAGAATTCCAATTCCAGGGATCCAACCCTCATCTTCTAATCTCTGTTAGAAGGCACACATGTGGTACACATTTGTACATGCAGGCAAAACAGTCATACACATAAAAGGAAAAAATTAATCTAAAAAAATTAATTAAAAGTTAACTTATTTTGAAAATAACGATAACAACAACAAAAAAAATCTGGGCACAGTGGCAAATTCCTGTAATTGCAGCACTCAGGGTCAGGAGTATTAGGTACCAAAACTTAGGTCCTGATGTTGTATGGCAGGCACTTAACCAACCGAGCCATCTCCTGTTTCAGGACATTCCTCTTAATATTTTTTTTTTTTTTTTTTGGTTTTTCGAGACAGGGTTTCTCTGTAGCTTTAGAGCCTGTCCTGGAACTCCCTTTGTAGACCAGGCTGGCCTCGAACTCACAGAGATCCACCTGCCTCTGCCTCCCGAGTGCTGGGATTAAAGGTGTGTGCCACCACCGCCCGGCTCCTCTTAATAAATATTAGGTTGTTCATATATTTTTTTTTTGCTATGGACAATGTTATATGTAAAAACTGTGCAAAGATAAAATAGTTTCTATAGAGGAGGAATATCTGAGGTAAGAAGTATGTATATTTAAATTTTTAGCAAAAAGATTTGTGTGCAGGTCTGTCTGTCTAATTCCCTAGGGATGGAATCACTGGTAGCAGTGAGCCTCCTGACATAGACTCTAGAAACTGAACCCAAGTCCTCTGCACGAACAATACCTGTTCATTTAACCACTGAGCCATCTCTCAGCCTTATATTTAATTTTTTCTTCTTTTTTCATTAAAATTTTTTCTAGAATATATTTTGATTATGTTTTCCTCTCTCCTAACTCCTCTCAGGTCCTCCCCACCTCCCTACCCTCCCAACTTTATGCACCCACACAGATCCCCCCTCCCCGAGATACTTCTCAGTTAGATTCTGAAAAATGAGTTGGGGGGCCTTTTCTGAACAGGAACCTAGAAACTGACCCAGTACTATGCTTTTGCCTTTGGACATGTGACAAGAAGCTGTTGTCAGTGTTCATAAGCCAAATGCAGCCTCAGATCCGCCTGACAGTGTGACATCTCCCAACAAACAGGGCACTCTCTACACTGAGGAGTGGGCAGAGGAGGGAGCAGAGAGAGGGTTGGTCCTCATGCTGGCCTCCTGCAGACTGCCTGCTCTGCCCTCCCAGGCTGCTTAACAGCCATGAAGACACAGAACAAAGACAGGAAGACTCTGGGTGAGGGACAGCACCATGCACAGTGACTGCTTGTTTCCCTGAAGACCTCAGTACACCCCACTGAAGGGCCCTTTAGGCAAACAGCTAATGTTAATGGTATGACTCAGACATGCTCATCCCGCAGAGCTTCTTCCTGAGGGCTCTGCTCCTCGGCTTGTGAGTAAGGATGTCAGGAGTGACCTGGTTTTTTCACATCCTCCAGCCTGCAATCACTAACTACCCTTTCTTTTCTTCTCCAAATAAAAGATTAAGCTGGATCTCATCCCAGAGTTTCAGCGAACTCCAGCGTGGCTGCTGATGCATCCTGGTCACCTCCTGCCCCTTCTTCCTGCTCTGGAATCCATGGTCAGCATCTTGTTCTCTCATTGTCCATCCCCTCATTATTGTCCTGGCTGCCAATGGTTTTCCTGGCGTTTGTGGTAAGGAATGGGGTTATAACACTGCCCAATAAGGTAACAATACAAGGAAAAGCCAAGTATCACCCATCTGGAAAACTCTTTAGTCTCTAAACCATGGAGGATCTGCTGGCTGAATTCTCAACCCCCAGCCCTTCAGCTATTTGTTGGATTACTGCCTCTGTCTCAAAAATCCTCTTCCATCTTCCCAAACCTCTTTCTGCTCAAATCTCCAGAATACAGCTTCTAAATTCCTGTTGCTTTGGTTGGTACAGTAATGTAATTATCTTAAAATTACAGAGCATTTAACAAACTCCATGTTTAAATTTTGGCTCATCTGCTTGCTGTGTATGTAGCTGCTACCCTTCAGTGAGTTACTTTGCCTCTCTGGGCTCCAGTTTCTTATCAAACAGGAGTTAAATTCAAACGGATTTAAAACAGTTGTCTGGTATCTGTCAGGTGGGAACTTTGTAAGTGTTCTTCAGTTATAGGCTCTCTCCTTCCAACCTGGGAAATCATACATGAAGGTGTCCTTCTTTAACTGTGTGTGGTGGCTCCTGCATGTTTCCCTAGCACTCCAGAGGCTGAGGCAGAAGGATTGTCTTGAGTTGGAGGCAAGCCAGAGTTACTCACAGAATGATGATACCTGCTGTGTTTGGTCAAAAGTGAAACCCAGCCCCCTGACACCCCTATATCCAAGGATTCTGGGATGTTTGGGTTGGAAGCATCACCCGAGCTGCTGGCATTCATCCTTGGAGCACCAATGGAGCAGGAATGGAGCAGGAAGCCCCACTTCAAGCCCTCTCCCCTTTGAGTCACCTTGGTCCGGACTCCACCTCCCCAGGAAGGGCCAAAAAAGCCCACCAAGCATTGACCCCTCCCCAGGGAGGGTCAGGACCACTCCCACAGGCTAGTTAGGCTGCCGCCCAGAAAAGGAACACGAGGTCTCTGGGTTTTGCGTGGGCTCCCCTGCTCTCTTCCCCTTGCCATGCTCTCTCCCCACTCTCTCCACCCCCCACACCACACCCCCCTCCGCCACCTGGAAGTGCTGCATTAAACGTGGGCATCTTTTATTCGGTCTAATTAGGTCTGACTGGAATTATTTGTGTCGGCGGAGAGGCTCCTCTTAAGAATTATTCCTAACACCTGCCACTCCCTTAGCAGAGCCAGTAGTTCGCTCCTAAAATAATAATTTTCTTTTTTGATCATGTACTGTTAAGAAGCCTGTGAAAGGCTTCGGCTTGCCAAGGTTTCCTGGTAAACATGAGGAGGCTCTTGGACAACTTGAGCTTGGAGTGTTTCTTGCAATAAAAAGTCAATATCCAGTGTATATGGTCGTGGGGCACTTCGCAGCCCACACACACACACACACACACACACACACACACACACACGCACATCTTTCACGGTTGGTTCTCTTAGACTAGACACTTTCATTTTGGTGGGGAGAGGGTTGAGACAGGGTTTCTCTGTAGCTTTGGAGCCTGTCCTGGAACTGGCTCGTGTAGACCAGGCTGGTCTCGAACTCACAGAGATCCGCCTGCCTCTGCCTCCCGAGTGCTGGGATTAAAGGTGTGTGCCACCACTAGACACTTTCATGTAGCAGGTTTTCTTGGACATCCAGGCCCCAAATCATGACATGGAGACTTATTATTAATTATAAATTCTTGGCCTTATCTTATGCTTGCCCCACTAATTTTCGTAACGTAATTTAACCTGTTTCTCTTTATCTACATTTTGCCTTGGGGCTTTTTACCTTTCTTTCATTCTGTGTGTCCTGTTTTTCTGCTTCCTCCATGTTGAGGTGGCTGGCAGCGGCCTGACTGGCTGGCCCTGGGCGTCTCCCTCTCTTTCTCCACTGTTTCCTTCTCCCTCAAGACTAGATTCCTCCTCCTACTTATTCTCTCTGCCTGCCAGCCCCAGCAATCGCACCTCTGCTAGCTATTGACTGTTCAGCTTTTTAACCAATCAGGTGCCTTGGTCAGGCAAAGCCGCACATCTTTACATTCCTTAAACAAATACAGTATAAACAAGGTAACACATCTGTTGTGCTTTCCTGTTGCTTTAAGGGACAAGCCACGCCCACTCCCATTACCTCTGACCTGCCTGCCACCATCTTGGCCCTTCCTTTTCTGCTTCCTTGACGTGTGTACATGTTTTTTTCTGTCTCTCTCTCCTTTTATCTCTTTTCTCTCCTTTTATCTCTTCTCTCTTTCTTTCTCTCTCTCCCTCTTTCTCTCTCCCTCTTCCTTAATAAATACTTATGGCTATTTCCTGTGTTTATGTATCTGTTACCTGCCGCCACCGCCCACGTGGCGCGTGCCCTCCCACTGGTGGGAAGCTGTAGCCGCTTTTCTCATGGCGGGCTCCGCCAGCCCGCCCGGGGATCCTTTTTTTAATCCCAGCACTCGGGAGGCAGAGGCAGGCGGATCTCTGTGAGTTGGAGACCAGCCTGGTCTACAAGAGCTAGTTCCAGGACAGGCTCCAAAACCACAGAGAAACCCTGTCTCGAAAAAACAAAAAACAAAAAACAAAACAAAAAAAAAGAATAACTAATGGTGCCACATGACTCGGCGGGACTCTGAGCTCCCTCCGGGGGCAGAATCAGGACCTGAACCTTCTCTACAACGACCCACGTATTCCATCTGCCTGGATGCAGCTCCTCCAAACAACAAATCAACTAATCGTGAGTGTCCCCATCTCAGCCAACTTAACCATCTCTTTTAACCCAAGGGATTGACCATTGAGCTCCCGGCAACCCTTCACGGTTTTTATGGAAGGGGGGACCTCCAACCACAGGCTTTCAGGGCCTCGGTTGTTCCTTTCGCTGGCATTCAATTTGGCTTGACTCCTGTGCTAAGCCCATGCCTGGGACTGCGTGTCCTTAGCCAGCTCTCAGCTTACCCGCGCCTGGAGGCTTGGGGTCTCCAGTTCTTCCTCTTTTTCTCTTTTCATTCCTTTTCTTCCTTCTTTTCGTCGTAACTGTTGCTATGGTGCAGCACACCGCTACAGTGCAGCCTGACCTTGGGCTGAATCCCTCCTGCCCGGGAATCCCTCTCCCGCCCGGGAATCCCTCTCCCGTAGGAGGCTTGAGTCGTAGGAGGCTTGAGTCGATTCAGCCAGGTTATAGCACCCCCCCTGTGAGCTCGGACGCCTGTTCACCGGGCCTGGATGTTTGTGCCATCTGCATCTCGCCTTAACGGGGGGCCGTTCTCGTTGTAGGCTTGAGGTGCCACGGTTTTTGCGGGTGTTTGCACGGCCTTGACCATGGGAGCCAAGCCATCCAGACCTATCACTCCGGCCTCATGCTTTAATGCCTTACACTTATCCATCTCTGTCCAAATAAGTGGCCCCATTAAAACTATACACAGCCATTTTTCGTTTCCAGCCTTTTGCCCCTCCTCTCTGCAGCTTTTGTTGTGGCATGGCGGGCTCTCTAACAGAGCAGACTACACGTGGTGGTCACCATCTTGGCTGAAGGCCAGATGGGTCAGGTGACTTTTTCCGCCATCTTGGCTGAGGGCCAGATCACGTGACCACACTCTCCTTGATTTTACCCTGCCTCTTCACTTGGTTTTCACTAAACTCCTCATGCTAACTCTGTTAAATGTGTTTTGAACAATGGTCAAATGCCTTTGATAGGGCCCGTCAGAGGCGTCCACGTTGCCCAATTCTTGTTCACTCTTTCTACGTATAATAATTATTTATTACATCTCATTTCAGACTACAAAACGTGAGTCTTATATTTTAGACTGGTATGTACCTTTAAGTCTCTTAAGCTGTTCTCTACCATTGTCAGTTCTAACCTTATATTACAAGCAGTTCTTTTCCTCTCTCTACCTTTTTACAAATGTAAATCTTACCTGTTGAGAGCCAGTGTGGTCAAGCTCAGACTCAACTTTCCAAACAAATTCTATACTATAGTTATACCTGATAAACAGCCCTCAACTGCTCAGAGATCTGGGGAATGTGATATTTAAGTATTTAATTATTAAAAACTTTTCACAACAACAAAAAAGAGACAGGTTGGCTCCTAGCAGCAGCTCTCTGCTCCCTCCAAAGAAGACAGAAGACAGACACGTACAGAACAATGTCCTTCTGAATTTCACTTCGACTGCAGAGCGCTGACCATTTGGCGAAACTGCCTTTCATCTAAAGTAAAGACCTCTAGACGTGGACGGAATCACTGGAATCAACAGCCTAGCTGCTCAGGTCAAGGTAGGCCTGTCTTCCTACAGATTTCTTAGCCCACAGAGTCTTCTGCAGCCTGGCAGGCCCTGCGCTAAACAGCAAAGCTCAAGTGCATCCTTCCGCGACCATGGAGGACCCAAAAAAGAGTAGCTCTGGGTGCCAACCAAGTAAGTTCTCTGTCGTTTTTTAATCAGTAACTCAAGTAAAATCTTATCCTTCTCAAAGATCTCTGACAGTTTGATAGCTGAGAGGTTTTCCCAGATTACCTCACCAAACAACTTTCAAACCAAATTTATCTCTTATGCCACAGTCATTATATGTCTAAAACTTCTGTTTTCACAAACCCAAGGAGTTCTCGTGAGTTCCAGGGAGCCGAATTAAAGAATCCACCTTAAACAGGTCAGATACATCCCCCTCAATTCCCTGGTCCTAAAAATTGTTTTCCCTTAATTTAACTTTGTTCTTTGTTCTGCCAATACCTTAAACAGGATAAGAGATACCAGACATTTCCATGCCACAGACATCAGTCAGAAACAAAGAGACCAGCTATGCCAGGATGTGACCAGCACCTAGCCCCCCCAAAGACAACACTCACAATCAGCCGGAAGCAGTCTTGAGAGTTTGCCTGAGAGTTCGCTGCCCCAGTTCCTTTGGGCTGTGGTGCCTGGTCTCCTGCTTTTTATTATAAGGAAGACCTGGGAATGTTGTGCTTTCCTGTCGCTTTAAGGGACAAGCCACGCCCATTCCCATTACTTCTGACCTGCCCACTGCCATCTTGGCCCTTTCTTTTCTGCTTCCTTGACGTGTGTACATGTTTTTTCTGTCTCTCTCTCCTTTTATCTCTCTTTCTTTCTCTCTCTCCCTCTTTCTCTCTCCCTCTTCCTTAATAAATACTTATGGCTATTTCCTGTGTTTATGTATCTGTTACCTGCCGCCACCGCCCATGTGGCGCCGCGTGCCCTCCCGCTGGTGGGAAGCTGTAGCCGCTTTTCTCATGGCGGGCTCTGCCAGCCCGCCTGGGGATCATTTTTAAGAATAACAACATCTTTTATATAGTTAAAGTAATATTCTGCAACATAAACAAATGTAACATATTTCTACATAGCTAAGTAACATTCCACAACACTTCTGAGTCATCCTTTATCTTACTCTCCACCCTCAGCACCCCAGCACCTCCCTGTTAATTCTCTAGCTCTGCTTCTTCCTGACCATCAGCTTTCAAGGGGTCATTGTAGCAGTCATGCAATGTAACGGTCTTTCTTCTTTAACTCTTGCCTTCTTTTATGTGTACACATGTGTACACATGCCACATCATGCGTGCGGAGGTCAGAGGACAACCTTGGATGCTGATCTTCACCTTCCTCTTTGTTTAAAAATAGGGGTTCTTGTTTCTCCGCTGTATACTAGACCCATGAGCATCTGGGACTCTCCTGTCTTCATCTCTGGTTTGTATGCAGGCTCTGGGGATTTGAACTCAGGTTGCAGCTAGCTTTTTATCTATATAGAGTTCATTGAGATGTATAGACTTTGGGCCTGGTTAATTTTGGTGTATGACTTATGTTTTGTTTTGATTTATAATAAAGCTTATTAAAATACTAAATATATTTTTGAAAAATTTAAGTTAGAGTACTACACAGTGGACAAGCATTTGCCTAGCAAGACTCTAGATTCAGTCCCCAGAGCGTGCGTGCGCGCGCGCGCGCACGCGCGCACACACACACACACACACACACACACACACACGTTCATATATACAAACACTGCACATATACACACACGCTCTGGCTTCTCCTCACACCTGTAGCTCTTTCTAGCCTCGGAAGGCATCTTGTCTGGCCACCCTTTTCAAATCAGCTCGCCTCGCAACTTCCCTGGGTCCTACCGTAGAATGCATTCTCTTCAGCCTCTTCCTATTTCTACATAAACCATAGCCTCCATGAAGGCAGGAGCCGCGTCTATCTTGCCGCTGCTCTGGTCCAGCACTTTGCACCTCCTATACTTTGAATAAGTGAACAGACGGATGGTTGATTGAATCCTTACTGAAAATGAAGCTGAATCTCTCAGGTAAACATGTGGTCTGAGGAAATCGGTCCAAGGTGGGAGTCTCCAGAGAGCTACCCCTCGGCAGAGGTACCTGGCTCCCTTCCGTGAGCCGGGTTAGATCTAAGACAGGGGTGAAGGCCCTGTGACAGCAAATAAAGACCTGTTTGCTCTCACCCTGGCATAAATGCTATATCTATGCCAGCGCAAGGGCAGAGCTGCAGCCCCCGGTGCTGATCTCCACCAGCTGCTGCCTTCTTCCACCCACCAGAGAGCCCACCAAGTTGCCATAGCAACAGATGGCTGCTCCAGAGTCCAAATACGGATGTTTGCATCTCTTGATACTTCTGGATGGGGAGGGAGGATGTGGGCAGCCCACAGCTATGTCCTTGTTCAACCCGCTTCAGGTCTGTCCTGGTTACTAAGCAAGTGCTTTCTCCTATCCCTTCACCTTCATCTCACACCTTCCTGTGATAGTTCCTGGAAGCCTTGGCTTCAGATTCATCTCAGATTCTCCTGCTTGTGGCAGGAGAAAAGATGAGCTCATAGGCAAACTCTCTAGGACCAGGAATTCATTCCTGGGCAGAAGAACAAAGGCTTTGGAGTCTCTCGTGGCTCACAGCTTTCTAGACTGCCCTGAGAATATTTTCTTTCTAAATACCACTTTGTTAATCTAACCACTCTCTCTTGGACTCTTGCGTCTCATGGACAGCCTTTTTGGTACCCCCAAAAGAAGCAAAACCTGGTTTTTACTTCCCCAAAACCCTTTGGTGAAACCGCTGTTCTTTTCAAAATCATGACCATAGCCTCTGACTCCCTAGGCCAATGTGAAATGGGCCTCTACTCAGTTCTTGCCACCTCCCCGAAAAACAAGCACCAGAAGTGCATTCTTCTAGCCAGGCAAGGTGATACCCACCTTCAAACTGAGCACTTGGGAAGCAGAGGCAGTAGGATCTCTGAGTTGAGATCAGACTAATCTACACAAGAAGCTCCGGGACAGACAGGGTGTTTGAAAGAAAATGGCCCTCAAAGGGAGTGGCACTATCAGGAGGTGTGGCCTTGTTAGAGGAAGTGTGGTTTTGTTGGAGGAAGTGTGTTCCTGTGGAGGTGGGCTTTGAAGCCACGCCCAGTGAGAGAGGCTACTTTCTTTTGCCTGCAGGTCATGATGTAGGACAGTCGGCCATGTCTCCAGCACCATGTCTGCCTGGCTTCCCATCCTGATGATAATGGACCAAACCTCTGAAAATGTAAGCCATCCCAATTAAATTAAAATCCTTTATAAGAGTTGCTGTGGTCACGGTGTCTCTTCACAGCGATAGAAACCCTAATGAAGACACAGGGCTACACAGAGAAACCCTGTCTCAAGCAAACAAAGAATACATTTCACTGTGAAAGGAAACTGAGGTATGACCGCTCCCAGGTCACACAGCCCGCTAATAGGCTCAGCTGTGATGGGAGCCCTGCGTGTTCGTACTCTAAACCCACGCATTGGCCGCTGCCCTACAGAGAGGCACAAATAGTTCCGTGAAACATATTTAACCGCTCCAGCTCCAGCTCCAGCTGGTTTCCTGGGCCTTCACATGGCTCCTTCCCAGGCACAGGGGCCAGCAGTTGTTGGCTGTGTCTGGGAGGCGTCGCATCACCCCTGCAGGGATTTGATAGCAAAGTGAGAACAAAAGAAGCATTTTTAGTCCCTTCTTTAGAAACCTTGACTCTTTGCCATAGGAACAGCACCTCGGATTGGCTGTTACCATGGTGACCGGCTGCTGATCTCTGTCCAATTATGTCAGCCCTGAACTGCAGGGACCTCTGTGCCCATTTCCTGCTCTGGCTACCACCACCACCACCACCACCACAGCCCACTAGCCCCGCCCCTCTGACCCGCAGGCAGTCCTGAATGCCCGCGCTTTCTAATTACAGCTTTCCGTGTTCTTTTCTGAAACCTCTGTGATCTGCATTGAACTTCTCCCAACTGCGCATTCATCTTGCCCTGCCCCTGGCTCTTTATCTGTATCTTAAGGAGCATTGATTATGCATCCAGCCTAGCAGTCAGTACACCCACGTGCCCCACTGGGCAGACAGCTCGGACAGGAAAGCTTCCCAGGGCTCACACTCAGTGTCTGGTGTTGAGACGATTCTGAGGCCAGCGCAAGTCAGGATGAATCTTGATCTTTCCATGGCCCTGAAAGTAAACAAGCACACAAACAAAAACAAATGAACAAATAGGGGTGCAATAAATATGGCGAGTGTGTAAAAGTGGGGGGTCTCAGCACCAGGTGTAGAAAGTGAGGATATGCCCGCTCCAAGGTATAAGATAGGAGAATGCAGTCAGAGGCATCTGGAAGAGCCCAGAGCAGAGAGATAAAGTAGACTAAACATGACCAGCAGAATGGACTGGACCACTAGAGGTGGGGAGGGGGCAGAGAGTGAGAGAGGAAGAGAAGGAAGGGCAAAAGTGGGGACCAGGCGCCAAGAGTAGAGGATTAAGAGAGGAGCCTCAGACCAGAGGCCAAGAGTGAGCCAAGAGGCCAAAAACACATGACCAAAATGGTAGGTTTATATGGAAAAGAGAAGCTGGGGGAAGAGAAATGGTAGGTTAGTGTGGCAAAGAGAAGCCAAGCCCCCGGGCTGGAGAAGTTTAGGGTAGGGGCAGGGTGGGCAGTGCTGAGAGGAGCCACAGGTACGGAGGAAAGCTTGTTCTCTTGTTTCTTTGGCACCTGACAGAAAGAAGGCCAAGAGGGAGGGAACCAAGAGAAGCCAAGAGAGCGTGTGGCAGAAATGGCAGGGTTATATAGGAATGAGAAGCTGGGGGAAGGGAAACCTAAGTGAAGGATCCAAAAATAAGAATATAAAAATGTAGATTCCAGAAATAGGGATATAGAAATAAAGAAATATAAAGTTGTAAGCCTAGGAGAACAGACTGTCAGCATCTTTCTCGGTAGCTTAAGGATTAACTATTAACAGTGGGTTACTCACTCCGCTTTGCAACCCACAGCTCTACTTACAAGGCCAAAGCATCTCTCTGCAAACTGAGAGCTAGCCTACGGATATGAGCTGAGTCAACTTTTAGAAAATAGATATATGACCTCTGGGTTATGCATTATCCCTGCTGTGTGGAACTGGCAGCATCAAAGGGGAGACCACAGGGCTTCAGTAAACACCACCTGGACATACCAAGGAAGACAATAGATTAAGTACAAACACTAGTTTAACTGAGAAACTCTGTTAATGGAGATTGTAAAATAAGCAATCTGCATCTGAGCTTTATCTTGAGATTGTAAAAATTTCCTTGTTCAGACCTAATGCTTGGTGCCCCTACTATAAAAAGGTGGGTTCAGAAACCAGCCTGGGCCACAGCCTTACACAAACCATCTCTGGCTGTGGTCTCAGCTAGCTGATAAGCTTTTTGTGCCCCGTGGAGATTTTTTTTTTATTTATCTTTACTTTTTCCTGGATTCTGGAATAAAGTTTGCTTCGGGTTTATTAGACTTTGGTGGTCTGTCCCCATCTTTGCATGACCCACCCCCTACCAGACTCAACACTAAGAGCTGGAGACATTTACGGTGGGAGGCAGAGGTTGGGTGAGAAGAGCCAGGATGCCAGCTTGGGCTCTAACAGGGGCTTGTGACACTGAGAGCCAGGATTTCAGCGTGTGCTTTGGTATGCTAATAGGCACCACGGTTAGACATTTGTCCCCAGCTTCTTTTGGACCCACAGTGAGGGGATAGAAGCTGGGGAGCTCAAATCTTTAACTCTAACCTACCTCTATGTCTTTGGCATGGCTTAAGAAGATCCTGACTTCCTAGGGCTGGCCCATGGCCACCTTTAACTGACAGGGGTCTTGCCTTTAACCTTATCTAGTTGCCTGCTTGCGGTCAACAGGATATACCCTATGAAGGGTGTGAGAAGGAGTTACTTGCTGTCCCTTGGGCATATTGAGATACATGTGATCAAACTGTCACCAACTTAGAGAAAAATGTGGTAGGATGCAACTGGAGGTCCTGGGCCTGAAAATCCTCCATCACTGTCTCTTCTGGTTCTTTCTTCAGATGCCAGCATCCTCCCCTCCCTTTAGAAGGGCTTTTCCCACGATATAGAAGTGTGTTGTGGGCTGGGCGGTGGTGGCGCACGCCTTTAATCCCAGCACTCGGGAGGCAGAGGCAGGCGGATCTCTGTGAGTTCAAGACCAGCCTGGTCTACAAGAGCTAGTTCCAGGACAGGCTCCAAAACCACAGAGAAACCAAAAAAAAAAAAAAAAAAAAAAAAAAAAGAAGTGTGTTGTAATTACTGGCCGAGACTGTGACCTTATCAGTCACGAGAGAGAGCTGACCTCAAAGATTTTCCATCCCAAGATCAAAACTTCAAGAGAAGAGATACTCACTGGGCCAGGCCAGAGGTTCTCATGCCTGACCAGTCAGCCAAGGCTAAGATCACAGAATCCAGAAACGGAGGAGGCTCCCTAGTTCTCAGTTACCTCTCTGTGGTTGAGGAGGGCCAGAGGTCCCAAGGTGCAGCATGAAACCCATCCTAGAGTGTGGCCTCTCACCTCACCTGACCTCACCCCTGCTCTGACTCTCCATTTTCACAGCCTCACTTCTGCTCTTGAAAGACAAGATTGCAGTCTGGGCCGCAGCTCAGCCCAATTCTGAAGAGCACCCCAGGCTCACTTCACCTGCATCAGCCTCCTGGAAAGTCCCACGTGAAGCCCAGGTCACGGCCACCACCAGGCTGATTTTCCGGGCTTCTACTGATAGTGGACTGACAGGATGGTGCAGCTGTTACTTGACCTCTCCCCCAGAACTCCGGGCAGGCACCGCCCCCTCCCAAGTTGTTGTGCTTTCTAACACAGAAGAATTCAGCTGTCAGCCTCCACCCAAATCACATTCCTGGTCTGATGTGTGCATACCCTAAAAACACAGTGGGGCCCTTGGCTAAGCCAAACACTTCATTTTGAGCCTCCAGAGAATGCAAGAAGCTTTGGGAGGCTGCTTATTTAACTTACTTCCTGTCAGATTCCTAGTGGTCGCATTTCCACTATGACCTGGGCCAGGCCTGGGGTGGGTGTGGGAGGTGGATGGTGTAGGGGGTGGGTAGGGTCATCCACAGAGCCTGATTTGGGCCCAGGATGACCTACTACCGTCTGTCTCCCTCTGGGCTGAGTGAGTTCCTGCAAGGTTGATTAGGAAAACTCACCTGGTATTCCCTGTTGTGCGTTTCCTTTGAGGTCAGAATGGGGTCACACTCAGATTCCTTATGCGTCTTTTAAAGGTCCAGTAAGCACATACAAAACTAAGCCTGGGGGTACAGCTCAGCGGTAGGGTGTGCGTGTATAGCTTGTATGACTCTCTGAGTTCAGTTTCAGCGTTACAAAAATAAAAGAGAAAATTAGCCCAGCCGCCTAGTAACGACATAGGAAGAAGGACTGTGGGCAAATCTGAGAGTCATTTTCTTGATTGATGATTGATGAAGAAGGGCCCATGCCACTGTGGATGGTGCCATCGTCGGCCAGGTGGTCCTGGGGTGCATAGGCAAGCAAACTGAGCAAGCCAGAGGAGCTGTCTGGGGGAGTATGCGCTATTCCCCATGGCCCCTGGCTCAGTTCCTGACACCAAGGTCCTACTCTCAGTTCCGTCCATGATGGACAGTAAGCTATCAGATGAGGTCAACCCTTTCCTCCCGAGGTTTCTTTTGGCCATGGTCTTTATCTCAACAATAGAAAACAATCTACAGGGAGCTGGAGAGATGGCTCAGTGGTTAAAAGCACTGACTGTTCTTCCAAAGGTCCTGAGTTCAATTCCCAGCAACCACATGGTGGCTCACAACCATCTGTAATGAGGTCTGGTGCCCTCTTCTGGCCTGCAGGCATACATGTAGACAGAATACTATATACATAATAAATAAATATTTAAAAAAGTAAATAAAATAAAATAAAATAGTGTTTACTTTAAAAAAAAAAAGAAAACAATCTACAGGCGGTGGTGGCGCACACCTTTAATCCCAGCACTTGGGAGGCAGAGGCAGGCGGATCTCTGTGAGTTCGAGACCAGCCTGGTCTACAAGAGCTAGTTCCAGACAGGCTCCAAAACCACAGAGAAATCCTGTCTCAAAAAACCAAAAAAAAAAAAAAAAAAAGAAAAGAAAGAAAACAATCTAATACAGATGTACATGCGACTACATTTGCCAAAATTCATCTCACGATTGGTGAACTTAAAATGCTTTTAAAAATACTTTTTGAAAAGAAATCTATATTCTCTGGTTTCCTACCTAGTGAGTCAGACTCTTTAGAGCTAAAATAATTTTGTTGTTTTGATCTTGATTTTTTAAACGCAGGATCTCACTGTGTAGCTCTGGCTAGCTTGGAACACACAATATAGGCCAGGCTGGCCTTGAGCTCACAGAGGTCTACCTCCTTCTGCCTCCGGAGTGCTGGGAGCCCCACAGTGCTCAGCAAATCTGTATTTTAAGATCACCCCAGGAGAGTCATCTCTGTGGTCCTATTATGGGGACTTTGGCTCCCAAGTAAGCTTTGGCTGGATCCCTCAGCCAAATTCAATTTTAAGCGAGTTTTATAGCTGCTACTAAGGACAATCTTAGAGCAGCTATTGTTTCCTGAGCCCTTATCATATTCTCAAATTCTCCCAACCACCCAGCAAAGTGATGAAACAGTCTTTGTTTGACAGAGAAATGGAGAACGTGACTCTTGGAACCATTCAGGCACAGGGCAAAGCCAGTGAGTTCAGCCCTCCCTACTACAGAGGTCTCGTTCTTGCCACCATCCATTCGGTCGTCCAATAACAAGGAAGATAATACTGTGTGAATGCAGTCTGTTCTCGTTCTCCCCACTTCCGCCCACCCCCGCCCCAGCAGACCCTAGTGAGAAATGATAGAAAAATTAGTTTCTACCTTGGCCTGGCCTTGGGGAAGAATACAGATCCAGGGCTCTTTTGATTTTAGTTATCCAAGTGGTTAGCAAGACAGGCAGGAGGTTTATGGTTATATAAGCACAGATAAAGGAAATCTCTGTGTTGTTTACTTTGGGAACTTTCCAGAAGCTAACATCAATAGCATGCCATGTGAAAAATGGGTTAAAATCATTATCAGATTATGAATAATTCACCAGGCACCCCTGCTACCCATTATATTTTGTTCTACATAATTGCTTCCTGAAAGTCTATTCCCAGAGCAGGGAATTGGGAGGGTCCATGAAATTGAATATTTCTGCCTTTGACAAGTAAATTTAAACAAAATTGTGAATTAGTTTCAGTTCGCTGCTGCCTGTTCTCTTTGAGTTGATGAGACTGGTTTTTTTAGTAAAATAACTGAGGATATATATGTGTGTGTGTGTGTGTGTGTGTGTGTGTGTTTCTATATATAAATTTCTACATATATATGTGTGTGTGTGTATGTGGAAACACACACATATGTGTGTGTGTGTGTGTGTGTGTGTGTGTAAATTAGTCTTCTATAGTACCCAAGGCTTCCAAATATGGAAGACTCAGGATGTGATGGGGCAAAGACAGAACTAAAAAAACATCCCTAAGGGGAAATCAGAGTCATATATATTTCAAATATATTAAGAGCACTCGCTACTATTCCAGAGGACCCAGATTCAATTCCCACATAGCTCACAACTATCTCTAACTCCAGTTCCAGGGGCTCCAACACTCTCTTCTGTCCTCAGCAGGCACTGCATGCATGTGGTATATAGACACACATGCAGGCAAAATACCCATACGCAAAAAAAATTTAAAGGAAAAGTAACCTTAGCAAAGCTCATCCATGTTGTACTGCTGATTCATTTTCATTGTAGGGGATATATCACATACTATTCATTCATTCATTTGCTGTGGACAGTTGGGTTATTCCAACTGTCTGGCTGTTATGAATCATATTGCTATGAACAGGGACGCACAGATTTTTATGGGAACGTAAGCTTTTTATCTTCTTGGGTCTCTCCTAAGATGTGGAATTGCCAGGTCAGAGAGTAACATCTGTACCATTTTTGAGTTGAATGTTTTCCACAGTGGTTGCACCATCTTATGCTATCACCAGCAACAGACAAGGGCTCTGCCTTTCTCTAGCAATGACTTCTTTCTGGGAATGCCCTCACTTCACCATCTTTCGCGTATTCTGTCTGTGCTAGGTGCCCACCACAGCTTATGTGGAAAGCCTAGTCAATGTTTTTGACTCCCTGAGTTATTTCTTCTGGGTAACACATTGAAATTATACACTCAAAATGCTCCCAGATTCAAATGCCTGAAGTGAATTGCCTGCCCCAGCTTGGCCTCAGCCCATGGTGCCTTAGCTACTTTTTTATTTCTGTGCTAAGACACCATGAGTGGGGCAACTTTTAGAAGAAAGACTTTGTTATGGCCTTATAGTAGGTTCAGAAGGCTGTAGTCTGTCTTAGTTAGGTCTCTAATGCTGGGAAGAAACACCATGGCCACAGCAACTCTTATAAACAAAAATGTTTAACTGGAGCTTGCTTACAGTTCAGAGGTTTAGTCTATTATGCAGGAAGCATTGTGGCACACAGACAAACATGGTGCTGGAGAAGGAGCTGAGAGTTCTACATCTGGATGGCAGACAGCGGCAAGAGAGAATGACACTGGGCTTGGTTTGAGCTTCTGAAACCTCTAGTGTCCCCCCCCCCACACACACTTCCACTATATATACACACACACATACACTTCCTCCAACAAGGCCACACCTCCAATAATGGCACTCCCTATGAGTCTATGGGGAGCCCATGATCATCATGGCAGGGAGCATGGCAGCAGGCAGGCAGGCATGGTGCTGGAGTGGTAGTTGAAAGCTTACATCCTGATCCACAAGCATGAAGCAGAAAGAGTTAATACGTCCTCCAACAAGGCCACACCTCCTAATCCTTCCCAAACAGTTCCACTAACTGGCAACCAAGTATTCAAAGGGCCCTTCTCATTCAAACCACCACATGCCGTCAGTTTCTTCCGTGCAAAGAATGAGGCCTGGTAGAAACTTGCTCCCTCCCAGCTTAGCAACCTCAGGAACAGACCTGTCTCTCAGCATTGCACATGCCATGTCCATGCTTGGTCCAAGCCGGTGTCCAGGAAAATGAGTCTAATGCTTTGCCCTTACTGGCTCCAATGCCAATACCTGCGGTCAGATCGGAAGAGGGAGAAATGTATGTGCCAGGCTGGGTGGTGGGAGGCACATGCTGAGCTTTGGTCCAGAGGAGAGGCAATGATATTAGGAACTTCGTATTCCATGGCAGATGGATAGGAGGATATTTTGTACCCCGAGAGAGCTAAAATCAACCCATCAGCTTCCTGTGGGGCATGGCCTGCCCTGAGCAGCCTCATGGGGGAAAAAAGACTAAGCCTTCAGAAAGCTGAGAGACACTTCAAATTTTGGGGCAATGGGTAACAGGCAGCATGCTTTACTGCAGCCGAGCTGCAGCCCAGGGGCAGACCCATCACTTAACCTGATTATGGACTCAGGCTCCGTTTCTCTGTGTGCAGTCAGACCTTGTCCAAGTGAGCAGAGCAGAACCTGCTTTAGAAGATGGAGGAATACCTTCCGCAACTGGACACACTTTCTCTCCTCTTTGTGATTTTTAAAATCTGAATTCTCAGGGACTTGAAAGCACTTCAAATAAGGTTATACGATCCCATATGTCCAAAAGGAGAAGCGGAGTTCTGTGATGTTAGCACTGGTGGGTCTTTGGGAGCACCTAGCTTTCCCCCTCTTATTTTGCAGAAGAAAACAAGGCCAGATGAGGGGGTGTCTATGGACTTAAAGGTACAAGGTGTGCTAGCTCTCATTCAGTTCACCATATTTGTCTGATCCTCCTGAGAACAGACAGGAAGGGGAAAACATAATCCTAGATAGGTTAAAAAAAAAAAAGGCCTAAGGATGCCTTGAGTTCGTGTAGACTTTCCTGTTTGAATTTCCTGTTTCTGCTTTGCAGAGGTCTTGGACTAGGGGAGGGCTCCCCCGGTGGAGCTCAGCACCACGCTGGGCTGAGCCCACGCAGCTCAGTGAATCACCTCAGCACAGGAAGTGTCTTAATGGAATGCTCGCTGTGAGAGATGGGAGTACACCAGGTTGGGAGGTGGGAGGGAGTGTGTGAGCCAGCTGAGAGAGGCCTGCCTGTTCCAATGAGGTCGATGGCTAAAATCCTCAGCCTCAGCCAGAGCACCAATAGCAGGATTTTCTGTGGTAACAGAGAGTGGCAAATGAAATCCTGTCTGCCATTTTTCCTACCCAGGAAGAGAGACTCTGCTGGGACATATGGGGGACATGATGGGGAACCTTTCCCCCATTCGCATGAAATTGTAAGATTTCTTAAAAAAAAAAAAAAAAAAAGATTTCTTTAAGCATTTAAGATTTAGTTTTCTTCTTTCATTCTTTCTCTCTTTCTTTTCTTTTCTTTCCTTCTTCTTCTCCTCCTCCTCCTTCTTTTTTGTTTGTTTGTTTTATTTTGTATTAGAGACAGATTAGAAGATCAGGCTAACCTGGAACTCACTGTGTAAACCAGACTGGTCTTGAACTCACAGAGTTCCACCTGCCTCTACACCCCAAGTGCTGGGATTAACGTCGTGCACCACCACTGGACCAGTGGATTAGCTCCTTCTGAACTACAGTGGGTCACCTGGGCCTTTGAGCATCTATTTCATGCTGAATCTTGGGAAGTCCACCTTGAATTGTCCCATCACCTTCTTGCTTCTGACGCTCTGCTTAAGCACAGTACAAAGGAGTAAGAAGGGGTTGTAATAGTTACCATTCTTTCACTGGGATCAAATTTGATAAGCAGCAACTTGAGGAGGAAGGATTTATGTTAGCGCATGGTTTGAGGGTACAATACATCATGTTAGGAAAGCAGCACAGCAAGGGGAAGGGTTTGGGGCAGCAGGAATGTGAGGCTGCTTGCTCACATCCCAGGGAACCAGGAAGCAGAGAGGACAGATGAAACAGGGCATGGCTGTGGACATCAAAGGCCAACTCTAATGAGCTGCTTCCCCCAGCCAGGCTCCATCATGTAAAGGTTCTGCAACACTCTGTCTTAGTCAGGGTTTCTAGTGCTGTGAAGAGACACCATGACTATGGCAACTCTTTTTTTTTTTTTTTTTTTTTTTTGGTTTTTTGCTGGGATTAAAGGCCTATGGCAACTCTTATACAGGAAAACATTTAATTGGGACTGTAAACCAGTCCCAATTAATCCATTCTGGTCATGGCAGGAGGCATGCAGGCAGTCAGTCATAGTGCTGGAGAAGGAGCAGAGTATTCTACATCTTGATCCGCAGACAGCAGGAAGTGAACTGAGACACACTTCCTGTGGAGGCCTAAAAAATGTGAGCCTATTTCTACCTTGACCAAAAGTCAGAGATTTGGAATTTACTTCTGTTCCTTCAAGGTTATTGTCTGTTTCCATTGCAAACAAAGGTCCCACCTAGATTTAGAGCAGAGAGTTCCGCTCTCTCAAGGTTATTGTCAACAGGTGTGGCTAAAATCCAGCCCTTGTATTTCAGGAATAGAGAAGTAGATGTTTCTACTCCAAACAAAAGTCTAAAGATCCAACTAAGTTCCTGCTCCCTTAAGGAGATAGCAATGGATTCCACCCAGGGAGTGGTTTGTCTACAGAATGTTCTTTTGTTTTTTGATTTTTGTTTGTTTGTTTGTTTTTGTTTTTCAATACAGAATTTCTCTGTAGCTTTGGAGCCTGTCCTGAAAATAGCTATCTCCTAGACAAGTAACACATACAGAGGTCGGCCTGCCTCTGCCTCCTGAGTGCTGGGATTAAAGGCCTGTGCCACCACTGCCCACCTGAGAATGTCTTGGTCTAGGGTGTGAGTATTACTTGTCTTGTTCTAGCAACAAAATGCTTACCTAAGAATGTAGCTCATAACCTGCAATTGGTTCATTTCCTTGTATATGTTAAGGCAGTTTTTTAAAATCTCCTACCTTTTGGGGTCAGGGGTATTTTAAGCAACTGGAAATTAAATGCGAGCGATTTCAGTACTCACTGGAACCCCCTCCCGGCACTATCCTATGCTTTCTGTTTTATTATTTTCACTTGCAGCTTTGTCCTCTTTGCTATTTTTCTCATCCCCCTGCCCCTACCCTGGTAAGTGGTATTTTTGTTGAAGATGGCATCTGACAACTTCCTCCAACAAAGCCACACCTACTCCAACAAGTCTACACCTCCTAATAGCACCATTCCCAGTGAGCCTTTGGGGACCAATTACATCCAAACCACCACAGTCCCCAAGCAGCACCAGCATCTGGGGTCCCAAACGTTCAGATGCAGGGGCCCGTGGGAGACATTTCACATTCAAACCACAACAGAGTCTTTCCTTTTCCTTCCAAGCATTTCTCTTCCCTCCCACAGACAACAGTTTCTCACAGAACTGGATGAGGATTAGTGGGAACTGGTGGAGACGTGGATGATCAGAACTACCAGCACCCAAGTTAGAATCCTGCTACTTCCTGCTCCTTCTTATAGATCTGCAGCAAGAGATTCTGCTCTTCTCTCTGACTCACCACGGTAGTGTTTGCCTGCCCACAGATCCTCGTTTTTCCCCCTCGAAAGGCCCACAGCTCACCCTCTGCCTTGGAGAAAACTGCAGAGTTTTGCAACATGAGTGACTTAGTAGCTCTGGAGTACTTGCCCTTCAACCCATGTGCTCCAACAGATTCTCTTGCTCAATTCTCTCCCTTGTTGGGGGGATAGTGGGGACTGCCTGGGTGCAATTTGGCAGCTTTTAAGTCACATGAATGAGATTTTTTTTTTTTTAAATTATATAGGCCTGGGCTCTTGGGAGGCAGAGGCAAATGGATCTCTGTGAGTGAAGAGTCTAGGAATAAAATAGAAATAAAGGGTCTGGTCCAAGAATATAGAAATATAAAGTTGTAAGACCAGACACAGTGTGCGAGGGGGGGGGGGGGGATTAAGCTGTCAGTTCATGTGGGATTTCCCTCTGTATGCTATTATTACCATTTATAAATAAAGGAACTGCTTTGGGCCTATAGCAGGGAACAGAGCTCTTATTCCTAAAATATTGGGGTTCCCCCCGCCCAGCAGGCTCACGGAGCAGCAGCAAGCTCCGGCAGGGGCACCGCTGCCCAGTGCCAGCTCCAGAGTTCCTATCAGTGGGAAGCCATGCGGCAGAATTCCCAATGCGCGGCGGTTGTGAGCAGACCCATGGACACAGAAAGTAGCCATAAAAGCATTTACTGAGGGAGAGAGGGAGAGAGGGAGAGAGAGAGAGAGAGAGAGAGAGAGGAGATAAAAGGAGAGAGAGACAGAGAACACGTGCGCACGCCAAGAAAACAGAAGAGGAAGGGGGCAAGATGGCGGCAGGCAGGTCAGAGGCACCAATCTTATTCCTAAGATGTTTCTAAGATGTTTGCTGCGCAGCTGCTAGGCCCGAAGAGACAGTTGTAAGATCCCCGGGGCGGGCTGGCGGAGCCTGCCATGCTACAAGCGGCTACAGTTTCCCACCAGCGGGAGGGCACGGGCCGCCCGCAGGCAGTGGCGGTGGGTAACAGACACATAGACACAAAAATAGGCATAAGTATTTATTGAGAGAGAGAGAGAGAGAGAGAGAAGAAGGAGGAGGAGGAGGAAGAGGAGGAGGAGGAGGAGGAGGAGGAGGAGGAGGAGGAGGAGAGAGGCAAAGCCCCATGTGTACACCAGGAGAAAACAGAAGAGAGAGATAGATGGCAGAGGAGGTCAGAGGTAAAAAAGAAGTGGGCGTGGCTTGTCCCTTAAAGCAACAGGAAAGCACAACATTCCCAGGTCTTCCTTATAATAAAAAGCAGGAGACCAGACACCACAGCCCAAAGGAACTGGGGCAGCGAACTCTCAAGACTTCTTCCAGCTGATTGTGGGCATCGTCTTTGGGGGGGGGGGGGCGCGAGAGAAGGCTGGATGCTGGTCACATCCTGTCATAGCTGGTCTCTTTGTTTTTGACCGGTGTCTGTGGCACAAAAAACAAAGTTAAATTAAGGAAAAAAAAATTTTTAGGACCAGGGAATTGAGGGGGTATCTGACCTGTTTAAGATGGATTTCTTAATTTGGCTCCCTGGAACTCACGAGAACTCCTTGGGTTTGTGAAAACAAAAGTTTTAGACATATAATGACTGTGGCATAAGAGATAAATTTGATTTGAAATTTGTTTGGTGAGGTCACCTTGCAAAACCTTGAGCCTGGCGAAACCTCTCAGCTGTCAGACTGTCAGAGATCTTTGAGAAGAATAAGATTTTATTTGAGTTACTGATTAAAAAACGACAGAGAACTTACTTGGTTGGCACCAAAAGCTACTCTTTTTGGATTCCCCATGGTTGTTGAAGGTTGCACTTGACCTTTGCTGTTTAGCGCAGGCTCCAGAAGATCCTGTGGGCTAAGAAATCTGTAGGAAGACAGGCCTACCTTGACCTGAGCAGCTAGGCTGTCGATTCCAGCGATTCCGTTCACATCTGGAGGTTTGGATGAAAGGCAGTTTCGCCCAATGGTCAGCACTTTGCAGTCTAAGCGAAATTCAGAAGGACGTTGTTCTGTACGTGTCTGTCTTCTGTCTTCTTTGGAGGGAGCAGAGAGCTGCTGCTAGGAGCCAACCTGTCTCTTTGTTGTTGTTGTGAAAAGTTTTTTAATAATTAAATATTTAAATATTGCATTCCCCAGATCTCTGAGCAGTTGAGGGCCAAAAACTGTTTGTAATATAAGGTTAGTGGCAGGACTGACAATGGTTTTGAAGTCTTAAATGAAAGCTGGGAGTAAAATTGGGAGAGTGTGGTCACGTGACCTGGCCCTCAGCCAAGATGGTGGAAAAGGTCACCTGACCCATCTGGCCCTCAGCCAAGATGGCGACCACCACAGAGAGTGTAGTCTGCTCTGTTGGAGAGCCACCATGCCATAACAGAAGCCACAGCGGGGAGGGGCAAAAGGCTGGAACCGAAAAAAACTGCACCATGCCACGTCTGGAATTGAAAAAGTTGGAACTGAAAAAGCCCTGGAGCTGGTTGCTATCCAGAGCCAAAATCGTGAAAACCCGCAGTACGAACACCCAGGACCACGTGGAAAAGCGTCCTTTGTCCACGGGTGGGGTGCTATGGCCTAGCTGTATTCTGGCGACCCAGAAACCAGGAAGGCTGGGGGCGCCGCTCCGAGTGGTGCTTAACCATAACCGTCGAGAGACGAGAAAAAGGAAAGAAAGGAAATGGAAAGAAAAGATAAAGAAGCTGAGGAGCCGGTCCCCAGTCAAATGCACTGCACGGGAAGTGTGCGGTGCTAACGCGCAGGCCAACCAGCCCCCGGACCGATCCAAACACTGCTCTGGCAAGGGAAAGCAACTGCAGCAGAACAAAAGCAACCGTAGCAGAACGGGAGACACTCGCCAATGGAAGCGCCAATTGAAGCAATTAGGGAAGCCAGCGAAGTGGAAAAGAACCCGGTTCTGGAGTCATGTGCCACCAATTTTATTCCTAAAATATTGGGGTCCCCCCCCCCCCCGCCCGACGGGCTCACGGAGCAGCAGCAAGCTCTGGTGGGTCCCCAGTGGCGACAGCTCCAGAGTCCAGCACCCAAGCGGTGGTAGAGTTCCTATCAGCGGGAAGCCACTTGGCAGAATTCCCAATGCGCAGCAGTTGTGAGCAGACCCATGGACACAGAAAGTAGCCATAAAAGCATTTATTGAGGGAGAGAGGGAGAGAGAGGGAGAGAGATAGACCTGGGAATGTTGTGCTTTCCCTTCGCTTTAAGGGACAAACACAACAAGAGCTAGGTGGGGAAAACTAAGCTGAATGCTGGGAGAGAGAAGGTGGAGTCAGAAAGATGCAATGTAGTAGCCCTACTTGAGAAAGATGCCAGAACTTTAGCCGGTAAGCCAGAGCCACGTGGTGATACATAGATATAATAGAAATGAGTTAAATTAATATGTAAGAGTTAACCAGTAAGAAGCTAGAGCTAATGGGCCAAACAGTGATTTAATTAATACAGTTTCTGTGTGATTATTTAGGGGCTGAGCATCCGAGGACAAACAAGCGGCCTCTTTACTACAATCAGTTAACCTTTAATAAACACTTTCTGCCTTCAGAGCAATCATGCTGACAACCACTGGGCACACAGACGTAAACTTTTAACAATTGTCTCCTGCCTCCCAGTTTCCCTGCTAGGCAGGTTCTGCAGACAAAGGTTAGCTTCTAACTATTTTAACTATTGCTCTATGGGACCCTCTGCTTGTATTCCCTTAACTTTTAACTGTCCCCCATGTCTCGACTCTCTGCCTTGCATTCTTTTTTTTTTTTTTTTTTTTTAGTTTTTCGAGACAGGGTTTCTCTGTAGCTTTGGAGCCTGTTCTGGAACTAGCTCTTGTAGACCAGGCTGGTCTCGAACTCACAGAGATCCACCTGCCTCTGCCTCCCGAGTGCTGGGATTAAAGGTGTGCGCCACCACTGCCCGGCTCTGCCTTGCATTCTTTCAGGAACAGAAAAGCAGCGATATCAGCCACAGGCTTTTGCAAACACTCTGAGTTAACATTCTAATGTCCTATAACCGAAAGTTGTAAAACTTAAAAAGTAATGTGACTTTAAGCCTGACCTCATGGTGATAAAAGCTCTTTGATCCACGGCGGTGCTTGATTTTACTCTAAGAGGAGGCCCAAAACCAGCCCCCATTGCCACAGCTACAGAGATCTGATCTCTGGCTGTGGTCACAGCCGTAGCTGATAAGCTTTGTGTGCCCCATGGAGATTTTTTTTTTATTTTTCTGGAATAAAGTTTGCTTCTGGTTTAATAGACATTGGTGGTCTGTCCTCCATCACTGTGTGACGCCTGGACCCAACAGTGAGTTTGAGGCCAGCCTGGTTTACAGAGCGAGTTCCAGAACAACCAGAGCTACATTGTAATGTCTTTTCCCCAAACAACAATAATATAAAAAAAGAAGAAAAGGAAAAATGATTTAGGATATAGACAAGGTCCTATTACGTAGCTCTGGCCAGCTTTGAACTCAGTATGTAGACCAAGTTGTTCTCAAACTCACAGAGATCTGCTTGTCTCTATCTCCTGAGGGCTGAGAGCAAAGATGTCCTCAACCACCCTACTTTAATGAAGTGTTTTAAAAAAATATTTTAACTATATTTAATTATTAATATTTGAAATTTCACAATGTGTTTTAATCCTATTCATCTGTGTTAGATATCTTTATGTCCATTTGACAGCAGCTAGAGTTATCTAGAAGGATGGAATCTCAGCCTCGATAAGAACCGGCTTTAGGGCATTTTCTTAATTAGTGATTGATGGGAGAGGGTCCAGTGCACTGTGAGTGGTGCCGTTGATGGTCCTGCGTTCTATGAGAAAGAAGGCTGAGCAAGCCTTTCAGAGCAAGCCATTAAGCAACCCAACTCCATGACCTCTGTATCAGTTTCTGCCTTCAGGTTCCTGTCCTTTATGAGTTCCTATCCTGCCTTCCTTTGATGATGAACTGTGCTGTGGAAGAGTAAGGAGAATAAGCCCTTTCCTCCTAAGTTGCTCTCATCATGATGTTTCGTCACAGCAATAGAAACCAATGACATCATTGCCCTCAACCCCTCCCCTTACTATCCTCTCAACCCTCCCATCCCTTCCCATCCAACTTTGAGATTACTTCTTTTCTTTCCCTATCAAGTCTACTTTGTGAACTTTGTGTCTTGAGGTTAGGGTCTTCTCTGGTGTGCAGTCAGCCTACCAGAGGCCCCATCATTAAAGAAAACTGTAGTAATAAGTGCGGCGGGGCTGCGTCCCCAACACCCCAGCCGCCTGCCCGGCTAGCTTATGCCCCGAAATAATTACATGGACACTGTATTCTTTTAAACACTGCTTGGCCCATCCTCTTCTAGGCTAATTCTCACATATTAATTTAGCTCATTTCTAATCGTCTGTGTGTAGCACCCCAAGGTGCGCTTACCAGGAAGATTCTAGCCTATGTCCATCCTGGGTCGACCTTCATCGCTTGTGTCTGCCAGGGAGCAGGGCATGGCGTCTCTCTCTGAGGCATCTGCTCCCGAGAGAGCTGTGGAGTCTCTGAGCTCACTTCCTCTTCCTCCCAGTGTTCTGTTCTGTTTACTCCTCCCACCTATCCTCTAACCAATAAAATGGGCCAGGGCAGTGCCTTTATTAGCCAATGACCGTCCTCCATCATTTCCCCTTTTTCGGTTTAAACAAAAAAAAAGGCTTTAACATAGCAAAATTACATATAACAAAACAGTTATCAAGTAAAAGTTACAATAATCTTTATCATAACTAAGGAAAACTATAACTATAACTAACTATTCTTAACTCCATCAAAGACTCCAGAAAGATATATTACCTAAGTAAACAAGAACTAAGAAACTTCAAACTCTAGAAATGACAAAGACATCTCGCTGCCTGGACAGTCACCCAAAGTTCCTCTGTATCGTTGGGGCATCCATCTTCAGCCTTCAGGCCCATGGTATCCAGCAGACATTTCCATAAAGCAGGAAAATTCAAAGTCAGTTCAGTCACTATCTGTTGTGTCCTGCAGAATGTCTCGCAGACTCTTTCATGAATCAGGAACCCCGAAAGATCATCTCACCTTAGGCAAGTTCAGTAGTCCTCTCTCTGTGGGTTCTCTGTGTCCAGTTTATGCAATAGTCCAGGCAAGAGCAGTTTCTTGCCCAAATGGCTATCAAACTCCATAAGGTGCCTCTTTGATGCCCATCTTCCTCTTGAAGTACATTGGTGCTGCCAGGAGCAGAGTGTCTCATTGTCATGAAAAGTCCTCAGTTATTAAAACATTAAATGTCCTATTCTGTAATCTTTGAAAGACATGAGGAATGTCTATCTAAAATATATCTCTATATATCTAGAAAATCTAATTAATATGACTACAAGCTTTACTATTATCGATGATTATCCATTAACAACCTATATTTCTTAATTATACAGTACATATTTAAATGAACTACACAATCACAATACCTTAATCAAAATCAGAAACATATATATAACAAAATTGACCGTAAATCTCTATCAATAAAGCAAAATCTATACTAATGCAAATTATTCATACCTATATCATATCCCCCTTTAAATGTAAAAGAACATTTATAAACATTTTTTGGGAATATGGGCACAGGTATTTCTCCCCAAACTGCTTCCTGCTGAATGGGGGCGTCGTTAATTAGGTCTTTCATGGTATAACCTGTGTTCTAGTTTCATCTCAGTTGGCAGTTGAGCGAAGCAATTTTTTGAAGGCGTTCACACCAACCCTTCAGGAGGGCGTGGTCATCATACCAAATCGGAATAGAAGAAATGAACAGCGTCTCATCCTCTGTGAAAACAAAATAAGAAACTCCTTTCCAAAGCATCATGTCCTTAGATCCAAATTTCAAAGTCAAGGCATCAAAATATCTATGTCGGATTAGTTCAGCAGCATTTATAAATAAATATCTTTTAGCAGCTGTTGCTCCTTCCTCAGCATTCAAACAATTCAAAGAGAGCATAATAGCATACAGTATCAAGATTCTCTGTGTATTTTCCATCTTTGTGCAGCTTTGTTTTAACCTCTATTTTGTTTATTTTTACTTTTAACTCTTTGCTTTTTGAGACAGGTTCTCTGTATCTTTGACCTGAAGTAACTCTGTAGACCAGGCTGTCTTTGAACTCTCAGAGATCCGCCTGTCTCTGCCTCCCAGGCATTGGGATTAAAGGTGTAAACTAGTACACCTTGAACTCACAGAGATCTGTTTGTCTCTGCCTTCTAGGCACTGGGATTAAAGGCATGTGCTACCACACACAACAACTCTCTTCCTTTTTTTGTTTTTTACTTTAAGAACTTCAACTTTTAGTCTGCATATATTTTTAACACACTGTAAACCATTTAAAAATTTTCTTTGTCTTTGAATCTCTCTTTACTGTATATCTCTCTTTTTCTGACCACATGAGTCTTTAATTTACCAAGCAATATCAGTAGGATTAAAGGCGTGGCTTTGCCAGCTAGATCCAGTCCATTCCTTAGCTTTCCAGCCTCATGGCTGAGGTACTGGCTGTAGCCAGCAAGCGAGCTTCAGCAGCCTGTGCTTGCAAACCGCACAAGCCGCCTGCGTAAAAGAGTCAGAGTTTGCCCTGGCAGGACGGCCCAGAAAGCCGGCATTTTCAAACGGCGCAGCTTTTTTCCTGCTGTGGCTGAAAACCGAAAAGTATGTGTTCAGCTTTTCGTCAACACCGTTTAAGTGTTTCGTGGCAGGACCTCTTAATGAGCTGCAGGCTTTGCAGCTAAAGCTGAGTCAGGAAGCCTCTCTTAGATGAGGTGCTTGCTTGCCTATAGCAAGCAGAGTAGAACCGAGAAATTGCTGCTACCAAGAAACCAGGCACAATGCTTTCATTTTGTTCTAGAATTACTTCCCAAGCTGTCTCAGGCTTTATGTGGAAGCAGTTGTCCACGTGGGCGCCATATGAAGTAATAAGGGCGTCGGGGCTGCGTCTCCAACACCCCAGCCGCCTGCCCGGCTAGCTTATGCCCTGAAATAATTACATGGACACTGTATTCTTTTTTTTTTTTAATTTTTTTTTATTGCGAAAAGAAAAAAAAACATAAACAAAAAAACAAGTTTCCACCTCCTCCCAGCCTCCCATTTCCCTTCCCCTCCTCCCACCCTTCTCCCCCTCCTCCCACCCTTCTCCCGACACTGTATTCTTTTAAACACTGCTTGGCCCATCCTCTTCTAGGCTAATTCTCACATATTAATTTAGCTCATTTCTAATCGTCTGTGTGTAGCACCCCAAGGTGCGCTTACCGGGAAGATTCTAGCCTATGTCCATCCTGGGTCGACCTTCATCGCTTGTGTCTGCCAGGGAGCAGGGCATGGCGTCTCTCTCTGAGGCGTCTGCTCCCGAGAGAGCTGTGGAGTCTCTGAGCTCACTTCCTCTTCCTCCCAGTGTTCTGTTCTGTTTACTCCTCCCACCTATCCTCTAACCAATAAAATGGGCCAGGGCAGTGCCTTTATTAGCCAATGACCGTCCTCCATCAGAAAACTGACTTTCCCTCCCCCGCCACTATCCTATGCCAATAGTTCCTCAGCCAGTGGTGGGATTACAAGTCCACCTTCCCCACCATTTACTGGGGTTTTTCTTGAGCTGGAGTTTACACAGGTCTTGTGCATGCTGTTAAAATCACTGTGAGTTCATATGTGCCTCTGCCCTGCTTGTGTCTGGAAAATGGTTTCCTTGACATTATCCATATTCTCAGGCTCTTACAAAACTTTCCATTCCCTCTTTCACAAAAAACCCTGAGCCTTTCTGGGAAGGGGTGTGATGTGAATGTTCAATTTAAGGCTGAGCTCTCTGCACATTGACTAGTTGTTGGGGAGGGTCGTCTGGGTTAATTGGCATCTACTACGAGGAGAAGCTTCTCTGATAAGGGTTGAAAGATGCTGTGGTCTATGGGTATAGCAATAAGTCATTTTTGCTGCCATGTTCATTGAGCAGAATGATAGTATTTTTTTTTTTCCTAGAGCCTGTGACCTATGGAGTCATAGGTTCTTGACCCCCATGGTAGTGTCAGGTATTGATTCCATATCCTGGAGCAGGCCTTTAATGCAAACAGAAAGTGTTTGGTTACTGTGGTGGTTTGAAAGAAAATGTCACCCCCATAGGGAGTTGCACTATTAGGAGGTGTGGTTTTCTTGGAGTAGGTGTGGAGGAAGTATATCACTGTGGCAGCAGACACTGAGGTCTCCTATGCTCAAGCTCTGCACAGTGTGTCACTCAGTTCACTTCCTGTTGCCTGCAGATCAAGTTGTAGAACTCTCAGCTCCTCCTCCAGCACCATGACACCCACCATGACGATAATGGACTAAACCTCTGAACTGTTAAGTTAGCCCCAATTAAATGTTGGACTAAACCTCTGAACTGTTAAGTTAGCCCCAATTAAATGTTTTCCTTTATAAGAGTTCTCATGGTCATGCTCTTTCTTCACAGCAACAGAAACCCTAGACAGCTACTCCCATAAACTTTATGCCACTACTGCATGTGTAGGTCTGTCTTGTCAGAGCAGTCATCATTGTCGTTTGCAGGGGTCACAGCTGGGTGAGAGTGAGCCTTGCATTTCTTCTTGGCAGCGTGCCTAGCACCTTCAAGCTTAGTAAATGCTAGTCAGTGGTGATAAGGCTTGCCAGAGACAGATGTCTCCATATTCTGTGGTTCAGATAAGCCATGTCTTCAGTAATAGGGTCTTATCCCCATGTTCTAGAGGGTAGCTAGGAGTATTAGCAATGACCTGTAATGCTTAGAGGTCTAGGTGTCTGACTAATGGCTTCAAAAGAGACAACCCACTTCTGACCCATGAGCTTTGGACAAGCAACTCCAGTCTCAGAATTTTTAATTTACTTTAAATATTTTAAGGCAGGGTCTCACTACGTAGCCCTAGACAGCCTAAAATTCACAGAGATCTGCTTTCTTCTCCTTCCCAAGTGCTGGGCTCAGAGGTGTGCTCCATCACACCCAGTCCAACTGTTGGAAAATTTTAAGAACGCGATTAAAGATTCATGTTGTTTATTATAACATTGTAATAGGGGAAAATTGGCTGTTGCTCCACAGCAAGGGAATTGATTCAACTATGACACATCTACCTAATGGAACATTATTCAGCTTTTAAAACTATGCTATCATGAATATTCATAGACATAAAAAGATGGTTATAGTAAATTGTTGAAAAGTAATTGTACTATGATAACGTTTCTGTCAATGTAGACAGAGATGTAGGATGTGGTGTGTGTGTATGTGTGTGGTGTGTGTATGTATGTGTGTGGTGTATGTGTGTGTAGTGTGTGGTGTGTGTGTGTGTATGGTGTGTGTGTATGGTGTGTATGTATGTGTGTATGTGTGTGTGTGTGTGTGTGTGTGTGTGGTGTATGTGTGTGTGGTGTGTGTGTGTTACCAGTACCTGACCTACCTGAAATGACTAGAATTTTCATCTTTCCTATTGCCTATATTTCTGTTCTAGTTCCTTTCTGTTGCTGTGATAAAAACACTCGGACCGGCCAGGCGATGGTGGGCACGCCTTTAATCCCAGCACTCGGGAGGCAGAGGCAGGCGGATCTCTGTGAGTTCGAGACCAGCCTGGTCTACAGAGCTAGTTCCAGGACAGGCTCCAAAGCCACAGAGAAACCCTGTCTCAAAAAACCAAAAAAAAAGATAAAAGAAAAGAAAAGCTAACTGGATGGAGCGTGACATCAAGACATCAAGCAAGGTTTATCTTAGGAGGAGGCATCAACAAGGAAGGAACATTAATCCCAGGGTGCTAGCACTGTTCTTCATCAGGCTGTCTCAAAGAAATGCAAGCAGCATATCTTAAAAATATCCACTAGCCATCTTTAAAGAAATTTTTTAAAATCTAAAGACAGTAAAGAGTTTACTTAGTAGAATATATACAAAGCTCTTACTTGTGCATTAACTAATAGCAAAGCCATCAGTGATCTCTGTTCCTTTTCTACTACTGAGCTGCCAAGGGGGCATCTCAACAGTAACTAAACACTCAGTGCCTGTATGAGGCTGGGACTGCTGAACACTGTGAGACTGTCTGGAGCTAGTTGTGGCTTCATCTAGCTAAATATATAGTTAAATTAAAAAAAATTAGGGTTGAGAATTTAGCCAAGGTGGTAGAGTGCCTGTGCTGGGATCAGTCCCCAGTGCCACATAAAACCAGGCTTTGTGTCACAGGCCTGTAATTCTAGCACTTAAATAGAGGCAGAAGGGTCAAAGACTCAAAATCATCCTAGCTTTCAAAGCAAGTTAGGAAGCCAACCTGGCTTATATCATCTCATCTCAAAAAACAAGCTAACAGAAAAACAAAACCAAAAAAATTACTAAGTGAAAATTGAGTTGTACATTTAACTTAATATATAAAAGTTACACTTCAAAAAAAAAGTGTAGCAGGATGGTGGTGGCACATACCTTCCATCCGAGCACTTGGGCTACAGACATAGGCAGATCTACTGAGTTTCAGAACAGCCAAGATGGTTACACAGGTCTCGAAAAAGCAGAGAGAGAGAGAGAGAGAGAGAGAGAGAGAGAGAGAGAGACTTGAGGGGCTGGAGAGGTGGCTTAGCAGTTTGGAGCACTGAATGTTCTTCCAGAGAACCTGGGTGGATTTTGTCTGAGAACTTCAGGTCACAATGACAGAATGACATAACTTAAGACTCGGTCTCAAGACAACGTGTCACAGAGCATGATGAGATCAAACAATAATCAAGAGTCAGGCGATGGTGGCACACGTCTTTAATCCCAGCACTCGGGAGGTAGAGGCAGGCGGATCTCTGTGAGTTCAAGCCAGCCCGGTTTACACAGTGAGTTCCAGGACAGTCAGGACTGTTTCACAGAGAAACCCTGTCTCAAAAAAAAAAAAAAAAAAAAAAAAAAAAACAAAAACCAAGCACCAGCATTAAGAGGATTCATCGTGGAAGGAAGAGTCCTAACCACAAGGACTGGAAGCTGTCAGCCCTCTCCTCCACACGTCCGATATCTTTCCAGAGACTGTCTGTGTGTCCGGGAGCACCTGGTCCTCTTCCCTCTGACCCTGACGCATATTTCAGCATAAATGAAGGCACATGTACTCTAGATCTTACTTTTCCTGGACTGAACTTTTGATGATCCTCACAGAGGCTTGTGGAACTGGGCCCTTTAAATTATTAATTTGTTTACTTTGCAGTATTGGGGATTAAACCCAGGGCCTTGGGCCTGTTAGGCAAATGTCCTTCCACTGTATTATATCCCCAGCCCATTTTGTATGTTTTTTTAAAATTGATTTTATGTGTGTATGTATGTATGTATGCCACATGAGTGTCTGGTGCAATGGTAACTGGAGTTACCGGTGGCGATGAGCCATGATGTAGCCGCTCAAAATCCAGTTCCTCTGTAAGAGCAACAAGTGCTCTAAATTTCTGAGCCATCTCTCCAATCCCAACTTTGTATGTCTGTTGGGGTTTTTTGTTTTGTTTTTGTTTTTTTGGAGGACAGGTGTTGCTGTTGGTTGTTTTTTTTTCAAAACAAGGTCCCTGAGCATAGCCCTAACTGTCCTGGAACTTTGTAGATCAGGCTGGCCTCAAACTCACAGAGCCTTCCAAGTGCTGGGATTAAAGGCATGTACCACCATTGCCTGCTTGTTTTGGGTTTTTGTTTGTTTTGTTTTTGCTTTGAGACAGGGTCTCACTAAATTGCTCAAGCTGGCCTTGAACATACTCTGTAGGTCAGACAGGACAGATAAGCCTTAAATTTACAAATTTCCTGCCTCAGCTTCCCAGTAGTTGGAATTATAGGTCCGTGCCCCCACATCCACCTACCTGTGTCCTTCTGTGTGATTTCATATAGGTGCATAAGTGCCTGTGCACGTTAAGGCCAGAGGAGCACCTCAGCTGCCATTCCTTAGCTGCTATTCATCTTGTTTCTAGGACAAGGTCTCTCATTGGCCTGGAGCTTGTCAGATAGGCTAGGCTGTCCGGCCAGCAAGCCACAGGTATTAGCCTGTCTTTGCCTCCCTAGCGCTGGGCACTGGAATTACAAGCATGTGCCACCACATCCAGGTTTTTATTTATTTTTATTTATTTATTTATTTATTTTGGTTTTTCGAGACAGGGTTTCTCTGTGGCTTTGGAGCCTATCCTGGAACTAGCTCTGTAGACCAGGCTGGTCTCGAACTCCCAGAGATCCACCTGCCTCTGCCTCCCGAGTGCTGGGATTAAAGGCGTGCGCCACCATCGCCCGGCTATTTTATATTATTTTTTTAATGAAACGTGTTTTGGAGGCTCGAACCCAGGTCTTCAAGCTTACAAGATAACCGCTGAGTGAGCTATCACACCAGCCCTAATTGTGACTTTCCAATTGCTCCATTTTATTCTGTATTATAGCTGCATTGAACTGTTCAGTTTTTGATAGACGTTGTCAGCTCTTCCAACGGTTCCTTAAGCCTGGGACTTTTACAAGGAGATAAGAGTTCTATTTCCTCCCATCAGGGTGGGCTTCCTCTACTTCCCCCGGCCCCTCTTCACACAATCGCTTGCATTTATCGGGTACATCTTTGTCCTGTGACTTGCATTTGACTTTGTCGCTACAACGCCCCCCCCCCCCATTTCGAATGCCTTGTTTTTCTCCTTCCAAAGCATTCTAAATTCTGTCTATGCTAATTTTCTGCCACAGCAACAGGCACTTAAATCACTTTAGTGGCTGCTCTTTGCTGAAAAGCTCATTTTCTCCACAAATAAAGAGCTGAAAAGTCCCTTCTGCTCTGAAGTAGATTGGGCCAAGGAAAAACAGACGGGAAGACCTAGAATTAAATCCATATTCAGGAAGGAAAGCGCTGTTCTCAGCAGAAATTCCAACAGTAGCCACCGATAATTACCCAAGTCAACAGTCAGCACCGGCGTCCTCAGCCTCAGCCAGTCACAGACGGCCTCGCTCCAGTAACCACGCTCCAGAGCCAGAGTCAAAAGACACAGCCAATCAGGGAAGCCTCTCCAGACCTCAGCCAATAAATACCTGAGGGCCTCTGGTGACGTCAAGGCAGCCTGGAGCTGATGAGCTAACCCAGCTGAAAGTCCTGAAATGCCTCAACACTTCCTCTTCTGAAAGCCTGCCAGGCTCTGAACGCCAAGTTCCCAAAAGCCTCATAAAACCAGTTCTGGGCTGTTGAGGAGACTTTGAGAATCTGCGCAAATGTCTTTTTTTTTTCTGGCAAACAGGAAGTTCTCTCCCTACCCCGCCCCCATCAGATGCCCAGTTCGGTTTTACGAAACACTTAACCGCTGGCCACCACCCTTCCGCCATCCCTGTTTATGGTTTACCGTGAGTTCAGACTTGTGAGTGACCGGAGAAAGAAAGCGCTCTGCATTTTGCACATTCAGTATTTTTCATTCTTGTGACGGCTTCTATTTTCTATTCTTTTATTTGTTCTTATAGTCATATAGGAACTCACAAATGCCAGGGAGGAAAGTCTATATTTGCTTAGGTATGGATATATATCGGGAGGAAAGAGCCCCTTTATGCTCCTTGTGCATCGTGCAGGCAGCTCATTTAATATAAAAACAGGAAAAAGACTGAAATAAACTAGCTTATATCAACAGGCATAAAGAAAATGCATGAGCCGGGCGGTGGTGGCGCACGCCTTTAATCCCAGCACTCGGGAAGCAGAGGCAGGCGGATCTCTGTGAGTTCGAGACCAGCCTGGTCTACAGAGCTAGTTCCAGGACAGGCTCCAAAACCACAGAGAAACCCTGTCTCGAAAAAACAAAACAAAACAAACAAACAAAAAAAATGCATGAGCAGGGCTCACGCCTTTAGTCTCAGCAATCTGGAGGCAGGAGCAGGAGGGTCTCTGTGAGTTCAAGGCCAGCCAGGTTTGCAGAGCACGTTCCAGGACATCCCGTGCTACACACGCAGTGAGCCTACGACAATATCACACCAAGCAATAGGTATGTATGGTGTCCTCATTTGTACTAAGAGAACTGCAAAGCAGATAAAGTTTTGGTTATGAGAAATCCAGTTTAAAACAATATTGGAAGTTAGGCGTGGCAGCACCAGCCTCTAATCCCAGTTTTCAGGAGTCGGGAGCAAGATGACTAAGTCTGAAGGCTTCCTGGGCTGTATATTGAGACAATCTTAGAAGAAGAAGAGGAGGAGAATAGGGGGAAGCAGAGGTTTAAGGGCTTCCTATCTGAACTGCTAGCGGAAGCGTTTTCTGGTTTGAGGGGGTTCTGTTTTTGTTTTATGTGTATGTGTCTTGTCTGCATATGTGTCTGTGTACCACGTGTGTGCCTGATGCCCCGAAACTGGAGTTACCGAGAGTTATAAGCTGACATGTACATACGGGTGCTAGGAATCCTTGGGGGGAGCAGGCAGTGCTCTTAACCACTGGGCCATCTTGCCAGCCTGGCACTTTCTCGTTCTACATGGGAACTTGGAAGCACTTTTCAAATGCTAAAATAAGATCTGTTGCCAAAATAAAAGCAGCGGTGGTTCCATTACTTATCACAATATCAAAATGGCCACTTGACTTGCTGTAGCCACAACAGAAGTGATCACCGCGCGGGGACAGCTTGTCATTTGTGCTGCGTTTTTCCTACAAAGAGGAAGGTTTGCTTGTAAGGCTATTGCAAGCAGAACCCTTTCCAGATGAGACTTGAGAAACTAATAAATTTCACGGTCTTCTACTGAGTTAGCAGTTAAAGGGAAAACTCCCGTTGCTTTTGTTACCGATAATACAAATAAAACTTTGGGTGAATGTTTAGACAAAAGTACAAATAGTATTTATTCAAAACTGAAGCAAAGCATGGCTGATTTTATGGAAGGTGTCGGCTGTCTCTCCGATTCTGTGAGATGCTGCACAAACAGCATCCAGTGTGTCCCATCAAGACGGTGGTAACTGTCAGGAAACTTGGCCTGTGTCAGCAATCCTGGATTCTAGCTGAGCAGTTCTGGGATTTTAATGATGTCATTGGCATACAGAACTTTTCGTTTCCCTCGCATTCCAAGACCCAGGAAATCTGTAACAAATGCCATTGGAAGAATCCTTCATTTATTTGAAACACTGTTAATTCTAAATAAAAGAACCCCCAAATTCTTGACCTTTAAAATAATCCATTGAATGAAGTCTACTCCTTGTTCAGTTTTCCATGTCAATTTAGCAAGTTGACAGGATTATGCAAATTGAAGAGCAAAGCCTGTCACTGGAGTAGGCCATCGCTGGAAGAACAAGCAGTGACAAAGCTCCTTTTTGTCCTGGGGCAGAGTTTTTAAAAAGTCATTGAGCAGGAGAGTCCCTGCAGCCCTGAAGTGTGAGAGAGTGATGTTCTGCAAAAGGTGTTATGTGCCTAAGCCAATAAAATCTGGTCCACATTATCTTTTTCTTTTCTTCTTTTTTTTTTTTTTTTCAAGATTTATTTGCAGGCCAGAAGAGGGCACCAGACCTCATTACAGATGGTTGTGAGCCACTGTGTAGTTGCTGGGAATTGAACTCAGGACCTTTGGAAAAGAAGGGAGTGCTCTTAACTACTGAGCCATCTCTCCAGACCCTGGAGCACATTTCTTAGCACTGTTACATCTGAGCCAGTACACGTACAGTACTCTGGCTCAGGTAATGGTCTTGAGCATGGTTTTTTATTAATGAATATGTAATGGCCAAAGGAAGGGGGACTTGGTGGATAAAAATGCTTGCTGTGAAAATACCTGAGTTCGAATCACTGAAACCTGCAAAACAAAGCAAAACCCCACATGCATCTGTAATCCCAGTACTCTTGTGGGAAGATGACTGACAGCAGAGAGAGGACAATCCTTGGAAGCTGATGGGCCAGCCAGCCCAACCTATTCAGCAGACTACCAAAGAGACCCTGAACCTAACCTAAGATTGTCCTGACCCCCTTACAGGAGCTTGCGCGTGCACACGTACATGTACACAACACACACACACACACACACACACGGCAAGTCTGATGTGGTACTGGGAAGCCATGGTAAATTGTTAGTGAAACACAGACTATGACTCCAAAAATTTTTCAATTTCAAAATTCTGTTAAATAATCTTGAATTAAGATTAACCAAGTCACCAAAGAAATACAGGTGTATGCTTAAGACATAATTTATTTCAGAGAAATAGTCTATATGCTTAAGACATTTATAATTTATTTCAGATAGTCTATATGATTGTGTTTGAGTATATCAATAGCTTTCTTTTATCTTAATGCATACAAAGTGGAAATAACTGATATGTGTTACTGTATCTCGTGCCTTTATTTATTAAACCTGGGTCTTGCATCCCTGATGCATGTACCTCTGTGTCTTTGTTCATGTCTGGCTGCACACGTCCCTCCTTCTCTACAAAATCAGACCCTATTGATTTTTCCAACTATCTCTCTCTCTCTCTTTTTTTAAGATTTGTTTATTTATTATGTATACAACATTCCTCCCATGTGTGCCTGCAGGCCAGAAGAGGGCACCAGATCTCATTATAGATGGTTGTGAGCCACCATATGGTTGTTGGGAATTGAACTCAGGACCTCTGGAAGAGCAGCCAGTGCTCTCAACAGCTGAGCCATCTCTCCAGCCCTCTAACTATCTCTAAATCTTAGTAATGACCATAGAAATTTCTTAATGGGGGCTGGAGAGATGGCTCAGTGGTTAAGAGCACCACCTGCTCTTCAAGAGGTCCTGAGTTCAATTCCCAGCAACCACATGGTGGCTCACAACCATGTAATGAGATCTGGTGCCCTCCTCTGGCATGTGGGCATACATGGAGGCAGATGTTGTATACATAATACATAATAAATAAATCTTTTTAAAAAAAGAAATTTCTTACTGTTTTACGTATGCGCGAGCATTTACCTCTCTCTAGGGCTATCACTCTCAGTACTGACAGTTCACACCATACAGTAATTAGCATTTCTCTGTTTTGTAGACAAACCAATTAGGGTACAAGGAAACGAAGTCGTTTATCAGAAGTTAAACCATCTCCAGTGGTAGCTCCAGGACTTAGAACCAGACTGGGTGTTGTCAGAGGTGATGGCACATACCATCATCCCAGCACGGGGCAGGCAGAGATGGGACGCTCTCCACTTGCATACCCACCCAAGTGTCATAGTAAGACGCTATCTGAAACAACTGCCACCTATGCAGTAGCTTCAAAGTCCTTTCCCAGAGTCATCCCTGGAACCTGGCCCACACTGTATCTTCCGACATCTGGCCTGCCTTCCCATCCCACATCTGAGTCACAACACCAGCAATGTCTTTCGTTTTCATTCCTTTGTGATGGAGTCTACAATAACTATGTTTGTACTCCCCCCCACACACTTTTTGTTATTTGTTTTTCAAGATGAAGAGTTTCTCTGTGTAGCCCTGACTGTCCTGGAACTCACTCTGTAGACAATCCACCTGCCCCTGCCTCCCAAGTGCTGGGATTGAAGGTGTGTGCCTACCACAGCCTAGTTCAACTTGCTTTTTTATAGACCCAGCTCAGGGGTGGCCCCACTCAATGGACTGAGCTGACCCAAGTCAATCACTAATTAAGAAAATGCTCCAGAGCTACATAGAGAAACCCTGTCTCCCCACCTCCCAAAAGCTAATTAGTTGTACTTGGTATCTTATGTCTTTCCTCTTAGCATTCGGGAAGCAGAGGCAGGTGGATCTCTGAGCTACACAGAGAATCCCTGTCTCGAACACACACCCTCTGCATACAAAAAAGGAAAGGAAGAGGCAGGGGAAGAAGAGGAGGAGGAGAAAAAGATGTCCTACAGGCTTGCCTACAGTCCAGTCTTATGGAGGCATTTTTTTATTTTAGGTTCTCTCCTCTTAGATGACTCTAACCTGTGTCAAGCTAACATAATATTAGCCAGCACAGACTTCTTCCAGCAACTGAAGGCATGTCCTTGAAGAGAATGCTGGGCTCTAGACTCTTGAGAATTAATAAATCTTTTATCCTTTCTTTTTAAAATTTCTTTGAGGCAGGCTATTACTCTGTAACACTGGTAGCTGGCCTAGAACTCACTGGCTACATGCTGGCTAACCTTGAAGTCACAGGGACACTGCTTCCCAAGTGTGCCACCAGCTTGGTGCAAACCTTTTTTTTTTTCTCCTTCTTCCTCCTTTGTTGGGAATCGTGTGGCCTAGTTTCAGACCAGTATATGAGTGTTTGTCCAACGGGTCTCCAGATGAGGCAAAGCCCACGGGGACAGTCTCATTTGGCAAGAGCCATTGGACGCCAGGACAGCGCAGAATACTGCTAGGACCGCGTGACCTGCATGCTCTCTTCTCCCTTGTAATATTGATGATTCTCTTGGCAGTTTTAGTCTATCATGCAGGGGACAGATGTGATCATTCCCGGAAACCCCATTTTTTTCTGAATATTTTCCCCTAAAATTCATTGGGAGCTGATGCTTCTCAGGTTTCTTGCCTGCAGATGCCGGCTGTCACTCTAGATGCCTGCAGATGCTGGCTGTCACTCTAGATGCCAGGAGCTGTTCTCACTCAGTGCTGACAGGATCGGAGGCAGATCACCCCTCTTTCTGTAAAGATGTTTTGAATGGGATTGTTGTTCTTGAAAATGTGTGCCTATGTCAATCACCTTTTAGTTTTGTAAAAACAGTATGTACCTGGCTCGATATTTGGCCAAACAAGAAAATGATTAGTTTTGTTTTGTTTGTTTGTTTGAGACAAGGTTTCCCTGTGTAACGGTCTTAGCTGTCCTGGAACTAGTTTTTGTAGACCAGGCTGGTCTCGAACTCACAGGGATTCACCTGCCTCTGCCTCCAGAGTGCTGGGATTAAAGGTGTGCGCCACCACCACCCGGCCTTAGTGTTGTTTTTGATTTAAAGATGTTTTGATGTAAAAGTTGGGAGAAAAATATATTTGACATATTTGTTAGCCAGACGCTAACATTGGAGGATGAGAAAAATTGTTTGTTAGTATGGGAAAATATGCTTGTTTTTGATGTATAACTAAAGACGGCTGGAGATATTCAGTGCTGGCTTCCTATGTGAAACTCATCTGGTGGTTGGACAATACATTTCTTCGCATTGATAACCTTTCCCCATCTCAGGACTTGAACCCAGGCTGTGGGGAGACCTCAGCATTCCTCCTCTCCCTCCTCTCCCTCCTCTCCCTTCTCTCCCTCCTTTCCCTCCTCCTCCCCTCCCTTCCTCTTTCTTTTCTGAGGGTTGAACTTAGGACCTCACATGTGCTAGACAAGCATTCCACCACTGAGTCACATCTGCAATCAAAACCTTCCTGTCACATAAACTGCTTATCTTGGGGCTGTAGAGATGGTTCAACTCTTAAGACTTTATACTGCTTTTGCAGATGACCCAAGCTCAGCTTCTGGCACCTAAATTGGGTGGCTTCTAATTGCATGTAACTCCAACTCCAAAGGAACTGATGCCCTTTTCTGGACTCTGAGGGCACCTGAATTTACACATATGTACACACACACACACACACACACACACAGTCTTTTTATTTTAAAGAAGCTGATTATCCCAGACATTTGTTCCAGTGATACAAAGCTGATACACAGAGCTAGCATACATGCGAACACTTTATGACTTATCATATCTGTGAGCATTACAGCTTGAATGGAAAGGTCTCCTAGAAGCTGGGAGCCAAGGAATACCACAAAGTCACACCACACGACAAACCTCACACAAGAGATTTATTGGGAGGGAAAAACCAGGAGGGTGGCTGTCTGCTCCATCGAGAAACCACGGCAACTCAACAGGACATGGGGCTTATATAGAGTTTCTTGGGAAAGGGGGTGGAATTTTTCAAGGTGGATATTGGTGGGATTTCATATCCAGAGATTGGACATTTTACTCTATAGGATGGGGGCAGGGTCCAGCAGCTAGGGCAGTTACAGTAGTCTGTGGGTGGAACCTGGCTGTTAGAGGTCCTTGAGGGAGGGGCTTACAATATTACTACAGTAAAATGTATGAAACAACCATACTAAAGGGAGTACAGAGAAAGCACTTGCTTGCTTAAATATCTTTGGCAATGAATGGAGCTTATCACCATCTTAAAGCCCAGAGCAGTTGCACGTAGCCCCAAACTCTTTGATGCACCTGTTTCCCGGGGGTTGTATGGGTTAGCAATCCTGATGCTGTTTTGTACTAGAATTGAGCAATTAAACTGATGGGTAGCAGATAACATCTAAAAGTATGTTTATAAGACGAAATATTACTGTCTAAAGAGGAAATTCTGACCCATTCTCCAACATGAGCAACCCAGGTAGATAGACACTGTTATATGAAAGAAGCCAATGTACTGAGATTAGCCTTCTGAATCCCAGCCAGGGTAACTCCATAGGATGTAAGCTGCGGGTTATCTGATCTACTTGCCAGACTGCCATGAAACAAGACATCCTCCCCACAATCAAACAGTGCCTGCTGAGACCAGCAGAATCCCCGATAAGAGAAAGGGCAGAGTACACGTGAGCAGATACTTTAGCCTGTCTGACCCTGCTGCCTGTGTCGTACTAACACTGGGCAGTTCTCAAAGCACTTGCACATAGAACACAGAGGCTTAGTAGACGTTGGCGTGTGTGTGTGTGTGTGTGTGTGTGTGTGTGTGTGCGTGTGTGTGAGATCAGCTCACCACTCTGTACGGAATCCCATTAAATTCATTTTACAAGGTAAGCTTGTATGAGTCATTCTTGGGGCTGTTGGTGCCATCTCGATTTGGAGGCAGATATTAATTTGACATTTCCCCTGGAGAGTCACCCAGCAGCCCAGCGCAAAGGAACACATTACGCACTGTTTACTGACACGAACAATCTAGAATAGCCTAAGACCAAAGGCAGTAGAAAAGTAGCTGTCAGGGACTGGGGATGGGTGGGCAGAGCTGGGCAAAGAGGAAATGGGAAGTTGTTCTTAGTGGGTGTACCCTTCCAGTTTGGCCAGATGAAAAAGTTCAGGGTTGGAGCCTAGAGGCACAGACCTGTAATCCCAGCACTCGGGGAGCTAAAGTGGGAGGACCAAGAGTACAAGACCCTGAGCTGGGGGATGCATAGCTCAGTGGCAGAGCTCTTAGCAAGCAAGCATGAAGTCCTGGGTTCAACCTCCAGGACCTCAAAAGAGGGAGTGAGTGTGTGTGTGTGCTCGTGCGCGCTCAAAGTCAGCCTGGGCTCTGTAGCAAGACCCTGTCTCTAAAACAACAACAACAACAACAACGTTCTAGAGGTTGAGTGTACAGCATTGTCAATCCATTTAACACTCCTGTAGATGATACAAAGACCATTTGCTTGAGTTACTACCTCAAGCGCATGAGCATTTCTGACTACTCTCCAGGCTGGCTCCAGGTTTCCAGGCTTAACAAAGGCCAGATGCTGGCTCCCTCCAGGAGGGATAATTCAAGAGAGATGGGGTCAGCTGCAGAGTCACCCTCTTTTGGGAAGGGTCTGGATGTAGATGCTGCAGTTCAGGCCTGTGTTTCTCATGCCTGTGGAGATCAGCGCCAGAACTTCCATGTGGGACATCTGCCGTCCTCATATTGAGGTGCAATTTCTGATTAAATTTAAAAGTAGTTTAAAATGTATCGACTTTAGGGAGGCCAGAACCAAATCCCTTAGATTGTAAAGGTGGACTCTACCACATCTGAAGCAGACAAGAATGTCATGCATACAGTCAGTGGAAGAGGAAGATGAACCCCTGGGTCTATCCACAGTAGAACTAGTCAAGAGAACTAAATATAGCTACTGTATACATGAACGACATGACCACTCTCTAAAATGGTTAAGGGGAAGGTTTTTCTTGTAGATATGAGAGAACAGCTAGAGGTATCTGGAGGAGTCTTGAGCAGAGAGAGAAAGAAGTAGACTGGACATGGCCAAGGCTGTCTGTGAGAGAGGGGAGAATAGCAGGGGATGGAGAATAGAAAACAAACCTAGTGAGAATAGCAAGGTTATAAGGAGAATGAGTAACTGGGTGTGTTGGGAGACGCTGTGAACTGAAAGCAATTTAGGGTAGAGGAGAACACGGTGAGAAATCTAGGTTGCTAGCATGGACTTTGAAACATATGACAGGTATTTGTGATACCAGCACATGGTCTGATATACTGATAGCCCCCTGCCCCCCCCCCCAGGTAGCCATGTGTCTCTTCTGCCAGAGGAAAGGGAAATGACTCATTTTTGGCAGATGGGAACCAGTTTCACAAGTTCCTGAGGAATGCTGGCTTTTCTCTAACCACCAGAAATCCTCCTACAGTCCATGTTGAGTTTGTTTCTGGATATTTGGACTGTCTTTTGAAATTTGGGGAACTGGAATTCCCTTTGGACCTAACAGCCACCTCATTGTTTGAGGAAGGCTGTAGGGGCATTTCAATTGTATTTTAATAAATAAAGCCTGCCTGAAGATCTGAGAGTAAAACAGTCCCACTGGTCAGCCTGATAGACCGGGTAATGGTAACACGCACCTTTAATCCCAGTAGCCACAATGACACAGACCTTTAATCCCAGTAGCCACACTAGTTGCCATAGAAACCGGGTGGTGCATGCCTTTAATCCCAGCCCTAGAGAGGATTATAAAACGGGAGGAGACAGCTCTCAGACATAGTCTCATTCTGAGATTCCTGAAGGCAGGATTGCCATTGTCAGACTAAGGTCAAGGTAAGAGGCGGTGTTTTGCTTTTCGGATCTTCAGATTGAAGCAGGTGTGTTTTAGATCTGAGGCAAGGGGTGGTGGTGGGGAATGACACAATGACACGCGGACAGACACAGGCAGTTCCAGGACTGTCTGATTAAAGCAAGCTGTAGTTAGAACTACAGTGGCCAGTGGGTTATCTCTCCCCAAGCTGGGCTTTCAGAGAGTAGCTGCTCACTGGCTTTTGAGGTCCCTTTTTTGGGGGTAGAGTTAGGGTTGATAGAAAACAGCTGTAGAGATAATAGACCTTCAGCACCTGAACAGAAGAGTAAGGGACCAAGGACTCAAGGCTTAGGAAACAAACTTATTCCTATAAAGTTTGGAGACTTAATAACTAAGTATAACAATGTGGCGCCTTAACAATAGTGTGGCGCCTGTTTTGGTTTCCCATGTGGTGGCTCATGCCTTTAATCCTAGCACTCAGGAAAAGAGAGGCAGAGCTATCTTTGTGAGTTCAAAGTCAGCCTGGTCTACATAGTTTCAGGACAGGCAGGGCTATAGAATGGCAAGGACCCTCCTTACTCTCCTTGTTCTGATTTCCATCTCTGGCTGGCTAACACACAAGAATTTCGACATAAGTAACTAGCCTGACTACTGGCAAGGGAACAATAGTTCCCCCTCCGAGAAGCTTCACAAATGAGGTGATTGAAAGGGCAGTGAGTGTACCTTCCTCTGGCTTCCTTGTGACCTGAGCATAGGAGGGAGCCCTTTGACTGTTGATGTCTCTCTGTTCCACTGTGCGATCACGAGTCTGCACAGCCAAACCTTTAAAAAGTCTCCTTTTCAAGGTCAGAATTCTGTGGATAAGGAAAAAAGCTCATACTCATAACCAGATTTAGCTGCAGATTAAGCCCTGTCAAAAGTCCCTTGAAAGCAGTGCTCAGATAGACTGCACCTCTCCTAAGGCCAACATGGGGCAACTCCTTATCCAGAACTCCTGCTCTGCTTGTGCGCACCCCACCCTAGGCTGAGGGGGAACACGATCGCACAGTCAGCAGCCAGAGTCACGGTCCACTTCGCACTTAACATCTAAGTTTGCACAGACAGACACACACACACTTTGCACTTCACACACACAGACACACACACTGCACTTCACACACACATTTTGCAACACACACACACACACACACACACACACACACACACACACACACACACACACACACACACACACACACTCGCCTCCACCCCCAGGTCAGGAGACCGCAAGCCCAGCAGCGCGGCAGGGCTGGGCCGCCCTGAGTCAGCTGGCGGCGCGCGCACCGCGTGACCCGCGGCCACGTGACCCGCGCGGGCCCAGCCGCCAGTGCTGTAACCTTCGCAGCCGCGGGAAGCGTGCGTGTAAGTGGGTACGATCCAGCCGGAGCCCCCGACCCCCGGACCTGGGTCACTGGCGGGCCGAGGGGCAGCGCTAGCGCAGTCTGGGAGGGGGACGGATGGCAAGCCACCTGCCCTCCTGCCGCAGGCTTATCTGTATCCCTTGGTACTTTGGGGAAACTAAGGACCCAGGAAGCACCTTCCCCCCTCTGCAGGACTCGCCGCCTCCTCCTCTAGTGCCCCAAGGTGACCCCGTGGCACCTCTGGTAGCGAAGGGAGCTCGAGGCCGAGAACCCGGCCTGGGTGAGGATGAGGATGTGGGCAAGAACGGGCCCTACTGCTAGGTCACTCCATGCTGTGTGTGTGTGGTTCCAGTGCCCTATCGTGAGATCGAGGAGGCACTGACCCACCCCGTTTACGCAGGAAGGAAAGGGACCAGAAAATTCTGGGGCGTTGGGTGGTCCTCCCTAGCCAAGGATGGCCCCACAATACCGCCTCCTGGTGGTCAGTGGAGGCACCCGGCCTAGCCTGTTCACCTGTGAGCTGGGAGAAGGCTGTTGCCAGGCTAGAGAGACTCTGTCCCCCTCCCCGGCCTTCTCTGCCCCCTGCCCTTCCCTTAATTCAGCCTGTTATCTCCATGCTGCAGGACGAGATGAAGCTCATTATCCTGGACCACTATTCCCAGGCCAGCGAGTGGGCGGCCAAGTACATTAGGAACCGCATCATCCAGTTTAACCCAGGGCCTGACAAGTACTTCACCTTGGGGCTCCCCACCGGTATGCTGTGGGAAAGGGGGTGGTGTGCCGAGGGGCAGACAGGTCGCTGGAGCCCTTTAAAGGGGTCAGGATCATGGGCTCACTTAGCCCAGAGACTTTAAAAGATGGATTAAAATGCTGTTGCCCTGGTGTCCTCCCCGTAGAGAAGAAAGGCACCGGGCTTGCTTTAGTGCTGCCTATTCCTGAAAAATCCTGGAACAGGAGTCTCGGTGAGGCAGTGTTAGTCCTGAGAAAAACCAATTCCACGACTAATTAAAGCAAGCCTTATTAAGAGGTGCACCAGGAACTAGCCAGCCGGCTGCTTCTGGAACCCAAAGTTGGGATTTCAGAAGGCAACATTGGAAGTGAGGAAGACAAGGCTTCTATAGATCTCAGGGGTAGGGGTTCCAGACTGGGGGGAGGCATAGGCGGGGTGATGGGAACAGAATATAACAGGTGGTCAAAGCAAGGAAATCACAAATGGAGTTATCGTAGAGGGTCTTATAACGTTTTGAAACAAATGTAGGGTCTCGAGATGGTTATAAACAACTTTTTGAAACAAACACCCGATTGCCATTCCTGGGACAGGCAGCAGAAAGCCATTTGTAGTTAACGTTACAAGTGGGGCATAGCCTAATCCTTGAGAAACAGAGGTTTAATCATAAACAGGAATGAAGCTAGTTCATCTTTTCTATAAGATGGCTTGTAAGCCTAGGATAGAGGCAGGCTGGTTCCTTAGCAGTAGTGGCATCCTAACTCAACCCTGAGATGTTCATTTTATAGGGTTAATTTCTGTTCTCTGCATGTAGGGGGTACTAGCTAAGTACTGGTCATGGGAGAATTGAGAAGTTAGTCATTCAAATAATTTTCCATAAAACTTAATTGATTAGAAAACCCAATGTCTTCTGAAAAAACAATGTTACCTTTACAGGGAGATACTTTGGTCCAGTGCCTCAAGAAAGTATCCTAAATATTTCTTTCCCAAGTGGGGATATTGGTCTTCGTGGTTTTGTTTGGCCCATCCACAAGAAAGAGGCCTTCAGACTTTTGCAGTAAATAATATAGCAGCAAATGTTTCAGCTTCAATATTATAGCTCCTTATTCTGCCGCTGTAGATAGGAAAACAGCCGCAGACAATATGCACATAATGTGTAGCTCTGTCAATAAAACTTTATTTGTAGACACTGATGTAATTTTTATATGTCATGAAATAGTCTTTTGATTTTTAAAAACTATATTAAAAGTTTAAGACCCATTCTTAGGACTGGGGAGATGGCTCGGCAGTTAAGAGCACCGCTGTCTTGCGGAGGACCCGAGTTCAGTTCCCGGCACCCATATTAGTATGCTCACAACCCTCTGTAACTCCAGCTCCAGGAGCTGCAGGGCCTCTTTAGGAGTCTGTAGCTGCCTGCACTCACACATACATGAAATTGAGAGGGAATCTTTTGTTTTTTGTTTCTTGAGACAGGGTCTCACTAGGTAGCCTTGGCTGGCTTGGAGCTGGCTATGTAGACCAGACTGGTCTCAAACTCAGAGAGATCCGCCGACCTCTCTCCCTAGTGCTGGGATTAAAGGTGTGTGCTACCATGCCTGGCAAGTAAGTCCTTTTAGCTGCTGAGCCTCCTCTCCATTTCCACTCAGTAGATGAGTCTCTGAGTGCCTGCTGTAAGCCAGGCAGTTAAGGTTCTAGGGATAAAGCAACAACACTTAAAAAAAAAAAAAAAAGAACATAAATTCCTACTTCCCAAAGCTTAAATTATAGTGGAGAGAGAGAGGGTAAACAAGTTAATTAGCAAAATGTAGAGTATTTTAGGAGGGAACAGAAGAGAAAAGCAGCACAGGAGAAGGCTAGGGAGCGTGCTTAGTGGGGAGCTGTGTCAGATGTGGGGGCAGAGAAGGCCTCTGGGAAAGCCCGAAGAAGTGAGTTAGCCATGAAGTTGCTAGAAGGAAGAGCACGGCCTATAGAGAGGACTGGGTGGAAAGGCCCTGAGGTGAAGCCCAAGGCAGGCTTGGGCAGTCTCTGTGAGATTAGTTATTATGGGGCAGAAAGGAGACGTTGGTGGATTTTGGAAAGGAGTGATGATCTCGGCTGGATGAGGTTGAATTTTTCCCTTCTATATCTTTTTAGTTTAAAATTTTTTTCAAATATTTAAAAGAATTGAAATCAGCAGTATGGTATCTTTGCCTAGAATCACCAGTTAATATTGTAGCACATTTTACTTTTTTCTCTGGTTCTTGTTCTCTGTCTACCCTTATAAAATTTGTTGTTGGAGTCACGTGACAGTCAGTTCCAGACATCGTGACCCTTTACCCTAAATCTTGCAGGCCTTACCTCCCAGGAATGAGGACAGTTGTTGATAGCCCTAAGGCCTAGTCTGCACAGCATTTTGCTGTATCCTCTAGTACACAGCCTGTGTTCAGAACCTTTCCCTGGGAGTCTACATGAGCTTTTATTCTTCTCCTTGTCTGTAGGCCTGGTTAGGGACTAATCTTGTGTCTTCAAGCCTCCCGTTGGCCACATCCTCATCTCGGAAAGTCAGTTTTTAGTTAACCCAGTATCCAATCAGGGTTCTTGTATGTGTGTTCTTTTTCTGCCATGTAGCTGGGGATGGGGCCCATCACTGCGCCATGCCCTCAGCTCGGCTCTTCCGTCTTTTACCCTCTTGTGGTCCTGTCTTTTGTTTGCTTACCTGTTCATGAGACTCAACCAGGACTTTGCTATTGTTCTGATAAGTCTTCCCCGAACTCTGAAGCACAGCTTACATCTCTGCTGTGTCCCCATTTCTGCATAGTGGTCTCTCTGTTCTAGGGTAGTTGCCTCTGTCTTCCCATAGTTGATGTTTGTAGAACATCACATCAGGAATCGAGTGTGGCAGTCACTCAGATACTGGCTAGTGACCTCTGTAGCTGATGGAGACCCTCACTGTCCTGACTCCTGGAATATAACAGTCTAATGGGCGATAGACACCAGCTCACAGTAGATGGATGGTAGGTGGGGCTGGAGCATAGAGGGGACTGCAGATCTGACGTTCCTAATGCTTCTTGCAGGGAGCACCCCACTTGGCTGCTACCAGAAGCTGATCGAGTACTATAAGAATGGAGACCTTTCCTTTAAATACGTGAAAACCTTCAACATGGATGAGTATGTGGGTGAGTGTTCTTCATGTTCTTCCCAGCGCTAGGGGCATCATGCTCCCTCTCACGGACTCAGCTTGGAGAGAGAGGAATGTCTTAGAGGTGATTGTCTCTGGCAGCTTGGCTTTACCCGGCTGTATGATGAGACTCACCTTAGTAGTTAGGGTAACAGAGGCCATGATTGGTGCAGAGGCTTACTGTGCATAGCAGACAGTTTAGCAAATACTTAATAACTATGAAGGTGCCTTCCCCTCTCTTGGTCCCCCATTCCCTGCCATTTCTCTTTGGACACCTGCAGATGAGATTCTGGAGTCCAGGTTCTGTGTGTGGCCTGTTTGCTCACATGTGTCCTTCAGCTTCTTTCTGACCCCTTGGTGGAGGCTGAGACTTGTGCCTTTGGTCCTCTGTCCTTGCCTCCTGCTACCCTGTGGTTTCATTTTAAAGGTTAAAAAACAAACAAGCAAACAAACAGAAACCTAATAAAGTACACATTAACCATCTTCAAAACTGGGGGTTTTGAAGTAGCCCAACTACTGGGTTAGGGAAAGGGTGGATAAGGCAGGCGGTTGATTTAGCCCAGAGAACTGAGGGCAGCCTGGGAAACACAGGCATTTCTGGCTGAAAAGCACAAAATCAAGGCTGGAGGGGTGGCTCAGTGGTTAGGAACACATACCGGCTTTAATTCCAGCACTAGGAAGGCAGAAGCAGTAGGATCTCAGTGAGTTTAAGGTCAGCCTGTTCTGCACAGCAAGATCCAGATAGCCAGGGTGACACAGAGAGACCCTGTCTCAATCCCACTCCCTGCTAGAGAAGGAACATATACTGCTCTTGCAGAGAACCCAAGTTCAGTTCCCAGCACCCACATCAGGTGGCTTACAATCTCCTGTAACTCCAGCTCCACAGGATCTAACACTTTCTTCTGCCTCTGTGGGCACTACACCCGTACCCCTGCCCCAGCCGCCACAGACACCTTTTTCTTGAGCACGTGTTAATGTTGAGTTCAACGCATTCACACCACTGTGACCCCTCGTCAGAACGCTCACCCTGCAGAGCTGAGACTTCCTGTCAAACTGCTCCCCAGTTTTCGTTCTCTCAAGGTGCTGGAAACCACTGTGTTCGCTCTGTTCCCCAGAACCTGACTTCTCCAGGCACCCCATGTGAGTCAGGTCACGGATACGCTTGGCTGTTTGTGCCTGGCTTCTTCACATAGCATTCATTCATTTATGGTATGGACCAGATGGTTTTTGTTTCCCCTTTTGGTTTTTATTTTGAAATAGGATCCTGCTGTGTAGCCCAAATTGGCCTGGAACTTGTGATCTTCCCACTTTTCCTCTCAAGTGCTAGGGGTCACAAGTGTGCTCTGCTGTGCATAAAGACTAAATATATTTTGAAAATTACATCTAGGGTGTGTGTGTGTGTGTGTGTGTGTGTGTATCAGAGGATTGCTTGCTGGAGTCCGTTATGTCCTTCCACCGTGTGACGTGAGTCCTGGAGATCAGGCCATCAGCTTGGTGGCAAGCACCTTTACCTGCTGAGCATCTTGCCACCTGTACTTTTTGTTTTTGTTTGTTTATTTTGAGACAAGATCTCACTATATGACCTGGTTTTCCTGGAACCCATTCTATAGATCAGGCTGACCTCAAACTCAAAGATCCACCTGCCTCTGCCTCCCCAGAATTGGGATTAAAGGCGTTTGCCACTAACTCTTGGCCAGCCCTACTTGTAAATGTTTTGAGACAAATTTTCCTTTGATTTTGGCATAGCCGACGATTGAACCCAGCACCTGAGGTATGCATGGCAAGTGTTCTACCCCTGATGAACATTCTTGGTCTCTGATTTAAAACGTTTCAAGTGTTTTGCCACAGGGTCTCACTATGCAGCCTTGGCTGACTTAGAACTTACTGTGTAGATCACATGGCCTTGAACTCCTAGAGATCCTCCCCCTGTTTTTGTTTCCCGAGTGCTGGTATTAAAGGCTTGACTTTATTTTTTTTAAGATTTATTTATTTATTATGTATACAACATTCTGCCTCGATGTATGCCCGCACGTCAGAGGAGGGCGCCAGATCTCAGTACAGATGGTTGTGAGCCACCATGTGTTTGCTGGGAATTGAAATCAGGACCTCTGGAAGAGCAGCCAGTGTTCTTAACCTCTGAGCCATCCCTCCAGCCCCAAGGCTTGACTTTAAATAATCTTCACATTGAGATTATTTTTAAACATCTTTCAGTTTTGAGAAGCTCTGATATTCTCTTCAATCACTTAATGTTCAAGTTGAAGTTCAGACTTAGTGGGAAATAATAGAAGCAGGGGTGGGATAGAAGGTCCAGGGTAAAGGATGTGGTCGCATCCATTACCCAAGGACTCGGTCTTCCCACCCAGGTGGGCAAGCCACCTCTAGCTGCAGTGTTCCTAGACTCCATCTTGTGATCATTCACTTATGAAAAGGTGATGAGTGTGTGCCTCTCTCCAACCCCAAGCTGGTGCAAAGGCTCAAACTGAGGCTCTCACATGCTGCTCAAATGCTCTACCACTGAGCTACAGTGGGGATCAGAATGAGATCTCCCAGTTCTCAGCCCACCCCCACCAGTATGCAGTTACAGCCCAGCCCAGCTCAGCCCAGCCCAGTCCTACATGGCCGGGGTCAGATGGGTGGTCTCCTAAGTGACTCCCAGTGTGATCTCCCAGCATGGCCCTTGGGAGGAGGGCTCGGGCTCAACCCCGGTCTGATCAAGGATCCCCTGACCCCACAGGTCTGCCTCGAGAGCACCCGGAGAGCTACCACTCCTTCATGTGGAATAATTTCTTCAAGCACATTGACATCCATCCTGAAAACACCCACATCCTGGATGGGAACGCAGCTGACCTGCAGGCCGAGTGTGCTGCTTTTGAGGAGAAGATCCAGGCTGCAGGTGGGATCGAACTCTTTGTTGGAGGTGAGCATGGCTCAGAGAGAGGCTCTGTCTTTAGGAAAGAAGAGAAAGGAAAACTAGCGGAGGGGAGGGCAGGAGTTTGCAGGTCCTGAACACTTACAAAGTCAGCCATCCAGGCTGTTGGGTTTGCTGGACTCTGGCTCTGGGCAAGAGGAAGGGAGAAGTAGCACTTCCCCAGTCTGGAGCACAAGGGAAGCATTTTACACAGTTCTAGCTGAGGGTGGAGGCAAGTTCCCAGAGTCTGTGCCTCAGGTAGAGGCGGTGGGAAGGGAGGTCACAGCTTGAGGTAGACCTGACTTAGGGCACAGATGAGAGAAGAAATGTAGCTTTCCAAGATTTCAAAGAGAAGGGGAGTCTGTTGTTTTTGAAGTTCTCAGTCTCTGGGACTCATGGCTGCTCTACTATCTCCACAGGCATCGGCCCTGATGGACACATTGCTTTCAACGAGCCGGGCTCCAGTCTAGTGTCCAGGACCCGTGTGAAGACCCTGGCCATGGACACCATCCTGGCCAATGCTAGATTCTTTGATGGTGATCTTGCCAAGGTACCCACCATGGCCCTAACAGTGGGCGTAGGCACTGTGATGGACGCTAAAGAGGTAAGGGTTCAAGGCCTGTCTGCCAATCTTCGCTAAGGCTGGGGAGAAGGCTTAATTTATTGTTAGTTTCAAGCTATACAGGCACCAAGTATATATTTTTATTAACTAACTTTTCATAAATAAAGCTAAAATTCCAACTGGCCTTGACACCGCTTTTCTTCTGCCTTTGGAGATGAGGTCATGCCTGGGGTGAGGGCAATCGTCTGAGCATTTTGTCGATGCCTTAGGGACCAGAGACTGGGCCAGCTGTCTCTGCTACTGTACCTCTTTTATACAGCTGTGGGCAGAAGCTTCCAGCACCACTAGCGGAGAACCAAGACTTTGTACCTGCCTGGGTACTGACCAGACGCTTTTGGTCCCTGTGGTTGGTCACTGTTTGAAAGGACTCTGCTCCTGCAGCCCAAGGATGCTGTGTCTGTAGCCCCGTGCTTGAAGGCGATAAATGCCATTAAATTGATTAGAACATTTTAGACTGAATTTAGTGACTTTTTTCTCTTAGAAAATCACATATCATTTTAATTTTGTTTTTGTGTTCCAGTTTCCTTACTGTGTCGGAATTATATTTTATCGTATTTTTATCTTTCTATTTTTAAAAGGTTTATTTATTTATTATGTATACAGTGTTCTGCCTGCGTGTATGCCTGCAGGTCAGAAGAGGGCAACTGATCTCTTTACAGATGGTTGTGAGCCACCTGTGGTTGCTGGGAATTGATCATTAGAAAAGAGACAATGCTCTTAACTACTGAGCCATCTCTCCAGCACCCTCATATTTTTCAGAATCTTATTTCTCTTTCTTTTTTTTTTGAGAAAGAGATTCTTTGTTTAGTTGTGGCTGTCCTGAAACTCATTCTGTTACCAGGTGGGCCTTGAACTCACAGAGATCCACCTGCCTCTGCCTCCTGAGTGCTGGGATTAAAGGTGTGCGCCATCACCACCTCAGAATGATATTTCTCATTGTGAGTATGTGCATGTGTCTGTATATGTGTGTATGCAATTGCATGTCACAGCATTCTCATGGAGCTCGTGGGACAACTTTTCTGAGTCAGTTCTCTCTTTCCGCCACCTGGGACCCAGGGACAGACAGACCTGAGGTTGTCAGGCGTGGCTGCAGGCACCTTTACTTACTGAGCCGTTCGTTGGCTCATGTGTTTGAATTTTAGAAGCACTTCCTTTTCCTTTCCTAGGTATTACACTCAGTGGGAAATAGCTGTAGATCACTTTCCAATGTCTTTGCTCAAGTCGGCGAGAAAGCTTCTAAATCAGTGGAAAAGTAAGCATTGGTGAATTAAGGTACCTGGACTTCCACTGGGTGGCCTGAGGCAGTCCCTTAGGCTTGGCTCCTGGAAGCACAGGGGTTTGGCGGCTAGGCACACCAGAGCGGACTATGGACTTGGAAAATGGACCAAGGGCAGGATGTAGGGTTTTTAGAACTAAGTCGCCTCCCTGTGCCTCTGTGTTCAGTTCTTTAGAGGGGAGCAGTAGTGGTGCACACCTTAAATCCCAGCACTGGGGAGGCAGGGGCAGACACATCTCTTCAGTTCAAGGCCAGCCTGGTCTATGGAGTGAGTTCTGTGCCAGCCAGAGCTGTGCATAGTGAGACCCTGTCTTAAATTTTTCATAAAAAGGAAAGGAGCAGTGATTGTATTGGTCACTCCATGGTGGGGATGGAGGACTTCAGGTGAAAGGGGTCCACAGAGCTGAGTTCTTTAGGTTGCCTTTCAGCTCGTGTGTCCTTGGTATCTTAGCTCTGGAGTTTCATGGAATGCCACCGCGTCCTTGCTGTCTGTAAACAGAAAACCCCACACCAAGTCACACGAGCACCTCCAATGATCTGAACTGGAAAGAGCAGATACAGGGGCAACCTTTGTGAGGGTCGACCTCGGGCCCACAGATAACTCCCACCAGGGCTCCCCAAGCTGCACACCCCATCACTGTTCTGTCTTCTGGTCCCCAGGTGATGATCCTCATCACAGGTGCGCACAAGGCTTTTGCTCTGTACAAAGCCATCGAGGAGGGTGTGAACCACATGTGGACTGTGTCCGCCTTCCAGCAGCATCCCCGTACCGTGTTTGTGTGTGACGAGGACGCCACCTTGGAGCTCAAAGTCAAGACTGTCAAGTATTTCAAAGGTGAGGCTCTGGCAGTGGAGAAAGTCCTGGGCAGTCTTGAGAGGGAGGGAGGGAGGAAGGCAGAGAGGGAGGGAGGGAGAGAGGGAGGGGTGGATCTGGCTTTCATTCTGGGTTTGCTTTGCTTTGCTTTATTTATTTGAGTCAGGGTCTTACTGTGTAGCTCTGGCTGACCTAGCTTTGTAGACCAGGCTGGTATTGAACTCACAGAGATCTGTCTGCCTCAGGCTCCTGAGTGCTGGAATTAGAGGCATTACTACCATGTCCAACTTATTCTGGGCATTTTAATCAGCACCTTTTTTTTTTTTAATGTGGGGGGGTATGCGTGAATTCTGGGTATCGAACTTAGATGGCGAGGCTTGTACAACAAGCACCTTTACCCATTGAATTATCTTGCTGGCCCACCACCTACGATCTCAATAATAATCAAACCCTACCATTCTACTATATGGTCATTTCTTTTTCTGTCCATGATTGGAAGGCTCTGTGTCTGGAGATCGTGACTGAGGGAGGAGACAAAAAGATGTAGTCACAGACCATAGGGCTGCAGTAACCTCACACGATGTGGAGCCTCAGGTTTCCTCCGTCAGGCATCAGACGGGCACTCCTCCTGTAGCTGGGGCACTAGACCAGCTATCTAGGGATCCGTGTTTCCTTTGTTTCGGGATGCCTGCTAGGACAGCGGTAGCTTTTCTAGAGCGCCTGCCCAGTAATCGTAAAACCCTAGTTGTAAGAAACTTACGTGACAATCCTCACTCATTAAGCAGCTAAATTAGAATTTGCCCTTTGCTAAAAAGACTAATCTTTAACAGCCCACTCCCACCCTGATAGGGCTGACACAGCTGTGAGCTCTGTCACTTCACAGAACGAACTGTGTTTAGTGTTTGGAGGTCACAGAGATCAAGGTCCTCTTGGGACCACTTGAGCCTCTCTGTGTTCCTCTTGGCAGTTGTAACATTGGCCTCCGCCTGCATTGAATACTGTTTGCTTTCAATTTGTTACAGGTTTAATGCTTGTTCATAACAAGTTGGTGGACCCCCTGTACAGTATCAAGGAGAAGGAAATTCAGAAAAACCAGACTACTAAGAAGCCATATAGCGACTAGCCTGTGCCAACTCACCGAGTACCTCAGAGGAACAGGCAGGTCTCTCTGGAACTTGTAAGAGAGTAGAATTACTTTGCTTCAGTTCCCTACGGTCGCTGCAGACCCGTGGCTAGGCACATACTGGCTGGGGAGTTTAGCTATGGGGAACATTGTTTATACCTTCTTTTTCAGTCCTGGGGTTTGAACCTAGGGCCTGGCATATGCCAGGTAAGTGTTCTACTAATTGAGCTGTGTCCCCAACCTTCTGCACCTTTTCGTGATTTATTTTTGTAAAATAGAGATGATTTCCATCATTGACTGTCATTATACCTAAGTGAAGACTTTCACCTCTCCATCTGCCCCTACACACATGGCCAACACACTCCCATCGAGAAGCCCTGACTGTATGTGTGCTTGCTCTTGAGTGGGCTTGTGCACTTTGGAGTCTTGAGGGTCCCTCTTCCACAGGTTTGCTCATTGAGAATCTTTTTTCTGAAGACCACACTTCCAGAACCCGAATTATGCACAAGGAAGCACCCTTCCTGTAGGAACCAAGTCCCTTAGGGAGAAGCCTATCCCTTGCTCCCATTGCCTGGATCTTTTCTTCTTGCTATCAACAGCTAGCCTTTCTGTAAACAGGCTTTCTGGGTAGGTTTGGACATGGGGTGAGGGGCTAAGGTGGCTTTCATAGATAAACTCAGAGTTTCCAAAGTCCAGCCATGTCTTGTTCTCCCTCAAGGTTCCAACACGAGAAAGGTGGAAGCCCTTTTCCCATCAGAGTTGTGTTTTTCTCGAAGGATTCTTATACACTCCCTAGTAAGGAGGTCCACTCGGGTGGTAGACATGCCCATGATTTCAGTGTTGTTTACCCAAGATGGAGAGCTGGAACCCGCACACACGTGCTGTGCTCTCGTGCTTCCTCAGAGCTGAGCAACAAGATTACACACAGGTTAATACTGGCTCCTCACTTACACCACCTGTGATTCCCCCACCTCTCAGGCTTGCGAGGTGTCCTCAGATGGTCTCAGCATCAGAAATACAACCCTTGCCTACTTGTCCTTCAAGCCCCCTTCCCAGGCTCCTCTGCTCCCCCTGTGTTTATATTCTCCAGCCTCAGTGGCGTGGTCACTGCCTCCTGCTTTGTCTTTGTACCTGTTGAAGCAACAGCTGCCTATTTCCAGGACAGGTTTTGAGGCCCTGGCAGCCCTCTAGAAGTACTGTGTTTAGTACCAGCATTTTGTCTCGTTTTTATATGTGATCATGCTGTCGTTCTTTGCTAAGATAATGGATCAGTAGACTTGTTTACAATGTGATATTTTCTATTAAATCTAATATTTTCAAATAAGATGTGTCATTTGTGAATTTTGACATTCTCCCGAGTTACTCTTCCATTGCTGTGAAGAGATACCACAACCAAGGCAACTTAGAAAGAAGAAAGAGCATGAACTGGGCACTTGCTCACAGTTTCAGAGGGTCAGCTTGTCATCATGATGGAGTGTGGCGGCAGGCAGGCGTGATGCTGGAGCAGCAGCCGAGAACTTACATCTTATCTGCAAGATGGAGGCAAACAAGGAGCGAGACTAGGCCTGGTGTGGGCTTCTGGAACCTCAAAGCCCATCCCCAGTGACACGCCTCCAATAAGGCCACACCTCCTTTCTAAACAGTCCACCAACTGGGAACCACCGCGTTCAAATAGATGAGCCTCTGGTGGCCATTCTTACTCAGACCTAACCCAGAGTGCAGAAAGTTATCTTCTGAGGATGTATTTGGGCAACCCCTGTAAACATGGTGTTGAGAGGGAAGAGGAGAGTGTGGGTCATGGCCGCCGTCTGCAGCCCAGCTCTTTTTTCTTGTGCTGTCTGGATGCTGCACACAGGACAGGCTCTGCTCACAGTGCCTACATTTGGAGACCCTGAGTTAACAGAATGGTACTAAGACAATGGGAAGCTTTTGCCGGGAGTTGGTGTTTATTGTAGTCTGAGGTTGGCGTAAACTGAAAAAGCAAAATGAGTTTAGTGCTTTGGGAAGAGTAAGCTACCACTGAAGCCCAGTCTCCACCAGGGGAGTAACTGAAAGTCAGTTACAAACAAACAAACAGCTGCTTTCACCACAAAATGCGACCCCTCGTCTAACCAGTTACTGTTTTTGTTATCTGTTTCTTGAGTCAGCCTTGCTATTTCACTCAGACTGAACCAAGCTGAGTAGCTGTTGGGTCAACCCACCCAGGCGTGATCAGGGTCAGCACCTCTATTTTTAATGACATAGTAACTGAGTAACTGCTGCCACCTGCTGGCTATGTTCCTAACAATTCTGGGCAGCTGTGACTTCCAGGCAATTGTTTTTTTTTTTTTTTTTTTTTTTTGGTTTTTCGAGACAGGGTTTCTCTGTAGCTTTAGAGCCTGTCCTGGAACTCCCTTTGTAGACCAGGCTGGCCTCGAACTCAGAGAGATCCACCTGCCTCTGCCTCCCGAGTGCTGGGATTAAAGGCGTGTGCCACCACTGCCCAGCATTCCAGGCAAATTTTTCATTCATTTTCAAAGAAAGTAGCATACAAATAGCATTAAGGTTCTCATCTAATTACTCTTGGCAGAAACATACATATATTAAGATATTTATAATGTTAACTAGAACCTTCTACTGCTAATAAAAATGACCAGACTTAAGCTGGGCATGGTGGTACACTCCTTTGATCCCAGCACTTGGGAGGCAGAAGCAGTCAGATCTCTGAGTTAGAGGTCAGCCAGGGATATGTAGAGAGACTCTGTCTCAAAAACAAAGCGAAACAAGACAAAAAAAAACAAACAAGTGAACAAACAAACAGGAAAAAGGGAAGACAGAAAGAAAGAAGGGAGGAGGAGAAGAAGGGAGAAGAAAAGAAAAAAGCCAACCCTACTGACCATGATCTGTAGCTCTAGTTAGGCAGATGGAGGCTTTTCCGCTTGCAGTCTTTCAACACAGGAAAAGATGAGCCAGCTGGCCAGCTGGCCCTTCCACACCAATTCAGGACCCACATGGGTTGACAGTCCCCACCCACCCGGGTATTCTCTGTTCAGTGTTTAAATGCTTTTTCTTTCTTCAGAGAACTGAGCAGGGAAAACAACATGGAGTATAAAGGGACTTGAATACCTTTGCTCTGTGGTTTGGGGTGAATTCCCACTGTTTTTGAGACAGGGCCTCGAGTTGCCCAAACTGGCCTTGACCTCTGATCTCCCAGTCTTGCCTCCCTCAGTGCTGAGCTTATAAACATGCGTATCATGCTTTCTTTGCAGCTTATCTATGAATCTAAACTTCAGTTTTTTCTTAAAAACAGCTTAAACAAGACCCATGCGCTGACTGGCCCCCCCCGAGGCCCGCTTGCCCAGAAGTCATCAATCAATGCTTGTGCCCATAGTCACTACAGTGAACAAGTACATGATGGAGAGGTAGGAAACACAGAAAAACGGAGCAGTGTGTACGCTAGAGAGGCATGGAACTGTAGGTATGACGGAGGTGACAGGGGAGAGAGAAGGCTGAGGTCTACACATTGTCATTGCCCGGTAGGGTCAGCCAGATGGTGTTTAACAGCCTAGAGCTTCTGCAGACAGCCTTGCATCACCTCTTGCCACCCCAACCTTCTGCCCAGCCATGGGATCGCCCTGGCTCTGGGCAACAGTGGAGGCCCAAGATGAGGAAAGGTTCACGTTTGGATTGAGCTTCTTCTAGGGGCCACCAGCATGGGCTATGTTGGTGTCAGTGGTCTATGCTGCTGCCCCGGACTTCAATGAAACCTGAGACACACGTGTTGGTACTGTCTACGACTCTGCCCCGTGGTGATGTCCTCAGGTTTTGCTGCCTCAGGGTGTCAGGCTGCTGTGAGTGGCTTGTGTAACCACCTGAGGCCACGCCGAGCCTCATGGTCTGTGCAGCCACTGAAGGCCATGGTGGGCCAGTAGATCTGGTACGGCCTGGATGTGTTACCTTCAGCCTGTATCACCACTGAAGCTCCTGTGAACGCCTGTGCTCAGGGCTGTCACTTGATGTCATGTTAATGTCCAAAGGCACTGGAGAGCTGGTCCCAACCCTCACCAGCCTATGGCACGGGCACTATGGTGCCGGTTGCGGAGGGGACCTGGGAGAGCTAGTCTCACCCTGCTCCAGATACTGCATGGCTCTCCTCAGCTGCCGGCTGCTGGCACGGGTACAGATGCCAGCAGAGAAAGACTCATCCTCCCTTGGGGGGCTGGCTACTAGGAATTTGACCACACTGAGGTGAACAGATGGACAACACAAAATGGACTTGCTTTTTGTTTTTTGGGGGAGAAGAGGGGAGGTTACAGGTGAGGGAGCCAGACTGGGAGGCAAGCAGAATAGGGGTATACTATGTGAGATTCCAAATAATCAATAACAAAAATAATTAGAAAGAAAAAGAAAAATATAAAAGATAGATTAAATACATCTCAGTTGACAAAAGCAGTTCAAAACCAGAAAGGCTTGCAACAATCTGTGACTACAGTTCCAGGAGGTCTGAAATTCTCTTCTGACCTCCTCTGGTACCAGGAACACATGTGGTATATAGAGACAAAACACCCATACACATAAAAATAAATTAAAAAAATAGAATTCTAGCCGGGCGGTGGTGGCGCACGCCTTTAATCCCAGCACTCGGGAGGCAGAGGCAGGCGGATCTCTGTGAGTTAGAGGCCAGCCTGGTCTAGAAGAGCTAGTTCCAGGACAGGAACCAAAAGCCACAGAGAAACCCTGTCTCGAAAAATCAAAAAAAAAAAAAAATAGAATTCTACTAAAACTATACCATCTCAAAATTAGGTGCCTCAAAAAATATTTAAAAATTCAATTGTCTGTGTTAAAACTGAGGCAAGAATTTTGTACCTAAGGAGAGAACAAAGCTAAAGTCAGGTAGTAAACAAGTCTAAGATTAAAACCACTGTTGGCTCCTGAAAAGCCACACAGCAGTGAGGGCTCTCCTGTTTCTGCCACGACAGCACTGTAAAGGCTTTATTCTCACTTCTAAGATATCACCAACAAAATGCACGATAGCTAAAGTTAAGTGAACAATTGCTAACATTTATCATGAAGCACGGCATGGCAATGGTTACACTGAAACACACCAGACCCAACTGCTACTAACATTTCTCTCTGCGATTTACTCAACAGTCATTTCTTCTCATTTCTTACCTTCAACTTATTTTTTAACTCCAGTTATTATGTAAAATGTGCTGGATGGAAGCCCATGAAAGTAACATGTTCAAACAAAATGAGTAAAAAAGGCACTGATCCAAGAAAAAAGGAGGTGTTATTGCAGGACTCTTCCTTCTCAATTTAAGATGTTTATGTATGTGTGTGTAGAGGGATACCACCCTGTGGTAGGGCTCAGGCTCAGCATGCTTGAGGTCCTGGATCAATCTCCAGAACAAAATCAAACCACCACCAAACACACACACACACACACACACACACACCAACACAAACACGAGCTAGTTTTAAATTCGATTACCGCTTTGGAGACGGAAGCAACAGGACATCTCTATTTCAATTGTAGAATGAATTTTAAATTATTTTTATTTTAAGATTAAGCATCCTCACTGACAATCCAGAATCAGTCTGTTCTGACAGTTGAGCAATTTCTTAATTTTCAGGGTCAAAGTAGAAAACACACATTCACAAGATGCAGGTCAATTACTGACCTTTTCAGTACATCCACCGGTGGCTACCAAGTCACTTACTGAATCATGAGGAAGACAGTTTTCCAAAAAGCCAATAAAACTCAGAAATATCAAGCTATAATTATCTCCCCAAATATTGGTGTCTAAAGGGGAAGCACAGGAAGCCCAATTTCTATAGGTGATTAGAGAAGACCCGAGTGTTCAGAGGCTGGGGCCAGAACCATGGCGTTGTCTGTACACAGGTTCAGAGAACATTCATCTGAGGAATAAACTGGGCTCTTTCCTATTCCAGCAGAGGAAATAAAAACACCCACTGCTGAAATCAGCACTAAAACTGTCCTTGTCAACAGAAGGCAGGAGAGCAAAGGGAGAAAGTGGAGAACAAATTGGGGCAGAGATAGTTCTGACTCTGAATTTCTCTCCCAGGAGGGGGAGCTCTGAATCAGAATCCTTCATTCTGCTTTTGGCTCTAAATCAGTGGATTCAATACACCATTCATAAATATCAAGTGACCCACAGGGTTTGTGGTACTAAAAGTATTCTAAAATTTATTGGAAATTTCTATTCTGAAAAGTAGTAGATCAAAATGACACTGGGACACTGGTCAGTTACAGAGTAGAAGGCTCCCCCGAAGGGAAGTGAGGGAAGAGTGAACAGAACACAGCAATGGACCGGAGTCTCAGTCCAGTGTCAATGGGTCACTACTGAGACAGCTCCAACAACATCAGGCTTCTTGGACATAATCTGAAAGTTTAACTCTTGACCCTCTCCCTAACCTAAAGCATGGGGAAGAAAATAAATATTTACTTTATAACTATCCACAGTTTGGGCATATTATAATATTTAATCTCTTATAGTTCTCATTTCTGAACCTTTGGCATACACTTTTATCAGAATTATGTTACATGGAAAAAATTATGTGCCTTAATCAGTAGTACCAAAGAAAAATATAACCCTGTTCTTCCTTCTACACAGGAAGAGTGAATACATGGCACCCTAAATATCTTGCAAGGTTTCTCTGTGTACTTGACAGAAGATTAGGGCAAACCATTCCATTTCTATGTGTTTAGCAGAGGAATGAACTAGTCTTCAATTTCATCTTCCCAAACGTCTCCATTAACATCCACAGCATGGAACAGTCTGGAAACATAAACAAGGTACATATTTATGCAGTTGGATAAAACTGAACATAATCTCTCTCCTTTTTTCAAAAACACCCTATTCTTTTGCTAACACCTCTACATAATACTGGCCAGCGAGGCGTGGTGGCACTGTGTCAAAGAATCACCTGAGACTCTTTTCTCCTAACAATGGGAAAACACAGCTTTGCATGCATTAAATGACAGCACACTAACAGGAACAGCCTGACCATGGCTCTCCCACTGGGGTACCATATACAGTCATCACATGAAATATCCTTGTCAAAACCGTTACTACTGAGTCTACAGAGTGAGTCCCAGAACAGCCAGGTCTACACAGGGAAATTCTATATTGAAAAACACATAAACAAACAAACAAACAAAAAATGTAAAAAAAAAATAAATTTTTTTCAAGAGATGTATACTCTGACTATAAACCCATTTTCAAGATTTAAAAATCACGTGTAGGAAGAGTTCTCCAAGTAGAGCTACTTTATAAAATAAACTAGCCTGCATAATGGTATCAAAGCATACTGCAGATGGGCTAGAAAGGCATTGGGAATGCCCGCTGTACAACCACGAGGACCAAGGTTTGGATCCCAGAACTAACGCAATGAACCAGGCATCCTGCAAATATCTGTATTTTAGCTCCAACTTTGAAAGATTTGACGCCCTCTTGGGCCTGTTCATATACACACAACACACACACACACACACACACACACACACACACACACACACACACCATTTAGCTTTTTAACCAATCCAGGGAACTCTGTGTGTACAAACCTGTTAAAGCATGGAGACTCGGGGTCATTGAAGTGTTTGTAAGGGTTGGCTCTGGAGAGAGAGCCCATGCAGATCCAGCAGAAGTACTGCATACAGCCGGTACAGGTCATCTTGTTACAGCCATCCAGCTTCTGGTGGGAGGAGACACGAAGCAAGGTGGTGAAAGCAGAAAAGGATGCATGAGCCAAAAGCAACACACCACACTCCCCAGTCTTTTGTCCTTTCTCAGGGAGAGCTGATACACAGGCAACAAACACACTGACAACCACTTACGCTCACAAGTTTGCACTGAAAGTAAAATACAGAAATATCGAACAGGTAGTCCTACAACTAGGTACTTAACACAATCTCTTCTCATAAACAGACAGAGATAAGAGGAACTTGAGACTAGATAAATATTAAAATGTTCTTTATTCTCAGCACTAGACATAGAACCTAGATTCCTTTCCATGCTGGGCAGCCACGCTACGTTAAGCTGTACCTCTACCCTTTTCTACTTTCTAGTTTTCAGACAGGGTTTAAGTTGTTCACCCTGGCCCTGGCAATCCTCCTGTTTCAATTTCCCAAATGGCTGGGATTACAGACTGAGCAAACCAGACTGGGATTAAATTTTAAATTTCTACACTAATCAAAGTTAATAAGTGACCTCATATCTATTTCTATTAAGGGCTCAGGCACGGCAGAAGAGGTCAAATAGGACGACACTTTCCTTAATGAGGTAACTAAGGAATCAAGAGCTTCAGTTATGATGTGCACTACTAGAAAAAATCAAACGGAAAGCTACGTTTTGATTTTAAAACCTGTGAAGATTTTTATGAGAACAGATTTGTCTACTTGGCTCAGATTAATAAGGAAAATGCCTCAATTTCCTGAGCACATTTTTGTTAAATATGTTTGCTATTTTGAAGGACAAATAGTTCTGAAAAGTCAGTTATGATTTTTTTTTTCTGAGACTGTGTCATGTATCTATGTTGGCCTCGAACTTCTGATTTTCCTGCCTACCTCCTAAAATGCAAGGACTACTGGTATGCACTTCCATGTCTAGTTTGCTGTACTGGGGACTGAAGCCAGGACTTTGTGCATTCCAGACCAGCACTTGACCAACTGAGGTTCACTCCCTGCTCCAGATAAGGTTTTTTAAAAGCAGACTGGGACTGGAAAGATGGTTTCTTGGTTAAGAGCACTGGCTGCTGTTCCAGAGGATTCAGGTTTAAATCTCATCATCCACATGGTGGTTCACAATCATCTGCCACTCCAGTTGCAGCGGATCCAAAGCCGCCTCCTAGCCTGCAGGCACCAGGCATGCACATGGTATAGAGACAAACATGCTGGCAAAGAGCCATACACATAGAATAAAAACCATCTGTAAAATCACACAAATTAAGAGTTGACTATAGCTCTAGTGTGGTCATGGTCTAACCTGCTATTGTCTCTTTCAAAACTCATGTTGGGAATTTAATCCCCACTGTGGGCTATTAAAAAGATGAGATCTAGCCAGATGGTGGTGGTGCACACTTTTAATCCCAGCATTCAGGAGGCAGAGGCAGGTGGAGTTCTGTGAGTTCAAAACCAGTCTGCTTTATAGCTAGTTCTAAGACAGCCAAGGCTACACAAAGAAACCCTGTCTCAGAAAAAAAAAAAAAAAAAAAAAAAGGAAGGAAGGAAGGAAAGAAAGAAAAAAGAAAAAAAAGTGGGAACTTACCCTGAATATTGTATTTAGAAGCAGGGCCCTTGGGAGAAAATGAGGTGAGATAAGTGATGAGCCTGGAGCGTCACTGAATGAATACTGGTGGCTTTCTATGAGGGCACTATCAGTGCAGACACACTACTTCTCACTGCGCCTCAAGACAGACCCAGAACATAATCTGGAATAAGTTTTATAACTTACCTAGTTTAAGTTAGAAAAGAAAATGGAACAGTGCAACATCTTCTCAATTTTGAGGAAGACACAATGTGAGATAAATTGTCTTTTTCTATAAAAGCACTTCGAATAGAGAAGCCTATGTGTACTTAAAGTCTGTAAGAATATTTACTAGTTAAATTTTATCGTCTACGTAAGAAGGCTGTGTTTTCTCCATGACTATTACTACAATTAACCAGTGGGCTGCTGAGGGTAACGCGTGCGCTAAGTCTGTCCTACAGCAGTCACCTGTATGGGCGTCCCGCAGCAGGGGCAGCTCTTGGAGTTCTTTTCCAGCCAGTCCTTACTTTCCATCTCTTCCAGGGCCTTCTGAATCACCCTCTTGCCATACCTCTGCTCCAAGAACCTTTTAGTAGCTTCATCTGCTTGTAGGTATTCATTTCGTAAGTCTATTAATTTCTCTAGAAAGTACAACAGAAAATTAACTGTTACTCTGCAGTGTTGATAAACACTCAAGACAGCATAATGGACACAGTGGTGCACAGCTTTAGCTCCGCACTTAGGAGGCAGAGGCAGGCAAAGCTCACTGAGTGAACTTGAAAGGTCAGCCTAGTCTGCATGGAGAGTTCCAGGTCAGCCACAACTATACAGTGAGACTCATTCTTTTTTTTTTTTTAATAGGCTATAAATTATTTATTTATTTATTATTATTTATTATGTTTGTTTATTTATTTATTTATTTATTTTTTTTGGTTTTTCGAGACAGGGTTTCTCTGTGGCTTTGGAGCCTGTCCTGGAACTAGCTCTGTAGACCAGGCTGGTCTCGAACTCACAGAGATCCGCCTGCCTCTACCTCCCGAGTGCTGGGATTAAAGGCGTGCGCCACCATCGCCGGCTTCATTATTTATTATGTATACCATATTCTGTCTGTGTGTGTTTGCAGATCAGAAGAGGGCAGCAGACCTCGTTACAGATGTTTGTGAGCCACCATGTGGTTGCTGGGAATTGAATTCATGACCTTTGGAAGAGCAGGCAATGCTCTTAACCACTGAGCCATCTCTCCAGCACCGAGACTCATTCTTTTTTTTTTTTTTGTTTTTGTTTTTGTTTTTGTTTTTTCGAGACAGGGTTTCTCTGTGGTTTTGGAGCCTGTCCTGGAACTAGCTCTTGTAGACCAGGCTGGTCTCGAACTCACAGAGATCCGCCTGCCTCTGCCTCCCAAGTGCTGGGATTAAAGGCGTGCGCCACCACCGCCCGGCTGAGACTCATTCTTGAAACAAACAAACAAAACAAAAACAAAAAAAACTCACCAAAAAACCACCCAAAATATTTAAATATAAAAAATTTAGGAGATTGGGGGATGGGGACAAAAAGGGACAATGGATACTATGACCAAAACATATGCATGCATAAAAATTTCAAAATGAAGCCGGGTGGTGATGGCGGCACACACCTTTAATCCCAGCACTCGGGAGGCAGAGGCAGGTGGATCTCTGTGAGTTCGAGGCCAGCCTGGTCCACAAGAGTTAGTTCCAGGACAGGCTCCAAAGCTACAGAGAAACCCTGTCTCGAAAAACAAAACAAAACAACAATAACAACAAAAAATTTCATAATGAAACCCGTTATCGTCAATAAAAACCATAAATATATTGTGTGTGAAAATGTGAACAATCTTCTGTAGTTCAGATGTGTGTATCAGATAAAGCTTTCAACATGCTGCAAAAAATAACAATAGACACAAAGAGACCTTTAACTGGAGGGGCCACTATTCAATCCAAATACTCACAGAACCCACAAACAGTACATTTACATGATGAGCAGGTAAAGGTTATGTATGCAAATGACAGAAGCAGGTAGGATCCACCCACTAGGAAAGTCAGACTTGCAAAGGAGGCAGGGTTTCCCTTTGACTTTGATTTCTCAATATTGGCATGTTTATGTAGCTGGCAACATTCAACAAAAACTGTCTCATCAAAAAGAACAAAGAGCCCGTGAAGTTCAGTGGAAGAGTGTTTGCCAAGACCCTGAGGTTAATACCCAATACCACACCATACCAAATTCTATAACTTGTAGACACTGACTCTACACTATATAAGTATTAATCAGCATAAAACTCTGTAACTTAACAATTTGACATACAAAAATAGTGACTAAAATTCACTTTGTTCCAGGTGCTGGAAGCTCATCCTGGGGTAACTGAGATGGCACCGCGGGTAGAGAAGCTGCCAAGCCTGATGACCCAAGTTCAACAGCCGGGTCCACATGGTGGAAGAACCAACTTCCATATGCTATCTTCTGACTGCCACGTTCTCACCAAGGTATGAGTGTGCCTCCCATCGCCAAAGATAAATAACAATGTGATTTTAGAGCAGTTCTTCCTTGAGGCTGGAGAGGAGGCTCAGCAGGTAAGAACATCTGCTGCTCTTCCAGAGGTCCTGGGTTGTTTCCAGCACCAACATCATTAGGCTCAAATGTAATACCAGCTCAGGGGGAATCAAATGCCCTCTTCTGGCCTCCATAGGCACTGCATGTACATGTATATACCCACATATATAAATAAAAACAAATTTACAAGGAGTTCTTTTTGGAGCTGGAAAAATAGCTCAGAGGATAAGAGCACTGACTGCTCTTTCAGAGGTCCTGAGTTCAATTCCCAGCAACCACAGAGTGGCTCACAACCATCTGTAATAGGATCTGGTGCCCTCTTTTGGTCTGCAAGCATACACACAGACAGAACACTGTATATATAATAAATAAATCTTTAAAAAAAAAAAGAGAAATCTTAAAAAAAAAGAGTTTTTTTCATCTTTTCTCCCAATATTGTTTTTTTTTGTTTGTTTGTTTTTTTTTTTTTTCGAGACAGGGTTTCTCTGTAGCTTTGGTGCCCATCCTGGAACTAGCTCTTGTAGACCAGGCTGGCCTCGAACTCCCAGAGAGCCGCCTGCCTCTGCCTCCCGAGTGCTGGGATTAAAGGCGTGTGCCACCACCGCCCGGCCTTCCCCCAATATTCTTCAGCTGGCTTACACTGCTGCTTTACTACTTAACTGGACTAGGCATCCATCTGCAAAGGTTCCAGCTGCAGACAAAAACTTTGGTTCACAACTGTATTCCCTTCATTTTTCAATATAACTGAAGACCTCTCATAAACGTTCTAGCTATTTAATTTTTCTTTGGGGGGATATGTGTGTAATGTGCACATAAAAGCCCAGATATGTGTGTATGTGTGTGTGTGCATGCGCGCACACGGATGTGAAGGCCAAAGGAGGACATCTGCTATGTTCTTCTACAACTCTCTTACTAAGACACTGACCAGAAGCTTGCCATTTAGGCTGGACGAGCTGGTCAGTGAGCTCCCAGGATCCACCTGTCCTTGCCACGCAAAGATGCGGTTTCAGGCATGTGTGATCATATCCAGAGTTTTACAAGAGTGCCGGGGATTCAACCTCAGGTTCTCATGTTTGCATAGCAAGCACTCTACCCCTGAGCTACCTCCCTAGCCCTGCTCTTGTTACTTTATCAGTCTGCTTTCCTCAAGTTACTTAGAGGTCTCATCCTTTTAAGCAAAAGACACGTGAGGCAGACTACATACACTTTCTCTTTTCAATCTGTAAGTTCTTAAGCGTATTGTGCATCCAGAATATAGCACCACCACTATATTCTGATGTAAGAGACATCTTTCTCATCTAACAATTCAAAGCGTTTTTGTTTCTAAATATCTTAAAGACAAAAAATTATTGCTCAATATTCTCAAAATAACTATTTCATGGGTGTGCGTACCCTCACACATATATACACATAGCCAGATTCCTAATTCTGCTGAACCCCCAAGTCTACTTGAACTTCTCCAAATTTGTGAAACAAATCCTTCTCTCATCAACAGGATTAGAAGTAAAGACTAACACTGTACTTCAGAATTCCCTGAAGTCTCAAGCACCCTTATACTTCAGGCCACAAGCCTCTCCCTTAAGACATTTCCCTGCACATGAAGGCGGTCTCCTGGCATTACCAGTCAATGACTGTAGCAGCATTAGCAGTCACCACTCCACGTTTCATGCCCACTGTTTCTCACAGTACCCAGGATGAAAGTCCAGTCCTCTGTCAGGAATAAGTACTTTTGCAAAATACAACAGAAGGAATTTCTAGAAATATTAACAACAACTACAGATTTAAAATTTGTATTAGATTTGAGTCATTCTGAAATTGCTATAAGTTTTTCACTCTGACTTTCAATTTCTGTATCTACCTTGTCATAGACTCAAATGACAATGTAACAATAACTTTGCACGGCATTTTCACTAGTTTTGTCAGTTTTGTCCATTTTCAAACACCTTTGGAGTATTCTTTTTTTAAATATTTATTTATTATTATGTATACAATATTCTGTCTGTGTGTATGCCTGAAGGCCAGAAGACCAGACCTCATTACAGATGGTTGTGAGCCACCATGTGGTTGCTGGGAATTGAACTCAGGACCTTTGGAAGAACAGGCAATACTCTTAACCGCTGAGCCATCTCTCCAGCCCCACCTTTGCAGTATTATCATCTTCATTAATTTGAGAAAACAGGACACCAACGACCAAACAAATTGACAAAAAGGCCTGACTCCCCAGACCCCACCCCGCCTACATTCGCTCCAACACATGGCTCAGGGAGAGCATCTGAGGACTGAGCAGACGCAGGTGCCGAAGAGTCAAGAGTGGCAGTCTGGATGCCGCCATCTGCCATCCGGGACCTGTTACTCCACATGCACTGGCAGATTCCACATGCTAGTCCTTTTCCTAAGCCTTCCCTGGTTCTGCTTGCTTCCTCTTCCCTCAGAGCACTTCCTAACCTGCTCTTACTTTCTCTCTCTTCTTTAGCACTCACCACTAGCTCTCTCTGTGCTGTTGTTCCCACTGGACTGCGGGTCCATGAAAGGGTTCTGTCTCTTGGTCATTCCTACATCATCCCTAGAGCCAAGACGGTAACTGACAAAAGTAACTGCTAAATGAGTTTCACCCAGCATTCAGCAAGTTGAGTCAGCATGCCACATCTGTTGTTGGGCTCAGGGGACATTGGAGCAAAAGTTGGTCATAACTGGCATGCAACTCTACTTCTAGTAACCCTCTGACTTGGAGAAAAATACAAACACTACAGGTGTGAGGACTCTAAATGTATGAATGAAAGTCACAGGCCTTGAGTGTGAGGGAAGGCTACTGGATGGGGGTTGGGCTCCCAGTTACAACATACCTGCAGTTACCTTACACGGAGAGACCCCGTGATAGGTCAGTCTGCACAAGGTACAGAAGGCAAAATTGCAGCTGGAGCAGATAGCCATGGTACCGCCAGGCTCCTGCATCACAGGGAGCTGGCAGCAAGGACGGGGGCAGTACACCACATCTGCCATTAGATCCAAGGTAGACTGGAGGAGGAGGCGGTCATAACGGGCAAACAAGTCTGCTTCTACCAGCTCTTTGACCTGAGAGGAAATACAGAGCACCATAGTTAATCATTTCTCAACTAGTTCTGCTCCTGAGAAGAATCTTAGGTAGCTGATATAAAATAGATAGGTGCACAATTCAAACCTCTATTCTGATATCAGAATCAAAGCAGGTTTGGTAATAGTTTATACCCTTTTCATTTTTTGAGCAAGGGGTGGGGCATGATTGGGACAGGCTTTCCTATGTAGTCCACTGACTGAATTTTCAGCAATCCCCCTGCCTCAGCCTCCTATGTCTTGCTCTAACAGTCTATATCCCAACTGAAGTGGTGGTTGCATGGGTCCACATGGCTGGGCAGCTGGGCATGGTGTGTTGACGTATTCGGTTGGTACAATAAATAACCAGACCAGCTCAAGAACAACAGATATAATTTAATAATTGAAAAAGGGGGGAACTCACGTTACAAGAGTGGAAAGTCCAAATCCAAAATGGTCCGGTGAGTCGGCGTAGAGAGTGCGCGTGCCTACCTACCCTGGTTCTTCTACCTGGGCTACAGGCGGCCACACCCTAACCAGATGTGATTGGTTGAGCTTCCCCATCATCAGTGGTACGTGCTTTCAGTCCCAGAACTCAGGAGGCAAGTAGATCTCTGAGTTCAAGGCCAACCTGGTCTACAGAGTGAGTTCCAGGACAGCCAAGGTTACAGAGAAACCCTGTCTTGAAAAACAAGACAGGGTTGGAGAGATGGTTAAGTGGTTATGAGCAATGGTTTCTCTTCCAGAGGACTTGGGTTCAAATTCCAGCACCCACACAGCAGATCACAGTTGTCTGTAACTTCAATTCTAGGGGATCTGATACCCTCATATAGAACATGCAGGCAAAGCACCAATACAAATGAAATAAAATTAAAAGACAGAGAACAGAAATCTGCCTGTATGTGTGTATATGTGCATATGCCCACAAACAATTGTGCAGGTTAAAAGACAACCTGAGGAAATTGGTTCTCTCCTTCAACCATGTGTGTCCTAAAGGTCAAACTCAGGTCATCAGGTTTCTGGCAAGTTTCTTTAGCTAATGGGCTGTCTCACTGACCCTGGTTTTGATTTTTGAGATGGATCTCACACAGCCCAAATAAGCCTTGAACTTGCTATATAGTCAAGGAAGATACTGACTACCTGATCTTCCTGCTGGAAGTACTGGGGTTACAGGTGGGCGCTGTACCCACTTTGTAGCCTTCTTTTTTGAGGCGGGGGGGGGGGGGTAGAGGGGTATTGGAGCCTGTCCTGGAACTCACTCTGAAGACCATGCTGGCCTAGAACTCACAGAGTTCCACCTGTCTCTGCCTCCTAAATTCTGGGATTAAAGGCGTGCGACCACCCGGCTAGCATTCTTAATAGATATAATGAGGACTTGTAGACTGCACCCAAGGACTTGGTCTATCCCATGAGTACTATCAAGAAAGTTTCTGAGGGTGGGGGTTTGGCTTAGTGGGAGAGGGCTTGCCGAGCATGTGTGAGGCTTGGGATTGATTCTCAACACTGCAAGATAAATACATTAATTATGAATTAATTAGAATTCCTGTGGCGAGTGTAGTGGCATACAACTACCATCCCAGTATTTGAGAAGTCAAGAAAGGAGGATCATGAGTTTGAGTCCAGTCTGAGCTACAGAGGAAGATCCTATCTTAAAAGGAAACAAAACTAGGAAGCCATGCGGCATCAACAGAGTGACAATACCTGACCAGGAGTAGCCACTGAAGAGCACTTTGGTTCTGGACAATTGAGGCATTTAACCTGGCCATCTTTGATCTGGATTTCAAAGTAGTCCTTCAGACAGGCTTTGCAGTACACGTGTCTACACTCCAAGAAGTGCATGCACTCACTCCCCAGCTTCTCGCAGAAACAGATATTGCACAGGAACAATTTACTATTGAAGCTCTTCATCTGCTGAGCTTGATTGAAGTCCAAGATTTCCTGGATCAGACTCGACAATGATTCTACATCCTGCACAGCTCTCTCATCCACCATTTCTTCTTGGTCTACATCGGATCCCGTAGCTCCTCCAAAGCCTATCTCTGTGCTGGAAGAGGCCTGAGCTGTCGTCCTTCTCTGAACTTTTTTCTGAGACCCCATTTTGAGCTCAAAAGGAGAGACAATATTCAGGTAGGTGAGAGTCTCCTCCTTAAGAAACTGCATCCAGGCAAAGAGCACCACACTGCCTCGGTGTTCTTCCCACAGGTTGTCTAGGTGCTTGCAGAGAGCAGAGAGCTAGGAGAAAGCACACAAGGATGCTGAGTTGGGAAAGATGACGATCTTCCTAAGGCTCTTTGAAAGTTATGTTAGTATAGCCTCCTGACACTACTTTTTCTCACTCCCAAAACAGCAGCAACATTCTCACCAAATCATTTCTTAAACTGTTCAGTGATAGAGGCCAGAGTTAAACATAAAATCAGAATCTAAATGGATTAGTACGAAAACAACAGAAACGTAAAATGCTGTAAGATACAGAACCAAATTGCTACTTAAGCTACGAAAACAGCACTTTAACTTCATTCTGTATTAGAAAGGAATGTAGTTCTAATAGGAACTGGTTCTCTTTGGCGGTGATGGTGCACGCCTTTAATCCCAGCACGTAGGCAGAGGCTGGCGGATCTCTGTGAGTTTGAGGCCAGCCTGGTCTACAAAGCTAGTTGCAGGACAGCCATGAACTGTTTCTCTTTGGGAGCCCTACCTTTCTTTGCAGGCGATCTAGAATTGTAATTAGAAAAAGGATGGTATATAGAAGTCATCCAGGCCCTGTAAGAGTCTCATAGCCCTTGTTTCTGGGTAGTAAAATTTGATGATTACCTGTGTTCTCTTCTCCCATACCCTTTTTGTTCCTCTTTTGGATTAACTGTACTTCCTATAACAAATCTGTCCAACAGAAATTTGTGAGGCACATATGAAATAGTAAATAGGCTGAAACAAAAAGAAAAATAAATGAAACTAAAAGTGTCATTCAAAGCTGGGGACACAACTCAATGGTAAAGTGCTTGCTTACCTAGTCCATAAGAAATGACAAAACAAAAACATCCAAGAAAGGACAGCAATTTCAACACACAGTGCTGGGAAAATTGGATATTCATACTCAAAGTGCCCAACTAAATGCATACCCCCAACACATTACACACCGGTTACAAAATCACCTCAAAACCGATGAAGCGTTTTATCAAACTGAACAGCTTCTGTAGAGCAGAGGAAAACTGAGTGCAAGGACAACCTACCAGAAAAGAGTCACAGGAATAGACACCTGACAAGGGGTTAATGTTTAGGATACATGACAAACTTCAAAAACCACAAATCCCAAAGTCTGATTCTTTTTTCCTTTTGGCAGTACTGAGGATGGAACTCGGGGCAGATGCTCTAACATAAGCTGGAGTTCTTAGCCTGCCTTTTACTTTTTATTCTGAGACAGGACCTTGCTAAGTTGCCCACGTTTGCCTACACATACACACACACACACACACACACACACACACACACACACATATATATTCATGGCTGGGCATGGTGGCACACGCCTATAATTCCAGCACTAAGGAAGTTCTAGTAGGTCTCTTGAGTTTGAGGTGAATCTGGTCTACAATGCAAGTTCCAAGACAGCCTGGGATACACAGAGAAACCTTGTCTTGAAAGCAACAAGAAATATGTATTTATTTTGTATGTAGTTATGTGTACATATGAACATGGACATGCCATGGCCTATATGTAGAAGTCAGAGGACTAAGTTCTCTCCTACCATGTAGGTTCCAGGGATCAAACTCAGGTCATTAGGCTTGGTGGCAAGTGTCCCTGTTCACTGAGCCATTTTACAGGTCAGCTCTTGAACCTTTAAGGTTCCTGTCTCAGCCTCCCGAAGAGATGGAATCAAAGGCTACTGCTGGTTCAAACAATCTGATATTTAAGTAGGCAGATGAGGGCCCAGGGTATTGCTCAATGGCAGAACACATACTTAGCACGCACAAGGCCCTGGGTTTAATCCCCAGTACCACTCTCAATAGATACACACAAGGGCAAGACCTAACAGACAGTTCTTAAAAGAAGACACACAGGGCTGAAGAGATGGCTCAGTGGTTAAGAGCATTGCCTGCTCTTCCAAAGGTCCTGAGTTCAATTCCCGCAACCACATGGTGGCTCACAACCATCTGTAATGAGGTCTGGTGCGCTCTTCTGACCTGCAGGTATACACGCAGACAGAATATTAAATATAAATAAATAAATATGCAAACTAGGGTAGTAGTGGTGCACGCCTTTAATCCCAGCACTCAGGAAGGCAGGTGGATCTCTGTGAGTTTGAGCCCAGCCTGGTCTACAGAGCAAGTTTCAGGACAGACTACAAAAAACCAACCAGACAAAAAAGAAGACATGCACTTGGCAGGCAAAGTTCATGATAATGAGCGGTGTCACCAATCAGGGTGATGTAAAACCCAGACACCTCACATTAGTACGAATGGCTATCAAGAAATGCTAGCAAGGATGTCGAAAAGGGAACTCTTGGCAAACTGTTGGTGGGAATGTAAAACTGTGGGGAAACAGGACACAGTTTCCTCAAAAGAATCAAAACCACAAAACCAGCCAGGCCGTGGTGGTGCACGCCTTTAATCACAGCACCACTTGGGAGGCAGAGGCAGGAGGATCTCTGTGAGTTTGAGGCCAGCCTGGTTTACAAGAGCTAGTTCTAGGATAGGCTCCAAAGCTACAGAAAACCCTGTCTCAAAAATCAAAAAAAAAAAAAAAAGAATCAAAACCAGAACTACATTATCCAGCAACCCCACTGCCCAATATTATCTATAGAAAATGAGATTATGTGTATCGCAGAGCTATTCATTATTGCCAAGGAAGGAAACAAACATCCATCAACAGCGGGGTAGATAACAAAGAAATACTATCCATCTATAAAAGAGAATAAACTCCTCTTATTGTAACAACATGGATGAACTTGGGAATCACTGTGTTAAAGAGCTAGGCTCAGAAACACAAGCACTGAGTGGTTTTGTTAGGATATAGAATATAAAAAAGTTGGCTGGGTGCATGCCTTTGATGCACTTGGGAGGCAGAGGCAGGTGGATCTCTGAGTGTGAGGCCAGCCTGGTCTACATAGAGCATTTCAGGACAGCCAAAGCTTCACGGAGAAATCCTGTCTTGAAAAAAAAAAATAAAAATAAATAAAACAAACAAACAAAAGAGTTAACCTCAGCTAGGCAAGGTGGGACAGCAGAGACTGAGGGCAGCTGGAGGTACATGAAATCCTGTCATTGTTCTCTTTTTTTTTAAAGGGGTGGGGAGCTGGAGAGATAACTCAGCAGTTAGAGCACTGGCTGCTCTTCCAGAGGACCCAGGTTTGAGCTGGTGATATTGTGGTGAGAATAGCTGCCTTCTAGAAGACCCAGGTTCAATTCCCAAAACCCACATGGTAGCTCACAACCATCTGTAATTCCAGTTCTGGGGAACCCCAATGCTCTCTTCTGTCCTCTATGGGCAATGCATACATGTGATACACAGACAGACAAGTAGGCAAAACACTTATACAAATAACAAAACCAAAAGTAAACACAAAAACAGTTCATTTTACAGAGGTGGGACTGGGAAGTGAGAGATGGAGTAAAACTGACCAATGCTTACAAAGTCAGTTTCGGGAACAAGAAGTCCCACTTGCACATAGTAGAGATGGAGGAAAACTGACCAGGGCAAACTAAGTCACAATTACAGGACCAAGAAGTCCCATGCGCACATAGTAGAGATGGAGAACTGACCAGTGCATAGTATGTCACAGTTATGGGAACAAGAAGTCACATGTGCACATAGCAGGGATGGAGGGAAACTGACCAGTGTTTACTAAATCACAGTTATAGGACCAAGAAATCCCATGTACACATAGCAGGGATGGAGGGAAACTGACCAGTGTTTACCAAGTCACAGTTACAAGAAGTCCCATGTGCACATAGTAGGGAGTCATTGGTAATAACGTGATAGCACAGGCTTGAAATCCTAACACCTGAGAGGTAGGAACACAGCAATTGTAAGGTTAAGGCCAGCTCCAGCTACACAGTGTTTGAGGACAACCCAGACTACACAAGTCCCTGACTAAAAACACCAACCAAAGCCACTGTACACTTCAAAAAGCTAGAAGGGGGAAAAAGCCTAAAGAAGGGATTTTGAGTGATTTTACTATAAGTAAATAATAAAATGCTTGCAAAGACAAACACACTTATGAAAACAGTAAAAACATTGGTTGTCCAATCTTAAAAAAACATAAACGTACACATGTATCAAAATATTATACAACCCCCTAAACATATACAAGTTGTATTATCTACTGAGTTGAAATAAACTTTAAATTAAGTATGTTAGTGCACACCTATGAGCCCAGCACTTGGGAGGCAGAGCAGAGGGATCAGAGTTCAAGGCCATCCTCAGCTATATAATGAGCTAAAAACAGCCTAAACTATGGGAGACCCTGTCTCAAAATTCTCTAGAACTGTGAGAATGAAAATGACACTCAAAGTCTGAAAATTAACTCTTCCAGTCCCATCAAAGAGCCAAGAGAGCTGAAATAGTAATTTGTATAATTAAACCTGAGTTCTTTTTTCCCACATTTGCAATAAGCTTTTTTCCTTTCAGGCAGGGGATTGGATCCAGGGCTCCAGCATTCAGCAGATCCCCAGCCAACAGGCTCACAGCATTCTTTTTACTAAGAAATCTGGATGATAGAGGGAAACAGACTGACACTGCCCTGGGCATTCATTACAGGCCCTCCACACACGTGGCTGCCACAAAGAAAGCTCTCACTTCTAAACTAAGCCAGCTAAGTTAAACTATTTTGACCTTTCCATTTAAAAGTGGTCTATTTCATTAGAAAGTGGAATATAAGGGGCTGGAGAGATGGCTCAGTGGTTAAGAGCATTGCCTGCTCTTCCAAAGGTCCTGAGTTCAATTCCCAGCAACCACATGGTGGCTCACAACCATCTGTAATGAGGTCTGGTGCCCTCTCCTGGCCTGCAGGAACACACACAGACAGAATATTGTATACATAATAAATAAATAAATATTAAAAAAAAAGAAAAAGAAAGTGGAATATAAGATGATTTCCCATTAGAAATATAAATATTTCTAACTGGAGCTCAGGAATTATAAGCTTTTTCTTTTTTCAGATAAACACCTAAAAACAAGCCTTCCAGATGGCAAATTTTGTACATTAAATCCCAATGAAAAAAATACCATTTTCTGTTCCTTGCTCTGTGTGGTGCTTCTGACAGTTCTGCGGAAACACTTACTTAAATACTGACAACTAAAGCTTTTACAGATTTGCTTGGAGCTTATAATATGAAACACACTTTTTGAGGAATCTACTAAAACATGTAAAATGCAACAAACGTTTACTTTTGGGGGTTTTGTTTTATGTGTATGAGTGCTTTGCCTGCATGGATGTATGTCCTAGTGCCCACTAGGTCAGAAGGCATCAGATTCCCTGAAGCTGGAGCTGCATATGGTTGTGAGTTGCCATGTGGGTGCTAGGAATTGAACTGGGTCCTCTGCAAGAGCAACAGTGTTCTTAACCACTGAGTCATCTCTCCAGCCCCAAAGCAGGTAACTATTTAAAAGGAAAGTTCTGCATACTGTGTAAATGGAGTCTGATAAAGACGCATTCTCTTCCTTCCTTCCTTCTCCAGTCCTGTTTCAGAAAAGGCATACATATAAATGTGAAGTAGGGAACAGAGGGAACAAACAGAGATATGTATACTGGGGACTACAGAAAAGTCCTACATAATCAGAAACAGAGATATGTATACTGGGGACTACAGAAAAGTCCTACATAATCAGAAACAGAGATATGTATACTGGGGACTACAGAAAAGTCCTACATAATCAGAACCACTTTCTGATTCTACTACCCACCCCAATTCAGTGAATGACAGACCCGTGTGTCAATTTCATGATTAGTAGGTGAAATCCTTAATGTCATGACTCAGGGTATAGACACAAAGATTGAACTAAGAAATACAACCAATTAAATCATTAATTCTCTGTGAGATTTATTTGAAAAAGAATTCTACTATAATTTTATCTAAATTCAAAAAGTGACAAATCCTTCCCTACAGCGCTCCCAAAGCTAGCATTAAGTAGAAACTAGAATCTGAAAGTACATCATGCATCCAATTAATCTATCCCTTTTTGTGCATGTTTGGCGGAAGCACATGAAGGTATGCAGAGTATCAATAACTCTATGGAACTATATGAGGGTCTATCTACCTAAAGAACTAGCCATCCATCAGTGATCTAAACGTCACTCATGGCAGCCTCAACAGGTAATGCACTCCTCACACCTACTGCTCCCTGTACAGTTATAATGTCTTTCCCTTAAAATTTAACTTCCCTTTTAAGCTGTAATCTTAATTCTTGTAAAGGTACCTTTATGCAAAAGATTAGATGGGGGAACAAAAAGTATATGATAAAACCAAGTGGGCCATTACACACACATAATCCCAGTTCTCAGATGGCTGAGGGAGGAAGATTCATGAGATTTAGCCCAGTCTGAGCTATGTAGCAAAACTCTATCTCCAAAAATAAACATATCAAAACTGTATGACTAAAAGAAAAGACTAATGAGCTATTTCCTTGAGGTCAACAACTGACAGCTTCTGTCTTAATATCAGCTTATCAATCCTCATAGCTTCTGGAAAAGTAGCTATTGATCCATCACATCTCAGAACACTGTACTCACTTCAAGTCATATTTATGTCTTAATCAAATGCTGACGTTGAAGAGAGGTGCTTGAAGGCTCCAGCATAAATGATACAGAGAAGACATGCTAATTACCTGGTTTGATCAATACATGCTATACACAATATCACACTAAAATATAACAATGTGCCCCATCATAAATCCATACAACTATTGCCTGTTAATAACAGGAGTTGAGGTCATCAGAAAAGGATAAACAGCACACAGAGAAGAAGGCTTTCAATATTAGGTCTCCAGCCTTAGAAAGTATCTACAAGGGGGCTGGAGAGATGGCTCAGCGGTTAAGAGCATTGCCTGTTCTTCCAAAGGTCCTGAGTTCAATTCCCAGCAACCACATGGTGGCTCACAACCATCTGTAATGAGATCTGGTGCCCTCTTCAGGCCTGCACACAGACAGAATATTGTATGCATAACAAATAAATAAATATTTAAAAAAAAAAGAAAGTATCTACAAGAACTAAACACATTTATACTGTGTGCATTTACAGCTAAGAGATACTAAGTGACAATTATCCATTATTAATACACAGATTTTTATGGAGAAGCATTTATAACATTTATTCAGGAAATTTGCTTATTATAGCTATTTAGCTCAATTATCTGTTGTAATTACAATTAAATCTTTCATTTAAGGAATGAATAAGAAACTGAGAAAATAATGTCAGCATCTAAGGAAAATGAGGATGACCTTGTCTCTAGGAAAAGAAACAATACACTTGATTAAAAATCATTGCTGTTTCAATTCACAAGGATTAATTAAGTTTGTTTACTGCCATTTCTTTCTTTCTTCTTCGAGCACTGAGGCTAGAACCCATGGCCTTCCGTGTGAGGAAAGAACTCTACCACTGAGCGATATCCCGGCCCTGCCATTCTTTCTAAAAACATCAAGCATTTTCAGTTCATTAGCATTAGAATTCGAGAACACTAGGGGGAATATTTACAAAACCAAAGCCATTTGTTTGTTCTTTATGCACTGAATCAAAGATCACCAATTTTTAGTTTTCAATTAAAGATGATTTTGAAAGTTTCTAAAAATGGATAGGAAAAATTAAGTTTTGGGTCTACCTGAGTTGGTGACAGCCATTTGCCACTAAGTGTGAATGAAGGTGGGGAGGAGGATGGATAATCTGGTGGCAGTTCAAAGTTCAGCACAAGTGGTGGCAGAAAGCAAATGGTGTATTCAAAGCCACTATTCTGGAGACACTCATTTGAATTGCCTGAACCAAAAACAAAAATCAGAAAAGATCAACACTGGAGTGTCCGAAACCACTGAGCAGTGCTCAGCCCTAATGCTTTAGCAGAGGGGATAAAAACCCTCCCCCAGAGCACCGTCTATGCCTTAATGTTAATTTCCTAGTCCTGCTTTCAAAAACCAAACAATACAACACCTTACAAGCCCTTGAAAAATCTACTTAGGTGCCATGTACTGTATGAGGTCACACAACTCATTCTTGTAAACACTTCCTAGTACAATTCCTAACACTAACGACAATGCAGCACACAATGTTTTGTTCTATTGTTGGTCTATAGTAAACAATTAAAAGACACAATCTAGAGAAAAAGACATTTATTTCTATGAAACAGCCATGACTTACTAAGACCAGCATATGCCCACTAGTCATGATTTGGTTGGGGAAGTTTGTGCCAACAAAATAGTCTCAGGACTGAGGGCATAACACGGCACACCACAGTCACAGGGTCATCTAAGATCACAGGTTCTATGAGAAACATTGTGAGAAAATGTGCATCAAGTTCTCTGCAGATTATCAAAAACAGTTTTGTTTTTCTCCAACAAGAGATGGCAGAGTAACAGCGTGCTCCATACCTGTCCATGGCAGTTGCACTGATTCTAAAAGCCACGCAGCATCAGCCATGTGGCAGGCACTCTACGGTGTGCCAAGAATCTTCACAGCTGCACGCTATTATCTGTTTTCTTTGATTACCTCTAATTATCAACGACTGTGCTGATCCAACTACTGATTATACTAGGCTGCATGAGATATGCAGGGTATCTCAATTCAGTGGTCAAAAAGGCAGGATCGAATCAAAAACTGTTTTACATTCCCCCACACACACTTCTTTTAAAACAAACATGCATTATATCTGTGCCACCAATACTTATCAATTACCCCTTACAGCTATATACACAAGTGACAACTAAAATATAGTAAGAAATCAAGAATAATTTTTATTTAGAAAAAATCTGTGTAAGATATTAACTAACCGCTCACAAATATCTTGAAATTCTGTGGCAGATCCAGATGGATCCTGGTTTCGCCGCCTTGGACGGACTCTGCTTTTCTAAACTCATCGGCATCATAGATACTCGCCAAGGCCAGTAGTTCATCCTCCTGGGCTTCCAGGTCTTCTGACGACATTGAATTTCCTGAGGATTGAAGACAATCACTCAAATCAGCTAGGAAATGCACATAACTGTTTCATGGTATATAAAAGCTCCTCCAGACAACTGCAAAGGACTTGTTGATCCTCTCTTTCCTGCCCGACACCTAGCACTCTGCGCTGTCTTCTTCACTCAGGTGGCTGTGGTGCGTCTAAGGACTAACCCAGGAAAGCAACAGCTGCCTTTTCACGCCGCACCTTCTGAAATGGGGGCTGGTCTCAAAGCTAAAGAGAGAGCATGTTTTGCACATTCTAAAAGACGATGCTACAAAATCTATGATGCTACAAAATCTGAACATCTATTTAAAAGGCTTCATTTTCTTTTCATTTTTTTTTCTAAATGTCCCCTATCTGAAACAATTCCATTTTCAAAAACTATTGCTTTTCCTCAGCAGTTGTCATGCTCTGCTTAAGCTAAGCCCTGCCTGAAACAGCGACATGTTCCATTTTAGGTCACTTAGTACCTGTTAGTAACAACCAGAAGAAAAGGATATTAACACTGCAGCCGGGATTTCAGTTCGGCTTGGAATTTGTGCAAATCCCATTTACTTTTCTAGCCAGTGGAGCTGAGACTGAAGGTGGGTAAGGCACGGACTCAAGATAGGCTACGGAAACTCTGCCATCTGCAAAACAGAACCAGGAAAGAAGTGTGAGGACACGATCCAGATTCAAATTCCCCATCTGTACTGCCATCACTTAAGTCAAACACTCCAGCACGCCAACCGTGATCCACAGGGGTTCATACTCTCCGAGGACAGACTGAGTCACGTGGTCAAAGGGCAACTGTGTTTCCCAATGACACACCCCTTATCAGACTGCACTCAGCCTTGCAACTGAGGTGGTTATATAAGATGACGGACACCACACCCAACAAACGTCATCTTAAATTTGTTTCTTGCCTTCTCTTTTCCTCTTCTACTTCTTCTGTTCCTTCATTTCCCATCCCGCTGGCTTTCACTCTCACCTGCTCATAAATTAGCCTTGCAGGTGACACAGTTAACTCTGTGGGTGGGATAGCATTTCAAAACAAAATAAGGGCATGCATATGCACATGGACTTGTGAGATTTTTCTCCAAGTATTTAGAGCCAGACTTCCAGGACGGGGGCTATAGCTCAGTGGGAGAATGACCTCTAAACTCGAGTTCCTTTTTAGAGAAGTGTGGGCCACAGATAGGTTCTGGAGCACAAGGAGCGTCTTGAGATTGTATGCAAAGATGTTACATAAACTAACTTTCAAACCATATTCTCAGAAGTGATTCCTGAATAAGTTAGGATCGTGTTTACGATTACAGAGCACTGGCTATGTACGGTCCTAGGTCCCAGCACATCACCTTACCATGTCCACCAATCTGACCAGGAAGCAGCGCATGGTGAGGATGGGATTAAGTCTTTTGTTTCTTTGTAAACAAAGAGTTTTCTGATGTGAGAGATGTATTTACTGACTTCACCATTTTAGGTTAGCATTCTTCATCTTGTCTGCACATCAGAATCTCCTGGTGAAACTGCCTCTTAAAATTCCAATACCCAAACCTTATATTCAGAAACAACTAAGTCAGGACTCTACAGTTGTGAGCTCCCCCACCCACCCCCCATACACAACGTTTTAGAAATCAGACTTCAAAGAGGTCTCATTACAACACTGTCAGATATAATGTGCTTTTGAAATTCCTTCCCACCCTTCCTCATCCCCTTGGTGCCCATGCACCTTTAGCAGACCCCGCCCCTTTCAGCATCCACGTCACACGTGCTGTTATCTGCCCTCCCTGCCTGAAACCCTGTTTCCCCTCAGTCTCCTTCCCAGTCTCACACGCACCAAGCAGAGCCCTTCATGAATTTACATGTCCTTCTGTCACCGAGGCCATGCTAATCTCTGCATCATTTCCATCACGGCTGGTGTGCTGCCAAAGGGAACACACTTCTAGTTCTCCAGGAAGCACAGATGATTACAGTCTGCAGTCGGGACTGATAATCTTTACTCCAAACACCACCTCTGACAGTCCTTTCCGACCTACCCCACCTGAGCCCAGCTCAACCAGAAGGCTAGAGTCAGGTGGTCCTTAATTCGGGTTGTCTGCTTTCACTTCCTGCTCATCCCACCCACTCAGCCTTTGAGGGCAACCTCTCAAGTCCCAACTCTACAGAGCGGTTTCCCAACAGATACCGTCTTCTTTAAAATCGGACCTTGCACTTCCTCTTTTACTAGCCTGCATTAGCTCGTCAAGGCGCAGGCCCAAGTCATTTCCACCTCCCTACTGTTCTCAGCATCTAGCAGTGCCCTGGGCACTGAGAAAAGACCTGGAGTTAAAATGCTATGTCTTGGAATGGAGGACCAGGGGCAAAGGATTCAGTGACCACTTTGTCACATTCCGCTTGAAGCAGGCGTCTGGGTCCGTTGTCACAGTAACACTGGTAAGAACAGTAACAATTAGTGAGTTCTTACCAGGTGTCAGGCATTGTGCTAAGCCCTTTCGATGCACTAACTGACGCTAGGCTCCACAATCACGTGAAGCAAGTCCTATTACTTTCTTCATTAATCAAAATTAGACAGGTGACGGCTTGAACTCTTTTCTGGACCATCTCTGGGCATAAGATGCCTATCTTCATCTGTAAGCCGGTAACAGGAATAAACCCTGGCAGCACCAAACAGATAAAAGTTTAATAACACTACTGTTGCAAACCGGAAGCCGCTCCAGCAAGGCGTGGAGCCCCTCCTCTGCCAGGTTTCCCTAGCTTGGGAAAATCCTACTCATCTTCCCGGCCACTCCCAGCACGCTCCGGCCCTGGCATCAGCTCGGCTCTGTCTCCGCCGCCTGCCAATCGCCGTGCAGACGTGTCTGTGTGACTCCCCCAACAACCCGGGGGCAGGATCAGGCAGGGCCACAGGCCCAGTGCTGGCAACGCCGCAGAGGAGCCGGCCCCGGGGCGTGCCGGGCCCGTCCGCCCCGCCCTGTCCCCTTGGCGCCCACGGAGCCGGCCGCCCGGTCCCGGGCAGGGGAGCCCCGGTATCCACAGAGCAGGCCCGGCCTGGCCACCCGGCTCTGGCTCGCGCACTCACAGCGCGTCCCCGCCGTACCTTCCGGCCGCCCCACCGAGCCCGGCCCTAAAGTTCCGCGCTACGCCCTCGCCCAGGGCCCGGAGACACGCTCGCAGCCAGGCCTGCAGACACCCGGCTCCACCTGAGCACCGCCTCTTCCGTCTCCAGAGCTGTCAGCTGAGAGGGGCGGATGCCGGCGTGGGGACGGCTCTGCGCAGCCGCCGTGAGCGCCGCTGGCTCCTGGGCGCCCTCCACAGGCCGTGGACAGCGCTGCAGGCGCCACCACCGACCATACCCGCAAGCTTCAAATACTCCGAATTTGGGACAAATGCAGGTTCTGACCCGCGAATTCGAGTTTTTTGTTTTTTGTTTTTGTTTTTTTTTTTTTAACCGATCCCTAGACGTGAGCCAGAAGGAACGGTCTACCTAGGGACAGAGATCCCTTAACAATCAATCCCAGACCTGCTTCTTTAGGTGAATGGCTGCAACCTTCTTCCTATCTAAGAATGCATTAACTCACTTTGCATATGATATTCGTCTGTTGAGCAGTTACAGGCTTCAAATTATATGTACATTTTCCCTCTCTTAACTAAACCTTATGGTTTGGGTTCTGTTTGTCTCATTTCACAAAGGAAATTGAGACTCAGGTTCGATAAGTTACTAAAAGCCACATGATTATTGAGATTTAAAATTATATGCCTCCTACCTCATACAGCATAATGCAAACATTAACTAAAATAAACCGAAGATTTAAATGTGAGAGGCAAAGCTATAAAACTCTACAAAGAAAATGTAGCGAGGAGGGAACCCTCTGGAACTCAAAGAACACAATAGTTTATATATAGAGAGAAACAAATAAACAAATAAATTATGAAAATTAGAAACATTTGTGCTTTAATGAACGCTAGTGAGGAAGTGAAAAGATATTTTCAAATTATACACCTAATAAAGATGTATCACCTAAAATATCTATAACTCCTGTGAGCCTGAGTGTGGTAGTATCCATCTCTAATCCCAGTACTGAGCTAACAAAGGGGACTGAGTGTTCTAGGCCAGTTTGGCTACATGAGGAAACACTGTCAAACATAGTGAGACCAAAGAAATAAAAAGAATTGATGGGGTTATAGATAAACAACAGGAACTTTCACACACTGATGATTGGAATGAAAGATAATACAGCCACTTTGGGAAAGTTTGGCTGGTCCTCAGGAAAGTTAAATACAGGATTATAATAACACTCGGCAAATCTACTCCTAGGTATAATATGTAAGGGAACTAAAAAAATGTTTGCTTAAACACTTGATCACAAATGTTCATAGCAGCACCATATATAAGAACCAAAAAGTGAAAATCAAAACTCCATCAATGAATAAACAGAATATGGTATATCCCAACAGTGGATTATTACTCAGCAATTAAAAATATGTTGATACATGCTCTAATATGGATGAACCTGGAAAACATTAAACCAAGTGAAGGAAGTCAGATATAAAAGGCCACATTGTATATTTTCCCACTTATATGAAAAGTCCATAGAAAGCAAAGTGGTAGTCAGTAGGTCAGTGTTAGCCCGAGGGTCTGATAGGTAGCTGCTAAGGGGTAGAATTAGCAATGTAGAATTAGCAGTGACCATTGCACAACTTGGTGGATGTATGAGATACCACCAATTGTATATTTTTAGAGGGTTACTTTTTAGTGCAGGTGAATCATATCTCAATTAAGCAAGGGGAGCCTTACATAATGTTGTTCCCGACATTTAAACAGAACACAGAAACGTTGTTCTTCCCTTGGGAACCATCAAGCTAATGTGCTACTAATGATCTAGTAATATAGATCATAGTAATGATCTATGTTCTCCTTCTGTGTCCCCCACCCCAAAACCACCAAAAGAGTAGACTGCAGATGTGGGACCCTAGCCCAAGCATACAGGATTCTGAAGGTCTTATTCAAGTGAAACTCCCTGGAATAGATCGCAAGGGAGATACACACCCCTTTAGAGATGCAGAGGGGTGAAGGAAGAACCTCAAATGAGACCAAATACCTCAGGATCTCTCAGATGTAAAGAGCAAAGTAGTTCAAGAATCAGCTCAAGAGAGTCTCAAAGTTGGAGAAGAAAATGGATTGTGACATCATGCCGTGACCTCACCCCAAAGGTCACAGCACTGTGAGCAAGGAAGAGAGTGCTTGTTTCAAAACAGACTCAATAGTTCGGTGGAAGTTAAAAGCAAATTAAAGATTTAGGGTATAGTTTTGAGGAAAAGATTGGCTAAAGTTTTCTTTAATAAATGTTGTCATTAGACCCTGTGAAAATAGCAGGCTTTTTTCTCTTTGGTTTCGACTGCCTGGTTGGTTTTCCAGATTGAACTTTTCCCTTGTGTCCAACTCTCCACTTTATTAAGCATTTTATATGCATTACCTCGTTTAAAAACTCAGGACCCCATGACTTAGGTAATTCTCTCTCCCTGTTTTGTAAAGGAAGAAATCGTGTTAGTAGGAGGAAGTGATCTTTCCAGTACTGTTATATGATGCAGCCGGGATGAGGACAGATTCCTCGTGGTCTGACTCCAGTAGTCTGTGAGAGAATTAGAATTTGCTGCAATAAATAATGCAGAGGAAGAAATAGTTCTGGTTCAAAGTTGTAAAATAGAAAGTCTTAGAGAAGTTAGTTTCAAACTTGGTGAGACAGTGAAACCAGGCATGCCTAACAGTCTCAGCATTTAAGAGGCTCAGGCAGAGGCTTGCTATTTGTTTGAGGCTAGCCTGGGCTACACAGTGAAGTGAATCCCAGTTTGTCTAGGCTACAGAATAAGACCCTATCTCAAAAACATATGCGTTTATGTGTGTATAAATATACAAATATATGTGTATATATGTATACATATTGTGTATATATATATATGTATAAAGATTGACGGCATAATCATAGATAAGAATAAAAATTTCGGGAATGGAAGAGATAAACTCCATCCTCTGGTTGTAGATGAGGGCCCCCGGCTGTCAGAGAATGGGCTGTATGAGCTACAGCAGATGAGGAGAGGACATGAGTCACACAGTGCAATGGTCACTACACAGGTCACAGGCCTTCCACCAGGTCCCACACTTACTGCCTTCCAGTAGGCATTCAAAAACTCACCTCCACATATAGCCTCCTTTCAGGAGCCACCATCACAGTCATCCCTGAACCAGACTCTTCACACTTAGACAACAACAGTTCAGAAATAAAACTTCTGCCCAGTCCCAGAGACGACTAGACGTCGGTGAGACCTGCCCTGCATTGACTTCTGAATTTTTCCAGTTCCGAGCATTGAACCCAGGGACTTTCATATATCAGGCCAGCATTCTATCACTGTGGTACCCTACTGTGTGTGTGTGTGTGTGTTTTAATAGAAATATCTCCCATGGTTTCAGGCATTTGTACACTTGTCACCAGTTGGCAGCACTGTTGGGAGGTATGGCGTGGCTGCAGGAAGCCTGCCACTGGGGGTGGGCTTTAAGATGAAGGAGCCTTGCCTGTTTTCAATCCGTTGTCTCGATTCAGACAGGCAGCACAAGATGTAAGCGCCCAGCTTCCTGCTCCTGCCGCTCACCTGCCACTTGCTGCCAGGCTCTCAGACACGATGGACTCTGATTCCTCTGAACTCGTGAGCCCAAACAAACTTTCTTCTGTGCTTTGCTTTGGTCATGGAGATTCATCACAGCAATAGAAAGTAACTAAAGAGCCGGGCAATGGTGGCGCACGCCTTTAATCCCAGCACTCGGGAGGCAGAGGCAGGCGGGTCTCTGTGAGTTCGAGACCAGCCTGGTCTACAGAGCTAGTTCCAGGACAGGCTCCAAAGCCACAGAGAAACCCTGCCTCGAAAAAACCAAAAAAAAAGTAACTAAAGAAAGGTGTCAGTACCAGACAGTGGGCTGTTGCTGTGAGGGACCTGACCATGGTTGTTTTCTTTCATTTCGTTTGGATTTTTGTGGGGGGTGGGGGGTGGAGGACTGTGGAAGACTAGAAAAGGGGTTTAATGCTATAAGCAAAGTGGAATGGGCCGTTCTGGGATCTCAGAAGAGAGTTCTGGGAGCAAGGAGGACTGTAGAGGCTCAGCTCAAGCCATTTCAGAGGGGGATGTTAGCAGCTAGGTGAGAGGCCATTCCTGTGACATTTTAACAAAGAATGTGCCTGCCTTCTGCACTCGTCCTAAGAACTTGCCTGTGGCTAAACTAAATGGCAAGGGACTAATTTCTTTAGTAGAGGCAAGTTCAAGACAGTATACTATTGAATCTGTGGTATGGATACTATTGATAACTGCTCTGCCGGTCTACAATCAAAAAAGAGGCAGTGAGGCAGAGAGAAATACAAAACACACAGTGTGAAGAGGAAAAGAACACCAGGAGACTTAATGGTACAGCCAAGGCTTCTGCTGAAAGGTAACGGGGTCAGGAGAGGACACGGGTCTGCACTGGAATAAAGAGATGGGTTCCTCGGGATAAGACCACACACAGCCAAGCTTCCAACTTGCCAAAGAACCTAAGCTGGTTTCTATTCCTAAAGCATTGCTGAATAAAAGCTCTGCCCATGGGATTCAAGGAGTGAGGTCCATCCAGTCTGGCAGCTGGCCTTGGCAGTGTCATCTACGTGATACTGGCTTTAGAGGCACAAAGAATGAGAGAGAGAGAAGGGCTTGTGTTTTCCCACAGCAATAGGAAGTAAACTAAACATCCAGTGGCCATTATCACTGACCCTTGGTCAGTACTGTGTATTTGGTTACTATGTAGATCTTAAGGGAGTCTGAAAACTCGATTGCTATTTTTTGAATGTAGGTTTCCTCCTAAAAAACAAAATAAAACAAGCAAATGATAAGCAGAAGTATGCAGATAACTCTGTTATGAATAATTAACAGAATCCTAACCACGCACTGGGCTCTGCAGGAAGTGCTGTGTACTGACTGAGCTCAGCATACAGCAACCCAAGAGACAGTCATTGTCATGATCATCATCATAGTTGTCACCATCCCTACTTTTTAATTTTAATTACGTATGCTTGTGTATACGTATGTGCCCATAAGAACTGGTATTCACTAAGGCCAGAGGTATCAGATCCCCCTAGAAACTGTAGTTACTCTACAAGAGCAGCACATGCTCCTAACCATGGAAACACCACTCTAGTGCCTCCACCCCTGTTTTAAAGCTGAGGAATTGATCATGGAGAAGGTCTTTGGTTTGTCCTTGTCTCTGACAAGGACAGAGCCAAGCTATGAACCTGGACAGTGGGAGCCCTGAGCCCGCATCATTTTCCCCTACGCCACACTTAGAGCATCTCGACACTATTAGCAAATAAAGTGGTCAATCGTGTCGATCAGAAAAACTAATCAGATTGCTGGTGTGACCAGTTTCCTGGTCATCGGAGGATGATGTAAAGACAGATCCCTGCAGAGGCTTCGGGAGTCTGATAGCGTGGAGTATTTCCTCTGCTTCTGGTTATAGTAATAGGCACGGAATGATCGTGTTTATACTTGCAACCTGGCATTTTATTATTATCCCCCTGAATGAGAGTGGAAAGAGTTTTGTCACCCCAAGGTAACATGGTTCTGTGAGGAGGGAAGAGGGTGAAGTTTAGCAGCAGCTGCCATCATAAATCAGAGGGCGACAGTTTTTCTCGGAGCTCCGGGCTCAACTCCTGGCTGTCAGAAGCTTGTAAAGGGAAGCCCCATGAGAATTTATGTAACGATGGGAAGGCTCATTTTCCTTCCTGCAAGAGCCTTTCTGGAGCAAGGAGAGGATTAGGCTGATTAGATTCTATAGGAAGAAAAAAAAATCCAACCCCAAGGTTCAGAGGGAGGGAGAATGTGGGTCAACTTGAGCTATTTCCCTTGCCCACTAAAAAGTGACCTTGTAAACAGAGAAGAACATGCTCAATTCCACCAAATAAATGAATGATTGGGTGACTGGATGATTTAATGACTGAGTGCGATCCAGGCTTCCTCTGGGCTGGTTCTTTCAGTGTGAGAACAGTTCGATCCCAGACTGACCCAGAAATGCTGAGCACACAACGAGGCCAATCAACAGAGTCAGCTTCTGAATATCCATTGTGCAGATGGTGTTCGCAGTCAATGTGTTTGGCTTTTGTGTTTACTGGTACATTTTCAAATTCACTGCGGAGAGCAAAATTGTGGGGTGTCGGGGGACGGGAAGAAACTTGTACTGAAGTGAATATTCTATCTGAGCAGGACTGTCGGGTAAAAATACTTAGAGAAAGAATGTATTCACTGTTTATCTGAAATTCAGCTCTAACGGTGCATTCTATATTTTATATGCCAAGTCTGGCGATCTGTATCGGAGTCAGTCATGCTCAGGAGAGGGTTGAGGACAGTAGCTTGGCACATGCTACACCTGGGAGCCATAAGGAAGGAAAGCCAAAGGTGGGGTCTAAGAAAGAGAGAACTGTGCAGAATGTGGAGACCGTACCAGGTGGCTACAGAGAGACACAGGTATTGGGAGAGAAGGTGACCTAGAGGATGCTGCCGGGAAGCGTCCTCACTTTCTGGTGAAGCTATAGAGCTGGTTGTAGGACTTGACTTTATAAGGCTGCAGCTTCTGAGAAACTCTACTCAGAGTTCCCAGTAGGGTTGGGGTAGAGATCAGTGTATGTCAGAATCACCTAAAGAGTCTTAGAATTGAAGTCTATAAGCCAGGATCAGAGACACACACCTGTAACCCCAAGACTTGATAGATGAGGCAGGAAGACCGGGAGTTCCTGAATCCAACAATAATAACAACAACACCACAAACGAACAATAGACAGAATTAAAACAAGTAAATTAAGCCATTTGGTGGTGACCCAGACCTTTAATCCCAGCACTCAAGAGGCAGAAAAGTAGGCGAATCTCTGAGTTCAGGGCCAGCCTGGTCTACAGAGTGAATTCCAGGACAGCCAGGGGTACATAGAGAGATCCTGTCTTGAAAATCCAAAAAGGAAAAAGAAAAGGAACAAGAAAATGAGTGCCCTTCCCCTCTGGAGTTTGGTATGAGCGAGAGATTGAAAATACCATCAATCTAATTTTGCATTTTTCCTGAAAATTGTGAAGGAGGTACACAGTTTGCCATGATTTCAAATGTCCTGCTCGCCGTCCATTCCCTTTCCAACTGCTTTCTCCAGGGATCAAGTTTCATTGCTATTTTTTTTTCATCTTATTGTGTAGATCAATGTGATCTCTCCAGAAAAGGGTTCCAACAATCTGAAAGTAGAGGCCCGCTAGAAGGAGTGATAATTGAGCTAAAAATTGAAGAATCATCCTTGGCAGACCGGGAAAGGAGAAATATGAATGTTCTTACCCTGCCTCTGGCATTTCGCAGGCTTTCCAAGTCATTCCCATGTGTGGCCCCTTTGGGGACTACTACTCTTTTCTAAGACAGAACACCTTTTCATTTCTTGGAAAGTCCTATATCTTGGCAAGTTTCTCCTTGCAAAGTCCATTTTTCTTTCTGTACTTGTCTAGAAAGAGATGCCATGGTGTGAGATTTGACATTTGCCACCTGCCTTAGTAAAGCCCTAAAGGGCCATGCCAAGAGCAAGTGACCCAAAATAACTAGTTGGGTCCCCTAGTCAAGACTCCTGGCTCTCACTTCAGCAAGGTCTGGCTCTAAAAGGAGGGTGACCTTGGATGGTCCAGCCACCTTCATGAGTGGAATAATCCTCAGGCCAAGGCTTCCAAGTCTCCTCGAAGCTGTCTTGGGAGAGCCAATCCAAAAGGCCAAATCAGGGCAACTATACTGAGAGGGTGGGCTTAGCCTTTATCTAGCTGTCCTGCCAATGCCCCAAGAGACCTTAATACATCTTACTGGTGTGAGCCCTGGAGATTCCAAGTGTTTGGAAAAGATTTGCCGGTTCTCACCCTTCTCATTTTACCCCTCAGTGCCTTGCCATGCTCAAGAAGTCACCTCAAGGCTCAGGGTGAGCAAAGATGTCAAGCAGCAGCCCCAATCTACCGCTGTCTTCAAATCTCTAGGACCCGAGGGAGGCCATGTTCAGCATTTCAAACCCAGTTCAAATACTTCCTCTACTTTTTCCAAACTTCTTTCAAAATTCAAGGAAACGAAATCTTCCTGAACAAACTCCAGTGACAGCTTCAGTCACCCCTTGACAGACTGCTGTTAAAGGTCAGCTTCCCTCAGAAGAAGGAAGAAGAAGAGCGAAGGACAACATGGAGGCCTCCTTCCCAGAGACAAACCACCTGTAAGCAATCTGATGTCTTGTTTCATAAACCTTTGGGACTTCGAAGGGGTGGGTAGCTCAACTTTACGTCACCAGTTCCAATAAAACACACAAATGGCAACAATAAAAGAGAAAAAAATCACACCTAGCAGGCTGTGAATAGACCCATAATCTCAATATTCATTCAGGAGGCAGAAGCGGGAGGATCGGGAATTCAAGGTCATCCTTTGCTTTGCAGGGAGTTCAAGGTCAACCCCAGTTGCATGAACTTAAAACCCAAAACCAAAACAAGCAATAACAACAAAACACAAGTAAAATACAAATTCAAAGTCTCGTGGTGTGAGCTCATTTTTTTTGATTCAAGGTCATAATACACACATGCATGCATAAGCACATAAATTGTTTTATGATATGTAATTGTAATTGTATATAGCATTGCTCAATATGCATAGCAATTTCTTTTCAAGAATAGAAATATCACATGTAAAATCATGAACTCCATTGTTTCTGAGCCCTGGTTATCTATCTTTTGATGTTGTTGCTATTTTGAGACAGGATCACGTGTGGCCCAGGCTGGTCTCCAACTTGCTATATAGCCAAGAATAACCTTGAACTCATGATTAGCACTGGGTTTATATGCAGGTGCCACCACACCCAAGTTTGGTCATCTATTAAGACAATGGTTCTCCACCTGTGGATACAGACCCCTCTGGGGACCACATATCAGATATTTATATTATGATTCATAACAGTAGCAAAATTACACTTATGAAGTAGCAGTGAAATAATTTTATGGCTGGGAGGTCATCACACCACGAGGAACTATACTAAAGGGGTAACAGCATTAGGAAGGTTGAGAACTACTGTACTGAGATGTGTTATGATTTGTGGCATCTTTCTGGTTATGTACATCTGTGCAGAGCAGCTCTACGAACCCTCCCACCTTGGTGGCTGTGCCCTCTGTGCCTCTGTGCTTTGTTCTCTGCCTTTGGCCACCAGATGGCATTCTGGAAACATTCCCATTCTGCAAACATTTTCTGCATTCAGCTCTCCTGCAGGCTCTCAACTGGCCTCCCCTCTCCGCTACCTTTCTGGGAGCAGCTTTAGAGGCTTTCTGGAAGGTAAATCTGTAGGATCTTGGACAACTTTCCTGTGTTCAGCTTCTTCAACCTGATAACTTGGCCATGCAGGGGGTGAAACAAGAGGATGTGGGTAAATCACTCAGGACAGCCTGGCAAGTCATTGCTGATCTCATGGGCCTGCCCGAGCCTTCCCAAAGCTCCTCTGGCCTCCAGAACAAGTTTTAGGTCCTTCCTGTGAGGACCCAGGCCTTTTATCATCCAGTGACCCTGGTCCCATCTTCCTTCTTCTGTACCACATAGACCCTCCAGATGCAGCACAAGGAGCCATCTCTGCCCAGTCTCTGTCAGTGGCGTGCTTTGCCTTTCTCTGCTCTTCCCGTTGCCCTAGTGAACTATTCCTGTCTATCAGGGATGACCGAGCACTTGTCTCGAGGAACTGCCACTGACTCTCAGGCCACAGTCCACAGTGACTGCGCTGGGCTCACTTTTCCATTTCCCCTACTTTCGCATTGACCATTAGCCCCTTGGGGTCACAGTCTCTCTGCTGCCTGGTGCAACAGTAGGACGAATAAGGGTCAGACAGTGAGGTCATCATGTAGGCTGTCACCAGAGGACAATGAGCATCCACTGTGTTCCCGTGCTCTGAGGGGAACCACATGGCTCCCCTTTTAGTATATATAGGCTGAGCCTTGCCTACCCAGAGCTAAGAGAGATCAGAGGAAGAAAAAAATGAACAAATGAACAGAAGCAGAAAGGTAAATGCATGACTGACTCCTCATTTGCATTTGAACCATTAAATCTGCAAGATGAGAAAGAGAAAATGGCCATCCCTACCTGCTGAATGCTTCCTGCCAGGCCCCACACTCAGGCCTCCATGGGTGTCGCTTTTCCATCCTTACTATAAACTTATAAGAAAGATGGCAGTCACACTCTCAGAGAAGGAAGCTAAAGCTCAGAGACTTAATCATTTGTGCTCTAAGTCTGCGAGGGTCTGGCCGTCCCCAAAGTTGTGCCCTAGGAAATGGCCCTATAGACTTAGGACCCCTGCCAAGACTTAGTGGGCTCAGTGAGATGGTTGAGCAACCTCCAGAAGTGAATGCAGGATGGAAGGAGAGAAAGGGCAGAGGGAAGGGGAGGAAATGCACGTGGCTAACCCTCAGCCACCCCAAGCCTGACTGCCATGGATTTCCATGCCAACAAGCCTGAGTGGTATCACTGTGTCCAAATGGAGCATCTCTGGCCCCAAGGACTCAAGCAGTAGACACCCATCTCTGGGAAGCTGACCTTAATTTCCACCATTTCAAATGCTTTACAGACCTCCAGAATAAACCTACATAAGGCTGAGGCATAAGGCTGAAAGGATATTGGAGGCAACAGAAGGGGGAAACAGAAGCCACAAGGCCACACAGGCAGACTGCCCACTCCTCTGCCTGCCTGCACCTCGCCTAAGTGAGAGGATGAGTGGGAGCGAGGGCTCACCTTCAAACCAGGGCTGGGAGTGGAGGCAGGGCAGCTGTTCACAGGACTCTTGTAAACAAAAGTGTGCTGAGAAGAATGGGAGGAAGGGAGGGAAAGACGGATGAAAGGGAGAGGAAGGTGTGGGAGAAGGAAGCGTGAAAAGTTCGAGACAGAGGAAGGGAGGCCGGGGGTTCCCCAGACAGGGACTCAAGTTGGACCAGATGTAGAGAACAATGGATCCCAAGGATCTCAGGAAGGGGACGGGGGAGGGGAGCCTTGCGGTCAGATCAGACAGCTCTGGTAGAGCCACCGGCACCTTCAGAGGTCAGTGTGAGCCATGGCCAATGTTGAGAGCAGCTGCCGCAGGTGGAATGAGCTGTATCTACTACAATACCCTTACCCAAACAACATGGCTGTTTGTGATTTGAGGCCAGGACCAGGCCAAGGGATTTTGCATATCATCTTATTCAAGCCTCACAGGTTCCTGCAGGGAGGACAATTATTTTCCTCCACACCCCACCGTGAAGATGAAGGAACAGGGGCTCAGGGAGGTTAAGTTAGAAGACCCAGCTGAGAAGCAGCAAAGTCAGCATTTGAACCCATGACACTTTTTAGCTCCTGTGACTTTTCTACTAATAGCTGCTTCTCAGAGAGACAAGCCTGAGGGCAAAGTTGAGGCGGAGAGTCCAAGGAGCGGCAGAAGGTAGAAGAATGGGGGAAGAAGGCACAGGAGTTGAAAAGGGAGATGAGGAAGAGAGATGGGGAGCCTGAAGTGCCCTAGAGGGACATCAGCATAGGTCGAGTTCTTTGCTCGCCTGGCTACACAGTGGCTCCCTGTCATTGGCTGCCTTGCTGGTGGACAGCACCTTCCCATCCAGCCAGTCCCAGGAGCCCTGGCCTCATCCTCTTCAGCGACAGGCCTCTCAGCCCCACAGGAAATGCTCCTTCGCTAATTGCCATTGAAAGTCACAGCCCTCCCTTTTCCTGTAGGTGGGGTTTCCATAGGAAAAAGCTGCTTCTCTGCTTCCCCAGCCTAGTGACTGTTTGGAAGTTAGATCCCTACATCCCGCTTTCCTAGGTCAAGTCTCAGACCGGTTCCTGCCCATCACTGCTGATTGAACCAGCGGGCGCTGCTGGGGAGCAGGGATCTCCTCTAGCCATTCACCCGTCTGAGGACCGCTCGGATCACTTTTCACAGAGATGGCCTTGCTTGGGAATCCTGCTTCTTCCAGCATCTTCTAATTATGGGACAAAGTTGTACCAGCAGATCTGAGGCAGGAGATCCAGGCTGATTGAGCCAACCAGGAACGTGTCCTGCCTCTGAAGACCTCCAGCTGGTCGAGTCCAGCCCTCCCTGCGGTGAGCATGATGCTGCTTCTGCCATTCCTGCTAGGGCTTCTGGGGCCAGGCAGCTTCTTATTCCTTTCAGGGGGTTGTCAGGAGGTGGCCACTCTCATGGTGAAATTCCAAGTGACAGAGGAAGTGCCGTCTGGCACAGTGATAGGGAAACTGTCCCAAGAACTGGGAGTGGAGGAGAGGCGTGGAAAGGCAGGAGATGCTTTCCAGATCCTGCAGCTGCCTCAGGCACTGCCGATTCAGATGAACTCTGAGAACGGCCTGCTCAGCACTTCGAGGAGGCTGGATCGGGAGCAGCTATGCCAGCAGCAAGATCCCTGCCTAGTGTCCTTTGATGTGCTGGCCATGGGAGCTTCGGCTCTGATTCATGTGGAGATTCAGGTCCTGGACATCAATGACCACCAGCCAGAGTTTCCCAAGGGTGAACAGGAGCTGGAAATCTCCGAGAGTGCCTCTCTGTACACACGAATCCCCTTGGACAGAGCTCTTGACCAAGACACTGGTCCTAACAGCTTGTATTCCTACTCCCTGTCTCCCAGTGAACACTTTGCCCTGGATGTTATCGTGGGTCCCGATGAGACCAAACATGCAGAACTTGTGGTGGTGAAGGAGTTGGACAGGGAAGTTCACTCGTTTTTTGATCTGGTGCTGACTGCCTATGACAATGGGAATCCCCCTCAGACAGGCACCAGCATGGTCAAGGTCAATGTCCTGGATTCCAATGACAATAGTCCGGTGTTTGCTGAGAGTTCACTGGCCCTAGAAATCCCAGAAGACACTGCCCCTGGCACTCTTCTCATAAACCTGACTGCTACAGACCCAGACCAAGGACCCAACGGGGAGGTAGAATTCTTCTTTGGCAAGCATGTGTCCCCAGAGGTGATGAATACCTTTGGTGTAGATTCCAAGACAGGCCAGATCATTCTGCGCCAAAGCCTAGACTATGAGAGGAATCCTGCCTATGAGGTGGATGTCCAGGCAAGGGACCTGGGTCCCAATTCCATCCCAGGCCATTGCAAAGTTCTCATCAAAGTTCTGGATGTCAACGACAACGCTCCGAGCATCCACATCACATGGGCCTCCCAGACGTCGCTGGTGTCAGAAGATCTTCCCAGGGACAGTTTCATTGCACTTGTCAGTGCAAAAGACTTGGACTCAGGGAACAATGGTCTGGTCCACTGCTGGCTGAATCAAGAGCTGGGCCATTTCAGGCTGAAAAGAACTAACGGCAACACATACATGCTGCTCACCAACACCACACTGGACAGAGAGCTGTGGTCCACATACACTCTCACCGTGTTCGCCCAAGACCAAGGACCCCGGCCCTTATCAGCTGAGATGGAGCTGCGAATTCAGGTCGGTGATGTCAATGACAATGCCCCCGTGTTCGAGAAGAGCCGCTATGAGGTCTCCACTTGGGAAAACAACCCACCTTTTCTTCATCTCATCACTGTCAAAGCTCACGATGCCGACTTGGGCATTAATGGGAAAGTGTCATACCGTATCAAGGACTCCCCCGTTTCTCACCTAGTAGCTATTGACTCTGAGACAGGAGAAGTCACTGCTCAGAAGTCACTGGACTATGAGCAGATGGCGGGCTTTGAGTTCCAGGTGATAGCAGAGGACAGAGGGCATCCCCAGCTTGCATCCAGCATCGCTGTGTGGGTTAGCCTCTTGGATGCCAATGATAACGCCCCAGAAGTGATCCATCCTGTGCTCAGTGAAGGCAAAGCCACCCTTTCAGTGCTCGTAAATGCCTCCACGGGGCACCTTCTGTTGCCCATCGAGAATCCCAATGGCTTGGAGCCAGCAGTTACTGGTACACCAATGTCTACCCACAGCCCCTGGTCTTATCTTTTGGCCACGATTGTGGCAAGAGATGCAGACTCGGGAGCCAATGGGGAGCTCCTCTACAGCATTCAAAGTGGGAATGATGCTCATCTTTTTGTCCTCAGCCCCTCCTTGGGGCAGCTATTGATTAATGTCACCAATGCCAGCAGCCTCATTGGGAGTCAGTGGGACCTGGGGATAGTAGTAGAGGACCAGGGCAGCCCCTCCTTGCATACTCAAGCTCTGTTGAGGGTTGTGTTTGTCACCAGCGTGGACCACCTAAGGGACTCTGCTCATGAGCCTGGGGTCCTGAGCACACCAGTGCTGGCAATGATCTGCCTGGCTGTGCTGCTGCTGGCCATCTTTGGGCTGATCTTGGCTCTGTCCGTGTCCATCTGCCGGACGGAGAAAAAGGATAATAGGGCCTACAACTGTCGCGAAGCTGAGTCCACGTACCGCCACCAGCCCAAGAGGCCCCAGAAACACATTCAGAAGGCAGATATTCACCTGGTGCCCATGCTCAGGGCCCAGGAGAATGAGGCTGATGATGTTAAATCATCCCATAAAGATATCAGTAAGGAGGCATTGATGGAGACAGGCTGGGACTCCACCCCCTTCCACCTCACACCAACCTTATACAGGACCCTGCGTAACCAAGGCAACCAGGGAGCACTGGCAGAGAGCCAGGAGGTACTGCAAGACACCTACAACTTTCTTTTCAACCATCCCAGGCAGAGGAATGCCTCCCGAGAGAACCTATGCCTTCCTGAGTCCCCACCTACCCTGGGCCAGCCGCACTCCAGGCCTCTGCAGCTGCCTGGCAGCCCCATAGCGAGGCTGGCTGGAGACCAGGGCAGTAAGGAGGCTCCACAGAGCCCGCCAGCCTCCTCTGCAACCCTGAGACGGCAGCGGAATCTCAACGGCAAAGTGTCTCCTGAAGGACAGCCTGGTCCTCACCAGATTCTGAGGAGCCTGGTCCGGCTGTCCGTGGCTGCTTTTGCGGAACGGAACCCTGTGGAGGAGCTCGCTGGGGATTCTCCACCTGTGCAGGTACCTCTGGCATGGGCAGCTGTTTTTCTGATCACTGCCCCCCCCCCAGAACACCACCAAGAGCAATAGACACCCTCGTTTCCTGAATTCACCCTTAGACTCACCAGGCATATTGTGATGTAGAACTTAAGGGCTGGGGATCTTAGCTGTGTGGTCCTGGGCATGTTTCTGAGCCTCAGTTTCCTTGATGGTGAACTGGGAATGGCAGTGAGAAGTGTGTGTGTGTCCTACAGAGTTGTCCTGAGGATCAGATCGGTTAATTCCTGTAAAGTACATATGCATGCCTGGCACAGGTGGACACACAGCAAACACAGCACAGGTAGTGACTAGAAATAAGAACTTTGGAGTAAGGTTGCCTGGCTTCAAATTCTGGCTCTACCTCTTTCCGCTTGTGGCTAATAGAGAAGTTACTCAGCTTATAGTTAGAGGTACCCACTTTAGCAGCATGCTCCCTGCAAGACTGCAAGAAAACAAAATGAATCGATCCCTGGCAGCCATGCCAGGACAGCAGTGTCTGCCTGGGCTGTAGTGTCTGCTCAGCAAATGGTTACTATCCCCTCCACAAAGCACCTCCCCATGCCTGCTCTCAACCTGCTCATCTTGTCTAGACAACCTCCCTTGAAACAGTCAGGCGTGGGTAACACTCCCTCAGGGGACTTGCTTGAGACCCCAGAGTGTACCAGCTGGGGAGACAGGGAAAACACCTTGTCTAGTGAGGCAAATCCCAGTCCAAACACAACAGTCAGAACTGGAGAGTGTAGGGAATGACCTTTAACTGTGGAGTCTCATTTTCTTCATCTACAAAATGGGAATTCTGAAGTCAAGCTCGCTTGGTCTCTGCTGCCCTGGGGGAAGGATTAATGGGATGATGAAGGGCCCTCTGTTTCATGCCTCGGGGTTTACTAGCCACAAAGGGGAGGTCTTCTCAGGGATGGAGCTTAACATATCCCTAACTGCTTCTCTGACGTCCGGAGAGCTTCTGCTGCACAAGGCTGAGCATCAAGAGACATATTTTTGTTGGGCCAGACAATCAGCTCAGCTTTCTCATGGAGCAGGGACACAGCTTCTTTTCCAACCCTTTCCTAGGAAGCCACTTAGAGGTAGTGTTTAGCTTTTCTCTTAGAAACCTCACCCTGGGGCTCCCTGCAAACCCAGAAAGGACTGCAGCCAACTACTTCATTCTTCCACTCATTCATCCACCAGAGGCTTTCAGGATGAACTCTCTTTTTGCTTTATTTTGGTTTGGTTTTGGTTTTCCCAGACAGTGTTTCTCTCTGTAGCTTTGGAGCCTATTCTGGAACTCGAACTCATTAGTACTGGGATTTGCCTGCTTCTGCCTCCCTAGTGCTGGGATCACAGGCATGCACCACCTGCCTGGTTTAGGATGTACTCTTATGCCACACACTGGACATAACGGTAGAGAGCCGACAGACACTCTGCACGACACGCTGAAGTGATGGGAAGAAAGGCACCCCTTTGGAATCAACTGGGGGTCAAGAGTAAGATGCCAAACAGCCAGGTCTCTTTGACAGTTCAGCCACACAATAAAGTCAGACCTGAGTTCAAGTTCCAGGCCTTGTCACTGCAAGGACTGTATGCCTCAGGTTGCATATCTACAAAATGCAGGGGTTGGTATCACCTTCCTGTAGCTGTTGTGTGGCACAGAGGAGATTAGTTGTCACCAGGTAGTTATTAAGTGCTACCTGGGGCTCTGTCAACACGTGATTCACACAGCTCAGTTCATTTAAATGCCACAACACCCACTACCTTCTGACTTCCGTCTCATTATTATTCCCCTACTGCTGAGGAAACTGAGACTCAGGACCCGGAAGCGATTTCTAGGGCCAGGAAGATGGGAGGTAAGGCGGGAACAGAGTTAGTGTGAGCCTGAATCTAACCCCCGAGTCTGGGTTCCAACTGTGAAGTGACTCTGAATTCCAGGAGGTGACACTGGGCTTGGCCTTCAAGTTGTGCTTACCTAGTGTCGCTTGGGTAAAGGTTTTCAGGTGTCTGTCTTCTAAGGGCTTTTGGGCCGGTTAAGGAGGCAGAATCTACCTGAGGCAGGCTCAGGGACCCTGACTCTCCCAAGTCACCGTGCCACCCTAGTGCTGGACACCATGAAGCAGCATTTTTAGAGGTAACACCCTCGAGTCTTAGTCTCAATGATCTAATTAACCCTGACAATGCTGTGGAGAATTCAAAACCTCTTCAGAGACAAAAGGTGATGAAGCTGAGGTCTCCGGGGGTCTCAAAATCTGCCTGAAAGGTCACAAGCTGGCAACCAGGAAGAACCAAGTCTATGAAGACTAAGGCTGCTTCCTCTCCCTCCGGGACCTTAGGTGCAGGATTAATATCTAGTCAGTTCCTCTTCTCCCATCTACCTGAAGTCCTGCCATTTTTCTAGTCTTTGAGAACCCTGAACAGAAGCTGTCTTTTCTTAACGGCCAAGACCTTCCAGTCTCTGGCGGAATTCCTGTGGAGCCTTCGGTCTCAGCAGGAGTTCCTGGCACACAGTCAGAATTCAAGAAAACATTAGTTGAATTGCATGAAAGCCAGGTTTGGTGGCTCATGCCTATAGTTCCAGCCCCTTGGGAGGCTAAGATAGGAGTTTCAAGGCAGCTGCATAGCATAGTAAGATCCTGTCTCAAAAGACAAAAAAGTAAACGGATAATTATGACTCTGGTGAAGTCTTTGTCCCCTTCTTCCTTGCCTTCCTTATAAATCATGAGCTTCCAAAGACTACATGGGGTCCATATCTCATTCTTACAAGTCCCACAGAAACACTAGCCTGGAACAGACATGCTTTGAATGCATGTCCATTGCTGGGCAGTGGTGGCACATGCCTTTAATCCCAGCATTTAGGAGGCACAAGCAGGCGGATCTCTGTGAGTTTGTAGCCAGCTTGGTCTACAGAGCCAGTTCCAGGACAGCTAGGGCTGTTACACAGAGAAACCCTGTCTTGAAAAACCAACCAACCAACAAATAAACAAAAAACCATGTCCATTGACAGGGTGAATAAGTGAATTGGTTAAATGACACCATTTCTGCCTTGCACCAGGCAGCCTTGCATACTCCCCACACACACCTCCACAAGTTCAAGCCAGAGCGTTTGAACACTGTCCAAAGGGAAAAATAACTCTTGAAGACAGTCCTTACCAAAGTAACTACTGTACGCTCTGGCAATGCCTTTTCCAGTCCAAGCCCACCAGTCACTCCAGGGAACAAGCTAATGGGGATGGTTCCAAGGGTCTCCATAGGATCTCCTTCAGCTGCCCAGGGCCTGCAGGGACACCGCAAAGCTGGGAAGCACCCTCCCCCAGGTCCCTGCTTCAGCCACACAGGTCCGTTCCCCCAACCCCCTATCTGATCGCAGAAGCATCTGAAGCCAGAGGAAAAACTATAAAAAGAAAGCAGCAGCGTTTGAGGGAAACATCCGGCGAGGAAGCGTGCTGGGTCGGAATTGTGTGTAGTCAACAGATTTTTCCTGTCTTGTAGCAAATCTCCCAGCTGTTGTCCTTGCTGCATCAGGGCCAATTCCAGCCCAAACCAAACCACCGAGGAAATAAATACTCGGCCAAGCCCGGCGGCAGCAGGTAAGCAGTGGGTAGCACCCACAGCACGGCCTCCTCCGGGCCCCTAGGTCACCCTCCCCAAAAGCCTTGGTGAGTGTGGAAGAATGGGCACCCTCTGAACCCAGCCCAGGGGGTACATGCAGCAGACAGCACCCATCCCCCCACTCCGGAGGCTCCATCCTGGGACCACTGTATTTATGATATTTACAGGTCCCCTTGTCGCTAAGGAAATTACTTCACCTCTTAGCTCTGACTGTCTCCCCTGCTTACTTGATCGGTTTGAAATCTGTAACTTTCACCGTTCCTTCTCTTGGCCTACAAACATGCTATATAAGGATGTCAGTGCGAGGGTGTGCTCCTGCGGGCAGTCCTGGAAGCGAGGAGCCCTCCAGAGGATAGCAATGGATGGAGAAACAGATTTTCCCTTCTGCAGGCTCAACATTTGAGTCTGTGGGAATCAACTGCCAACAGACCAATGAACAAGAGAAAAGCCGTAGTAAATGTAAAAAATTCTTTTACATTTCTTTATTTTGCATATGAGTCAGGGTTTGTGTGTGTGTGTGTGTGTGTGTGTGTGTGTGTGTGTGTGTGTGTGTAAGGGCAGAGGACAACAGAGGGTGTCTGTTCTCTCTTTTCCATCACACAGGGATTGAACTCGGGGCATGAGGGTTTGGTGGCAAATGCCCTTAGCCACTGAGGTGCCTCTCTCATAGACCCCATTACAGTTTTTTAAATCATTGTTTTATGTGATACAGAAGAAGCCTTTAGATTGAAGATCCAAAGACACATTTTTCAAGATTGGGTTTAGTGTTTCAGGGATACCTGTGAAAATATAATTGGATAAAAATGGTATGGGCAAATTGAAATTTAGACTCAGCCAGGCCTATCTGTGTGGCTTTCTTGGCTGCTCTACCCAGCATTCCTTGCTTCCAGGTATGGGCTAGGAGCTTTTCCGGAACAAGGGACTCACAACCTGCCATCAAGCTAGGCAAGCCAGAGTATGTCCTTATTGCCAGCTCTTACACAGAAAGTAAGGGGGGAATTCAAGTGTGTTTTTAGGCTTTATGGTTGGCTTTGGGAAAAGTTCTAGTTTCTATGACCTTCTTTGGGAAAGGAATTCTAGATGGCTATCCGTACGCCTGAGGGTGGGAGCTCGGGGATAGGAGGTCAGAGGCACAGCTCTAAAAGCTTTCACATTTGGACATGATTTCCTGAGCCCTAAGAGTCTCACATTCCAGAGCCATGGGTCTAGATTGGAATTTTTGCTTAATTGCTTAGCCCGTGGGGTCCTTAGGCAAGCTGCTGCAAAATTCTGGGTGGCAGAATGGGAACGGCTCTCATGGACAGGCTCCAATGAGTGGAATGAGTCCTGTACCTTGCATAGCACGAGGCCTGACATAGGAGAGTTGTCACCCTGTTACCCCAGTTTGCTACCTTCTGGATGATCTCTTAATAGCAGCAGGAACGGTCACTGGGGGAAATGAGGGCAATAGAAATCACATAGGAATCATGGGAGACTTTTCACCTGTAGGGATGGGCTTCATCCTGAGTGACTGTCAGAGGCCTTGAGGGTCAGTGAGACACAAGGTCCTCAGCTTAAGCCAGGAAGCTGGGGTGCAGGTGTAGATGTGAGTCAAGGGTGCCCCATCCAGATGCGTCCCCCACAGACCTGTTCCTTTGCTCTGGGAGGTGGCTTCAGTAGGAAGGAAACCATAGTCACTGATTCCATAGTGTTCGTCAAACACCCAGTGTGTGCTAGGCCATGTTCTGCACATTTGAGAAGAGAACAAGGCATAAGGAAGGCAAAACCCACCCTGCCTGGCTGGTACTGGGTAGATGACCACGTCGGTTCCCTGTATAGATGGCAAATGACAGAGATGACGTGAACAGACAGTTATGTGAAAATTCCTCACTTGAAACCTGGTTGGCCTCTTCACAGGGCTCCCATCCCAGACACAGATGGCTCAGATGGCTCAGATGGCCCAGGTGTCAGGCCTGGTGGCCAAGCAGAGCCTGACCTGGAAGAGGGCCCCCTAGGCCCCGAGGAGGAGAACCTTTCTGTGAAGCGACTTCTGGAAGAAGAACTATCGAGCCTGCTGGACCCCCATACAGGTAGGGATGCCCTGAGGTCACCCCTGTGCTGTCTCTGTGCCTATCATCCGCCCGTGCACCCAGGCTCCAGAGTTGTCCAATCCACTGTGCAGAGGGCTGTGCCCAGGATTCTATTTCCCTTGCAGTCTCGGAAAGTGGTTATCTATCTGTTTGTTTATTTAATTCTGGAGGTGGGTTTGGTTGTTTATGGCAGGGTTCGACTCTGTCAATATGTAGCTGAGACTGACTATGGAATCCTCCTTCCCAACTTCCCAAGTGCTGAGATTATAGAAATGAGCCACCATGTCCAGTTTTCCTTTATTTAATTGACCAGGTTCTACTTTTTTATTGTTTATTTTTTTTTAATTATTATATGTGCATCGGTGTTTTGCCTGTACTTTATCTGTGGGAGGGTGTTGAATCCCCTGTGACTGGATTTACAGACAGTGCTGAGCTGCTCTGTGGGTGCTGGGAATTGAACGTGGGTCCTCTGGAAGAGCAACCAGTGTTTTTAACCACTGAGCCATCTCTCCAGACCCCAGGGCCTACTTTTTAAAAATCATCATTAAGAATAACAAACGGGCTGGAGAGATGGCTCAGTGGTTAAGAGCACTGTCTGCTCTTCCAGAGGTACTGAGTTCAATTCCCAGCAACCGCATGGTGGCTCACAACCATCTGTAGTGAGATCTGGTGCCCTCTTCTGGCCTGCAGGCATACATGCAAAGAGAATACTGTATACATAATAAATAAATCAATCTTTAAAAAAAAGATTGATTTATTTATTATGTATATAACTTTCTGCCTCCATTTATACGCACACGCCAGAGGAGGCCGCCAGATCTCTTTACAGATGGTTTGGAGCCACCACGTGGTTGCTGGAAATTGAACTCAGAACCTCTGGAAGAGCAGACAGTGCTCTTAACCACTGAGCCATCTCTCCAGCCCCTAAATAAATAAATCTTAAAAAAAAAAAAAAGAATAACAAACAAGGGGGCTGGAGAGATGGCTCAGTGGTTAAGAGCATTGCCTGCTCTTCCAAAGGTCCTGAGTTCAATTCCTGGCAACCACATGGTGACTTAACCATCTGTAATGAGATCTGGTGTCCTCCTCTGGCCTGCAGACATACACACAGACAGAATACTATATACATAATAAATAAATAAACAAACAAATAAATAAAAGAATAACAAGCAGGGCTGGAGAGATGACTCAGTGGTTAAGAGCACTGACTGCTCTTCCAGAAGACCTGGATTCAGTTCCTAGCACCCACATGGCAGCTCACAATTGTCTGTAACTGTAGATTCAGGGAATCCAACACCCTCTTCTGAACTTGACAGGCAATGGGTACACACATACACAGACAGATAGGTAGGCAAAACACTCATATACATAACATAGAATAAATAAACCTTAAAAAAAGAAAAGAAAGAGAATAACACAAGATCACTGCTGAGTAAACAACTTCCTAGGTCCTGGTCTGTGTGTCGAGCACCAGGAAAGCCAACAGGTCATCCTCTGGAGTAGGTAAGACCAAATGTACAGGTGAACCCAGGCTTAGGAAGTAAGCTGGCCTGCGCAGTCTCCTCTATCCTGGCTGGGAGCCCAAATCTGCATGCTGTGTGCAGAATAAACTCAACGGCACCACTTCATTTGACATATTTAAATAACCTTTCACCCCAGAAAAGGGACAACTCCTTTATGTGCTAATTGAAGATCAAGAGATTCTTTGTTTTTTCAAAAAAACAAACAAACAAACAAACAAAAAAAAACCAACAACATTGGTTTGGGGTTGGAATGTAGCTCAGTTGATAGAGGATTTGCCTGCTCCTGGGTTCATTCCCAAACAGTGCATTAAATGGGCCTGTTGGTACAGACCTTTAATCCCAGTACTCAGGAAGTGGAGGCCAGAGGGTCAGAGACTCAAGGTCATCCTTAATGAATTCTGGACTAGTCTGGGCTACATAAGAGCCTATAAAACAATGAACAAAGAAGAGGAGGAGGAGGGGGAAAGGAGGAAGAAGGGAAGGAAAGGAAAACAATTAGCTTTAACTATAAACATAATACGAATTTTAATGCGAGACTCCGCCAGCCAAGTGCCTTCTGTGGGAACTAGTCTACCTCCTTCAGGTGACATGACACACCGTACCCCTGACCATCTCATCTTCTGTTTCTGGAGTTAATTTATTTCCCACATGTTCTGTCTGGCTGCAAGGCATGGCAGGTTTTACCCTTTCTGGGGCTAAAAACCATAACTAGCACCGAAAGAGCCTTTTAAGGGCATGTCACCTATTGTAAGTTTCTCTGGAGAAAATATGAAGAGAAAGGGGCTATTCATTATCCCTGTTTCATAAAAGGAAAAAAAGCCGAAGGTCAAAAGTGTTTAATAATTTGCCTGGGGTCATGCAGTTAATGGCTATTAATACAGGCAATATGACTCTAAATTCTAGAGCCGTACTGCTCAATATGGTAGCCACTGGCCACATATGGCTATTTAAGTTTAAATGAAGTGAAATGAAATAAAATGAAATATTGAGTCCTTAGTCATCCCAACTACACCTCAAGGGCTCAGTACCCACGTGTGGTTGGTGGCTACAGTTTTGAATTCTGTCATTGGCCAGCTGTGGCTAGAACTTGTGGGCTCAATCCTTGACCTGTCCTGCCTCCCCACAGCCCAGAAAGCATTGGGCACTGTGAGTTGGGAAGATGGAGAAACGGGTGGGAAAGAACTGGATGCCCTGGGGCTACTGAGAGCCGTGTTAAGGACTGGGGACTTGGTGATTAGATAAAAAAAAATCCATCTGGACATGTGATAATGATGACTCAGTGGGTGAAGTATTCACCACGAAAGTTTGAGGGCCTAAGTTTGGATCTCCTAAAACCCACTTTAAAAGTCAGGCCTGGCCGGATGGTGGTGGCGCATGCCTTTAATCCCAGCACTTGGGAGGCAGAGGCAGGTGGATCTCTGTGAGTTCGAGACCAGCCTGGTCTACAGAGCTAGTTCCAGGACAGGCTCCAAAACCACAGAGAAACCCTGTCTCGAAAAACCAAAAATAAATAAATAAATAAATAAATAAATAAATGTCAGGCCTGTTCATCTGCAGTCTCAGTGCTGGGGAGGCAGGGACTGGAGGATCCCAGTGGTTTGTTGACTGGCCAGCCTAGCTGAATTGTGAGCTTCTGGTTCCTGTGAGAGAATCTGTACCAAAAATATGGGTTGGAAGTCAGGTATAGCGGGGCACGCCTTTAATCCTAGTACTCTGAAGGCAGAGGCAGGTGGACATCTGTGAGTTTGAGACTATCTTGGTTTACATAAGGAATTTCAGGCCAACCAGGGCTACAAAGTGAGAACTCACCTCAAAAAAGAACGAAAGGAAATAGAATGAGGCATCCGATACTGACTTCCGGTGGCCTACACCCCGGGGGAGGGGATGGCTATTTTATTAGTTTCATGAACTCCCCGAATTCGTAATGAAGGTCACACGGTGAACTCATCATCACTTTCCAGCTGTCCTCATATGCCCCATGACTTCCCGTTCTCCTCTGAAGCTGACCATGAACAAGGAAAGGCTGGAGTTCTTATTTCTCAGAGACTCAGGGAAGTAATGTTTACAGTTTCCCAATGTCAAGGGTCAATCAGCATGTCCATTAATCATGTAACAGACATTCACCAAGTCCCAGGCGGGAGGCCAGACCCAGCCTGTACAGTCCAGAACTAGAGACAAGAACCAGGGGATCATTCACTGATCCAAACAAATGATTAGCTGCACATTGGAATGACCTTTTCAAGTTGCAGAAGTAGCATTCTGATAATGTAGAAAATATAGGCAAACAGACAAACAAAGAACAAATCATTTATGCCCAGAGAATTTCAGTTAGCACTGTGCCCTATTTCCTTCCAGCATCTTCTTGCACAGATTTAAAACCACTAACCTGAAACAAGCATTAAATACCTGTTAACATTAATACGTGTTCTCTACCCATTCTACCCATCCCCCCACCCCCACCCCACCGCGTGTGAGTGTGTATGTGTTTCATAAGCAGGAAACTGGATTTCCTTTTTTTTCTCCTGCTTGGTCTTTGTCTTTGGGGCTGGAATTCATGTTTGTTTGTTTGGTGTTATTTGAGAAAGAGTCTTATGTAGCCCTAACTGGCCTATTGTTCTGCGTAACCTATTCTATCCTGGAACTCCCAGTAATGCTCCTGTCTCAGCCTGAGTGCTGGGATTTCAGGCACGTGCCACCACATCCAGCTCCTAGGCAGGATTTTCTGAGAGAGAAATGAGAAAAGAAGGGTGATGGTGACATGAGAATCCAGGGGACATTATTTTTAAAAGCCAGAAATACCAGGCTGTCGCTGCCACTGCCCCATTCCTTTCTCAGGGCAATCCTCAGGCAGACAGCCCCTTCTCAGCTGGACACTAGGCCAGGAAACAGTGTGAGGGGGAGGTGAGGTTGCCCTATAGTGACAACGCGGGCCCTGTCAGCCCTGGGAATTCTAGAGGTGCATCTGAGAAGCACCCAGGGGCAAGAAGGCCATGCTTCCTAGAGAGTGGGTAGGGCTGGGGAGTACCAGGGTCTTCAAAGTCGTCAGACCTAGGTCCAATCCAGTTTTGGTTTCCTAGAAAACAAGACTTCTTTGAGGGTCAGAATCCTTATCTTTAAAATAGAGATAAGACCCTTGACCTCAAACACCTGAGTAGATGAAACGAGTTAATTATGCAATTTCCTGGCATATGAGCAGTTAATAATTGGTTATTATTCTCTTTCTCTCTCTGCTTGTTTTTGAGATAGGGTCCCTTAATGGCCTGGAACTTGATGGGCAGATGAGGCTGGCCTCAAATTTGCTGTGACTCTCCAGCGTCAGTTTCCCAAGTGTTGGGATACCAGATGTGTTCCTCCATGCCAGGCTCAAACAGGCTAATCCTATCTATCCTCATGCCTCCTCCAAACTAAGCTCTTCCGGCTTTGGTCAGCAGTTTTCCTGCCCAGGGAGCTTGCCCGTCAAGGCCTCTTCCTTCCCGTCCCGCTCCCATAGTCGTGTGTCCCCCACCATTTCCCTTTCCTTCTTTGTCCACTGTTCCTGTCCTGCTTACAGCCCCACCCGCCTGCCTGGCTTCCCTGCATTTGGCCCTCACCGTGTCTCTCCTTCCTCTGCAGGTCTGGCCCTGGACAAGCTCAGTCCCCCTGACCCTGCCTGGATGGCAAGACTGTCATTGCCCCTCACCACCAATTACCGAGACAACTTGTCTTCCCCTGACGCCGCAGCTTCAGAGGAACCGAGAACCTTCCAGACATTCGGCAAAACAGCCGGACCGGGGCCCGAGCTAAGCCCAACAGGCACGCGCCTGGCCAGCACTTTCGTCTCGGAGATGAACTCGCTGCTGGAGATGTTGTTGGAGCAGCACACGGTGCCAGTGGAGGCCGCGTCTGCGGCTTTGCGACGGCTCTCGGTGTGCGGCAGGACCCTCAGTCTAGACCTGGCCACCAGTGGGACCTCGGGCTCAGAAGCACAGCTGGGTAGAAAGAAGGCAGCCGAGGGCCGACTTGGCTGTGGCAGGAATCTATGAACATGCTTGGTGGGGGGATATCTTTGGATCCAGGAGCCAGGTTCCCTGGGAGACGTTAGGGTGGTATTCAGGCCTTGTGGATCTCAGGGAATGAACTGGTTTCTAAAATTGTGGAGCTCACTGGCCAGAGACACCCTCAACTTTAGGGTAACTGATGCTGTTTCCCACAGAGGAGGACCGACAGGTAACTGGCCTAAGCAGACCTTGTAACAGACCCTGTGGCTGAGCTTTATGGAGAAGAGAAACAGCTTGTTTCTCGTGCACACAGAGTTCCTCAGGAGGAAGAGATGCCGGATGTCACGGAGTGCAGTATCATAAGCAAGGGGGGCGGCCTCACTGGATACTGGAGGCAGAGGGCTGGCTCCTGGGGGAGACAGGCAGTGTGCTCTCTGACCTACTAAAAAAAGGAAAAACTGCAGCTCAGTCTCCTGTTTGCCAGAGTACCGGAGGGGTGGGGGAGGCTTTTGTCATTTATTCCTGGCATTACACTTCTGTTGGGTCATGGCGGGAGTGGGTCACACTGGTTCGGTGACCGGTACACAGATGATGGACATGTGTGTCCTTGACCCCACTCCACTATGTTATCCAACAATAGGCTTCACAGCCGGAAAATCAGGACCAAGTAAAGCAAGGCTGTAGATGAAGTATTTATATTCCCCACAATGCTAGGCTGGTGGTATTATTATACCCATTCCACAGATGCAAAGCTCGGAAAAGTTGAGTGTCTTTCCTAGGAGTGAGCAGGGAGTAGAAACAGAGCCAGGAGATTCGTGCTCAGGCTGGCTCAACACCACAGCCCATGCCATCAACCATGGCACTAGACTGCCAACCAAGAATAAGAAAAGTCCTTGAGACGAAGGTTTGCAAATAGAGGCATTCAGGCCCATAGGACACGGGTTAAAAGGAGTTTGTATCTGCCCAGTGTCAGTTCCTTGAGATGCAGAAGTCTTATCTGAGACCCCAGTTGGGGAAGTCTTTCTCCACTGGCAGGCTTGGGTCTGGGAATTGAGGCCCCAGAGGATGATATGTGAGCTGGGACTATGAAATCCATACTGACAGCAGCCAGGCTCCCAGCGGCGGGAAGAATGAAGAAATAGCTAATACGTTCCCAAGGCTTTTTGTTCCTGGACATTTGTTCCAAGCAGTCACAGCTAGTTTAAGATGGGGGTGAGGTGTCCTGGACACTGAAGGCAGAAGATGGTGTCTGCTTCACTAGCCCTCTTCGGGACTAGCAGGGCTCCCACTGAGGGCTGGTGACATTCACGTGTACATGCAATGCAGTGATATTAGTGCATCTTACAGATGAGCAGTATGAGACCCGACAAAGTTAAGCATTTCAGAGGCCTGGGTCTCTCATCGCTCACTCCAGGTCAGGGTGATCTTATGAGACCTGTGATCTTCACACTGGTTCATGGAGCTGCTGGGTTCCAGGTCAGAGAAAGAGGCTATGGAAACTAGCAAGCGGGCGTTCCAGCTTGTCCAGCCAGGTGCCTGGCACAGTTGACACTAGAGATACTAGCTAAGTGGCCCTATGACTGAATAAATGGGTAAACACATGCTTCAGACTTTCCTTTTACTTACGTTGGTGCTCCAGATAGGACTTCATTGGAGGGTGGGAATAGTTCTACTATGTAAAAGCCAAGTCTGAAGACTGTAGTACAAAGTAGACCATGCTGATCTCGCAAGTTATTAGAGGACTTGCAGGCAGAGGAGAGATGGAGTGGGCAGACGACCTAGGGATGCTGGAACCATGGCTGAGACTTGGTCATTAGAAACACTAAACCAAGCTGGACCGTGGTGGCGTACGCCTTTAATCCCAGCACTCGGGAGGCAGAGGCTGGTGGATCTCTGTGGGTTTGAGGCCAGCCTGGTATACAGAGTGAGTTCCAGAACAGTCAGAGTTACAAAGAGAAACCCTATCTAGAAAAAAAAAAAAAGACTAAGTGTATCACTCTAGTCCTAAAGCTCCGGTCCTTGGAACCCTGCATAACAGACAGGGCTTTGTGCGTGCGTAAGTATTTTTATCTGAGAAGAAGACACAGAGTTCTCATCAGATTCCCGAGGAAACACATGACCTGTCAAAGTTTATGCAGCATGGCTTCAAGACACTAAACCATTTGCAGACACAGAGTCTGAACTTTTCAGTCTTGACTCTTTGTTAGCGCTGAGGACAAATTCTTCATCCTGCTGACTCTACCTCCCAAGAACTGGGATTGCCCTACGACTGTCACACCTGGCTCTCGGCTCTTCATTTTATAGCCAAGGACATGGAATGATGAAATGACCTGTGACGTGCACAGGCCACACAGCAGGTCTGCTGAAAAGCTAGGATCTGGGATCAGGAATTTGGGATTTAACATATTCTACATTACAGTGGGGTTTTTGTTGTTTTTTTTAAGAGGGTCTCACTGTGTAGCCCTGATGGCCTGGTAAACCAGACTGGTTTTGATCTCACGAAGGTTTGCTTGCCTCTGCCTCCTGGTTGCAGGGATTAAGGGTATGTATCACCAGGCTTAGCCACTTAAAATTTTTATTATCTTTTGAGGGGGGGGGCCAGGAGGCATACATACCACAGGGCCTGTATGCGAAGGTTAAGAGGACAACCTGTAGGGGGTCAATTCTCCCCTTTTACTCTGTTGGTTACAAGGATCAATAATCAGGTTGTCAGGTTTAGGGGCAAGCATCTTACCTGCAGAGCAGCTCATTAGACCTCTCTCTCCTTTCTTTCTTTCAGATAGTTTCATAGTGTAACCTAGGCCAACTTGGAACTTACTATGTAGCCATGGACTTGACCACTTGGCAATTCTGCTTCAGTGTCCTGAGCTGTCAGGCATGTTAGCCACTATTCCTGGCTTCCATCACAGGTTAACCTATGGTGTCTGGGCTTCAGGATCCATGAACGGCTAGACTGCACACTGAGCAGGGATGGATACACTCTCCTCTGGGCTGGAAGAGTGCCTTCATCAGATTTTCAAAGTGGACTTTGACTTCTCTAAGACTGAGGACCACTGCTGCAGCCCTCTAGGTCTGTCCTCACCCTCCCTGCAGGACCCAGAGAACTCCTGGGCAGTGCTGTTTTGTCAAAGTGGGGGTGTGCCGTGAGGGCTGGTGCTGTATCCCTTCCCAGCGCGCTGACACCAGCACTTTTCCCATCCCCTCCCCGCAATGGGCTCAGAACGAGGCAGTACATATGGTGACAGAACTGGGTGTGCTGAACAGGAAGGTTACAGAAATTTCTTGACATCAGCCAAGATGTCAAAGCTAAGGCTTTGGACATACTTGAAACAGTTTCCACCAAGATGGGCTCTGTCCCCTGGGAGACAGAGAGAGCAGGCAAGCCAGCAAGCACTCAGTTAAATGTCGTCTTAATTTGGAAAGCACAGAGGGACATTTCTTTTTTTTTAAATCAATAGTCAGCCGTTCTCCGGCACCAAGAGTGCCAGGCAGTGTTCACTCAGCCTGGGGCAGCTCAGAGATTGACAAGCAGTCTTCCCGGCTGTCACCAACTTCAGCCTTGCAGCTCACTGACCCTACCTCTCCTCCGGTTGAAACAAGAATGTGATGGCATCACTACCCTTGGGACTCTGAAGGCAACCAAATTCCCAAAAAAGACAGAGTGGGGGAGGCAGGAGACAGCATATTACCAACTTGGCAAATCATATTTACCTGCCAACTAGGTCAGTGTTTTCTAGCTCCTCCTAAGAATGGTGCATACTACGAGGGCAACATCAGCATCACTCAATAAACTTGTCTGAGTCAACGTCTCTCTCTGTAGGCCTTGAACTCAAGGCAATCCTCCTGCCTCAGCCTCTCCGAGTGCTAAGATTACAGACAGAAGCCACCACACTTGGCTCTATTTTGTATTTCGTTTTTTTAGAGGATTATGAATTTTTATTTATTTATTATGTATACAATATTCTGTCTGTATGTCTGCAGGCCAGAAGAGGGCACCAGATCTCATTACAGATGGTTGTGAGCCACCATGTGGTTGCTGGGAATTGAACTCAGGACCTTTGGAAAAGCAGGCAATGCTCTTAACCGCTGAGCCATCTCTTCAGCCCCTATATTTTGTATTTCTTGAACAATTTCTAAGTGTCGGAAGTAGCATAATGATCACAGAGGGGAGAAAGGCATAATCATTCATCCATTCCCAAAACTATGTGTAGACTTGTTGCTGGGCAGAGATGTGTTCGCTGAGCACCTACTGAGTGCCCTGCACTGTATCAGTAACAACGATCTCACGGTCTGAACGGTTGTTCCCACCACAGCATCATCAGTACAGCTTTGCTGAAAGGTCTCATGGTTGAAGAACTGGTTTCGTGGACAGGCATGGAGCCCTGCATCCCCCCAGCCAAACTGGCTCTGCTGTGGGGCCACCTCCCTGTCCTCCTCTCCCATTTTCTCTCGGGGCACTGATGAGTCACTAATAGAATTTGAAAGGCAGAAGTGCAGCAGTATGGAGTCTGTCCATGAAGCCTGTCCCCTGGGGCTGTACTGATACTGGCAGTGACTGCATTGAGACCACAGTGCCTGCAAAGTCACAGGCTTGGGGCCCCTGATAACATCTCTTAAGAGAACATCTCCTTCCCTCTCCCCCAGCAGAGGCTCTTCTTTCCAAGGCTGGAAAGTTTAGAAATACCCCACCCCAAACTTGGGCACCCAGTCTGTGTTTAACCCAGCAGGGACTGAGTAGGAGGGAGAAGCTTAGATACCATCACGGCAGGACACCAGGATTATTGTCTGACCTACACGGTTGGGGAAGCAAGCAGGGCTCAGGGGACCCAAATGACTTAGAAGCTGCTTAGTGAGTGAGACTCTTGAGAATGCTGTGGTGACATTTTTCAGGGCACCCAGGAAGGCTCCGTTGCTTCTGTCTTAGTGCAGAACTTCCTGGAACTCACATTTCTGGATGTGTTATGAATTTATAAAAAGGGGCTATCAAGGGCAGTGCTTCCCAAACTTAGTCGACCACAGGAACCTTTCTTATTTTTTATTTTTGCCACAGTGGTTAGTGTACTGCAGGGCTTCAAACTCTGAACATGGAGCCTTCACCTTGCTTGGGACACTGTTCTAAGTGTCAGGACATGACCAGGTGCCTATGTCTGTGGGAGGCATCATACAAGGTGTCCAACAGGGGTCAGGGTGGTATACATGGCAAATCTGGGAAGGAAGCAGGGAGCAGGGGAGGCACTGGGGCTTCAGGAAGGTGCTAGAACAGCATAGCTAAGACCACACAGGAGTTAGGAGAGGGAGGGGTGGGCAGCTGAAGAAAGTGTGCACAGCTATCCCCCCCAACCCTCCCACCTTTGAACTGATCATGCTGTCTGGACAAGGAAACAGTCTCGGGGTGGGGGGACGTGCTGGTCCTCAGTTCCTCCCACCCCCTGCCCACAGCCACGTTTCTGCTATTGAACTTGGGCTAATTTCCAGAAGCCAGGGAACAGCTATTCACAAATTCAGTAATTGGAGTCATTAGCGTTGACTCAGAAGTCATTTTTTTTTCTAAGTCTCTCTCTTGGAGAGCTTTTAAGTCCTTTTAAATTGGTTAATGGAGAGTTTAGAGATGAGGATGGAGCCTCAGCTTTCAGCTCCCCCTGCCCATCTCCCTGGCTCTCCCCCACACACTCAAGGGCAAGAGAGAGGAGATAACCCACCATCTGTTTTATTAAACACTTGCATAATCCTACCCGACCTTTTCCAAAAAGGACTCATGCTCTCAATACTCTGACTCCAAGACTCCAGGTGTCTAATCTCTCCTGATACCCCCACACCTGCCGGGTGATGATAATGTTTGCAAATAACACTACAGTGTGAACTGGTAGACCAGAAGTCTGGGCTGGAGTCATGATGTCAGCTTTGATCCTCATCCGGATCTCTTGTTTTTGTTTTGAGACAGGGTTTCCCTATGTAGCCTTAGCTGTCCTGCAACTCGCTTTGTAGAACAGGCTGGCCTTGAACTCATAGAGATCCCCCTGCCGCAGTCTCCTAAGTGCTGGGATTAAAGGTACTTGCACCATGCCTGGTGGCCTGGTGACTCTAGGTCATAGAACTGTGGGCATCACTCTGCCTTCAGAACCCTAAGCAAGAACTAAGGTCCTTTATGCAGAGAAATGGCTGCACCTCAGTCTGTTAAGGCAGGAGGGCACATGCTATTGTGCTTGGGCTAGAATTGAGAAAATAATGTTGGAAAATCGGGTCACTGTTTCCAGGTGGCACAGCTGGGTCAGTGGTGGAGCCAGAACCTAGGACTTCATAGGCATTCCTCTTCTTTATGGTGCTGGGGAGGTGCTGGACGCTCCCGGGGAGGTGAGGAGCTAACTGGCCTCTTCTTTGGGATTCAAGTTGTGATATCTCTGAGAGCTCTCAGGCAGGGAGGTCTGAAGAAAATCGAAACAGAAACATGTAAGCATCCAGGCAACCTCTCCCTTCCACACCGAAGATGAAAACGATCACGAGTCCGTCAGGGATGAACAAGGCGAGAATGCTGGTGACACCCAAGTTCAGCCACTCATGAGAACACCCCCAAACTTCCATCACCTTTGAATCTGCGCTCCATTGGACAGGATGCTTTAAGTCACTACCCTTCAGCTTTGTACATAAGTGTAAAAGAATTATAGGCCAATCTTTCCACTATATTTGGCATTATCTATTAAACATACTACTGAAGTAAAGCATCTGAATTTACATGCCATGTAAAATCTTGTCAACTATCAGGGGCATGTACACATCAAGGATTGTTGGAAACTATGATATAGTCTAAGAGTAGGGAAACTGAGGCACAGGGACAGAGAAGGTTAGTTATTTGCTCAAAAACAAAGGCAAAAGTGGTAAATGGAGTCTCTGGGGTCACTGAATGAATATTTTTGGTGCTATTTAGGAGGCTACCAAGTGGAAAAAAGGACAAAGTCACCGATTAGCCTTGCACTTCAAATACATGGGCACCCGAGCACGAACTGGAATTGCTACTCTAGGAAGGGTACTAACCAATTTCTGCTGCCACCCAACCTCCAGTCCACCCTTTTCCTAGCCAGGGCTGTATTTTATCTCACCTTAGCCGAAACCCAGTCTCACGAGACTTCTTTCTAAGGATGGTATGGCCCTGCTGGGGGCTCCGCGACTGGCTCCAAGATGGCCACTTCTGCAGAGGAGGCCAAGGTTCCCAGTGCTTGAGGCATGAGGGAGGCCTGAGGCACCTGCCAACAGGGTGTTCAGGCTACAGAGGGAGGGACTGGAGAAAGACTTCAGTCCTGTCATGGACGGGTTGCTGGGCCCTGGGGCTACAAAGAGAAGACAGCAATGCTTATTCCAGCAGTTCTAGCAGGATCTTTGTTTAAGACGGGGTCTCCCTACACAGTCCTAGAACTCTCTATGTAGACTATACTGGTTTCAATCTCAGAGATACACCTGCCTCTGCCTCTGCCTCAAGTGTTGGTATTAAAGCCATGTGCCACTATGCCTGGCAGGGCAGGGACTTCTTAAAGGATCTGGCTCCTCTGGCATTGCTAATGGGGCTCAGCCCCAGTGACTCAGTGGTGCTCTCATAGCCCTAGAAAGGTATTTCAGTCAGCCTCAAGACATTGGCTCTCCCCAAAAAATCATGGCAGGAACCATCATTTACTGGTTTATTGAACACTTACTGTGTGCTAGACTATGTTATGCTTTATTTTTAAAGGCAGTGTCTTGCTATAGTACCCAAGCCAGCCTGAGAATGTATGTGTCAGCATCCCAGATGTTGTGATTCCCAGCATGCGCCACCAGGACCGGCTGTGCTAGCCTATTATTTTACTAAAATGTAGTGCTTACAAGCTAAGGGCTTAATTCTACTGTGTTTCTGATTGTCAGAGAAGAAATCAAGGTCATAGAGTCTCAGTTCAATGACAGCAGAGTTCAAAACACAAGTTTACCTTTCTCTGAAAGTCAGGTTGCTAGCTAACACTGGGGCCACCACCCTTTGTTGTCGCCGGGCACTCAGCTTAGAAGGAACCAGGCCTTGGCTTGCATTACCTGCTGCCTTTACGTTGAAGAGGGTCCGAAGCCTCTCCTGGGCGGGTTCATTCCCCACGGCTGCTGACTGCTGGTAACACTTCACAGCCTCGACCAGATTCCTCTGAACACCAAGGCCCCTCTCGTAACAGACTCCCAAGTGGAACCTGCTCTGGGAGTCCTAAATGAGAAGACAGACAAACTGAAGAACAGGAATGCCTAGCCAGGAGTGAGATGGAGCCAGGCAGGGATGCTGAGCTTCATCCATCAGCCTGCCACATTCCAAGCTCCTCAACCATGAAATACTAGAGGCCCAGTGCTTGCCTAAGGAGTTGGGTCCCCTGCCTAGGGAGATTCCACCCCACCAGTGTGAAGACTTCTCTTGCTGAGACTGGCTAAGAAAAGACTACAGAAGGACTTGGCCTTAGATGGGAAGGACGCCAGGAGGCAAGCTTCGGCCTTCTGACAGGCCAGTGTACAGAGATTTCCCAAAGCCAGGCCCGCCTTCCTGACTCCCAGAGAAACCACAGCACAAGCCATGTCTTCCTCATGGTCTGCCCCTTGCACCGCCCTGGGCTCTGCCTCCTCACTGACATGACACTCCTCTGTGAGACAAGTAGGCATCAGGACCCTGGCGTGCATGGCTAGCCTTCCTGGCTTCCAACCCAGGTACCCCAGTTTCCTCGGCTATGGGACAGGGCTAACAGAAGCACTACGTACTTAGGCTTCGCTGTACGGAAAGTGCTCAGGTCAGTGCAACTAGCATGACACGCCCCTCCAGCTTCTCACACCACTGAGTCCTCCTCCCTTACTAGAGAGCTCTTAGCATATTTAAGCTCTCAATTAAAAAAATTCTACAGATTCTCAACCATGGTCCCATTGCTCCTTTATGTGCCACAAGTTTCTGCTACATACTCTGTTCCCACTTATGTGACATAAAGGACAAAGTCGGTAAGAAATACAGTAGATTTAGAGTTGCAGGCTAGGGCAGAACAAAGCAACAGTCATATGTAAGACCTAAACCCCAATGTAATGGTCTGTCCTGTCCCTTTAAGAGACAAGCAGATCTTCCTTCTGCTTCTAGCCTGGGTTCCTCTGTTCTGGCTTTGTTCAGAAGAGGTAGCTGAGGCCTCTTCTTCAGTAAATTCTACCAGCATGTGCCACCTCTCACTTTCTCTCTCCCCTTCCCTTCTATAACCCACTAAATAAACTAATAAACTATATTCACTTTCTCTGTATGGCGTCTATTATGGTGTCTATCCACCTCATCTGCCCCGCCAACCCGCCGAGGTCTCTCACCCGCTACCTCCCACCCGCCTGGGACCCAGAGGCCTTGGGTGGTGGAACCTGGCTTCCCCTCGTGGCCCCTGCCAACGCTCAGGGAACTAAACGGCTTTTATCTAAACCATGACACCTACCCTGCAACACCACACAGAATAAGCCCCGAGTGACCAACCCAGTTTCTGAGAGGTTGAAGAGTGGAAGGGCTGTGTCCCAACACAGTGCTCCACAGTGGGGGACATATATCCCTTTGCGCACCCCTTCTTTTAGCATGCTGGTCTAACCCTAGCAGGCCAGAAGGCCCAGGGTGTACCCGGCATATGGACAGCAGGCCCGCTCCTCCGAGGAAGAAGAGCTACAGTGCAATTGCTGGCTGCTGCTAGCTGTCCTCCTTTGTCAGACTCCAGGTACTGTGTGGAGCACAGAGTGGCCGGGGTTAAATATTCTGATGCGATAGTGTTGTCAGTCTGCTGGTCAGAGAACAAAGAGAAGCAGGAGTGCCCTAGGCAGGGAAATGACACTGTGCACACCGCCTGCTCCAATCCAGGACTTCTGACCCCTACAGCTACAACAGGGATCCAGCAAGCCACAGATCACCTTGGCATTTCAGTGATAAAGAGCTCTTTACTCTGTAAACTGTCTAAACGCAAAACAACTATTTTCACTTAGTGCTCCTGAGATCCAAGGGCCCATTCCCTTGGCATTCCTCATCAACATCCCACGGAACCAATTCCCCGTGAAACAAACTGGGCTATGCCGCTTGAATGCCAACACCCAGGTCGGACAATCAGGTAGCCCTCTCTCATGTGTGTGACTTCCCAAGGCCACCGCAAGGACGCGTCAAGGGTACAGCTCACAGAGAGCCTGCACGCCTGTCACCTTGGTCCGATACTCCTAACAACCCTGTGAAGGGGCAGGCAGAGCGGGCATTATTAGGTTGGTTGAAAAGTCTGAATCAAGAAGTGATAGCTCAATACGTGGTGAGTAGCGACAGGCTGGGGAGCTGGAGGGAAGGAGCTCGGCTGTGCCACAGTTCACAATGTCTGAGAGCAAGTATTTCCACCTCCGCCGAGCAGTGTCCCCACCTTCAAACTCAGCACCCCAGTGGCCCTGTCCAAGGTCACACAGTGGGTCAGTGGGAGCCAGGGTGTGGCTAGCCGTAGGCTCCTGGAAAACGTATAATAAGCCCAGAGCTCAGAACCAGTTCCCAAACTCCTTTTCTTATCAGACTTGATCCCCAACATGTACGGACCAGAGATAGCACACGTACCCCATTGCTGGCTGCGAGCCAAAGGTATTTCACGGCTCTCTGCTCATCCAGGTGTGGCTCCTTCGTAAAGAGCACCCCAAGGAAAGCTTGGGCCTAGCAGGGAGGGAAGAAAAGGACACATTAGTCACTTTCAGGCTCTGCACACCTCACTCAGAACAGACCCCATCGATAGCACTCACCTCTTGCAAGCCAGAGTCTGCAGCTTGCTTCAGCATCGACACTGCCTTCTGCCGCTCAGGGTCTGACAAAGAGGCTGAACTTTGCAACAGGCACCGGGCATAGCGGTACTGAGCCAGGCTGTGGCCCTGGATGGCGGCCAGGTGGTAAAAGAGGATAGCCTGGGGCAACAGGAGAAATTATCAGTCTGTAGGTAATTGGCCTCTTTCTTTGAATGAAATATTAAAAGCCATTCAAATCATTATAGGTTAGAACGGTAAATGCTGTTAAGTCAAAATTAAAAACAGAAACCCAGAGCACAAACATAAAAGCCCAAGATATCCTGCCTCATAAGAGCATCAGGAGTTTTTGTTGGTGTGTTTGACCGATTGTCTTTTTGAGAGAGAGTCTGAGATAGAGTTCCTGCAGCCTGTTACTACCCATACAGCCCACATTGGCCTCAAAAGTGGAGAAATCCTCCTGCCTCAGTGATGGAATTACAGTGTGTGTTACCCTGTTCAATTAAGATCATTCTTTATTAAAGTTTTAGTGTATAGGCTTCCAAGTTTTCCCCATGGATATGTTATACACGCTGCACATACTGTGTATACACTTACACATGTAAGCTTGTGTACATGTATATACTATATATATGTTGTTGTGTGCTTAGGTGTTTTGCATACATGTATGTCTGTGCACTACACATGTATAGTGTCTGTGGAGGCCAAAGAGAATGTCAGTCCCCAGAACTAGAATCACAGGTGGTTGTGAGCCACCATGTGGGTATTGGGAATTGAACCTGGGTCTTCTGAAAGAGCAGCTAGTCCACTTAACCACTGAGCCATCTTTCCAGAACTATACATTTTATATATATATATATATATATATATATATATATATATATATATGAATATACACCTATATGGAGAAAGAGACATAGCAGTATACCATGAATGTCTTTCCCTGTTGACTTAGATCTGATATATCATTGTTAAGGTCCTGTAGACATAAGAACATCAAGTTGATTATCCCCTTTCCTTTTACATACAGCTCAACAAAATATTCTACATACGACACCCTTTCATACCTACCCTTCTATCTTAAAATTAACCTACTTATCTAGGTACAATCTAGGCTCTGAGAGTACAGTTGCAAAGAAAGGCAAAATGCCTGCCCTCCCTGAGTCTGGAGTACACGTCTATAATTTAGGAGGGCTTACTTTGAACTATCAGCCCCTGCTGTTTACTACTCAGTTTTTGAGCTCACTGGGTCTGGGAATGGGACGGTACCTTGCCGAGGTCCCTAGGTGTGCCTCTGCCATGCTCCAGACACAAGCCCACGTTGTACTGTGCTTTGCTGTAGCCACGGTCTGCGGCTCTCTGGAAGGAAGAGAAGGCTTCTGTGTGGTGCCCTGCCTTCATGTTCTCTGTCCCTGTAGGAAATGGAGCACAAACACATTTCCTACTGTGACCTTCCACATCCTCCACCAGACACTCAGGTTGCTCATTCCTTCCCAGAATCCCTCTTTTCTTCTTGTGCGGGACACAGCTGTGCAGCACTCACTTCTCCAGCTGGCTCACTGGTGCCAGAGACATGGGGGTGGGGCTGGAGGCTGGTGCCAGGGATGGGGTGGCTGTGCTTGCTTATCTGGCCTTCGGGAACAACCCCTCCCCTGGGCTGTCAATCATATGCCTGTGCTCTTCCCCACCAATGCGACTCTGTCAGGAGTGTGAATTTTAATCAGGCAGAGAAGATTCTCATGAGAGAAAAGAACTCTTAAGTATTCTGACAGCAGCAACCTTGAGAGACTATCAGTGCTGGCCCCTGGGTTCTCTGGAGCTGCCTTGATTCCCATTCCCCCTGACGCTCGACAGGCCAAGAGATCCCCAAGATTCTGGGCTTATGTCAGCAAGGAGAAGGTTTTCATTGCACACCTGCACCGCACAGGTGATCTTGCTCAGCTACTCTTGTATGGCAAGGAAGAGCCTCAGCAGAAGACAGCCAATGCCTGGCTGACATCCTTCTCCAAAGTCAGGGCCCTTTGCTTTGCCCAGGCATTAAGGAAATAGAAAATGTACAGGCAGGACTCAACTTTGTCAATTTTCATCTTTGCTCAAACTGGCTTCTGACTGAGACCCTGGGTTCTGCCTCTATCACCAAGCCTCCCATTGTTTCTACTCTAGAACCTTCAGACCACACTTGGGGCTTAAACTCTTTTTAGCGCTTTCCTAATATATCAAACCTTTGTCTATGGACACAGCTGGTACAAAAGAATAAGCCCCGTCTCCTCAATTATACTGTAAAATCCTCGAGGCAGGCAGAACAAGAACGGAGAAGTAATTTTGCATGGGATGAAAATTCTACATAAATGCAAAATATGATTATAGCTTGTGCTGCCTTTGTGCACTGCCACAGGGCTCAGCACTTGCTGAATAAATGAATATATGAATGGAGGAATGGGCAGGAGGGTTCTGAGAAGAGCCTTGCCCTCAGAATCACAAAAAAAGCCAACCAGGAAAAAGCTGCACCCTATTCAGCAAGCAGAGTTACACTCGCTTCCCTGCCTCCTGAAAATCTACTGTCCCGAGTGCACGGAGTCCTCTGTCCTTGGGAAGGAGACATGAGGGGCAGAAGACACCACCAGCTCATCAGGATTCCTCTGCTCCTCTGGCTCTGCTGCCTTAGCCATGGCCAAGCCCTCATCACGTCCTGCCTAGTTCTCAGCAAGTCTTCCTGCCTGGTCTCACGTCTCCCTTCCGGCCCCCCTCAATCCATGCTGGTCTGTAAATAGCCACACAGACCTTTGGAAGAGTAAGTCAGATCACATGACCATCCTTCTTCCTGCTCCAGTGCCTTCCTGTGTCACGTAGGCAATCCCTACTCTTCCTGGGATCGGAAGACCTTACCTGAGCTGGCTCCTGGCTGCTTCTCTGACTTCATCCTTCTCTCCTTCCTATGATGGCTAAGTTCCAGCCACAGTCACCTCTCTTTTGTCCCTTAACAAATAAACCTCAATGTTGTCACAGCACCTTACTCTCGTTTCTCTCTCTGCTGGAGATCTCTTTCTCCAAATGGGAACAAACCTGGCCTCTGTCAGCCAGGCTTAGCTCAAGGGTCTCCCTTCCAGCAGACTTCTCCATGAAAAGCTGTTCCTTGCCCAAGTTAGAGAAACAACCCCTTGTTCAATTTCTTCATAACATTTATCATCTGACATTCTTTTTTGTTTTTTCGAGTCAGGGTTTCTCTGTGTAGCCCTGGCTGTCCTGGAACTTGCTCTATAGATCAGGCTGGCTCCGAACTCAGAGATCTGCCTGTCTCCACCTCCCAAATGCTGGGATTAAAGGCATGGGCCACTGTACCTGTCCAGTTTACTGTCTACTATCCTTCAATCCACATGTGAACACCATGAGAGTAAAGAACCACCACATCTCCCGGCAGGGGCTAGCAATAATCAGTAAATATGCTCTGAATGAGACCCAGCCTCTTCCTCCCTGTCTCCAACTACTAGGTCCCAACAGGTGCTGTTGGGAATACAAGGCTCCCCTTTAGATGGTTTGAGACAAGAGTCAAGTCACCATAGAACCAGGACAAATAGCCAAGTCATGTGGAGTCACCAGATTTGATAAGGGTTCTTCCCCATTATGCACTGGGGCCTGCTGCAAACTGCAGGAGCCTGCTCTTTTCTAAGCATGATAGAGAATGCTGGGTGTCCTGTAAAATTTCCTACTGTCTACACAGGACAGACTACTCAAGGAAGCACATGGCCATTCGGCTGAAGACTACATCTCTCAGCCTCCTCTATAACAGACGGCCAGAAGCCGACTTTGTGGCCTACGTACCTCTATAAAGAGCAAGGTTAGGCCCATAAGGAAAGTAGGGGTCCTCTAGCTTACTGTCTCTCCACCCAGCGGCCAAGAATATAAACAGGAAAGCAGGAGCTGGAATGACTAATACCGAACTCAAGATGAGAGCTGAACACGTAAGAACTAGGATGGGTCCTTGACCCCACTGAACCAGCATGCCACATCTGGTCTACCTACCCAGAGAAGATAAACCTCTTTTGTTTAAACCACTCTCTACTCTGCTGTATTCTACCCAACCCATGCCCTTTCCATTTCCTCATCCTCCCGCCTTGAGGAGGGGAATCAGGTACCCAGGAAGTTGAAAGCAATGGCAACACTGAGCTGAAAGAGTTGCTGGATGGAAGTCACAGCCTCCTCTAGGGGAAGAGCCTTGGACTTGTCTTGTTCCTGGGGAAGAAACAGAAGGCAGCATCAAGGTATGGGTCACTTGGCTCTCCACCAGCCCCAAGAGAGGAGTGGGCATCCAGGGTACCAAACTTGAAACATACATTTGTTTCTCCAGGGGGGCAGGCCTCGGTTGCCTCTGCTTGGGATGTGAAGTCCCTGCTGGCATGCAAGAAGTCAAAGTCACTGGGCTCTGCAAGGGAAAGGCGGATACCCAGGTGTCAGGGGGAGGAGAAAGGTATGACTTCTCCCTTCTTTCTCTTCCAGTCTGCCCTATATTCAGTAACTCTCGATCACCCCAGAAAGCAAGAGGCTTCACGGGGATGACAGCTCTTTATCTGGGTGCACGGTGCAACAAAGGTCCATCCACGAGCCCCTCCCCTCCTGGGGGTGTTAGGTCCGTCCAGCAGTCCCTCCCTCCTGCGGGTGTTAGGTCCATCCACCCCCCTCCCCACTCTACAGGTATTAGGTGAGGTCGCACCTTCTTCAGGTAGATTCAGAAGGCCAGTCTCAGGGCAGCACTGGGACTGAGGGGAGGGTTCTTTCTGGCCCAGCCTTGGTTCCCTGAGGCCAGCGTATGTGGGAGCTGGGTGGTCAGGCCTGGGAAGAACATGCCTCCGAAGTGCTGGAGAGAAGCCAGCAAGAAGGTCAGGTAAAAAAGGGGTCCAATCTTTGGGAGCTTGGAACACTTGCCAGTCCGTCCTCCCTGAGGCTTGAGGAAGAACTGTGAAACTCCTGAGACTCCTCCCTCCCACGGCTCCTCTTCCACCCCTCTGGCCTGCCTTCCCTGCCTTCCTCTGCAGCAGCAGCGGTTCTCAACCTGTGGGTCACGATCCCTGTGGGTCGCTTAAGACCATAGGGAAACACAGATATTTACATTACGATACCTAACAGCAGCAAAATTACAGTTATAAAGTAGCAATAAAAATAATTTTATGGTTGGGGGTCTTGACAGCATGAGGTGCTGTATTAAGGAGCTGTAGCACTAGGGAGGTTGAGAACCACTGCTCCACTGAAATTCATACTTATGCTGATCTCCCACCCTGAGCACAGATCGCTTGAATCCTCCCAGAGGCTGGGAGTGCCTACCTGATTCACTACTGTAGCCTAGCACCCAGCTTTCTGCTTAATGCTAACATAAGAACTAAAATTCCAACTGATGATGACCAAGCGCATACTACGTGCTAGGCGCAATGCTAAGTCCCTGACACATATTAACTCATTTGGTCTTCCCAAGGAATCCCCTTTATTATCACCCCATTTTACAGATAAGGAAACTGAGGCATGGGGAGACCAAAACTGATTTCTTCAGGGACACCAGAGTAGTTAGTAAGCAGTAGTTGGGAAGTTAGAATTCTTAAAGTCTGACTCCAGAGCTTCAATCATGTGGCTATATGCTTTCTGCACACAACCCAAAACACACACTCAATAGTTTCAGTTACTGACAGTCACTGCAGGACTGAACTGCACTGGTCGAGGATTGTGCAGGAAGCCACACCCGGGGTCTAAGGTATCCTAGGTGTGGGGGCTTCCTCTTTGGGAGGTGATAGAGGACACGGAGAGGCACGGAGGGGCAGGCACGGCCCACACCCAGTGTGGCCCAGTTCCCCACACTCCTCTCCCTCTGGCTCAGATAGGAAAGGCAAGGAGCTGCTGATGGCTCTTTTCCTGAGGTGTGGCCAGAGATACTTCCTGGCCCAGAGAAACTCCCAACCTGCCCCAGTTGCCCCCTGAGGATGGAGAACTCACAGGAGCGTGGGTGCCACCAGGAAGAGGAGAGGAAGCGGTAGAGGGGACTGTGCCAAGAGCAGCGTTCAGCTGACTGGGGTCCTGCTATCAGGGCTGCATGGAAGTGGATCTGCCTGGCCAGGTGCAAGGCCAGCACGGCCAGAGAGCCCTGGGAAAGAAAGCAGCATGTCAGGAACACAGCCCCACCTGTCAATCATCGTCTGCCGGGAGCCTTTCCTGACGAACGGGGGCAGCTCCACGCCATGTACTTTCACAGCACTTAAGCCTGTCCTTTGTGGCTCTGTAGTTCTTTTCAATCATTCACTTAGGGTCTGTCACTCCCTTTTAGTTTGTAAGCATGATAGAGGCAGGGCCCGTGGACCGTGCACATTCTGGTATCCCTGGAGCCCAGGGCAGTGTGAAGTGAGAGTAGGTGCCTAAAAAGTGCGTGCTGAATGCATGTGCCAGCAAGGAACAGAATAAAAGGGTCTAGGCAGGCAAAAAGACGCTGTGGGGAAAAAAAAAAGAGTTCCCAACCCAGCCACAAGAGCACACACATACAAGTGGAAGCTTGAAAAGGTGTCACAGACCAGCTGAGCCAGCTCCTATCCCAGGAGCTGCTCGTTCACCCCATCTTCCTGGATTGGGTGATACCCCAGTATCTCTTTATTGCAACAGGAACTATGCATGACAGCAGGTTAAGACAGACAGCGTCTCGGCCCTCATAACATTTGTATCTTTTGCTGAAAGAGACAAAATCCAAACACACAGAAAAACAAATACAATAACCTAGAAATTGTGTGAAACACCAAGAAGAAAATCAATCGGGGGCTGCAAAGAGCCTGAGAGGAAAGAGTACTAGAAGATGAGTGGGCTGCAGGCGGGAGGAAGACAAGGCACCATCATTAGGAAGATAAGGCCAATGGTGTTGGTGAGAGTCTGTGTGCAGACCCTCCACGAGGGCAGTGGTGACAGAACCTAGAGATAACAGGGCCTCTGGAATCTGGGTGCAGTTCCCTGAAGGAATCGATGTGATACCAACCTAGGGCTCAGTTCTTTGACAAAATGGAAAAATATTCCCTACTCTATGGTATAATCTGTCTCCAGTTCATAGAAACCCAAACAGCCATGTCTATGTCATGGAGACATCCCATGTTCAGCTCTGATGACACCAAATTAAAGGTCTATAAAAAAAAAAAAAAAAGTGGCCAGGTGGGGGTGGTGCGCGCCTTTGATCCCAGTACTCAGGAGGCACAGGCAGATGGATCTCTGAGAGTTTGAGACCAGCCTGGTCTACAGAGCAAGTTCCAAGAAAGCCAGGGCTACACAGAGATACACTACCTCGAAAAACAAACAACAAAACAACAAAAGCAAGGCTCAGAGGCGTCAAGTCACTTGCCTACAGTACAAAGCATGAAGTACCAGGTTGGGATGTGGCAGATCTGAGAGTGATATATGCGTGTGTCCATTTCATTCAGAATGGTGGATAGCTGGAATCTCTACATGGAACACTGCCTGTGGGCCAAGACTCTGCCCTAGGAGACCTAATGTTTGTGATGCATCCCTGACCTTAGAGATCAGTTCAACAAATATTTACCGAGCAAATATTATGCATGAGGCTCTTCATTAGGCGATTCTACAAGATATACCAGGTGAAGCAACCGTGTGGTGCAGCTTGAATGTCAGGCCAGCAAAACCTGATTCTTCTACTTAAGCCATGTAACGTTAGATATACTACTGATATTCTAAAGCCTGAGTGTCCTTGTGTATGAGATGAAGGTTAAATTTCCCTTGCAGGATTTTTGTAAATATTGAACAACAGTTCCTGTTGGTGAGTCATGCTATCTATCAGCTACTTCTTATCCACGAAGGCAAGAATTATGTCTTCCTTGTTCTCTGCTCTGTTCCTAGAGCTTAGCTCAAAAGTGTTAAACAAATGCCTACCGAATGGAGAAGAATAAAAGCATGGCTGAGGCTAGAGGGACAGCAAGGTTTCCAGGAACCACGCTCACGGCTGCAGACCTCACCATGTGGATACGATCTTGCCCTTGTTTCTACGCTAGGATGTTCTCCCATGCAAGATTATTCTTGTCTATGCTGAAGGTACAGGACAGGGCTGGGGAAGCCTTACCCACGAGATGGCATCCCGCAGAGTGTTTGGGGAGACGTGAGCAGACATCCAGTGGAAGGCATCTTTCCATCCACAGCACTTTGGGTCTCTGTTCCTCCTTGGACCACAGGAGCCTGACCTAAACGGTACAATTAGAGGCTACTAAGTTCTGTACAAAATGGGAGCAGGAGGCCCTATGTGACAGAATGTCAGACTCTCACCTAACAACGCTGGGCCTAGGGAGCAGTGGGGTGGTGGAGGATGTCTGAGGTCCATCTGAACTGGTGGGCCTTGGTGTTACCCCTCGGAAGCCAGGTCTCAGCACGCGGGGAAAAGCTGTGGAAGCAAAGAGGATCAGTCACACCAACAGGGATGGGCTGAAATAAAGATGGCCTCAACAATCTTCCTTCTAGCCTGTGAGGGAGCATTACCCCAGGAACCCAGGAATCACTGACGTCTGTCTGCGCAGTGTTTTTGTTTGGCTTTGTTTTTCTGGTGCTGGGAATGGAACTCAGGACCTCCAGCATTCTAGGCTAGTAAGGATCCCAAGGTTCCACCACCCCATAAAGCAAGACCCCTCAGAATGGCGTATGTTTATTCTCAAAAAATTCTCACTGAGTTGCCTGAGTGGCAACTTCTGTTCTAGAACCATAAATCTATAGACACACATTCTCACTAAGCTGAGCATGTGTCTCTAAACTCCTCCTCTTTTCATTGGCTTTCTTTTATAGACTCCTCCCCTTCTAGAACTCTATCCCGTCCCCTTGGATGTAAGCTCCACCTTCTTCCCCACTTTGCCCTACCACGTCTCAAATTCCAAGGGCTCCAGACTCCTTGACTAGAGCCTTGCCCCCTATGCTCCGCCTTCCCTGCATCTATCTCCACCCACTGGCGCTACGGCTGTCTTCCCGCGGAGCTCTGCAGCTCTGAGGCCATGGCCTGTAGAAACTCCCCTTGTAGATGGCCCTTACCTCGCCCCAGGAGACCTGTCAGGCGCCACATGTCGCGACCAGCACCATAGAGCACTCGCAGCCGAGAGGTCAAGGCCGAAGGACCGGACAGGGACGAGCACGGCCGCTGCGCAGTCCCCAGCGGCCGACTCCCCGGCCGGCCAATCAGCAAGGAGCCCTACCGGAAAGATGGTGCTCTCGGGAGGAAGTGGTGGATGGGGCGGGCTTGGCGAGATGAGAGCAGCAAGGACGAGATGCGGGGCCAGGGCACAGGTCGCCATCGCACGGCCACGGAGGTGCGTGGATCCTTATGGCGGCTGGTTGGTGGACCAAAGTACCTAGGGCAGGGTTTGCTCCCGGGTTCTAGCCCGGTTTTGTCTCTTTACGTTTAGCCTGGGCACTCCCTGAGTCAAGATCGAAAGGCAAAGAAAATCCTTGCCAGCGGCCAGGCAAGAATTCCTGCACAGCACAGTTAATAGTTGCTAAAGGCCCTTTTCACCCTTCTCAGCCTAAAGCAATCGTTTCTCTAGTAATCTCACCAGAAACTCGGTTTACAGGCAAAGGACATGTTCTACACCCCTGCACAACCCTAGTAGCATCTGATTATAATTCCATCCAAGGAATCAACCTATAAATTCACTTATCCATAGAGAGAAGTGGGGGTGGTTCTTAGCAAGTTTTTGAGATGTAACTTAACCACCAAAGGTATGGCTAAGACGATGACAATTGCAACTCCCTCCTTAGTATAGACTTGCACTTTGGTATTGCCTTACTTTGTTCCCTGTTTGCCTCCTAAGGCCATGCTTATACCCATGTTAAAGTTATTTTTAATAAAATCTCCAGCTCTTCATCTCATCAGAGTGGCTACTCCTGAAATTGTTTTCATCCTCTCAGCCAGGAACTGTGGTTTGGCCTGAGTCAAAGTCCCTAAAATATTAGGAGAACTCAGGCTGCTGAAGGTCACAGAGTAGTGCTGTTTCCCTGTACCCTCAGAGATACTCTGTTGTCTGGGCCCCTGTGCAAGAATAGGGCCAGCTGGAGCAGTTATGACTGCCCTTTCCTTATGCGGCAGGCTGAGGCTTTTGAGTGGCTGCTCGTTTCAAAATACTTAAGGATTCACAGACTGTGTTCAGTCAGAGCCCTCCGGTTCAGGTTCAGCCAGTGTTAGCTTTTGTAAACTGGTCCCACTTTCACGACTGTGAAGAGTCCTATGGGGTGGGGGGAAGGTGTTCAGACTTCCTGCTTCCCCCAAATATGTGACTTCTAGGTGGGTGGAAGTATCTGGGATGAGAGTACTGGGTGTACCTACGGTTGGACCCCGGCATGTGGTGTGAAAGTTGTGTTTCTCTGTCTAACAGTCTCGAGCCATATGTCAGCCACTGTTCTAGGATCTGAGAAGACAGATTGATGAAGAGCATGTGTGGCCTCCGAAAATACAGGAGGGCTCTAGTACATGAAGAGACTGCAGTAGGGTCTGGTGACACAAGGCTTTAGAACCAGAGGCAAGAGGATCAGTAGTTCAAGGACATCCTCAGCTCCCTATGTCTAGGCCAGCCTGAGCTACCTGAGACACTGTCTCACAAAAATAAATGAAAGAATAGGAGTAGACTGTGAGATAGCACCAGCTCCCATGGTGTACTGGTTATAGCTCTGGACTCTGAATCCAGCGATCCGAGTTTATATCTCTGGGGAACCTGTTCCTTGAGGAAGAGACCTGGTCCGTTGTCCTTGTCAGCTCAGACCATAGAACCCAATATAAACAGGCTGCCCGTGCATGCTGCAGCATTGCCGTGGGCATGCTTCACTTCACAGACTCGGAGATAGGCCCGAGGATGTGTCCCGGTAATTCTAGTCCTGGGGAGGCTGAATAGGAGGATCACAGATTCAAGATAATGAGTTCGGGACCATTCTAGGCTATGTGGTGAAACGTTGCCTCAAAAAGAGAAAGGACAGAGTCTGTAGGACTGAAATTATGGCTCAGTGTCAGAGGCTGGGCCTGTCCTGCACAAGCCAGGTTCAGTCTCTAGCACTGACAAACAGCCAACAGGCTTTAGACCCACAAATACCACTGTGAATGCCAGCTTTCTCATTTTCTAGCTTGGTTTTCTTTGTAGGGCGTTTATTTGTTTTGTTTTGGTTTTGTTTGGTTTTTGGTCTTTCAAGACAGGGTTTCTCTGTGTAGAAAATTTAACATTTGCTATTTTTATTTTATTATTGACATTATTATTACCATTACTGAATGTTTGAAGCAGCATCTCTCTGTATAGCCCTAGCTGTCCTGGAACTTGCTCTGTAGACCAGGCTGGCCTCAAACTCAAGAGATCTGCCTGCCTCTGGGATTAAAGGCCTGCACTGCTACCAACTCCTTTGCAAGGTTCTTAAGCACACTTAGCCTGTTATCTGTAAAACAGGGAAAATAATACCTCATGTAATTGTGATATTCAAAACAACATAAATGTTTAGCCTAGGTCCTGGTGCATAGAAAGGGCCCAAGAAATATGAATTAGTCTTGATTATGGTAGTGGAGGAGGTTAAGCAGGGAACTGTGAGTTGTGTTCTAATAGATCATGAGCAGCGAGTGGGGGTACATCATGGAAACGTTGTTTGTGTTTTGAGTTGGGCCCTTTAAACACAAGTAAGTTTATCAAGTGGAGAAGGGGAAAGGGCGTTGCAAGCAGAGGAAACCACATGAAGGCCCAGGAGCCTGAATGCAGGGAACTATTCAGAAATATTTTTCCTTGGGGAGTTGGGACAGTCACCTTTCACAGTCCCTGTGCTGCCTGACATAAAACCGTAAGTGTGCTGACTTGGCTCTGTCCCTCCTGGGACTTCTGTGTTGTAATATGAGTGGTGGGGCTGCGTCCCCAGCACCCCGGCCGCCTGCTAGCTTATGCCCGAAATAACAACACACAAACTGTATTCTTTTAAACACTGCTTGGCCCATTTCTGTTTTTTTGTTTTTGTTTTTTCGAGACAGGGTTTCTCTGTGGCTTTGGAGCCTCTCCTGGAACTAGCTCTGTAGACCAGGCTGGTCTCGAACTCACAGAGATCCGCCTACCTCTGCCTCCCGAGTGCTGGGATTAAAGGCGTGCGCCACCACCGCCCGGCTGCTTGGCCCATTTCTATCTAGCCTCTTCTAGGTTAATTCTCACATATTAATTTAGCCCATTTCTAATCATCTGTGTTGCACCCCACAGTGCGCTTACGGGGAAGATTCTAGCCGGGAGAGCAGAGCATGGCCTCTCTGAGCTCACTTCCTTTTCCTCCCAGCATTCTGTTCTGTTTACTCCACCCACCTATGTTCTAAGCTATGAGCCCACGCAGTTTGTTTATTACTTAACCAATGAAATCAACAGATTGATATATGACACTCCCACATCACTTCTGGGCACCCCTTCCTCAGCCTGTCTGTAGTTGGCTTTCTTCCTCAAGGCTCAGCCTGATTTCAGGGCCGCAGTGAAGACTCCCCAACTGGTGGAGCCCTCCCCACTTACTTCTCTGCTTTCCCCAATCCCTGTAGTGCTTAATTTTTACTACACAGTTTAGCAGTAATTATATGTTGTCCTGTTATTTAATTATCTCGTCTGTGTAAGTGTGCTCTCCCTGGTTCTTTCCCTCAGGGCAGGGGTGGCATCTTCCCATTTTTGTGTCCCACATGGGGCTTAACACACACTGTCAGCCCACAAAGTATGTGTCCCCGATGCCTCTTAACTGCACACAGCCGGAAACACCAGACCCCTTATCATGGAATGACTGATTCGAGCAAAAGTGTGTTCATTCCACGTGTCTTCATTGATGTCCTGGCCTGTTCGAAGGGGTTTGAAAGAGAAAATAAAGTATCTGCCCCCATACACAAAATGACATTATAGCCAGGGGTGGTGGCATACACTAGTAATCCCAACACTTGGTTGATTGAAACCGGTGGATCATGAGTTCACAGACAATCAGATGTCTAGTAAGACATTGTGTAGAAGGAGGAGGAGGAAAGAAGGAACATTCCCCCCCGAATCTTGGGGATATCAGAGGCTGCTAGAGTGAAAAGTGTGGGGGTGGCTGGAATCCTCACAGCCTTTCGGTTGTCAGTACAATCCAACAGGAACACTGGGAATCACATGGACTTTTGTCTTTACTAGAAATGCCAAGGCCTGAAGCCATCAGCCATTTTCTTCCACTGCTCTCACAGTCTGTTTTTGGATTATGGCCCAAAGTCAAGTTGATTCAATTGTTTCACAAAGGCCAGCTGTTTTCATTAGAAACCTATTGTCTAGGTACCTAGTAAATCATGTCTTGTGATGTGTATACAAGCCCTTCTGTTCTTACAACAGGGAGCGTTGTAGACATTTGTTGTTGCCTTTATTTTTTTAGACATCTTAAATTCATACTAATCAAGTTTATGAGTTTATTCAGTGCTAGAGCATACCTAGAGGATTTAACAACTTAAAAAGAAAATTGATGTGGCCCAGTATCGTGGCTCATGCCTGTAATCCCAGCATTCAGGAGGATTATCATAAGTCTGAGGGCAGCCTAGTCTATATAATGAGTTATAGGCAACCTCGTCTACATAGTGAGTTATAGGTGGCCTAGGAGAGCCTGTCTCAAAGCAGCAAAACGGGTCAAAGCTGCTTGCTTTTGCAGTGGGCAGCAGTCAATGCAGAGATAGATAACTGATCCAGGTGCTGAGGAGCTGACCCAGTGCTTGGCCCGAAATGATCGTCTTCCAACCCCAGGCTTAGGGAAGATTCCCAAAGAGGAGGCAGAAAGAATGAAAGAGCGAGAGGATGGGAAGGATATCCCACTCATGAACCCATGACAACTGTGGTTACTGGCGCAAAATCAAACCAGCTAAAATTCTGATATAGTTGGGAGGGGCTCTCCAGGCCCCACCCCTTGTTTGAGCTGATATCTTCTGGGAGAGGAAAATTTGGTTTTTGAGGGTGTGGCTGCTGGTGAGTTTCCCATGTTCCAGGAGATGGCCCCACATCCATATCCATGGGCAGCACTGATGTAATCTTGTGGACTGTCAAAGGAAAAGGAAGACTTGAGGTTGAGAAGGAGATGTGTTGGAGAGATACAGAGGAAGTTGGAGAGGGACGTGGGGAGTCTAGAAGGGTACACAATCATTTCATTGTGCATATGTATGAAATTCCCAAGAATAAAAAAATTATTAAAAAAAAAACCCTGCCCTGAGGAATCTATATAGGAGGGCAAACAAAGCCAATAGGCAGTTAAAATACAGAATGTCATTTAGTTATTTATTGCAGCATAGCAAACACTCTGGATCTTGGTGGCTTAAACCCATCATTATTTCCTTTAGTTCTATAAATGGGGCTCAGCTGAGCAATATTGCTGGTCTCACTTGGAGTCTCATGAGGTTGTAGTTAGATAGCAACTGTACCAGAAGTCATATGAAGCCACCTGGGGCCACAGAAAGGCTGGGCATCTTCTGCATGGAGTCCTGGGGCCTCTCTACTCCATATGGCCTCTCTGGGCAGCTGAACTTCTTACATAGTGACTGAGAGTGTACAAATGTAGACCTGCCAGGCACCTCAAAACCTAGGCCTGGAACCTGCACTCTCTTCCTCCTGTGCTCTGCTGGCTAAAGCAAGTTGGAAGGCCAGCCCCAAATTAGTGTGGAAGGGGAAGACCCTGATTGTGAGAATGTGATTCTTTGGAGACTAACAGGTTCTATGGGAGGGGCTGTGCAGGAACCCATATAAGATAACAATAACAACTCCTTCTCTTTCTTTTCCTTCTCTTATTTGTTTTCTCCTCTTCTGACTCTTTCTTCTTCTCTTCCTCCTCCTCCTGTGTGTATACATGCAGGTGGGTGTGTGTTCCTAGGCATGTTCAACCAGAGGCCATAGAAGAACATTGAATGTCTTCCTTTATCACTCTCTAGTGTGGGAAGTCCTTCTGTATATGTGTTGTTTTTATTGGTTAATGAATAAAGAAGCTGCTTTCCAGTCAATGCCTTAGCAGAATATAGCCAGGCTAAAAGATATTTAAAGAGAGAGTAGGCGGAGTCAGGGAGAAGCTGTGTAGCCATCACCGGGGACAGACACGCCTGAACCTTGCCAGTAAGCCACAGCCACATGGCAATACACAGACGAATAGAAATGGGTTAATTCAAGATGTAAGTGTTATCTAGAAATATGCATAAGCTAATAGGCCAAGCAGTGATTTAATTAATAGTTTCTGAGTGATTATTTCAGGTCTGGGAAGCCAGAAACAAACAAGCAACCTCTGCCAACAACTCTCTACCTTATTCCTTTAAGACAGGGTCTTTCACTAACCGGATGCTTGTTGGCCAGCCAGCCAATAAGCAAGTAGGATCCACTTGTCTCTGCCACTACCCCACATTGGAATTTTTATATGCATGCACAGCTATTTACATGGATGCCAGAGATTTGAACTTGGGTCCTCATGCTAGCACAACAAACTCTCTTACCTACTAAACCATGTCTCCAGTCTCCATGGGTTGACTTCTTTCAAAACTGAATGAAGAGCTAGAGGTATAGTTGGGGTGAGGGAATGTAGCTTAGTTGGAAGAGTGCTTGCCTAGAATGCATGAAGACCTGTGCTCAATTCCTCAGGACTGCATACATGAGGCATAGTGGCACATGCCTGTAATCCCAGCATTAGGTATGTGAGTCAAGAGGATCAGAAATTCAAGGTCAATTTCAAAAAAAAAAAGAAGAAGAAGAAGAAGAAGAAGAAGAAGAAGAAGAAGAAGAAGAAGAAGGACTAGGGACTGTGTGTGTGTGTGTGTGTGTGTGTGTGTGTGTGTGTGTGTAGCTGCTGTGTGGGATAGATTGGGTCCAGGAAAGAGGTCAAGCCCTCATTGTCACCCTGTCCTTTCTCGGCCAGCAACCTCACGTTTGTCACTGAGAAGTCTGAGTCATTACCTCAACATTGCTATCAGTTCTTTTTGCTTTTTACTGTTTTTTTTTTTAATGCAAACCCCTTCTTACAAATGTTTTGTTTTGTTTCATTTACTTTTCAAAGAACATTTTGCAAGAAACCTGCTGCCTGGTAGGCACCTGGACATGGGGTTGGTCGGGTGTCAAACAATTTATACTTGGGTGTGAAGTGTGCTGAGGGAGAACCTGCTGGCAAGGAGCAGGGAGCATGCCATTGACCTCTCAGATAAAAAGATATATGAAATTGAAATTATCTTTTCATTACCAATGAAAAGGTAATGTAGAAGAGGGCAAAGAAGGTCGTTAAGAGAGTTTCTACTTTAGTAAAAAGTCAAATAGTACTAAAGGGTTGTATCAAAAAGCAGCAGACCTCTGCCTCACGCTCTCTACCCTGCAGTCCAGCTCCCTGGAGGCGGCCATTTTCAACTCTTTGAAATGTCAGGAAGCCGTGCAGAAGAGCAGGGGTTGTGTGACATTCAACACAGTGCTCCCACTGACCGCCTGGTTATCTTGGTCAGGTTAATTATTATCTTTTCCCTCAGTTCTCTTATCGGTATCATGGGGTTAATGAAAGTAGTACCCATTTCGTGAGAAAACAGCGTCAGTGAGTGGTGACCACACATGATGGTGCTGGAGGAGGAGAAGGAGGAGGAGGAGAGAGCTTGAGAGCCACTGTGCACATTGTTCACACACTATACAAATAAAGACAGGGCACAGTTGTGATTTGGAGGACATGACAAGAACTCAAACTCAGTTGGAGAAGTTTGAGCTTCTCCTTTGTTCTAAGCCAAACGAATCGTTCTCTGTCCCATTCTTTTCCTGACTCTTCTTCAACCTTGCCACTGTGATCATTCCGATCCTCATATCAAAGCATTCATCTCTTCACTACATCTTTGCTTTCTGCCTATGAAATACTCATAGGCCTTTCCTATCTCAGCCAAGACTATTAGTTGATCCTCCTGTTTCTTCAGTTATCCGTCTGTTTCTTTGTCTCCAGTGCCAAATTTCTCAACACGAATGCTGCCTCTTGTTTCTGTATGAATGCCTGGCTTTTCAGCCTTGGCATCCACTGCTATCTCTCTTTCTGCTGTGCTGGACACTAGGTCCATCAGAGCCCCCCTCACTAGCTACCAGGGTACATTGAACCCAGAGTGTTTGACTGGGTTGGCCACATTACTCCTTCAATCTCACCTACAAAGACTCACAACCCCACATCCCTGTTTCTGTCTGTGTTTCTCCAAGTGATCCAGGAAAGCAACCTTGGATTCTGGTTGGCTCATCTCCCTTCTCCACCCTCCCCATGTTAGTTTGGTCTGTCATTGTAAATACTGAACACTCACTGGAACCTAGCATCTGTAAAAGTTGTGTCAGAATCTGGAGGGGTGGGGGTGGTGATCTAAGGAATACCAAGAGCAGGATATAAACAGACCCAAGAAAGATCCAAGATGTGGGTTCAGGAGCCAACTGAGTGAGCCCCTCCACAGACTGCCTTATGGATTTCTTGTGATCTGTGCAGACACCCCACAGGTATCAGACACTCCCACATCTAGCTGGTCCCCAGGTTCTATAAAAATCACCCTCTTGGCCGGGCGGTGGTGGCGCACGCCTTTAATCCCAGCACTCGGGAGGCAGAGGCAGGCGGATCTCTGTGAGTTCGAGACCAGCCTGGTCTACAAGAGCTAGTTCCAGGACAGGCTCCAAAACCACAGAGAAACCCTGTCTCGAAAAACCAAAAAAAAAAAAAAAAAAAAAAAAAATCACCCTCTTGCACCAGGTGCTTACACGTGTCTCTGGTCCAGCTTCCCCCAAGATGCCCCCACCTTGTTAGTTTACCACTGTTATTTTTGTTTCTGTGAAACGGGGCCCTCAGTGCAGCGCTTGGTACATAAAGGCCTCCGTGAATGGTGGCCGTGATCTTGCCTTTATCTCCTTTCCTAACTGTCAGTCCTCTCCCACATTCTAGTTCCTTCTGTTAGCTGTTTTGTTATGACCTCAGGTCCACCTGGCAGAGTTCTGCAGCTGCTCAAGGCCAGCTGGGCATGTGACCCAAGTGGCAGAGTGCTGGCAGCATGCTCAAAGCCCTGAGTTCATTCCTCAGCACTAAAGCCAAACGAGATAGCACACACCTGTTATGCAAGCACCCGGGAGGTGGAGGCTGGAGGGTCAGAAGTTCTAGCTTGTCCTCAACTACATGGCAGATTCACGGCTAGCCTGGCTACATGAGATTCTATCTTAACTTTAAAAGGAGAGGAGGACTGGAGAGATAGATTGCTCAGCAGTTAAGAACACCCATTTTGACCAGCCTGGTCTACAAGAGCTAGTTCCAGGACAGGCTCCAAAACCACAAAGAAACCCTGTCTCGAAAAACCAAAAAAAAAAAAAAACAAAAACAAAAACAAAAACAAAAACAAAAAAAAGAAAAAAGAAAAAAAAGAAAAGAAATGTCAGATATTGGGGTGGATGCAGGCTTCTGAGAGCTGGGGGGTGGGGAAACTTGAAAAAGACAGGTGGTCTCATCAGCTCCTTGAAGAAACCCGTTTGGCTTCAGCGAGGCCTCATCAGAATACCATGAAGCAGGATTCCCCTCCCTGGGCCCAAACCTATGCTACTAGACTAACCTGAGAATCTAGGTGCCTAGGTGCAGCTGCCACTGAAGAGCAACAGAGAGGATGCGAGCCCAGCCTTGTGAGCGCTGGGGACGGTGAGGGATGTGGCAAGATCTGCAGCGCTTGCTGGAGGTGAGAGGTAAGAGCAGCACCCTCGCCTTCCCCGAGGCTTGGCAGCCAGAAGCCAGAGGTGCCCCAATTCTGCTGAGCACTCGCAGGTCCCCTCTGCACCCTGTCATTAGGCTCTGTGTGGGAGCCAGGTGTTTGCTCCTGCTCTCCTGGCCTGCTCCTGGACGGTGGCCGCTCTCCTGCGCCTGGACCGCAGCTCCCACTCCCACCAGTTCAGAACTGGGGGTGGAGCAGCTTCACAGCTGTTTGCGCCCAGGCAGCATGGCTAAGTAGTTCACAGCTCTGGCTCTGAGTCAGAACCCGCCCATTTCAATCCCTCTGCTGCCATTACTATCTTTGTGGCCCTAGGCGAATTAACTGCTTCCTGTCTCTTGTGCGGCAGGGATGATGACAGACCTTCATAGTGGCGCCGAGTTTTACTATGATAAAGCAGAGACACACTCGGCAGCTTGGTTCACCTTTTTCTCCTGGAGCCAAGGGCCCTGTTCCTTTTTTATATTTTTTTAAATATTATTTATTTTATGTACATTGGTGTGAGGGTGTCAGATCCTTTGGAACTGGAGTTACAGACAGCTGTGAGCTGCCATGTGCATGTTGGGAATTGAATCCGGGTCCTCTGGAAGAAGAGTCAGTGCTCCCAGCTGCTGAACCATCTCTCCAGTCCTGGTCCTGTTCTTAGAGAACAGCTACCCTTCCACCCCAACACTCAACTCTCTCCCTCCCATCTCTTTGTCCTCTGTTCACATGTCCATCTCCACCTTTGTGCCAAACCACCACTAGGTCAAAGATAAAATTGTTTGTGCCTGTGTTCTTAGTGCCCAGCACAGAGCCTGGCCTGTTTGTCAATAGACATATGAGGTTACTGTTGGGAGGAATTGGTGAGGCTGTATAGAAGACCCAGAATACAGAGGCTGGAGAGATGGCTCAGCAGTTAGGAGTATTGGTGCCTTTGCAGAGAACCTGGGTTTGATTCCAAGCTCCTTCATAGTGATTCACAACTCCAGGGTATCTGACACACTCTTCTGGCCTGCAGGAGCACCAGGCTCCCACACAGTGCACATACACACAGGCAAGACGCATACATAAATGAAAAATAAACCAGGTGTGGTGGTGTGTGCATTTAATCCCAGCACTCTGGAAGCACAGGCAGGCAGCCCTCTATCAATTTTAGCCAGCCTGGTTTACATAGCAAGAAGAGGAAGTGGAAGAAGAGGAGGGTAGAAGAATGGGGATGAAGGAGGAGGGAGACAGAAGGGGGTAGGTGGGAGATGAGTGGTCCTGTTCTCCGAATTCTGTCTGACTTTGGTGGCTCACCTTCCACTCTGGTCATTTACCACACTTGAAGAAGCTGTTGTCACTGGCTTGGCCTAGAGGCCAAGAATACTGCAAGGACCACGATAGATTAGGATGCTGACATTATGAAGCAAACTACCCGATTTATGGGCATGAAGCATATAACCAAGGTAAGGGTACATTTCATCCAGGAACCTTGCAAGGAAGGAGAAGCCCAGGCTAGAACAGAGCACATTTTGGGGAGGGAGGAGGCAGTAAGAGTTTCCTGAATGATGCGAAGTGTAGGCTGTGTTGAAGCAGAAGATGAAAAAGAACCTTCCACAGAAGGCCTCAGGCAGAAGAAAATGGGGCTGTTGGGCGAAAGACAAGGTTAGTGCAGCTGTAGCCGAGTGATGAGGTGGGTCAAGACCTCTACAAGGCTGCAGAGCAGGAAGAATGCATCCTGCGGAGCCATGATGAGGGATGTGAGCCTCTGTCCTAATGATAATAGTCCAGATTTACTCAATTTTGTGTATCTGTACACTGTGCTAAGCCCCTTGTGTGCTTTTGTCATTCTCCACCCACAATCCTCTGGGAGCTTGTTATAGTTATTCCCACGCTGCCTTGGAAAGGTAAATCTGCTCAAAGACGATCAGCGGGCTGTAGTAGCTAGGGTTTTAATCCAGACTTCCGGACCAAGCACCTTTCCTCCTCACCCCTGTGTGGTCCAGCCAAAGATCTGCAGGCTACTCCTTAGCCCACCTCGGGGCAGGCGTGAGCTCCCTGGCTGTCGGGTTGACCGCCCGGAGAAGCTGTCACAGAATCGCCGACCGGGCTTCCACCCGCGTGGGACGCGACCGCAGTGCGGAAGGCGCTTGTGCGTGTGCACGCGCTCTGTCGCCGCCGCAGCTGTGCGGGCTGCAGCCGTGAGCTGCCCCGGTCGGGGGGCCGGGGCGCCCCGCCGAGTACGGCAGGGGGCTCTCGGTACCAGGCTCCCGGAGCCAGCCCACAGCCCAGTCTCCTGCATCACATCCCCCCCAGCCTCGGGGTAGAGGGTAGGGTGGGAAACGGGCTTTCGTTTCTGATTTTAAACGACTATTTCAAAATGGGTTTCTATTCTTTATTTTATTTTTCCTGCTTTCTCTCGCAGCCAGAAAGAGGGAGAAAACGACACCAAGAATCCATTTCAAACGAACAACCAAGAGGAGACGCGGCAGCCCCCAGATGTTGATGTTTTGTTTTTTGACATAAATCTTCGCACTCATATGGGAGTTTTCATTGATTCATGTTCCCATCTGCTGAATTTCCCTTTATTTATTTAATATGGCTTTTTGGGGAAATCTTGCTTCGAAGCTCTGGAGAAGCATAAACCGTGGCAGCCGCTGCAGTTCTGCTCCCTCTTCCAAGCCTCGGCTGCTGGGGGGCAGGGAGATGCGGTGGCGTCCTGCAGAGGGGGTGCTGGGCATTCTCTATGGGGGTCGGCGCTGCAGACCTGCGCTAACGTGGCGATTCTGCTTCTTTGAGCCTTCCAGAGGCAGGGAGAGAGGGAGAGTGAGGAAGGGAGAAAGAGAGGTGCAGGTTTGCTGACTCTTCCTTGTGCTTCCTGCTAACCCTCAAAACCACATTCCGTTCCTTTCATACTAACATACTGTTTCCTTTTGACACCTTGGATACCAGGAAGCATCTAATGGTGGACATCAATATTAATATTGTGGTGCATCCCCCCCCTCCATTCTGCATCCTTCCACCCCAATAATGATCTATCAGTAATTACAAACTCCAACTCTGGAGTCAGACTGAATCTCGACGACTTTCCAGAGGGAATTTCTGCACAAATTAACTTTTTAGAGCTTTGGGTTTCCTACATATAGAAAAAGAATAATTTCTACATCTGTGATTCAAGTATGTTTCACAGAAAGGAAACTGATGCAGAAATAAATTAGGACATTGTCCAACTCATCTCCCCCAAAACACCACTCCCACTCCCCCCATGAACTCAGCCTGAACCATTTGCCTGGCAAAGACCAGAGCCTTTTCCCCCCATGAGACAGAAGGAAAAACTAGAAGGTAGTGATTCAAAAATGATGACCAATTGAAAACAACATTCACTGAACTTGGAAAATAGGCTCAAACCTGGGGAAAAATCTAGAAGTCGTCCTACTGGGTCCCTTACCTAGTCCATACTGGCTTCTCTGACAGGAAGGAGACTGCACCTTTCTAGACACCTGTTCTATTGAAAGACACTTTGAGACATTAAGAGCCCTAGGGGCAGGGGTGGTGCTCCCCTTTAATCCCAACACTCAAGAGGTAGAGACAGGTGGATCTCTGTGTTTGAGGTCAGCCTGGTCTACATAGAGCATTTCAGGACAGCCAGGATACATAGTGAGACCCTGTCTCATCCCACCCCCCAAAAGAGCCCTATAGATTATTGGATAGGAGTATTTGAAGGTAAGAGTCACAGTTCCCATAGACCACACCCTTTAAGACCTATCATTGTCCTTATCTATAGCTATTAAGGTCAGTTCTGAGCAGAATGGAGATTCCCATGTTGTGTGACCTTTTCCTGAGAAGAATGAACAAATGTCTATTCATCCCAGAGAGAACATTAATCACATACTGAAGAAACAATTTTAGGGGGACTGGAAAGGTAGCTCACCATTTAAGAGCACTGGCTGTTCTTCCAGAGGACTCGGGTTCAATTCCCAGCACCCACATGACAGCTAACAACTGTCTGTAACTTCAGTTCCAGGATCTGATACCTTCACACCAATGCACATAAAATAAATAAATTATTTAAAAAAAAAGAAACAATTGTAGCCAAGTCTAACTTGGGAAACTAATGAGTTTAATCATGGTTTGATGATTTATCTACATGGGCGATGGCTTATCTACAGGAACACTATCAATGTACAGGTAACTACACCACTAAAGAAAAACCTCTGCGGGCTGGAGAGATGACTCAGTGGTTAAGAGCACTGCCTGCTCTTCCAAAGGTCCTGAGTTCAATTCCCAGCAACCACATGGTGGCTCACAACCATCTGTAAAGAGGTCTGGTGCCCTCTTCTGGCCTGCAGACATACACACAGACAGAATATTGTATACATAATAAATAAATAAATATTTAAAACAAAACCTCTGCCCCAGCAACCAGCTCCTGCTTATGTGCTTATCTATGGGGAGGGGTGGAGCCTTGTGAAGCTCTCCTCTCCCTGTTATTGATGTTAATGGGCCCACTCTTGTGTGAATCTCATGTTCTCACAGCTGACCGCAGGCCAGGAGAGTGCTCTACAACACCTGAGGTCACTTGAAGCGAAGCTCTAGACAACAGTACCATCTACTTGGGGGTCAACACGCTTTCCCTATGCTTGTCTCACGCAGCTCATGTTCTGGGAGGAACTCTCCTGGCTGGGCACATGCAGCTGGATATCTGAGATGAGACTGATTTGATTCTATGTGTTTTGAGTCTTTGCGCACATCTCTAACCTTCACCCACGCGTGCTATTTTCTGGAACCCTGTTGAATGGTAAACCACACAATACTGGGGCATGAGCTTGGAGCTGCACAGGAAGTGCACACTCAAAATGTATTCAGTGAAAAAATGAGATCATATAAGAGTGTTCCTCTTCACTTTGCCCCAGAGCTACCTAGCCTGAAACCATGACGTCATTGGTAAACTAAAGCCCACTCATCCAGTGCGAAGTTTGTCCTTGAGATTGCTGAAGTAGAGTGTACACCTCACGTACAAATCCAGAAATAGAAAAACAAGGGATCTGGAGCCATAGCGCTGTGGCGGAATGCTCGCCTAGCATGAGTGGGACCCTGGTTTGATCCCCAAATCACACACAAAAAGATAGGGAATGTCCATCGCAGACATGTGAAATAGATTACCACATGGAATGATGGGGGATAATGAGTTAACAGCTCATATGGACATTTTAGGTATCTCTTGGATTTGTTATGCTTCGCAAGTTGTTTAGACATAACTTACCTGGTACATTCTGTGTGCACTGATGGAGACAATGCATTTAAAGCTCTAACCAATCCTGTCTGGTATGTAGTAGGTAGTCAATGGAAGTGAGTTTTTCATGTTGAGGGGATGATTGAAAGCCTTGGAGAGGGCCACACAGTTAGTCACTGATTAAAATCAAGAAAGTCCTTGGATCTGAAGCATTGACTGCTGTTTTTGTGTGTGTGTAAATATGGGGTAGGAGGTGTTTACTGATTTAGAGGAGTGGACAGCTACAAGCTCAGTGCAGAGCTGGAAAGCGTTACTGTGAAGCCCCTAGAGAAGACATGGAGAAGAGAAACAGGGAAATTGATTGACTCCAGAGGATCTAGATGAGAGGGATAAGAGCCGAAAGGAGAACATTCCATTTGTGTTGGCTCATAGGAGGGGAGCAGGTCTGAGATTCCAGTAGACCCCTGGATGTCTCACCTAAATCCACTTGGCTGTATCACGCTTCCTGCAGTGTGGATGAGACTTCAGAAGCCAGTCCAGGCGACAGTGGGTTGGCCCAGACCCAGCTCATTGATGGTGAGGGGAGCAATTCTGCTGACTGTGCTCTAAAGGTACCGTGGAAGTGGCCAAGAGTAAGACTGCTCACCCAGCCAAAAGGCACTAGAATCAGCCAGGGAGGCCAGGAAAATCTGGCCAGAGTCTGCTAGCCAAGAGATTCCAGCAGGACTATGCACCTCTGGATGCAAGCCTTCTGAGGGTCTCAGAGCCAAGATTGCTCTTGCCAACCTTGCCATAAGATCCAAGATAGGCCTCCCCAGACAGAGCCTAGTTTGGGGTACTGGGAACAGCCTCATTTCCCAAGTGTCTCTGTCTACTTTGTGTTGTTATAACACAATGCCACAGACGGGGCCCACAAACAATAGACGTGTGTTCTGCTCTTGGTACTGGAGGCTAGATAATTCACGATCAAGGAACTGTATTTGACAAGGGCCTTCCTGCTGCACTATAACATGACAGAAGGACATGGCATGCACACCAAATAGAAAGACAGGACAAGAAAGAGAAAGCAGGGGCTGGAGAAATGGCTCAGAGGTTAAGAGCATTGCCTGCTCTTCCAAAGGTCCTGAGTTCAGTTCCCAGCAACCACATGGTGGCTCACAACCATCTGTAGTGGGGTCTGCTGCCCTCTTCTGGCCTTCAGGCATACATACAAACAGAATATTATATACATAATAAATAAATAAATATTTTTTTAAAAAAGAAAGAGAAAGCAATGAACCCACCGTGAGAACCCTCATGACTTACTCATTTCTTGAAGGCCTTCCACTTAAGATAGTTACAATGACAAATTTCAAGTTGAGTTTTGGGACCCACATTAAAACTAGAGTTCCACCAGTTTCCACTTTGTGTGTTGACATACTCCCTGGTCAGTGAAAGTATCAGAGACGAGAGGTTGGAAGCTTGAACCCACACCCAACACTGTGGATCCTTTAGGGTCTGTTTCACTTTACTCAGATTCGTTCTGGCTTACTTCAGTTATTCAGTTATGCAGGGGGCCCCCAGACCTGAACACAACTGATGCCATGTTGGAAGTTCCATTCAGACTATAAAACTCAGCACGCAGACAGTACCACCTGCCAAAGTGAAAAACAAAGACCTAATCCATCAAAACCCATAGTTCTGGGAAAGTCTCTAAATGTACTAACCTTGCTTTTTAGCTTCTGTAGTTCTGTTCCTGCTAACTGGTCCTGCTAACTGAAGTATGTCAACCCAGAATATGGTTTTTTTATACTTAAAATCTCACCCTGAGAAAGCATACTGAGGATTTGGGATCCTGAGCACTCAGTGTAGTTGCTGGCCAGCTAATAAAGACTTTCTATTGGCTTAAACCCATGTATGAGCAGTCTTCTTCTGGTGGATACCCTACAACATTTTACCTGTGTCTACTGACCCCATAGAATATCAGGTGTCTTTTTTTTTAGGTACTAGGGTTATTAAGATAAACAAGGAAGGCACAAATAATATCTTTATAGAGTCTACAATGTAGGGGCATGTGTTAGTTAAGGTTTCTGTTGCTGTGATAAAACACCATGACCAAAAGCAACTTGGGAAGAAAAGGGTTTATTCCATCACAGATTGTAGTCCATCACTCAGAGAAGTCAGGGCAGGAATTAAGAGGCAGGAATTGGTGCAGAGGCCATGAAGGGAGTGTTGTTTACTGGCTTGCTCCTGATAGCTTGCTTTCTTTTTTGTTTTTATTTTGTTATGGTTTATTGTTGTGTTTTTGTTTTTGTTTTGTTTTTTGAGACAGGATCTCACTATGTAGCTCTGGCTGTCATGAAATTCAATATATAGACCAGGCTGGCCTTAAGTTCACAGAGACCCCCCTACCTCTGCCTCCCAAGTGCTGGGATTAAAGGTGTGTGCCACTATGCCTGGCTTCAGCTTGTTCTCTTATACTATTCAGGACCATGGACCTAGGGATGGATGGCACTGCCAACAATGAGTAGGACCCTTCTGCCTCAATCACTAACTAGGAATATGCTCTTTAGGTTTGCCTACAGACCTATATGCTAAGGGCATTTTTCCCATTGAGGTTCCCTCTTCCCAGATGACTCTAATCTGTGATAAGCTGGCATAAAACTAGCCGGTATGGGAGAAAGAGGTGAAGAAAGCTTATAATTATGACTTGTATAGGAGATTGTTTGTTGGCTTGTTTGCTTGTGGCAAGGTTTTGCTATGTAGCCCCGACTGGGCTCCATCCTATGGTCCTCCCTCCTGAATGCTAGAATTACAGCATGTACCCTCATGCCCAGCAGACAGGAGGCTTAACGTAGTAGTTTAATGATCCTTCTCCCTCGACTACCTATCAAAAGTTTGAGCTCCTTGTCAAAATATGCAGAGCCTGGCCATCATGCCATATGTATCAAGGGAATCTGTGTGTCTTTGAAAGTAGGGCTCAGCCAGTGAGATGGCTAAGCAGGTGATGGCGTTTCCTAAGCAAACATGTCAACCTGAGGTGGGTTCCTGGAACCCAGGGAGGACGGCAGACATCTATCCACCCAAGTGCTGTGACATGCAGGAGCCTGCACTCTCTCATCACACAGTATTAATGAATAAAGTAAAATGCAATTGAAAGTGGGTCACAAGCAAACTGCTTTTAAAGAAGAGATAAAATGTAGCTAAGGGAAAAATCAGCGTGTGCACACTCCAACGCCCTTTAGTGTTTTTCCAATGGTGTGCAATCACACCTCTATCTACTTTTAAAACACTTTTACCAGCCATCAAAGACATTCTACCCTTAAGAACCAGGTACTCCAGCCAGTAACCGGTAGTCTATTTCTGTGGATTTGTGGATCCTGGACATTTCATATAAATAAAACGAAGCAGTATGTGACTTTTCATATCTGGTTTCTTTCACTTCATATGTTTTTTTGTTTTGTTTTGTTTTTTTGTTTTTGATTTTCGAGACAAGGTTTCTCCGTAGTTTTTTGGTTCCTGTCCTGGAACTAGCTCTTGTAGACCAGGCTGGCCTCGAACTCACAGAAATCCGCCTGCCTCTGCCTCCTGAGTGCTAGGATTAAAGGCATGCGCCACCACCGCCCGGCCCTTCATATGTTTTTGAGGCATATCTATATGGTTAGTCAATATTTCATTTATTTTGATTGTTGAATTATTTTAGCTGTTCATCCACTGTTGGATATTTGGGTAGGTCCCACCCCATGGCTACGAACATTCTTACATTGGAGTCTCATTGGGTGGATGATTTGCAGATAACCTTCTATAACATAGTTTGTTTGATTAGGTGTTTTCAATTCTCTTGGGTCCACATCCAATAATGAAATTGCTGGGTTATATGGTAATTCTCTATCTAGCTTTTGGGGGCATTTTGTTTATTTGTTTGTTTGTTTGGAGACAAGGTCTCATGTAACCCAGGCTGGTCTTGAACTCTTGAACTCCCCTGTCCTCCTGCCTCCACTTTCCAACTGTCAGGATTGCAGGTGTGCATGGCCACACCCCGCTCTATATTAACTTCTTGAAGAGTCACCAAACCACTTCGGTTGTCAACTATTTAGCTGTTCCACTATGGTTTCTGTTTGAAAGCACAGATAACCATATCTTCACATTCTTGCCAACATTTGTGATTCCCAGTAACTGTAACTGTCATCATGGATGTGAGGCAGTAACTCATGTATCTCTGATCTGCATCTCAATAGTGACCAGTACTGATGAGCATCTTTTCATGTATCTAATGACCATTTATATATCTTATTTGGAGAGATACTGATTTGAAAAAAAATGGCCCACCTAGGCGCATACATTGGAATATTTGGTTTACAGTTGGAGGACTGTTTAGGAAAGATTAGGAGATGTGTCTTTGTTAGAGGAGATGTACCACTAGGAGCGGATTTTGAGGTTTCAAAAGCCCACCACACCAGGCCCAACTTGCTCGCTTTCTGCGACTGTAGAAAATATATGAAGTACTTATTATTAAAAGATATTAGCTACTGCTCAGCACCGTGCCTGCCTGCTTGTTGTCATGTTCCGCACCATGATGATCTTGGCTTAACCCTCTGAAACTGTAAGGAAGGCCCCAATGAAATGCTTTCTTCTGTAAGTTGCCTTGGTCATGGTGCCTCTTCACAACAGTAACTAAAACAGGTACCTAGTTAAATCCTTTGCTCACTTTAAGAACTGAGTTGTTCTTCTATTGTTGAGTTGGAATGATTCTTAATATATTCTGAATACCAGAAGTTCATTGGATGATATACAATTTGCAATTAGAATCGAAAGGTCTTTATTTTAACTTTGGGATAATATTATTAATACAAACATTTTGAATTTTGATATAGTCTGTGTATTTTTTTGTTATTTATACATGTGCCTATGTGTTTATTTATTTTGTTTTTTTTAAAGATTTATTTATTTATTATGTATACAACATTCCTTCCATGTATGTTTGTATGCCAGAAGAGGGCACCAGATCTCATTATAGATGGCTGTGAGCCACCATATGGTTGCTGGGAATTGAACTCAGGACCTCTGGAAGAGCAATCAGTGCTCTTAACCTCTGAGCCATCTCTCCAGCCCTTATTTTGGTTTTTTGAGACCCGGTTTTTATGTAGCTTTGGAAAATGTACTGGAACTCACTTTGCAGACCAGGCTGGCCTTGAACTCACGGAGATCCACCTGTCTCTGCCCCCTGAGTGCTGGGATTAAAGGCGTGTGTCACTGCCACCCAGATTTATTTATTTATTTGTTTGTTTGCTTGCTTACTTAATTACTTATTTATTTATAAATAATCTCACTATAAGCCCAGGATAACCTGAGTTTAAAATCCTCCTGTTTTAGCACCCAAGTACTGAGATTACAGGCAATACTGCTAACCCCAGATTGCTGTTTGTAGTTGGTTTATTATTATTGTTACCATTATATTGACTGATTGAGGGGCACAGGCGTGCCACAGCCCAAATGTGAAGGTCAGAGGATAACCTGCGGAAGTGTGTTCTCTTCTTCCACCACGTAAGTCCTGGAGATCAAGCTCAGCTCACCACACTTGGCAGATAGCATTTTACCCTCTGAGCCATCTCATTGGCCTCATTGCTTGTGGTTTCAGCACCATATTTAAGAAACTATTGCCAGCGAGGCATTCGCACTTCTATTGTGAGGGCTGGTAAGAGGCTAACCTGGGTTAGCGAGAATCTATCTCAAAGGAAAAGAAGGAAGAAAGGAAGGAAAAGAAACCATTGTTAAATTCAACGGTCATGAAAATGTACCCTCGTGTGTTAGTCGAAGAGGTCTTAAAGTTCTTGCTCTTATATTTAGTTCCATGAGGAGTTAAGGTTTTTGTTGGTTTGTTTTTGTTATCACCACTAAGTTGTGGCAACCTGTTACACACCAGTAGGAAACTAGCACAGGACTGGAACAGGAAAAGTTTTGCAGCTAATATAGGTATACCATAAGCTGCTTTCTCGCTTGGTCTTATGACCACCAATTCAGCAGTGCTCTAAGTGTCTGCTGCAGATAGGGACATTCATGGACCATCTGGAAATCCCTGAGAGGAAGATGCTGGTATGTCTCTTCTTTTACCTGCAGATATGCCCTTTTCCTGTTCTTGTTCTTCTTTTTGGTTTATTTTGGTTTTTCAAGGCAGGGTTTCTCTGTGTATCCCTGGCCATTCTGGAACTTGCTGTATACACCAGGCTGGCTTCAAATTCACAAAGATACACCTGCTTCTGCCTCCCGAGGGCTGGGATTAAAGGCGTGCACCACCACCTCCCACTTAGATATGCCTTCTGACACAACCATGTTCATACTTTGAGAAACCAGTTCCCAAGTTTGTTTCTGGGTTCTGGTAGAAATTAAATGCTTGATCAGGAATACCATATGGACATAAGATGTTTACCTGTCTATGAGTCAAGCAATGTATTAAAGGATGCATACAAACAGCTCTGTGGAAGCAAAAGCTAGGTCAAGGCATGTGGTCATGAGGGTAGAACACCCATGCCCTCTCCAGGAGTGTCCAGCCATCTGGAAACTCTTTATACATCTTTGTGCATGGTGTCAGGTGGTGTACAGTTACTTCCTGAGACAATGCTGTGATGAAGTGTCTGGCAAAGGCCACTCAAGGAAGGGCTTTTCTGGGCTCACAGTGCACTCTAGCAGGGAGGACGCTGCAGCAGGACTGGGGGCAGCCTGTGGTTAGGGGTCAGAGAGATGAACGCTGCTGCTCGGCTTCCCCTTTTTCGTTCAGTCTGAGACTCCAGCCTGTGGAATGGTGTTGGCGACAGCCAGGGTGGGGCTGTCCTTTTCCATTAAGCCACTCTGAAACCACCCTCATAGACAACACCCAGAAGTGTGTCTTAGCTGCTCCTAGAGTCAATCAAACTGCCAATCAAAATTAACCATCACAATAGGGGCACCAATTTCTGGGATTTTTATGTGCTTGTTTGTTTGTTTTGAAATAAGGTCCTGACATAGCCTAGGCTAGTCTTGAACTGAGACCTTTCTACTCCAGCCTACCAATTGCTGAGTTTATGGCCTTGCTATCATTGCCCAACCTCTAACTTTTTTTTTCTTGTACATATAGATATCCAGTTGTCCCAGCATCATAAAAGAATCATTTTGTTCTTGGAACTAAAAATCTGTTGACCACAGTTGTATGAGAGCTTTTTTCCTGAGCCCTCAATTCTATTTTTTTTTTCTTAAAAACTTGCCATAAAGAAACAACTGGCCTCAAACTCACAGAAATCCGCCTGTCTCTGCCTCTGAAGTGCTGGGATTAAAGGTGTGAGTCAACATGCAAGGCTTCAATTCTATCATCTTGGTAGATGCATTATCCTTAATCTAGTATCAGACTATTTTGGCAATTGTAGCTTTGAAATCAGCAAGTGTGAGTCCTCTAAACTTATTATTTTTCAAAGTTGTTTTGACTTTATAGGGCCCCTGCAATTTGACATGAACTTTTGGATCAACTTTTTTATTGCTGCACTGAATCAAAAGATATGAAGCCAGAACCCAGGAGTGACTGAAAAAATAAATACATGAGTAAAATACACATGAACTAAAGTTGACCGTTTTAACTTCAGAATTTTATTCACTCACTGTGTGTGTGTGTGGGGGGGTATAACAGCGCATGTGTAGAGGCAGAGGACAATTCCATAAATTGGTTCTCTCCTTTCACCTTTCTGAGGGCTCCAGGGACCAAATTCAGATCCCCAGGCTTGTGTGGCAAGTGCCTTTACCATCTGAACCTTCTTGTCAGCCCTGTTTTTAATTTTTAATGAAATTTTATATGAAAACATACTATGTTTTCAAAGAAACCTTGTCATTTAACATTCCTGTCAACTGTACGGTTTCCAATTTCTTCATATCCTCACTAATACTTGTTATTTTCTGAGATTGGTTTTTTCCCTCTCTTCTTTCTTCCTCTTTCTTTTTGATAGTATGAAATGACATGTCACTGTGGTTTGGCACAGAATCTTTATTTTAAAATAACTTTTCGGGGGGGGGGTAATTTTAGACTTACAAAGAAGTTGCGGATAGGAAGGAGAATGAATGTGTCTCATTCAGTTTCCATTTCTCCAAGTGCTATTGCCTGGCCACGGCACTTTATCAAGTTTGAACAGCTGTTTCGTTATCACGTGAGTGTATACTCACACACATGCATGAACACACATGAGAGAGAGAGAGAGAGAGAGACTTTTTCTTATAAATTTTATTTATTTGTGTGTGGGAGAGGAGTATGAACCCAGAGACCTCACACATGCTGGGCAAAAGCTCTACTAATGAGCTATATCTTTTGTCTCACACAGTAATTTCAAATCATTTTTATTTATTATGCATGTGAGCATGTGTGTCTTAGTTATCTTTCTACTGGAAGACAAAACATCATAACCAAGGTTATGTGCATTTAATTTGGCACTCACAGTTCCAGAGGGTCAGATTCATAGCCATCATGGTGGGAAGCATGGCAGCAGGCAGGAATGGTCTTGGACAGTAGCTGAGAGCTTACATCTGATCCATAAACATGAGGCAGAGACACAGACACAGAGACAGACATAAGAGTTGACAGAGTTAACTGAGAATGATGTGGGCTTTTGAAACTTCAAAGCCCACTCCCAGTGACACACCTCCTTTAACAAGGTCACACCTTCTGATCCTTCCCAAACAGTTCCACCAACTGGGACTAAGTATTCGAATATATGAGCATATGGGGCCATCCTCATTCAAACCAAGTGTGCTTCAGTATAGTAGCATGCATGTACCCCAGTGAGTATGCAGGAATCAGGGTGTTCAATGTGGTTAGAGGACAGCTTGGTTGCCTCAGTTCTCTCTTTCCACCTTTATGTGGGTTCCAGGGAGTAACTCAGGTTGTTAGGCCTATGTGCAGGGTTTGCCCCCTGAGCTGCTTAAAAGGCCTCACATGGTGTTTTTCACATGTGCTACTGATCTAGAAGCTAGAAACATCCTCCCAGCCATAGAAATATATCTCAGGTGTTACCTGAAAAGCAAGTGTGAATGAATGCAGGAAACAGGGTGTGATCCAGGCAGATGGAACAAACTGTGTCAAAGCCTGGGGGTAATAAAGACGCTTGAGGATAATCATAATAGCAATAATAGTAATTTATTGGCACTTACCATATGCCAAGCCTTGGTAAGCACTTTAGAATGTTATTTCACTTAATTTTTCACAACAAGTCTATAAAGCGAGAGATGTGATCATTTCTTGATCATTTCTGTCTTCCAGATGGGGCAACTGAGAGTTGAAAGAAATAACTTGTCCAAGGTCACCCAACCGGTTTAAAAATGGCAGAGGCAAGATTTGAACTGACCAGGCCCCCAACTCTCTCTCTCTCTCTCTCTCTCTCTCTCTCTCTCTCTCTCTCTCACACACACACACACACACACACACACACACACACACACACAATTCCTTTTTTCCCACCAGCTCTGGTAAAGTTACCCACTTACCCTCAGGAAAAAGTAAAGCATTAGCCACAGAGCTTTCCCTGCCCGAGTCTGATCCTCCTCTGGCCTTCCCACACCATTCACCTTTCGGGGCACTGAGAGGCATTGCCATTCCGAACTGTTGCTTACTGTTATTATTTCTCTTGTGTGGATTGCTAGCTGAGTGGATGAATGAATGCATAAATAGAAACAAAACACATTGGTAATAATCGGCAATTATCTACTCATTCACGGGTTTACCTGTTTGATGCCTGCCTCTCCCACTGAGCTTCCAACCCTCCGATGGCAAGGATCCTATCTGTTCACTGAATCTGATGCCAATAGATGCTGAGTTTTTGGAGGAGTTTTGGTGGCGCTATGTCCTGAACTCAGGACCTTGTGAATGCTAGGCAAGCACTCTACTCCTCAGCTACATCTCTAGCCCTTTCCATATTTTTTAATAATTGAAAATAAGAATTTCAGCATCTCTGTGATGTCAGATGAGTGGCTTTTACTTAATTTTTATGAATTCTAGGGGTTGAACTGGGGCCTTTATGCATTCTAGGCAACTGCTCTGCCACTGAGTACAACCCAGACCTGATGTTTGTTTTTGAGGATAAAGACATGGAATGTCGGGCATCATTTAAGATGTTGGCCACAGCTTCCTCTGTCTCCAGCCTCACTTGTCCATTTGCCGTACCCAGTGGAAAGTGCTAGAGGGTTTTATTCTGTGCAAAGAGAGACAGGACATACCTTGATCTATCTAAGAAACATCTCTTGGGTTGGGTGGTGGTGGAACACACCTTTAATTCCAATACTTGAGAGGCAGAGGCAGAGGCAGGCAGATCTCTTAAGTTTGAGGCCAGCCTGGTCTGCAGAGTGAGTTCCACAACAGCCAGGGCTACACAGAGAAACCCTGTCTCAGAAAAGGAAGGAAAGAATAAAGAAATCTTAAAGAAACATCTCTTTTGACTATTAGAAAGTCTAGAAACAGAAGTGGCAGTCTTTGTTCAAGAACACTGTTACCATGCCAGGTATGATGGCACATGCCTGCAATATCAGAACCTGGGAGGTAAAAACAGGAGGATCAAAAGTTCAAAGATAAGACCAGGGAGATGGTTCAATGAGCAAAATACTTGCTATACAAGCATGAGGGCAAGAGTTTGGATCCCCAGAATGCATGTGAACACTGGGCAGGCATGGCAGTCTGCCTGTAATACTAGCACTTGAGGGGCAGAGACAGGACCACGGGAGAAGCTAGGAGGAACTGGTGGGCTCTGGGTTCAGCAAGATTCTGCCTTAGTAAATAAAGTGAGGAGTGATCAAGGAAGGCATCTACCTCCCACTTTGGGTCTCTACATATATGCACACATGTGCACTTGCACACACATGTACGTACATACATGTTCACACACTGACACACACGCTCAAACATGGCACTCACACACATAAAAAATGAATGAGCTGTATGAGATCCTGTCTCAAAAAATGTCAGGGGAAGATGGGAGATAACACGTCAGTAAAATGTTTGCCTTGCAAGCATGGGACCTGAGTTTGATTTCCAAAATGCACATTAAACAGTCTGGGTGTGGGGACATGTATTGATAATCCCAGAACTGGGGAAGGCAGAGATAGTAGGTTCCCTGGGGGTTCATTGGCCAGGTTAGCCTATTCACCAAGCTCCAAGCCAATGAGAAACCCTGTCTCAAACAAAACAACAAAACAAAACAAAACAAAATTAAATTAAATACCCCAAAACAAAATGAAACACCCCAAAACAAAAATGAACAGCTCCTGGGGAATGACATCTGAGATTGACTTCTAACCTCGACCTGTGCATATGAATGCATGTGCACACAAGCACAGACAATGAGCAAGGTAAAACCAAACACACTTTCAGAAAGTCGACTGTATTCAAGGAGAGAAGGGGGCCAATGACCTCCCTAGCACTTTTCCTATTTTGGGAGTTGGCTTCCGGCGCAGCATCAGAGCTAGCTGAAAGACCATGCCTCAGGTGAAGGCGTAATTGCTCCTTACTTTCCCTGGCTCCTCCAGTGTTAAATTAGCTTTATGTCAATACCACATCAGCAGCTGGGATGAATTATTGAAGCTCATTCACTGCAATGGGCCCAGGTTCCACTCGCTTTATGGGATGGAGGTGGATGTGAGCATATTATTTCTGTCTGTATTGTTGCGGTCAGTATATTTTCAGTCTGTCACTAATATGAAGGGACTCAGGCCTGATGTGCAGCTCATTCCAGCCGCTGTTTTTCATAAGAGCAGTGGAGATGGGCATAGTGGGAGGGCTGAGCCCCTGGAGGGGACAGAGGAGCAGGGGAATGCTAGTGTTGACCACTGGCTCACGGGACTTCTTACCACTCTGCACACTGTTAGCCCAGACACCTGTTCAGCTACACAGAAACACATAATGCCGGCACACATACGTGCATGTGTACATGCAGAAATACACACTACCAGCACACATATATGCATGTGTACATTTAGTGTGTTAATAAACTGAACTCACTTTGTCCAGGAGCAAAACTATAGAGGAAGGTCAACATTTTAAAAGAATAATTTTCCAAAAGATTACAGATTTTAAAGCCTTCTCCCCTCCTCCACTTTCAGTACCAATGCTTCTCGAGAAGTGCTGGCTAGTTTGTGTTCTACACTTGGCCAGGATGAATGACCTAGGACGTGCACTGGCGAGGACATAGAGCTCAATTGTTGGCTCCTGTGCAGGTGAAAAAGTTGTCTCCCTTCTCTGCAGTCCTCCATTCAGGAGCTGGTGTGCTCCTGAATTTCAGTGTGTGTTTCTGTCAATTGGTCCAGATGCCAGAATTATTAACTATAGCTCTGCATATACTCAGGCACACCTGCACTGATGTTTACTGTCACAAAGAAACATCCACACTTCTACTTTCTTTTACACACACACACACACACACACACACCCCATTCCCAGAGATAGACCTCCTTAGCCACATGATCTGGTTGGATACCCAATGAGAAGGTCTCCTGATTCTATCAGCAGGTCGCATGCCTTCACAAATCCCACCATTAAATATTTATTCTTTTGGGAGTTCCCAGCTGAGAATCAAATACCTCTGGTCAAGGCATCACACCATAAAGTTATCATCTAACATTTTGGCAGGAACTCCCTACTGCCCAGGGAACTTCCTTCTCCTTGTCTGGCTGATTCTTAATCATTCTTCTGGTCTGGTTCCGCTTGGACTTCCCTAGCAAGGGAGGGCAAGTTTTCCCATTATTCACCCTTATTACCCCCCCCCCATCATTTTTCTTACATGAAGCTATTACATTTGCAACCAATATGCTTGTGTGGTTCCATTTGTTATAGGTGTTATTCACGTGTCTAAATAGACAGTGGCTGTCGTGCTTCCTCTTCTATGCCCTCAGTGCCAGCATAATGCTTGCTAAAGAGTACATATTCAATAAACTTAGTTGGAGGGTTTGAGAAAAGGAGAACAGAGAAAGAGATGGGGGGCATAAAGGTCAGAGATGATGGTTCTAAGTCCTGCTGATCTTCCGACTCTTAATATCACACCCTCCCTTCCCCACTGCCGGGATGTCCCCATGCCATCCTCCACGTGCGTGTTAAAAGCCTGTTGGGACCACAGGGGACTGAGCTAGGATAAAAAGGAAGATTACTCAGAAGGGAGAGCAGGTTTCAAGGAGCATCCTCACCTAATCCGGATCCTCACTTCTCCAGAAAGTGACTGAGCCTGTTCAGAAAAAGCCTCGGAGGGATGAAGAAGGTCCCCTTTCCATCATTTTTTTTTTTAATGAAAAGTATCTGTTCCTGAGGACATATACTGTTAATCATTGCAAAAATGCTAGCAGATACTATCCATCAAAAGTTCAGTATGTATCACGCACTGGCCAAGTGTTTTGTATCTATCACACATCATCACCCCAGCCAATCCTCTTAACCACCTTGTGAGATAGGAACATAATTATTTCCATTTTATAGCTGGAAGAACAAGCCCAGAGAGAAGAAATAATTGGCCTAAGGTTACACAATTAAGAAATGACAGAGAGTTACAGCACAACTGTAAGGCCAGGTTTTTAAACCCAGGATATACTACTGTCCCTCCCTAAACTCTTTAGGGGACCAGGGAGCCGAGCCACCCCTAGTCCTTACATTTTAATATTCACTCAACAGACATGCAGTGATGCCATTTAGTGGACTTGTGATGTATCTAGAATGTCAGCAGATGCCACAGTTTCCTTACAACCCCCAGGCCCTGTCTCCTGACTCCTGGCCTCAGAGGAGGGATGCCCAAACATCTGTTATTTCAGAAGGAAGCGAACACCAACAGCAGGGGAACATCAATTCCTTGGTGTTTTCGTAGACTCCTGGCCCTCCTGCTTGAAAGATGAGCCTTTGAAAACACTCAGAGTGTTTTCCTTCTGCATCCCTCAGGGGAGTCCTAGGCCTTGTTGCAGAATGATGGTCATAAGGTTGGTGGCAGGTGGACTGCATGGAGCCACACAGACCCACACCAGATAGCATAAGAGAAGCTGCCATTGTTACCAGGGGGCTACGCTCAGGGCCTTGGATTATCATGTAACACAGTCAGCTCTTTGCGGGCAGCGAGAACATCATAGCTTTGACTTTGAGGCCACTGTCTTGTCTGTCCTTAGTTTTGCTCTTCCGGCGAATCTCAGAGCCTGGTTTCCTTAGCTCCAAATTAGAACTGAGATCAGTGTGAGATGATTATAACTGTAGATTTGCACTGCTGAAACTTGGTCTGAGACAGATACTTTCTGTCTCATCCTTTCACCCTGTCCCGGTCTCATACTACCTGCTTAGTTACGGACAGACCAATGGCAGACGGTCCTGTTCCTTCTTCCTTCTCTGGGGTGTATGCGTGTCTGTGCGTGCTGGAGATTGAGCCTAGAGCCTTAAGCAAGTACTATAACATCGAAGTAGGTCCCCAGAATTCTTTCTACTTTTTATCCGAGACTGGCCTTGAACTCACTCAGGCAAGCCTGGACCTCACAGTCCTCCTGTTTAAGCCTCCCAAGTAGCTGGAATGGTAAGTGTGTGCCACTGTGTTCTGCTCCTGCTTTCTTCTAATGAGAATCCTAAAGATCTGGTCTGATTCCTTTGACCCCCTTAACATCAGGGCACTTAAGTCACCAGATGGCAGGAAGAAGGAAGAAGCCTTTCTGTTGTCCCTGGCTTTGTTTTCCCAACATGTCACTACGTTACTGTGTGTGCACACGTGTAGGCCAGAGGACAGCTTGCAGGAGCCTGTTCTCTCCTTCCACCACGTGAGTTCTGGAAATCACACTCAGACCATTCAAACACTTTTACCCACCCCACCGTCTGCCCGGATCTTCGCTGTTAAGTAGAACCCTAGAGACGTGGAATTCTCTTGTAAGAGCCATTCCAGCTTGCAGATCTCTGCTTCCTAATTCCTGGAGAGCAAATCTCTGGCAAAGCATTCTTTAAATCAATAGTTCCACCATTGTGGCCTTTTGATTTCTAATTTTGCCAGTCACGGCAAACATTCTAGCTCTCCTGGTGCAGATTCTGGGAGTTCATCTCTCAAGCCCTTTCAATTATTGTGGAATCACTAATTCCCTAAAATAACTCCCTCCCGTTTAAAATACTTAGAAAGGTTTCTATTTCCTATACTGAACTGAACCCTCACACAGTCATAAAGTGAAACAAACTGAAACCAAACAAACAAAAGCCAGTGTTGGAGAAAAGACATTTTTTAAATCACTGATTAAGTCTATAGCTCAGATTGCTTTAACAAGAGACAGAATGACAGAAGAAAACGAGATATAGGTATTTAGTGTTTTGTCTGATGCAGGAGCCGTCATAAGGAAATGAAGACCCAAAGAAACAGAGAAAGCTGTTTAATAAAAATTAACTTTAGATAATTTAAATTTACATTGTAAATTTCACCGACCCTGTAGCTCAGTGAAACTGTCCTTAACACAAGCAAACTGTGGCCCACAAAAACAAAAACGGCTACCATAAGACAGATTCTCTTATTAATATAGTGTAAGCTTTCTCACTTGAGAAAACAGGGACATCCGAACTCCTCAAATTATATGTACTGAATGTGTGCAATTTGGGCCAGTAAAATAGCTCAGTGGGTAAAGGTGTCTGTTGCCAAATCTGATGATCTGAGTTCAAGTCCCAGAACCTACATGGTGGCAGGGAAGAACTGACTCCCCCAAGTTGTCTTCTGATTCCACATGTGTACTGTGATGTATGTACACACACACACACACACACACACACACACACACACACACACACACGGGGATGGGGAGACAGTACATTATTTTATTACCAGCACTCAGAGGGCAGAAGCAGTAAGATCTCTAAGTTCGAAGCCAGCCTGGTCCACAGAGTTCCAGGACAGCTAGGACTACACAGAGGAACCCTGTCTCAGAAAAACTAAGTAACTAACTATCTGGTGTAGGAGTTCCTTTTGTTTGTGTGTTGCTCTCCTTGGTTAATGAATAAAGAAACTGCCTTGGCCTAGCTGATAAGGCAGAACTTAGGTAGGTGGGGAAGACAGAATTGAATGCTGGGAGGAAGAAAGGTGGAGAAAGAGAGAGAATCCAGCAACCTAGCAATTCGAAAAAGCAGCCAGGGAAGAAAGAAAAAGGAGCAGACACAGGCTCTGCACCCACATTTATAGTATAAGAGGCTACACCCCAGTAACCACAAGCTGTAAGATTTCCTACAGCAACCATCAGCATTTTTATCTCAGTTATATCTCAATAAAGATGATTAATATATTGGCTGGAGAAATGACTTAGCAGTTAAGAGCACTGGCTGCTCTTCCAGAGGACCTAGGTTCAATTCCCAGCACCCACATGGTTACTCACAACTGTCTGTAACTCCAGTTCCAGGTGGCCTGACATCTTCACACCAATACACATAAAAAAGTTAAATAAATAAATTTTTAAGAACGATGACTAATATAACAATAATACATTTTTATAAGGTAGAGATGCAGAGACAGATAAGAGAGACAGATAGTCAAAGAAGCAGACATATTTCAGGGGCTTATGGCTCCTGTGGTGGTTTGAAAGAAAATGGCCCCCAAAGGGAGTGGCACTATCAGGAGGTGTGGCTTTATTGGAGTAGGTGTGGCCTTGTTGGAGGTAGTGTGTCCCTGTGGACGCAGGCTTTGAGGTCTCAAGTATGCTCAAGCTACACCCAGTGTCTCAGCTCACTTCCTGTTGCCTGCAAGATATAGAACTCTCAGCTCCTTCTCCAGCACCATGTCTGCCAGTGTGCCACCATGGTCCACTATGATGATAACAGACTAAATCTCTGAAACTGTAAGTGGGCAACCACAATTAAATGTTTTCCTTTAGAAGAGTTGCCCTGGGGGGCTGGAGAGATGGCTCAGTGGTTAAGAGCATTGCCTGCTCTTCCAGAGGTCCTGAGTTCAGTTCCCAGCAACCACATGGTGGCTCACAACCATCTGTAATGAGGTCTGGTGCCCTCTTCTGGCCTTCAAGCATACACACAGAAAGAATATTGCATACATAATAAATAAATAAATATTAAAAAGAAGAAGAAGAATTGCCCTGTCATGGTGTCTTTTCACATCAATAGAAACCCTTAGTAAGACAGCTCCTAAAGGAGATAAGCAGACAAGTAAGCTTGCAGTGTAGATGTCAATGTTTAGAAGTCTGCTATATGGTCAACATTCACTGTTGAACGCATAGTACATTACAGACTTACACACATAAATCATGACTTAAGATTCTCTCTCTTGCTGTGTGGTGTTGGCGCACGCCTTTAATCCCAGCACTCGGGAGGCAGAGGCAGGCAGATCTTTGTGTTCGAGGCCAGCCTGGTCTACAAGAGCTAGTTCCAGAACAGGCTCCAAAGCTACAAAGAAACCCTGTCTCAAAAAACCAAAAAAAACAAAAAAAGAGAGAGAGAGAGAAAGAAAGAAAGAAAAAAGATTCTCTCTCTTCCTTTGAAAACTCCCACCTTCCTTTTTTTCCCACTCTGGTGGCCTCAGTGACATGAACAATGATGAAGACAAAAGAGGCATGTATGTTAGAAGGATAAAAATCCAGGGGACAGCTGAACTTGGTGGCACGCGCCTTTAAAGCCAGCACTTGGGAGGCAGAGGCAGGTGGATCTCTGAGTTTGGGACCAACCTGATCTACAGAGTGAGGTCCACAGAGTGAGTTCCAGGATGGCTAGGACTACATAGAGAAATCCTGTCTCAAAAAGAGGGGGGGGTGGTGGAGAGATGGCTCAGAGGTTAAGAGCACTGGCTGCTCTCCCAGAGGTCCTGAGTTCAATTCCCAGCAACCACGTGGTGGCTCACAACCATCTGTACTGAGATCTGGCTCCCTCCTCTGGCGTGTGGGCATACATCGAGGCAGAATGTTGTATACAAAAGAAAGAAAGAAAGAAAGAAGAGAAAGAAAGAAAGAATCGAGGTGACAATAAGAGAAAGAGAGAAGGAAGGAAGGAAGAATGGACAGGGAACCACAATGGCAGAGCAAAAGTAGACAGGTTACAATGGGAGTGAAGCTAAGCTGAAGTGAGGGAAGGAGGTGGATGAAGGGGGTGTTTGAGGGACATATGGGTCACTTCATGGCTGTTGCAAAATGCCTGGAAAATAGAAGACATTTTATAAACATTTACAGAACCAACTCAGGGAGGTTCTGGGAGCAGGGTAACACAGCATGGGGCATACTACCAACATTTATGGAGTTTCGGCATAAGCCAAACTCCACTGAACATTTTTATCTTCACTAACACTCCATGAGCCCATTTAATAGATGAAGAGACTGGGGCTCAGAAAGTTGAAGGAGCTTAATCACAGGGGCAGTAAGTGACAGAGATAAGAGTTGAATACTTGTTTGTCTAAATTCTTTCCAGTACACTGTATGAACTCCCCTTTGAGTCAAGGGTCAGTTTGTACCCCTCACTTCCCTTACTAATTTAAACAGCCGAAAGTCTAGAGGGGACCCCCAAAGGTATTGTCCTGAGAAAAGTATTAAAAGAGGGGAGATGGGGTGCTTTCCCCCACCGAGGAGGGATCATATTAAAGCCTCATCTTCAACAACAGAAAGAAAAACAATTTGAAACTTAATCATCTCCCAGAATTATGATCCCTCCCCGCAGCAGGGAGCACATTAGTAGAACTGAGAAATGATAATTCAGCAGCCCCCAACCCAGCAGGGAGGAAAAGAGGAGGGAAGGGAGGAGAGAGGGAGGAAAGCGGGCATAGGCAGAGAGGTGGGGGAGGGGATGCAAGGCCTGAACTCCGAGGGTTTTTTTTTTTTTCCTGCTCCGATCTGAGACTGTGTTCGGAGGAGCAGTCTCATAACAATCTCTTCTTCGGTTCTCCTGAGATAGAGTAAGGGCATGTTGCTCCCCAGGACAGTTCTAAGCATCGAGGGATCCCCCCCTCCCGCTCCCCGCCAGAGCATCCAAGCCCACCTAGGATAGTTGTAGCCTGAGGTCTTAACTTAGGTGAGGAAGACTTCATGAGCTCTTAGGGTTGGCTCCAGAGCCCGTGTCTATAGGCACCTAGGCGAATTAGCAGTTTCTCAAACCTGAAGTGCTGGACAGCTCCCGACTCTGCACTGGTTTTTTCCCGAGTGCAGAGAGGTGGGGCCAGACTTCGCCCGCCCCTTTTCTAACACCGCAGCAGTCCCCACCCTCAAGGGATGCGCGAAGGCTGCTGGGAACTACAGGGGACCCAACTTGGGGGTCACGAAAGGGTCCCGACTGAGATCTGGTGGGGACCTTGAAACTAGAGGCCCCCTCCCCGGAGGGGCGGGCAACTTCTCCAGACGCATTCCTTCCTTCTGAGTCGAGACCCCTCAGTCCCCAAGCTACATGCCCCCCCCCGCGGGGGGGGGGGGACAATGGTGCCTTCAGCCCCCAGACATGAATGAGGCCTTTGAGAGCTGCACGCCATGAGGTCAGCAGAGGCCACTGGGTCCCCTGGGGCTGCCCAGCCTTCTAATTCCAAGTCGCTGGGCTAAGAAGGATGAGGAGCTGTTGGGGGAGAGGTGTCCCATGGTCCCTGTCTTAGAGACTAATGGGTCCTGCCTGGGAAGAAAGTCATTCCCAATTAAGCAGTTTCTGATAAACAAGGATCTTAAAGAGGTGAAGATGGTGGCATATGTGTGTGTGTGTGTGTGTGTGTGTGTGTGTGTGTGTGTGTGAGAGAGAGAGAGACAGAGAGAGAGAGACAGAGAGACAGAGAGAGATTCCCTTTCTCTGTGCCAAGCGAAGATAGTTCTGCGTTCCCTTCTCAGGAGGCAGCAGGGCAAACTGCACACAAGTAGAATCTAGCAGGCATTTTCTACCTCTTACCTCCCCTCCCCAAAGCAGGGTCCCACTCTGGATGGAGCAGATCCCCACGTTCTCTCAGTACCCATGTTACTTCATCTGGGGCTGCCCTTGAGGCCTGGTCCCTCTTTCCTTCTGTCTCCCCTCCCACTCCTGCACTGCACAACCTACCAGGTTTCTATGGAAACGGGCTAGGAAGGCTCTGCCAGGAGGCCAAGGCCACTACTGCTCTTGAAGGGAGGGGAGAAAAGAAATTGAAAGTGAAGATCAGGAAACAAGTTCTCTCGGCATTCCCAGAGGGAAAGCAGGTG